>NC_052624.1:225727144-226345715 GCF_016161935.1 Mauremys reevesii | reverse complement strand
CATAGTGCCTATCAGTTCCCTAATAACTCCTTAGTCAGTATGTGTATATATAATCAAAGCTTGTTTGAGCCCCATTCAGTCTAAAAATTGTCAGCATTATTGGAGTCAGATGATGGCAGGATTTGATCCACTGTTATGGTACATTTACATCATTGCCTTAATCCTAATGGTAAAAGGCCCAATTATCTGTTAAGGTTACAATACTAATACGAAGCAAGGTCTCTTGTTGTTTAAATATACCATAGATGTGGCTGTGGGGACACTTGTGGAAGGGACTTTTGGCAGAATTACGTTAAAGCCAGTCATGCAAAATCCAGCAGACTCAGGGTGGATTGGAAGCTTTCTCTATTGTCTATAACCAATGCTATTGACTACAGTAGAAGCTTAGCTCTTATTTTAAAAGTCTTCATGACTGTGAAGAAAACCTTGCAAAGGAGAAGAGTGGTGTTTTTTCCCGCCTTGTCCTAGTCTGGCTCAGGTTCAGAACACTTCTGCTCTGCCATCTGCAACCTACACCTATGATCATCCAGAGCTATCCCCTCCTGCCAAGCTCCAGGGTGTGAGGAGCCCATTCAGAGGAGTCACACCACATCTTCACCTTGGATCCCATCTCTGGGAGGCAGATGATTGCTTTGCAGAATTTGAGGGCTGGTGCTGGAATGGGCCGGTGAAGGAACAGGGGAGGGGTTGCTGCAGTTGCTACTGTGGAGCCACAGGACAGAGCAGCAGGGTTACTTGCAGCCCCAGGGAGTGGCTCTATGATGTGAGTTTAACAGTATGAAATTAACAAGCTGTGAGGGAAAAGCAGGTTTCTCAGGTGACCCCAAGCAGACCTCTTGTAAGCACTTATTTGCAACTAACAACTCTCAATTAGCTTTTGAGCTATACATTGCAATTTATATAAATCCCTAATGATAGTATAAATTACTAATGAAAGTGCTAAATCTGAGGGCCAGCATCTAATTTCATTTACACTGGAATTAATCTAAGTAACTGTATTGACTTAAATAGATTTACTCCAGATTGACATGGGTCTAACTGATGTCAGAATTGAATCTTCAGACTTCTACATTAGAAAGCATAGATACTAAACTGAGCAACAGTACTTCAGATTTAGTTGCTGTTAGTGAAAATGTCTGAAGTACAAATGTGTGGGGATATTTAAAGGCATTGTCTGAATTGAGACTATTTGCTTCCTTTAAAATTGTTTTAATCTTCCAGCCACAGGTGGTTTCAGTGAGTATCAGAATGTGAAACTTAAAAGTATTTATTTCACATCAGAGAATCTGATATATTTCACTATGAATGTTGTCTCATATTTATTCTTAACTATTTTTAAAAATTTGTTAGTATGACTTAAAAATAAAAAGAAATTTAGACTTCATAAATGTTGGTATTTGAACTAATACATGCACTTTTCCCCACTATCTCATTTTTTATACGTCTCTATCATATTAAAAGGCTTCTCCAGCAAAAACCCTAATAAAGCACTTGCTGTATTCAAGTTTTAAACAGTTCAAAAGTTTGCCAATTCTTTCTTCTCAACTTGGGTTGCGTTGTCCAATATATTCAATTAGAAATAGATCAGTGCATGAAAAGCCCAGCCCCTGGTTTAGGAAATCATTCCGATACTGGAAAATGCTAAAACATGTACTTAAGTGCTTTCCACTGGGGTCCCAAAGTCACTGTCTTTGAAGTCAATGGTAAGAAGCCCCATTGACTTAAATGCTGTTGAACTGGGCCCTAAATGGTATTTTAGCATAATGGGCCTGATCCTGGCAGATGCTGAGTGGCTCCTGGGCAGCTCAACTCCCATTATTGCATATTGTGGTGTCCTTACTCAAATCAAACTACCATTGAAGTCTATAAGCTTTTAGCCTGACTTAAGGACTGCATGATACCGCCAATTATACAACAGATATAAAAGGTGGAATGTTATAGGTAAGACTTGTATTTATAGTGTAGAATATTAATAAGATAAGGATTATGGCTGTATCTGTTGGATGTGCAAGCTACTTTCTTAATGAGTTCATTTAGCTCTGTTGAGATGTTCAAAGTGTTTCTTGCACAGTATATACAGCAATTAATTGACAATACTAAAGGATATTAATTGGATGATAAATTATAAAGCTGAATTGGTTATTTCTTGAAGAAAACCAAAATATAAGCTAGTATCATGTCATAACTGAGTGAATAAAAATTTTACATTTTTTATTATTCCTCATAAGTTGGGTCAGTTCCTAACACAAATTGTCCAGTCAAGGAAAAGAAGAGATTATTAAATACTGAAATACTGATTCAATTAGAGTAAAAACTATTTTACAACTTGAAGTGACGACTCGAAGTGACAACTCTTTAGAAAAGTCCCTTTAAAGCTACATGAAATGACATAACTTAATGTGTTAACATTTTATAGCAACCAGTTTTACAAAATGTTACATAATATATATTATGTATCACTGCATCTGCTTATGGTCAATAGCAGGAAACACAATTTAACTACAGACAGCTGTAGTTGCTTTGCTACTACTTGTCATGATCTCAGCTGAAAAAATAAAATACACAATTCTTAAAAAAATATTTTTGTAACAAAGAAGCAAAAGAACTTGCTTTGTGTGGAAAATATGCATTTTTAAAAGTCTAATATTAAGTTTTAATGTAACAATTTCACTTTAAGTTCAGCTGCTCCTTACTTCATCTTGCACGATACTGGGTACCTCCAGCTAGGACAGTATACACTGTAGGTGTTTGATGTCGTGCAGGAGATTGTCTACATCTTACAGGATCAAGTTTTATGATCTCTGAGGTGATATTGGATTTGTGATTGCAACACTTACACATATGTTATCCTTACTGAAGCAAGTATTCTATACAGCAGGTTGTGTGAGCTGGGACTACTTGTGTAAGAATTTGTGGGATTGAGCTCTTAATTTTTTGATTTGGTGACTTAGCTTTTCTTATGAATAGACCTAAATAAATATTTCAAACTTTCTTAATAATCAAAAAGCATAGATTCGATGTCACATAGTTGTCAAATACAAAAGTTGCAGTTAAGCATTTCAGAATTCTACATGGTATTTCTGTACTTTCTAAGGTGACATTTTTAGTGATCTAAAAAACAAAGTTGTCACACTGATAACAACACACCTGTATATAAAAATAGTAAGATGATGCACAAAATGGAAAGATACATAGAAAATATTTTAACAGCTTACTGTGATTGCTATTACTCTCTCAGTTTAGTAGTGTGCCAAGATAAACCATGTTAGGTGGAAGTATAACACAGTTGGTGGGTAGGACAGTAAATTTCATCTAAGTAAAAGTGAAGAGTGCAATAAGATTTTAATTCTAGTTTCTGCCAGGTATTGGTCTGTTAGCTTTGTTTTTGCTCTATCTAGTGTACACTTTTATACCCACAAAATCATTGATTGAACAAAGTGCAAGTTGTCATGAAAAATGTGGCATAATTAGGAAACAGAAAAAAATCCCAAAACCAAACAACAAAAAAGCTTCTTTAGTACAGTGTTTATAAAAATCAATTATAATTGACTTTTTCAGATGCTGAAATGATGAACAATATTCTTGGTAATTAACAGTTTTTAAAAACGGATGGATAATCATAGCACATGAAACACTTGGAAACAAAATCAGTTATTTCTCTCTGAATGGTTTAAAAAAAAGTTATTTCCCCCCCCTGTCAGTAAAAACACTTTCAGATGTATAATGTTTTTAAGTCTTCCAGTTGGAGCTTTTATAGCTAACCAAAAATGTGTATATATTATAGATGAGGAAAGATCTGTGGTGATGGGTTTTAACATAAATCCCCAAAACAGGTAGATAGAAGTGGATACACTGGCTTTAGTTCCCTCAGTTCACTGTCTGAGTGGAAACATGTTTCTGTGTGCAGTACGAGTGTCCTAGCAGCCTGAAGTTGTAATGTATTTACTGCCTTTTGATGTGCCTTGTTTAACATTTGCTTAACACGTTTATTCAAATGAGGCAGGGCATTTGTTTATCCCTTATCAAATGAAGTGGGACAGTTCTAGGACAAGAACAAACAGACAATATCAACAGAAGCACCATAACACATGCTTTTGCTAAGATGTCAGTTAGAAAGAAAAGAAAGGGCAACCAAAATCTATTCTGACATAATCAATCTTTAGTCAAATTGTTTGGGTAATGATCACTTGATTGTTTAATATTTGATTATACTTATATACAGTAAGAAACAAAAACAAGAAAACCCCAGGAGCATCTAACCCAATCAGGTAAATAAACGATCTGAAGGTACTTCCACGTGGGAATGTGATGACAGGCACATCAGATTTTAATTCAAGTGTTTAAAAGATATAAACTTTAAAACTATCTATCCTGACCTGTGATTGTTTTGATTACCTTGAATAATCAACTGCGCAAAGTGTACATTCCAAGATTACTATAATTGTGACACACACACAGTATACATTGGCTGCTCTCTTGTTTCCTGCCTCTCTCTCTCTCTGCCCTAATCTACTGAGCCACCCATCCGATGCTCATTACTGTGGTATCTGAACACTTAAGGAAAAGTTACATAAAATGGCAAACAGTCTTAATCACACTTGGTTCTTCCTCACTTTTCCAGGCATCTTTTCTCCCCCTTTCAGCATCAGCTTTAACTGTTAAGAGCCCAGATCTGCTGTTATATACATGATCTATATATGACATGTTCCTGTTACCTCACTGAGAGTCACACAGCTGAATCTCAGGGCAGGGTTGGGTACCTAAGTCTATAATTGCTTATTGACACTGACTCCGTTTTGTGCCAAATGTTTCTAAAGCAGTTTCCTGCAAAATACCCGTTTTGTGTTTATGTTAAAATTGATTCTGAAGTAAGGTAATGTAATGTAAAATCAGGTATTTGTTTTTGAATAAAAAAGAGAGTACACAAATAGAAATTATTCACTAACCCTATAGGAATAAGTGTTCTCACATAAACACACAAATCTCAAGAGCGCATCAGAGGAAAAGATGTCTTAAAAATTATGGTGATTTAATTTTATTTTGCCCCAGAATGACATTCTCCTGAGTATTTGTGAAAATGAAGATGAATATGCAGGGATACATTTGGTTGATTTTGCGCCAGATGGCCGGTTGCAGAGGCTGAACTAAGTTGAACTGATTGATTCGTTTTTGCCATATTGCATGCTGGCATTTACCAGAGTTCACATCATTCAAATACTAACATTTTTGGTACTTTTTCATTTTTTCAGTTTCTCAGGATGACCTCTGCTTTCATAATAGTTTTTTTCTTACTTCCCTAATCCTAAATAAAATAACTCATTTCCTAACCAAATGGTTTATTCTTGTTTTTAGTAATTAAAAAAAACATTAATAACAGAGGTACTGATCATTTATGATAAAGAGAAAAGAAAATACAGAAGACACAATGTGCATTCTAATATATTTCCCAGGAAGTTTAAATCTTTCCCAATGACTGCAGTTGAATGCAAATTATGCACACAAGCACAGAAATACATACTTTGTTAAAATGAAATTTTAAAAATGCAAAGGTAAAATGAAACATACACCTTTTACCTATTGGGCTATAGAACCAGTCACCTAAGATTTCTGTATCATAGTCTTCATGGAAAAGTCCTATAGAATGTAATAATGATGAAATAACTAGGGTTCTGTAGAAATGACTCTTATGGAAATTAATAGAAAAAAGTTAACCTTTCTATATGTTTTTTAAACTATGCTATATATCTCTATAATAAAATAATAATATCTGCTATACAATGTAGTATGTGAATGTATGTACAATACAGTGTATGAAAATATGTCTAAAAGTATATTTCTTCAGTAGAACTCTCTCTATTTTTTGTAAACCATCCGATAAAGGTTTTTTTTCCTGCTATTATTGCCATAGGTTTTTGGAGTCATTTTGGTAGGACCCCATTGGTTTAATTCCTATTTAACACAGGCAGACAAACAAACAAAAACAAAACACCCTCTCCCAAAAATCCCCACAACCAATGTAACAATGCATTAGAATTTAATAGAGAACAGGGTACTTGCTAATGAATTTTTAAACCAACATATATACTATTTCTCTACAATAGTTTTTGATAATTGTATAGAAAAATATTCTCTAGTAAATTCTCTGTCTATTCCATAAGGGAAATATATACATAACTGTACTCCAAAAGAACATTTGCAGTCA
This sequence comes from Mauremys reevesii, assembly GCF_016161935.1. NCBI lineage: Eukaryota > Metazoa > Chordata > Testudines > Geoemydidae > Mauremys > Mauremys reevesii. Next base: position 226,339,513 of record NC_052624.1, on the reverse strand, counting down.
TTTCAGAGGAATTATTCTTTTCACTTTGTACCAAATAATAATCTTAAGTAAAATATTAGAAGCTACCTACATTAGTCCATATCATTTTTAAGTAGAACTCCCCAATGATTTCACATCTTAGAAATTGATGGCACAATAGGGTCAAGTGAGAGAAAAAAAGTAATGAGTTTTATGTCAAATGCTTTCATTTTAAGGAAAGCACAGTCAATCGATTACCAGGAGAAATCCAAATCAAAATGTTAGCCAGAGAAATCAATGAAAGTTTTGCCATTGACTTCAGTGGTACTAAGATTTCATCTACAGGGCCAAATCTTGGGGTCAGTGGGAGTTTTGGGAGTGTTAGTAATGTAGGATTGGGCCTATGTATAGCGTTGATTGTCTAATCTATAATATGTTTGTAAAGTCTACATAATACTTTATGGGGCACTCCTCTGTCTGGCCTGAGTAGCTAGGTTGAGTGATTGGCAGGTCATCAAATGGGGGTAGGAATCCTCCCCTCGCCCCCAGCTCCCTCCGGCAAAATGACTGTAGAGTTATTCCACAAAGCTATTGCAGCTCATTGGCTGTAGTAAGCCATGTGTCTCCTTCAACAGGCATGCCTATGCACCTATGGGGGAGAGGAAAGGAGGCCCCGCCAGTCGTTACTCTAGCCTGCTCATGCTCTTCTTCTATGCACCCTCTGGGAGTCTAGGAGTCCTGCCCACTCCTTCTGTACAGCAGAATCTTACCAGTTTCTTTGCTGTGGGAGCCAGCACAGAAGAACAATTGTGTTTCCTCCTGCATGTTAATCTGCAAAACATATTCTTCAAAAACACAAAATCTCAGCAGCTCAATATTCACAAGCAAACCACTGTGGATACCCAATTTCCTTACTCACAGTAAAATTGCGAGTAAGGAAATAGGTTTAACAGTATTTTCAAACTTTGAAGAAGATGCAATTACAAACGCAGTAGAAAAATATTTTAAAAAATAATTAAAATAGCTCTAACTAGACACTGTGAACATGAGCTTTTCCTTCAGCTTCTCAGAAAGTTATTTTACCGAATGGCCCAATGAAAAAGGATGGGGCACTGAAGTATTCCTAAAGTTTGTCCCTTTTTATTCCCCGCAAATCTTACATTCAGAAATCTTTTCTTAACAATTACCAGTGTATCTTTATTACCTATAATGGCTCTGTAAATCAAACAGAGCAGTCAAAAACTCAGGCTGTAGGACTGAGAGGGATTAAAATGCGTGAACCTATGGTACTTTATTGACCTGGGTCCTCACATTAACCTCATCTGATTCTGTAATTACTATGAATAGAATGAGGCTTACAGTCCTCCTTAATAACACCCCATGCTTTTTCTTCTGTATAGAGCTTCCCTATTCACGTGGCCTCCTCTTTGAGATTTACAGATTTGTAGCAAGAAGAAATGCGTGTGGTTTTTCTGGCACTCCAGGGGAGAAAGCTACCTAATGTGTATGTCAAGTATATTCAAAAATACAAGGTACAACCTAAACACACATTTGTTTTAGAAAAATTACTTTAAAATCAAATCCCATTCAAATTTTCTGTTATTGGGAGGAAAAAGGCAAAAAATATTAGGACTGGGCAAATATTGTCTAATTTTCAAAATGTCATGGAACAAGATCACATAGGTTCCTTATTAGTTATGACTTTTCTGGGGCAAGAAATGTACTCTATTCTCTCCTACAGATTTGTTTTTTTCACCTGGGTTCAGAAACCCAGCATGATATTCTAACTTAGGCAAACGATACATACAAAAATGATTGTGTAACAATGATATATGATACTATAATTAATAATCAGTATTTTCTCTGAATTCAGAACAACGGCTGCAGCCCACTGATAAGGTACATTTTGAGAATAAAATCAAGCCTGAGCATTAATAATTATAATTTGGTGTAATCGAGAAAAGTGACACAATCATTTGGTTCTGTGAAATGAGCTGAAGTATATGAGTGGGCCACTGGGTTAAAAATGAAGAGGGAATAGATGTTAGGGTTAGGAGTCTAGTGTGTGCTGGGCTAAGAATGGCACAGAATGGAGAAACAACCTATACCCATTTTGCATTCAGACATCATGAATCGCATCAAGAGAGTCTTGTCTGAGTAAGGATCCCAGAATCAGATCCAAAGACGTTTTGGCTTGGAAATGGAAAGTGTGTTTGGGAAGCAAGGAGAGGTTTTAACCAGGAGAGTCAATTAAGAAACTGGAAAAACAAACAATTGAATCTCTAATCAAGTCATATATTTACATGTGCCTTCTCTGAACACAGTGTTGGTACTTTGACCATAATAGTGATCTTTTTTTTATAATCTCTGCTTTGATAATTTGTTAGTTTTGGGGAAATCACTCAATGGGGAAACAGCAAGAATGTGTTTAAGATTTTATTTTTGTCTTCTGCACTGATTTTTATAACAAGGAACTAAATATGTTGAAGATGTTTTAAAAAGGTTAAAAATTCAGTAGTACTTTGATTAGTATGAGAAGATGGAAGCTATAGTTTTATTTTTACTTAACTCTCCTGTTACAACAATTAATACACTGAGAATATGACATTTGACACTGAAGTATTATATTAAAATCTTTTATCATAACTTCTTAGCCTTCAGAAGGGAGGCTTCAGTATGAGTCAATTCAATTATTCTGTCACAAACACTCCCTTGCTATTTGTTTTTTTTCCCAAGGTTATGAACAATCTATACTCTGCTTTTAAGAAGTAAGAATTTAGATTCAAGCAAGCTAGGCAATTGCCCCCAAAATGTTTTCTATTGATAGGCCATATGAAAACTCCATTGCTTTAAAAATATCAGTATCTATAGATAGATAGACAGACATATATATATATATATATATATATATATATATATATATATATATATATATATATATAAACACCTATTTTAACAGTTGGGTCTTAATCACTAATTCTATTCTTAGAGTTGAGATGTAATCTCAACAGAACATTTATTTACTGTGAAATGACATTATATATTTTTTCCTTTAATCTCTTTTCTTGATTACATATTGATAAGGTCTTGTTGGGCAACTGATTACTTTGAGCCTCACTAGGTGTTAATGGCAAAACTCCCATTGTCTTCAGGATTAGGTCCTTTTTTTAAAAAAAAATCATTATATTTTGCAAGAGGCTGAGTTTAAAATCTAAGATTGGGAAGACTTTCCCTTTACAGCTTCATGCGAGATTTTTACCTTTAGAATGAAAAAAAAACATTTGGAAACGGTAGGACAGTTTTGATCTAGACGATTAAAAAGAATCAGTACTGAAAATGGATTCACATCATCTTCTTTTTGGGTACCCAGTACATGGGAGAAGGAGGGAGAGAGAAAGTAACATCTGATTTAATATAAGTGGGTTGAATTCCCTCTCCTGGTGGGCCTTTCAACCCTTTAGTTTCTGTTCTTACCATCGCTGTGTGAATATCATTTTTTGTTAAAAGGAATTTCCTATGAAAGCCTACAAAAGCAGCCTACAATATGATTAGGCTTTCTTCCATAAAATTTTTGATGTGCTCGGGTCAGTATCACAACTCTGTTCAACTGGCTTAATTTGACTAGGCTGTGTACATGAACGAGAGAGGGCATTATGGTCATTAGGGCTACAGAAGATTTCATCTGTGAAATTCAAAAGGGCAACAATGACAATAATGTAAATCCGTGTTATTAAAAGGGCCAAAAGAGTTTGGCATATCTTTAGGGTTATAATTGGCAGGTACCTGTTCTTCAACTCAACCTGGAAGGAATATTGGTGGGGAAAATGCTGTCTAATGCTGTCTAATGAAAATGCTGTCTAATGAAATATGCAGCAGTCATTTGTCTGCCTTTGGATATTGTGTCTTTCAAGAAGTGGCAGTGTTGTCTGATGTCTAGAGCACACAACTAGGAGTCGAGGCTCCTAGGGTATATTTCTAGCTCTAGCCCAATAGCTTACTGTGTGAATTAAGGAAAAAATCACTCTAAGCCATAGTTCACCCATCTGTAAAATGGGTACAGTTGAAACCTACTAAGGTTTTTAGGATTTTTGTTGCTGTTACGGTTATCTGTTTTTAGTTTTGAACAATGTTGGTATACCCACCAAATCTAATATTTTTCTTTGTCCCCCTTCCAAAGCCACCTTGAGAATGAAAAGTAAATTAAAAAAAAATACTGAAAAACCCACACAAAAGTTAAAAAAAAATTAAACAAAAATAAAGCCTGTCTCTGAAACTGGAAAGAATACTAAGAAGGAGACAACCTCACAGAAAGAAGGAAAGAGAGAATGATTCTACATATTACAGTTCTTAATCACATAAGAGCGAGCATAGGTTTTTGTTTTGTTTTTATCTGTTAACAGTGATGGTAGGCACAGGATAGAATCTAGTGGACACTTTAAAGCAAGCTGCACAATTTGTCTAATACATTTAGGGAAAATGACTAACCCCCCCAAATTGTAGTAAAAATCAAACTATTAATTGAAGTATAAGCCTTAGTGAGTGACATAGTTCTTTTTCTATAATGAAGATAATATTTCCAATATAAATTATATTTTAAAAATAATTTGTTTACTATCAGATGTTGTAACTATTTAATATATTCCTGTTTCTCTTATTTGCCAACTGTGATCCTCAGAAATAATACAAATAGACCTCTCAAGACAAGAACATTTCTCCTGCTTTATATATCTATCACACACACCCCCACACACCCACACACACACACAGCACACACACAGATTCATAAGTTTATAATTGGAAAGCAAAGTCTCGTGATTTTCATTTGTGATTCTTTAAATGCAGAAAATATGAATTCTGCCTTCAGAAAGTGAGAATATCACCTCTATTTCTTCTAGGCAAACAGAAGATGCATTTTTATTAGTTTTTTTTCCTAAATATGCTTTTTACAACACGAAGCAACATTCAAATGTTTTCTGCCTAGGACTTTTTCAGGGAAAAATATTGTATTGGAGCAGGTTCCTATGGTAATACCAATATAATGTTGTCAGATTAGACCAAAATTATATTGGAGAAACCAGATTTTATGAATTTATTTAGTATGAGTCCCATAACATTTATGATATCAAGTATCAGAGGGGTAGCCATGTTAGTCTGGATCTGTAAAAACAGCAAAGAGTCCTGTGGCACCTTATAGACTACCAGAAGTATTGGAGCATAAGCTTTCATGGGTGAATACCCACTTCGTCAGACGCATGTGCTTATGCTCCAATACTTCTGTTAGTCTATAAAGTGCCACAGGACTCTTTGTCGCTTATAACATTCATGAGTTCTCCCCTCTCAAATAGACTGATAGTCTCATTAGAAAAGAGAAATTTACCACACATTAAACATATATGGAAAGTAACAAATAATAATTATTTAATATTTATTTTTTTCAATACTATTGTATCTCTGTGTAAGAAAGGGTTTTTTTATTTTATTTTTTTTGTTTTGTTTTGTTTTTCTTCCAGCCCTTGGGTAACATACTGGTGAAACTACTACAGACTTTCCCTTCAGTTATAGAACTGCTATCTTCCAAGTAGTTTCATAGGTAACTGCAGTTCACACAACATTCTAAGGGCCAGGTTCAGTACTTCTGGAGATATGCACTTGTACTGTACATCCTATTTTCCTGTGTCTTTCAGCTGGTCAATAGGGGCCAGATCCTGCCATCCATACTCATTCTTTGACACACTGTTGATTTTAATGGGAATTTTGCCTGAAAAAGGACTTAATCCAGATACCTATTTTTCCTTGCATGTTTCTATACTGGGGAGAAAAATGCATATCTTCAGATATCCTATTACGATAGAAGAGGGTGAAGTGTGTGACCCTGTGTTTACCAAGTCAATTGCATATTACCATGGAGAGCAACTTTTCCCTCTGTTTGGCGATCTTTATGACTATATCAGGTAGCTTATATGAATGCTTTGTTAGTAGTGTGCAATATATAGTACAGGATGGTTTTCAGACAGGGTTGACAATTACAAAAAAACCCCAATGGGGTTGGATTAATGAGCTGTCCATCTTTTGTAACTGATTTAAAAAAAGAGAGAACAATTTGCCTTATCTGTTGCTTAAACAGGGCCTTTAATCCCCTTTTTACAACCACTGCAATTGAAATACCTCTATCTTTTAACATTGTACATATAGTTAATGACTTGTAATAAACCGAGTTGCAAACTTCAACTAAAATTTTCTAGAGGACTAAAATGCCCAAAATGATGATGATGATGATTTATTATTTATTTAAAATTTAAATGATGGAGGTTTTTAAAGAGAAATGATTGAGGCTCTGACTTTGACCTGACAAAGGTACTAAGAGGTAAATAGTCAATTATTATTTTTTTCCTTTCCATATATAAGGGGAATATGAATGAGGTCCAGTCCTTGAACTTTTAAAGCTCTTAAATATGTTCTATTAATCTACTAGTTCTCCCACGTGCAAAGCCTATGTCTATGGGATTGCTAGGATGGTAAATATGAGCCTAATCCTGCAGTCTTTACATATTAAGCCAGGGGAGTTTTTTCTAGGTAAGAGGGCATGGTTAGGCCCTGCCTACTTTTCTGGTTTTCTTTTGAAAGCTCTTGTGGGACTATGGGATGAAAGGATTATAAGAAAAGGGTAAGGTATGCACTAAAATTCAAACCCAGGGTAAGGGCCATATACTGACCTCACTCCACGTGCATAGCTCCCATTGACATCAGTTGGAGATGATGGTTGATGGTAATGTGTAGACCTGTGCATGTATGACAATTGTCTTTTGCAGGAATATTTTATTACAATTCGTTTTAGAGAACAGAAAGAACACGGACATAGGGAAAGATCCACAGATTTTTTCCTAGCTCTATCCCTTCTCTCATCTCTCTTGTCTTAGTGCTATGAAAACCTTCCTGCCAACACGCAAATTTGATAATCGAATGGAATGCAAGTTCTATTTGTGACATTCAAATGATTTGTCTCCTGGCAAATCTCTAGGTACAAACGGTGTGCCTGGGGCAAAATAAGGATAAATCCCATTCATATAAAAAGTTGCTTCCATGGACCACCCCCCCAGAATTCTTTGCCTTCAGATGTAAAATATTCCACACACTGTACTTGTATGTGGCTCTGACACGTTCATAGGTGATTCTTTTTCTTTTTTTTCTTTTCTTCTTCTTTTTTTATAATTTCAAATGTTCTTATTTGCAAATTTGGGAGAATCTGAATTTTCCCTTCAGATAAACTGATAATATGTTCCAAAAATACAATTTGCCACCAGACAAGTAGGTATTAAGTTAACACAAGCAACAAAGCCAGAATGTTCAAACGCAAGTATCTAAAGTTATATCCTAAGAGACTTGACTTTCCCCTTTGAAATAATGAAAGGTGTAGAAGCTCAGCACTTCCAAAAATCTGGTCAATAACTTCGGAAGCCATATGAAAATGTTTGGTTCAGTGTTTAGTGATCAAAAGTTTAGCTGCACCTGGGGAAATATTTTGAACCAACTGCAGTGAAAATTGTGATATGTTGCTAATTCAAGTACATTTGAAAATGCACCTTCTGTTCTAATCACAATGAGCAGAATAGCCATTTAAGATGACATTTGCTGCACTGTATTTGGCAAAATAATTAAAAAGACTTGGAAGCAGAATTGTACAAAATTCACAATTTAGTTTTGTGTAATTTCACTCGAAAAATCTCACCATATTTATTTCATGCAGTTTTGTGCCTGTTGAAATTTTGCATCACTTGCATGTTCAACAAAATGTGGTATTTTTACACCAGTCATGCAAAAATGTTAATTTTGAATGTTTTTACTGCAAAAGCAATTTAATCTGTAAAACAATTTAATCTGTAATCTATAAAATTAGGCTACTTTCACTGGAAAAATGTGGGCCAATTTCTGCTTGAAACATGTGTTTACCTTAGCAAAATTTTCCACTAAAATGGGTCTGTTTTCAATTTCATAATGAAATCCTTTGAATTTTTAATAGCTTTTCATTTCATTACAAATACGTTGCCTGCCCCAATTACAGAGCTCTGTATATCCCCAAATATTGCTCCATTGCCCTCACGGTCAGCGCAAGGGCCTGATCCTGCGACCTATACCTCATCTGAATAATTCCACTGAAATGAAGCTACTCACCTGAGTAACAGCAGCAGGACTGGGTCCTAAAAAAGTAAGAAAATAAAATGCAGTACAAGAAAACCAGGAACTTGTGAGTTATCTCAATTTCATTACCATTAACAACCAAGAGTAAATGGAAGCAGCAGCCATGCTAATTATATCTGACAAAACTTTCTGGAGGTTAATGCTTTTTATCTGAGTACATCTTACTGTTGCAAAAGGGTTGTGCTATGAGAAGACCTGACTCTTGGCATCAAAGGGTTAAACAGAGTTTAGTAACTGATAGGTACAATCCTTATTCTAAATCATTTTAAATAGCACTGTATATTAACAGTATATGTTTGGAAAACATTTACTTGTTCCAGTTACTGTATGTTTTCAATAACCTGCCAAAATATGCCAAAATATACAGTTTTAAAAGGTGTATTTGGTGAAATGAAAACATTTGAAATGTTTCCCAAGGATATAGAGTTATTTAGGTCTGAGTTCTCTCTATCTTCTGCTGTCAGCTCGTAATCATAAACAGGGTGATGGGCCTTGGGCATTAGCATTCGGAACAGCAGAGAATGTTCATGTTGAACACCAGGTTAGGGATTTGTTTTGTGATGATCACCCTTCCTGATTTGAAGATTGCATGACAAGACACTATTAAAGCAAGGGCAAAGAATTCAATTTCTTGATGTCATTTTTCTTGGCCTGGTTTCGAATATGGGTCAGTATATGCTATCTGGATTTGTATAATATAGCAGCATCTGCTAGCATTACTGTAGTTAAGGGTCTATCTGTGTTTTCTATATAAACCCTATTTGGGGGGATTTATAGACTGTAACTTGACCATCGAAATAAGCTCCTGTCTAAATGGTGGCATGCTAGGTCTCTCCCAAGGAACACATTTTTATTTTGCAAGTTTTTCGACAGAAATATGTTCAGCCCTGAGAGTGAAATATGAAAATGAGATTTAAGCAACAATTATATATTATTATCAAAGAATTGTTAGGTAAAGGGTATTAGGCTATCCTGTTTAGGTATCCTTTAATTAAAAAGAAACCTAAAATGGCTGAATTTTTAATGTAGGTATTAACAAGAACCTGGATAGAAAGAATTTATGAAAATTGGTTATTGTTTATGTAAATTTTAATTATGCAAATCAATATTAATACATCACCTTTACACTATGGACAGATATGATTAAGCAAGCTCTCTCAGGGTCAAAAATGGACTGTTTCTAAAAGTATATAAATCATAAGATAGATCTGCATTGGTCTGTGCTGTAAATGTGTGTTTATTAACATTGTCTAAAACTGTTATTTTATAGAACGGAGAATAACCTTTCTGAAGTAACCAGCACTGTTCTATGGGTTAAGTTTTAAATATTGCACACATTCATGTTTACATGACAGAACCAACATAGCTGGGTGAATGCATGCATTTCAAATAGGTTAAATACATGTCTGTGCTCTTAAATGACTAACCACAGTATTTCCAAGCTAGCTGCTAAGTAGTGTTGCATCATCTGGCATACACTTCCATGAGATTTTTCCCTTTTATTTTTAATACTGTGACAAACAAATGTGGGGAAAAAAAACAAACCAAACTTAAACAAACAAACAAAGAAAACCAACACCTTGAAACAAAGGTAATGAAATCTCAAAGAAATACATTCAAATAATGTTAAGGGATTGACTTAAGCCTGCAGATGCAAGGAAATTCAGAGTTAATGCTGCGTTAACTCATTTTGAAGTTGGCCCCATTGTGCCTGTTTATTGCAGGGGTCTTCAAACACAAAGTGATCACACAAATACGCACCATATATGCCGCAGTACTAAGGCGTGATGGGGTGAGTTAAGGGTGGAATTATAAGATAGCTTGTTCTTTTGGGGCTCCGGTCAGCATTATCTGATGCAGTTTAGGTGTGTAATTCAATATAGAAGAAAGGGCTGGGAATACAGTGAGGAGACTGCGTTTTATATGGCAGGTTAATTTCTGTTTTGCCCAAATCTTTTGTCATGTGAAGAATCCTACTGGTATAATTATTTTTACCCAGTTCTCAGGATAAATGGGTGATCCAAAATCCCCAGTCCTCTCAAAAGCCAACAGTTTGCTACATAAATGGGCTTAGACTTAATTTTAATGGAAGTGAAACATAGTCAATAGAGGCAAATTAAAACCATATAATTTTGTAATCTTAGTTTAGCTATAATTGCCGCAATAAAACAGCGGAAAGAATAATTGTGGAACATATGTTTGTGAGTGACATTATCTAGGTGACTTCCCCTTTACGGCAATGTGCTGTCCTATTTGTCTCCCCCTCCCTATGTATTGGAATGACAAACCTGCGAGCCTGGAGTTAATGCTGATTGCAGCAGCTGCTTACACATGGAGTCTCCATAGCAACTGTGGAGGTTGCCATGCAACCATATTCTTTTAGGGACAGTGAAAATGCCCAAAGGCTTACTAAAAATACATGGGGAAAAAAATCTTAAATTTTCTTACTATTTTTAATGGTTCTAAGGAACTTGTGCTACCAGTTGAAAGCAGAGGTCAAGCAAATAAAAACCCCGGCTCTGACCTTTTAAGAATTGCTTGCCATTGCTTGAAATCTCAAGCTTTATTCACATAGATGACTTTGGATCGATTGTAAATGTTGTAGCTTATGCTACGCAGTCCTTGCAGACTGCAAGATGCAGTGCCGTACTATTGGTATTCCGTTGGGGTTAAAGGTCATCTGAGAGTCATCAATGCAATATTGATCAATGGAGCTGAAAAATGCACATGTTTACACCTTCTCACTGCTTAGGGCTGCATACCAAGGCTTAAGCGGACTCATGCAGCCTCTGAGCCTGCTACGGAACAAACCATTTTATCAGCAAATGTGACATCACTTCAGTCAGCTCAGCTGTTTCTGCAGTTTTCTATAAATAGCTAGATAAAAAATTGAAGGCTGCTTGCAGAGAATTTAGCCAACCAATCTTCTAATCACAAGCATACAAGACTGGTTGGGATTTTTATCCTACTGATATTATGCTGCAAATTTTGCCTGTTAACTATTTAGGGTATAACTTTGACTAAAGAAGTGGACAGTACATGTGATATGCATAGTTTGTAATCTGCAGTTAAATCACTATTCAGCATCTATCCAAAAGTTAAAATGTGATTAAAAAAACAATCAGTACAAGTAGAAGAAAAGACTGGCATTGGCATAGTAGACATACAAGCCTTGCCTTCATGCTTACACAGTATGCTTGATCATTCAGCATGGACCCAGTTCTGCAGCCATTGCACGCATAAGTAATAATTGTGCAAGTGGGCAGCCCTACTTTGGAGTACTTGCATGAATTAAGCAAGCACTATCCACATGAGTAAAGGCTGCAGGAATGGTCTGTTTGGTTGTAATAACAGAGACAAGTTTGAGGGAAGTAATTAGAAAAGCGAACAAAGGGGTTGTTAATAAGCATGCTTTTTGTTTTTCTTTTATTCCAATTTTGCCTCTCTATTGCTTAATTGCCCAAGATAAAAAAAAAATGATCCGTATGATTAGTAGATGACCTCTTGCTTCTGAATAATTTTCTATACTCAGATTTTAAAATGGATATTTATTAGAAAAGAGACAGTTTAAGAACCTGCAGAGTAAATGCACACTTGGCAAATTTTCATACCTTTTGTGATTATGAGTGCTCTCATAGAAAGCAAAAAACTCATGAACATAAATAAGAGTAAGTAGATCCAAAAATCAAAGCTGGCTATGTGTTTGTACGCTGATTGCCGTTCATGTAAAACTGGTATACGTAGCCTACAGCATGCTACATTCTCAATGCAAAAACAAGCCAATGGTGTAAAAGAGAGAAGCTTTCATATATTACAAAGACCCTAGCCATCTTTTCAGCTTTCTTACCAATGCAACCCTGCTTTTTGGCCTGATCCTGAGTGATGCTGACTGAGCAGCCCAACAGCCCCAACTTCCATTGATTTCAGTTGGAGTTGTGGCTGCTTAGCACCAGTTAGGATCAAGGTACGTGGTTTTGGAAAATGTATGTCATTAAAAATAAATAAATACAAAATTTCTGAAGGGGCGCGGTGGGGCGGAATGAAAACTGCAGGTTTTCTCTTTTTTCCAGTTACTCAGACCATATTGCAATTTACATTACTGGGTGAAATTCTATGTAGGAGGTCAGATGAGATGATCATAATAATTCCTCTTTGCCTCAAAATGTGAATCCTCATTATTGATGTGTGTTGCCCTAGAAGATATTCTCTATACAGAAATTGATCCTATATGAATACTTTAGTGAACATGGCCATAAAATCCAGCCTAAGTGACTGAAACACGAGCTGTGATTGTTTGCTTTATCCTTTTCAGATAGGCAGTACTCATTATCAGACTGCGAAGGGCAAACCCTGCTCAACTCCATGGACCCTGTGGAGGGGTGGAATAACCTAAAATAAGACATTACTAGGCACCACAAACATGAACCTCAAATAAGCAAGTAATTGAACTTTATAAACTGCCATATCTGATTTATTGCAGGGAAAACAAGTAAACCAGACACGGCAAAATTCCCATTCACTTCACTGGGAGCAAAATGCATGCATCCAGGGGCAAAATTTCTCCCAATGCATCTGAAGAACTATTAGAAAATTATTACTGTAGAACTAACTTAGAGAATTATTAAACTAGCTTATCTTTTTAAGAGTGAATTTTCTTGCAAACTCTGTTTCTTAATAATCATCCTGTATAACAGAGGTGAAAGGTCTCTTTCTTATAATTTTTACCTCGCTTTCAAGCATTTTGCCATACAGTTACATGAAAGATGCTCCCATTCTGTGGTGCTGTTAAATTATGCAATTGCATATTATACTTTTTCCTTTTAGCCTACACCAGCATTCTAAAAACAAACATTAAAAAAGTATATCAGGTTTTCTTTGATAAGTCAAATTAACTTTATAATTATATTTTTAAAAAATCATGTTGCCATGGCAGATAAGACAACACGAAATAGTGGCCATGAACAGAAACTCCCTCTATTCTCCTGGTTAGCATAGTCTCTTTGCATTAGACAATTCAGCTGGCGCATACTGAATATTTTAGAGGTAGGCATTTTGCTTTTATTATCTTTGCCTGATCTTAAACCAAAGCCCTCTGGGGGCAACAATCTTGACTCTGCATTCTGTGATCTTTTAAAAATCTCATGCTGAAAATATGAGAGGGATATTCGAATCTGCAAATCAAGTGCCTGAGCCTGCTCCGTGGTTGTCCTGTTGTAGTCAATGGGAGCTTGGCCCCTTTGATTTCAGTGGAAGCAGGATCAAGACCCTAACCCTAACTCGGAGAGCCATGCCCTACATGTGCTCTGCCCCTAATCAGACAAATTTCCATTTGACTTCATGTTAGGATTCAGTTCCCTGTAATCCACTGTATGTGCTACTTTCACATAGGGGACAAAACCCTCAGTTTTTTTGAATTCTTCCAGGGGTGCCTGAGGGAATATGATTCTTCTACTACCACCACCACCTCAACCACCACCACCCAGACATAGAGCCATGGAGGCAGTTGGGATTTCAGCATCCAAATTCCCCTCACCCACCCAAGATTTGTGGAAAGCCTGTACCTAAACACTGGTTCCCAGTTCGCCTCATCCTGGAGCCTCCTCTCAGTGATAGGGAGCTGCCGAAATGGTGTTGGTGACCACATTAGTAAATGAATGCTGACAAGATTAGCATTGACTTACCATTTCCTGGGCTTAAGGGGAGGGAATGCCACAAAGAGCTGCTTCTCTCTACCCCCTGGAATCACGTCAGGAATCACTGGAGGTTTGCTGCCTTCATTCTCAATGGGGGAAGGATGTGGGCTTGAGAGTCCATGTGATTTGATGAATTGCATCCTAATATTGCATGCCAATATTCAGAGGCATGGGAAGATTACTTCTGCTTGAATCAGCTATATCTACTCATTGACTTTATTTAATCTTTGCTTAAAAAACTCAGCCCAGATTGCTCCCATATGACTAACAACTGGTCATTAAAATCCTTCAACATTATAAATTGACTGACTAGGAACAGATCATGTATGTAATCAACAAACATGATGCTTCTTTCTGTATTTCTAATAACACAGCTCTCTCTATTAGTGTCAGCACACAATATATTAAGAGGACAAAAATACTATTTAATACTGAGTAGCTGTCTTGTGTATATTTCCACTGTTTAAAAAAGTGCTTATTCAATACCTCAAAATGAAAAATGATCAATTGTCTAAAGGTTAAGACTATTTTTTTCCTTAATGGGAGGAACCACTAAAAAAATATTTATGTGAGACCTTTTTTTTTTGTTTTGTTTTGGTCACTATGTCTCAGAATACAATGCCCACTGGAAAGCTAACTTAAAACAAAACAAAACCACACACCTTTGTAAGCTCTTTCATGACAGTGATCCATTAAATCTCATGAGTAATGTAGAGAAAAGCTGTATCATACGTAGATTGCTCTTTACCCAGGATGCACTGTCGCTTGCAAGATTCTGAATAAAGAGATGCACCTGCTAGCTAGCTGATAACACTCTGGGGTCATTTCATTGAAGAAACTGTCAGCCAGTAGGTATTTAAATAAAGTCACAGATGAATTTGTGACCTGCACTACTGAGACTAAAAGGTGTTAAAGGAGAAAGAGAATGTAGATAAATGCACATTCCTTTGTATCATAACAAAACTTTTACATGTAAATCAGCTGAATAGGAGAGAATAGGGAAGAATGTATTTCCCTGTACAGGAGAAACAAGTTAGATTGTTCAGCTGCACATTTGGCTATCAGCCAGAGCAGTCGTGTGCCATGCTCATTTGCCTACCAGTGCTGCTTCGATTGGCAAATGCCCATGCAGTTTGAAGAGGGCAGGCGTATGACTGGATGCCTGCCAGTAAGTGTGTGGGACTGATGCCACTGCTGGACTCCATAGCCTGGTAGGAATGAAGAATACAAAGGCATTCAATAATCTGAATGTCCCTTTGCTTCAAGAGAGTGGTGCCAGGCAGCATTTAATGAGAGATTGCTTTGTTACAAAGTCCTCAACATCAAGTGGGCTGGTGAGCTCATTAACCTGACTGCTACAAATGAAAAAGGCACACTCAGAAGACTCCCATGATAACGTACTCAATGGTGTAAGAGCCCCTTTGCTTCTTTTATGGTGTTCCATTAGCAAGCAGCAGTGTAAATACCATAAAACAAGCCAGTTTTCTGATTGTTCAACTAAAGTCTGTTTTCCCTTGGGGATTATACCACCAGTTGATGTAGGTTTTTTTTATTTTAACACTGTTATCTGCTACATAATGACCTTTTATGCAATGAAGAATTTCCAGGTTCTTCTTAAGAGCACAACTGCTGTTAAGAAAACAACTAACGATTCAGCTCTTTGAAAGAAGGCAATGACGTAGAGCATGTCAAAAAAACAAAGAAACCACAACATGGAGTGATCCCAAGGGGAATGGAAATATGATTATGCTTATGTTTATACAAGTTCAGCCACAACTTGTGAAAATGGTACATATCTTCCCTGTGTTGCCTTTATATCTATCTACACAGGACTCTGTTTTTGCCACCAGGAAAATGCATTAGGCATATGTGCTTCCAGAACTAGTGCCGGTTATGTCTCCATTTGCTGATCTGATAAAGAAAAAAAATGAAACAAATTGCTAAGGAAATTCACATTTTGAAACTCCCCCAAATTCTCTGCCGTTGTATCTCCATTTACATCAGCAGAGTTACACAAGCAGAGAATTTGGCTCATTACCTCCAAAAGATCAATTAAACAAACAAACAAACGTTTCTTTATATAATTTTCTTGAATTGTCAAGAACAATCACCTCCATGTAAGTGCTCCAGCACACAGCACAAGCCTTTTTGAAAAGGCAGACTGGCTAGCTCTGGAAATTGTAAGGAACTAGAGATTCTCCTACTTCTAGGGAATGAGTCTGAATCCAGCACAAGTAGATAGTAAAGACTTTTGGTTATTATTTGATGGCAGCTCCATGGCTCAATCCAGGTTCTATTGCACAAATATCTACATAACAAAAATAAAATAAGAAATCCCATTAGGCACTAATTAGTACCCCTTTTAGTAGAGCTACAGTAGAATTATGCAGTTGAAATATGTTCTGGTCTTCTGTTCTCAGTAATAAGATTGTTTTCATTCTTTAACAAATTACAGAATTGCTTAAGTAGTCTTTAAAGTGCTGCAACCACTCAGACCTGATTACAAGGTCGGGTTAAAGTCCCAAAGCAATGGATGTAGCACAAGCATCAGTAATCCAAAATAAGAAAGACAGAGGAAATTGTTGTAGAGTGTGTAAGGTTCCATCTACATTAGTTAGGCAAAAGATCGTTTGAAAAATAATTAGTCAAAATGTTTTGTGTTTGTAACATGTCCACAGTCCTTCATGTCCATGCACAGAAGCTAGCTCAGTCATTTTACAAGCACTGTTTTCAATGATTTATTGGAACATAGTATTTCACTGAGATCCAGCTCAGCTGGCATAAAAATCCATAGTGGGTTCTCCCCAGTATGGAAGGAAGAATTGTGGCTGCAGTAGTTTAGCTGAACTTTCTTGTAACTCCATCTTGTGATGCAGTGCTGCACATTTCTCAGTCAGTGCTCTGTTTCCACTCTCATAAGGGAATTCTGCCTCTGGTAGCAAGTTCCTCTCCAGGATTTACTACAGGCAACAATAGCTTGCACCTGCTCATCAGCACTCATTGCCATGAGAGTGGTGAACACTTGTTTATGAGCTACACTGCAGGCTCTCCTGAGGAGACTGAAGGCCCCGTCTATGATATGGGGTGTCAAGGTAGAAATCGCCTGGTCTGCCTCAGGATGTTGTAAAGGCATGCAGGATTCAACAGTGAGCACAGTGCTGGGGAAAAAAAATCAGAGGTGAAGATCCAGTACAATGAGGCACAGCACAGTAATCATGTCTTGAAGTCTTTTGAATCATCCACCCCTTCTATTAAGTAGCTGAGCTCTGTCCTGGAGAAGTTGGCCCATTGTATTGACATTTGCTAGAAGGTGGTTGGGGCTGACATGATGACAGTGAGGGAGATAATATTGTGGAACAGGATGAACTATAGGCAGAGGACATTGAGGCAATGGGGAAGAAGCCAAGATAGATCAGGAAAGTAGGAGCGCTTCATGAATGTGTTGTGTTTTCTTTGTTTGTAATGTATCTATTCTTAGTTTTACTTCATGCGCTTGTATGGACTGGTGTGTTTACTTGAATCCTGGGAGTTTAAAGAACAGGGTCCCACCATTTTGATTGAGATAGCAGAAGTAGCCCAGTCAGAAGAGAAATACCCAGAAGATTCTACTCCCACTGGGCCACCCTATATGGCACCTGAACTTCAACAAAGTTTAAAATAAGAGAAATAAAATAAAATAAATCCAAAGCCAAGTAATTGTACTACATTCTACAAGCACACCACTAAACCAAGCAATAAAAAGCTAATAGTGTAACAAGCACATCACTGTTGGCAAGCAGGATAAGAGCAGATATTGAACACAGATAAAATTTAATCTTAGATTTAATCTTTTCCCATTCTCCTGCTGTCATTACATCAATCTTTCTCCTTCAACTTGGCAAACAGATTATGCGGGAAAGCATCCTACCCGGGTCCCATTAAAACTGACATGACTGTTTGACTATGCTAGGGTGGCAGCTCTGATCATCACGGTAAAACAGCTTAGAATGCATCAGGGCAGCTTCAGCCTGAAAGGCACTCTTAAGTAAAGAGGAAATATTCACCACTGCAGTGTCTGCTTAGAGTCTTCCATTACCTTGTCTGTTCCCTTGGCTGACCTTGCTTTCAACCTTCCAAAGGCATATTCAATCATTTTGACTCTTGCTGAGATGGTAGGTGAAGATGAGAAGTGTCTGTCTGGTGTAGTCTCTGTAAGGTTGCATTAGTAAAGGAAGCAAAGGATAGGCAGGATTGTTCAAGAATTGTTTTAGGAATAGAGGCCCTATTTGTATGATGCCTGGTGGGGAGAGTTCCCATTTTTATCCCTTCTCATACAAACTTGAATTCCCCCAAACCTGTGCATCATGTACTTTGACCAACCATTTAATGTGATAATGAGATAGAAACTGACTTCTGTGGCCCACCAGCATCACAATGGAGTAGTAGCATTGCCATTTGGTATAACCCTGTGCTGCCTGGGATGGGGCAAGAATTGGCAAATAGGTTCTACTTATAGCTCCACCACAGCTCAAACTTTTCTATAATACCAGGGATATTTCTAGTGGTAGTTTTAGATGTCCACAGGATGATTATTGCTGCAAACATCTGTAGAACATTGGCCTAACCCACAGCATTGGCAACATCAAAGATGTGCCAATGAGGAGTACTCTATATTTGTAGTCAGCCTCCACAAAACATTATTCTCTTGTTTGCAGTGAATGGAGCTTTTTTCCATGTGGACTCCTGTTATAATGCTGGGCCATGCTCTGGACAGTGACAGTACAAGACATGGGAAGGTTTTCAGTTACCACAGATTACAGAACTATATAATGTCACATTGAGTAGCTTGATGGTATGGTCTAAAAACAGTGGGCCAGGTTCAAAAAGTGGGTAAAGTATACCTTAATGTCCTTCTATGCAGTGTACTAGGCTGTGTCCCATTTACTGCATCCTATCATTGCAATCTGAAGACCCTGAGGCCTACTCATGAATTCTGTCATCTGTCATTTCCTACTTCCAGTGCCCATGAAATTCTCATGCCATTCATTTTCTTAGGAAATGAATTGCCAATGTAAAGAGAAAGCAGTGCTCATTTATGGTGTAGTGCAGCTTCAGGTTCATGCTAACAATAGCAATACATACTAAATGGTTGTGAGAAATGCAGGAATACTTACAGAAAACTCCCCCAAAGGCCTTCAGAACCCAGAATGCTTTATTAGGTGGGGATAAACATCTAGAAATTTACCCAGACATGTTCACACTAACTGGGCAAGTTGGTACAAATATGGTTTGCTCTGTGTGTTGGGTACACACTGATGTTGTTCCGACAGAAACTTTGCTGCTGTTGGGATGCAGTGTATCACTACAAGGACAGAAAAGCAACCAACCATTAAATGAAATCCTTGTCCTTGCAACAGATGCTTTACTTAGCATAGACGTGCTGTAAGGGGCTGCAGCCTTGGTTTTCTTTATCTCAGTGTGTAGTTTTGCAGCATGAGGCTAATGTCATTGTTTATGGTTTGGGGATAGTCCAAGATTTCTCCTCCTCTCACTAGTAATTGTAACTATTCATTTCATTCTACTGTGAGGCAAAACTGACCCTACCTTATTTATGCTCCCTATATGGACTGGAAACCCCACTATACCTTCACCTATCTGATGCAAGTTGGAGACCTCGCTTTCCAGATAGTTTATATCTATCCATTCAATTCTATACATAGTGTGTAGGCCTCACAATATCTCCTTCATCATCCAGCATAGTACAGTACTTATTTACCATGAACAAAAGAAGGAATTCTCCATGTCTGGAGAGTATGTTACAATGTTATTTACAGTCAGTGTTTTTAAAAAGTAGGAAGTAGAAATAATCTACAACTATTTAATAGATAAGAAAGTGTGAAGGTATTTTAATATTTATGTATCTTCTCTGAACAGTAAATTTCCAGAGTTTTAATTCTTAAATTTTTAACTGAAATGTTTCTTGGTATTACTCACATTTACTTAAAGTAAATGATATTTTTGATAATGTAAGATAGAAATCATTCTTCTAAAAAGAAATGACATTTCTTCTTATGTGTCACAATTGTGAAACGCACACCTTGGAATGTTTTTCACATAGGCTGAGATTCTCAAAGGGGCATCTCATAGACCAGGGGGCGAGAGACCTGGGATTGGGCACTCCTCCTCATTCCATGTGGGGTAGGGGGAGATGATGACTCCTTTCTTGTGGCCTACTTGGCGATGTGGGAGAAGAGAAATTCTTCTCCCTTGTAACTCTAAACTTGGCAACTTGAGGCACCAACCTCCTGTGGGGACAGGAGAGAAGAGCCACCACTGGGTACTTCCATGACCTGACCTTTAGGAGAGAGAGAAAGGGAACCTATGTCCAGTGTTCTGAGCCATCCTTCCCTCATCTCAGTAGAAAGAGTGAGAGAGAGAAGAGGGACATCTCTGAGAAGACTTCTGTGGCCCATCCACAGGACGGACAAGAAGTCTGCTGGTGTGAGAGGGTGGTAAAGGCTAAGAATCCATAAAGAAAGTGCGTCTGTTGAGTAACACTAGATTTGGGTTATGAAATCCTGCACTAAAATTTATGCTGGCAGATGGGTCCAGTTGCTCTTAACAGGAGGTGAATCCTAAAGAACAGACAAGCTTGGGAGGAAGTTTAGGCCATGTTTATTGGTTTTTGTATTTCTAATAAAGCCAGACCCTGGGAAAGGGGATGGGAGTGGAGTATGTGCATGAACTTCATGTCTGTCTGTTCTGTTGGGAATGGATAATGGACATAGTTCATTCTTATCCAGCATCCGCATACAAAGCTGCCATGCCTTCATGCCTGTATGTGTCTTCTGGTACTTTGCGTCTCTCCTGTTGCTATGTTGTGCCCAGGCCTACAACCAGTCATCCTACTGCAGTACTTTGGATACTCAGCTGTATATTATAACAGGCTATATTAGGTTCATCCCAGCTACGTGGCTGCATGTTTTCTCCAGAATTTCCATTTCTACACATTGTTATGAGGCAGCATCATTAAAAGATGCCGGGAACTCTCATCCACTTTCCCAGCCAAATAGGACATTGTTAGCCCTCCAACAATCTGTTTGAAGTCATGCCACCTTGATTATCCACTGAGACCCAGTTTGGGCAAGCAGAACTTGCAGCTTAACTTTATTGGGGTGGTGCAAGACTAGAGGGTAACAATGGCAACATCACATTTGTGTTCCAGGCTTCAAGCTTTTTCACTGGTCTTGGGTCCTGTTGAATTTTTTCCACTCCAGTGACTGAAACTCTTGATATATATTTTGTCCATATGGCTGCAGAGAAAATGAACATTGTGATTGTAGTAGTAAATGAGATGGATGGTGAAGAACTGCCCAAGGCAAGCACAGAGGCTGATTTCTGCCAGCAAAATTTGGCCAGTCACTTTTTTCTCCTATCAGACATAAGAAAGGCCAGTGTTGATAAATGAATTAACAGGTCAATGCCAGAAGCAATAGCACATGATATTAAATATCTTAAACCAAATTCTGCCCTCCCACCTGCCTCTGGAAAAATGATTAAACAAGTCATTGATATGCACCCACCATTCCCATCCTCTTGAATTGGAGATCTGCATGGAACAACAGCAAGCTCACAACCTAAATTAATTTGGGGCTAAATCTTTGGGGCTAAACCTCACTCAGATAAACTTGCTATTGACTGCAGTGGAGTTTTGCCTGAGTAAAGACTGACTACAGCGTGCAAGATTTGGCCCTCTGTTGTTCATGCAGATCTTAAAATACATATACTTTTGTCTAAAAACAGACGTTAAATACTTATTAAATATATAAGGGATTTATTAATAATCAACATTCAGTTATAGAAGTTTATGAATAACTTGCTGTATAAAATTAAGCACAAAAGAAAAAAGTGTAAATAAAAACCTTACAAAATATGAATTCTTTTGCACTACACTAAACTGGAAATTACAGAAATGAATTGAACAGAATTAAGGAATTGGATTTTACTGTATCTAAGTTAAGGTAACCAGCCCACTCTGTTCAATTACACAATTTTCAACACTCTCTCATTATTTTTTTCTGATAGCCAGAAACTGATCACTCCTGTCTGTCTCAAGTGATGTTCCTACTTCAAGGAACTGAAAAACAGGTTTTTAGTTTTCCAAAACTCTTCCACTTGCCAATTGCCACCAGACTTTGAGGATCTTGGTTGCCTGGGAAACATAACATGGTGTTGCTGGTGACTACAATTCAACTGACTACCAAGTTATCTATGGGCACAATAAGGAACTGTCCACATTACTATACACCATAGTAGTAGATATGAGAGCGCTTTACCATGAACTATATAACTTATGTAGCAAAACAACATTAATAACCCCCAACTTTCACCTATTTAAAGCTTTCTCAAATGGCCTATTTTTGAAGCATGCATGATCTTAGCTAAAAGGCGATTCTTCTTGTTTCTGGAAAAAGTCTGAGAACATTCCATTCAGATGATTTACTTAGTTGAGCTATGGGGAGGAGGGGTGGTTGGGAAGAAATATACTTTTCCTAGTACTTGTTTGTACACAGAGGCTGAACCTTAAAGCTTAACAAAATGTACAATCTTGCATTGCATTAATATAGGTTTTTGCATTTAATATAGTCATTCCTTTGCTATTAGTGTGTACTCATATAGGTTATGACATCACATAATAAATACACACTTTTAGTACAGCAAAAGCTGCTACTGCATATATTAGCTCTTTGCTCCCAGTGTGCTAATTGTGTTGGGAATGGGTCTACTTTATTCTACCAGAATTCTGTGGCTTAGCGTAGGGTGAAAGGGGTCAACATATATCAGATATAGAAAGCTGTAAATTCCTTGATAGTCTCTGCCACCATCATAAACTATAGGGATATAGCACAGTGACTAATTTCTCTTTCTCCTTTAAGTAACACAATTGAGAAAAGCATTGCAGCTCACATTGACATCAGTGAAATAATAATACTAATAATGCTATGCCCTTCCATAGCAGCTTTCATCTGAAGTTCTCAAAGAGTGTTTCAAACAGCAATGGTATCCCACTTCATTCTCTCTTGGTGATATGGTCACATAATAGTGTAGGAGGAGAGGAGAAGTGAGGCAATTTATAGGACGGTGAGAGGCATAATGCAGATATTAGGAAGCTATATAACTAATCTTACGGATAAAGACAGTTCTATGGCTAAATTATATTTAACATAAAATAGTCTCTTTAATCTATCATTGCTGTGCTTTGCTGTAATAGAAGGGATTGAAATCTCCTTTGTTGTCCATTGATTCTACTGAAGATACCGAAGTAAAAACAACTGCTTTAGTGGCATCTAGTGACCTAACTGCATACTCAACTAAAGAACATTTTTTCTGAGAAATTTTTCTGACCCTTTTTTTTTAAATCTGTGGTACTTCTGGGGTGTGTGCACAACTACATTCTTTATAGGGATTCCTATAGTTAAAATAGCAAAAGGTTCAGTCATTTCTAACTATTTTTACATGTCCATAATATCCCACCAAATTTCCCTTGGGGCTAACATTTTCTCTGCTTTGGCTCATCCAAAAGGAGAGCAATTTGGAAAGTGTGAGGAAAATCTATTTGTCTTTTATTTTTTTGGATTGAAAAAAGTACATGTTCCACACTATACTAAGTTGTCACACACTTTCACAAAGAACTCAATAAAGGCTGAACTTTGAAATTTGAAACATGACATGTAAATAATCCTCGGTTTGTAATGCATTCACATCCAAGTTATAAACAACTGAAAATTCACTTCTGAGCATGCTCAGTAGACATTTTAAAAATAGGCTTAATGGAACCTAGTGAACCTTTTATTATCCCAGCCTCATTGAAATATGTTTTGCTGGTGTAAACAAGTGTAGCTCTGATTAAGTCAGGGGAGCTACACCAGCTGAGAATCCTGCCTGTCTCCAGCCAAACAGAAGTATCATAGGTGTGTAGTTCCCTCATCCACATGCCAAAGATGTGAGCTCTGCTGCCTCACCTCCTCCATTCACTTTAATGTCAAAGCATAGATGGGAACATTTAGACATCAGCATTAAGCATGGACAGTTTTAAAACATTTAAATATAAGGAAATTAAATGCAAAAAATACTATGCTAATGTGTAAGATGTGTGATTATGCTATTACAAGCTATGCCTACTTGGTGTGGCATTCTGTGCTCCTCAAGTGGTGGTAGATCAACTAGTGGCTGATGAACCTGCTCAGGAGTGGCTAACAGAAGGGAATCTTTCAGTTCAGGCAGTAGCAGCTCATGCATGAAAATTTAGAAGTCCTAGGTTTGACCACTATCTCCCCACCCAGGGATGTCAGCATTACACACAAAAAAGTTAAATTATCTACTGCATTGCTAACTCAACCATATTGTAGATTATGCTTTGTATTTATCAAAGAGAAATATACCAAACTACATATTTAACAAGGAAAGTAGAACTGAGAGGACTAAAACTTCATCATTATTGAGCAAAAAACCATAATATTTGTGTAACCTTAGGGTCAGGTTGTGGCTGACTCTAGTGTTGGTTATGCCAGGGGGTAGGGAGGCATATGGTGCTTCTTCTAAAAGGGCCACACCAATATTACTCTCCCTGTACACATATACTGCAGGGAGCAATAACAGGAATTGTTTGTTCATACTCTTGTAATACTCAACTCACACCAGGTGTAACATCATTGACTTCTGTGGAATTGTTCCTGATTTACTTCTTTATGAAACCAGATCCAGGCCAAGACAATTTAACTTAAATACATGCTGATGTGAAACAAAAATGCTCTGCAAAATAGGAAACATCATCATTTGTATTTTCCTTTAGATTGGAAAGCTGCTAGAGGACATGTGAAGATGGGTAGATTAGTAGAACCAATATAGCACTGTATGTATTATTTTTTTTCAGTGTGTTGGTTTTAAAGTTGTGATTACAAACAGATGAGGGATGGAGGCATGGGAGGAGAGGACAACAAGAAAGGACACAGAAGACTGAGGATACAATCAAAAGACTCTGTCAAGTCTCTATGAAGAGAAGTTTGAAGAGAAAAGAACTGGAACTCCAAGACCTATGAACCTATGCTTTGGACCAGAAGGTGTGGCAAAGAATCTTGGGCACCTCCAACTCTGTGTAAATGGGAAGAGAAGTGAAGTGATTACAAAAAGATGCAGGATGCTTCTGATTTCCATCTAACTGGATTTCAGAGCTCTCATTAGGACTTTTTACGTGCCTGACCTCAGGACAAAGTTAGTCTTTGCTAGATACACCAAAGCCCGGCATTCAAGGGGAAAGCATTATCATAGATAAAAATGAGTATCTGATTTTAAATCATTTTCAGACCTTTCTACCACACACAGGTTAAAAAAAAGTCAATGAATAAATTAGGAGCCACATCTTTGTTCCCACAGCCTCATTTCAATAGTATCATAATAAAAGGACAAAGGTCATAGCTTAAGGCATTGTAATGGAAATTCACAAATCTATATCCTCTCCTAGGTGTAAAGCTGTATTCTTAAAGATATTACTTGTCCCTTGTAGTAGTTATAATTTGAGCCTTGTGTCACTAACAAGCAAATAATTCATCCTCTTCACTTCCATTCGGAACCAATATTTATAAGTATCTATGTACAAAGAAACAGTTAAGGAAAACTTGCTTTCAAGTTGTCTATATGGTATCACTGAATCTTGTGCATCCCTAATCGAATGTTAATGCCCAAATAAACTTCTTAGTCTCTAAGGTGCCACAAGGACTCCTCCCTGTTTCTGCTACAGGTTAGACATTTTCCCCTTGCTTTTTGAGGGCAAGTAATATACACCATACTAATCATGTGGAGATAATCTGAAGGTTTGAATACCGTTATAATTAATAGCTTCAGTCAATATGTTTAAACAGGATCAAATTTTGATTTATTATTCATTGAGTATCAAAAATGCCCTTGATGTTTTGCATAAAACCATAGAGAATAATAGTCTCCTACCCCAAGGGTCTGACAGTCTAAATGGACAGACTGCATAACACATGCTGAAAGACCCAGAATTTGGTGGTACCACTAAATAAATACATAAAATTAAATTAAAATAGCTCCCTCCACAAATTATAGGAAGGATAATTTCCAGTGTATATAATCTGAGCAGTTCTCTCTTCTTAGTGCATACTGCCAATCTAAGTCACAAATAAATTGACACAAATATAGAATATGGCAAACTTTTACCCACAACATTTTAAACTCAATCATAAGTATGAAATTAATAAGGTCCTTCATTTTCAGTTTTGACTGATAGCCATTATTCAGTTTTTACCAATTTTCACCTGAATTTCGTAAGTTCCAGAACTCCCTGGACTCAGCTCCTTACTCCAGAGGAGAGATGGTGGCTCGGTACCCAGGGTCATCCAGAATACTGAGCCACCACTTCTCTTTCCTGACTGGGGAACTGGACCAGAAGTTTTGGAATGACTTGCGCGCTGGGGACCTGTTGTTAATCCCAAGCCCACTAGATACACATTACCAGCCTTACGGATAGTGCAGATGGTTATGAGAATTCAAAGCATACAAAAGTTAGTGAACTGCTTCTCATGCTAAAATGGTTCAAAACCAAAAACTGTACCCATCTACCTTTCAGAATATAAGAGAAATTTTGAAAGCTTAAAAACAAGAAAAACAGACAAGAGTGATATTTACCCAGAAAACGGCAAAGTGAATTTTTTGCACTGATTTTCAAACATTTTAAATTTTTTGTAATAAACACTTATAAATTCCCAGAAAATTGTAAACAATCCTCTCCTGCCCTTCCCCCAAAATGAAGGGCCTTAGGGACTAAACATTGGCTGCCCCTCCCCCGCCCAGTAATTACTGAAGGAGTCTTCATTGAATACTAGATGCTGCATCTGGGCTGAGTTTCACTGCGTAAATAAATAAAATCTCCCCATAATATCAGAGTATGTATAGTATAAGAATGCATTTAACTTCTGCCAATTTAATAACAGAATACTTAACAAACGGTTCACTGTTGTAAGGGAATGGTATATAATGTGAAGCTCGTGAGGAAGAGCAAGAAAGGATGTGGAAGACCGAGAATAAAATTTTTATTAAGAATACTTTAAAAAAAGAATATTTGATGGCTACCAAAACTTTGCATCCAGGAGGTCTGCTCTGTGCTTTGTAACTGAAGAGATTGGAGAGATATTTTAGAGGTGAGGACTTTTTCATATGAGAATGGAAGCATTTGCAATCATTTTCTTTGAGCTGTCAGATATTTTGCTTCCATTTGCAGCACAATGGAGTTAATAATAGTCAAGGGGCCATATGAGCTTCTTCATATGCAGAAGTGGAGTACTGACTCCCACAGTGATGAGACTTTTCTGACGCCATTGCTCTGCCACATTGTCCCTCATTGAGCTGGGCTGCTGGTAGTTCTAGAGCAGCGGTTCTCAAAATTCATTGCACCACGACCCCCTCCTAGTAACAAAAATGACCCCACTGCCCTGTGTTACTCTAGAATCAGGGCCGGCATTGGGGTGGCAACCAGGGCAGTTGCCCAAGGCCCCACACCACAGTGCGCCCTGCGAAGCTAAGTTGCTCGAGCTTGGGCTTCAGCTCCGCGTGGCAGGACTTGGGCTTCAGCTGGGGCCCATGACAGAAAGCCAAAGCCCTGCCGGGCGGATCTGAAGCTGAAGCCTGAGCCCCCCCGCCTGTGGCTTAAGCCTGAGCCCTGAGGCTTCAGCTTCAGCCCCACGCAGTGGGGCTTGGGCTTTCTGCCCTGCGCCCCAGTGAGTCTAATGTCGGCCCTGGTGACACCATTAAAATGAACTTGCGATCCACTTTGGGGTCGTGACCCCAGTTTGAGACTCACAGAAAGATGCAAGAATAATAGGACTTGTGGATCTTCATCCATTCACACTCTTGCTCTCTCAAGTCTCCTGTACCATTGTCAGAATGATCTTGTATCTTCCAGCGCAGCCTCTGCCTGCACCCTGCAAGCCACCTGCTCATACAACCTCTGTGATTTGGATAAGGAGTCTGGGCATGATCCCTGAAGCCCCTGACTCCCTTGTGATAGGGTGCCAAGACTGAGATGGTGGGAGGGAGCTGAAACTGAAAGTGAGACTCAAGCAAGTGATGCATTGGATCCTACACAGAAGCAGCTGGACCAGAGTTTTTACAGCAATATGGGGAAGGGTGGAGAGCTCCAGGGAAGTCACATAATGAGGTGAAAGCTGGAAGGCCAGGGAGGGAATGGGTCAGGGAGGCGATGAGCACTACTATAGTGATATATGTTTACAAAACTTCCCTTCTCACCACTCAAAATCCTGCCACTCAATAAAACACCTCCTCCTGCTCATCTGAGTCACTATTTATGAAGAAGTAGCGATTTTTTTGAAATTTTTTTTATGCATCCTCTGTGTGCCTCAGTTCCCTTTATACTTTTGCATGGCTACCCAGTGGGGGAAAAAGGACTAAGTCTGATCTCAGGGAAGGCTAAGAGGCAAAGGTGTGTATGTGTCATTTAGCTGTCTGAGTAGATTAAATGGGTCATTAGCAAGGATTGGATGAGGCAGAGCCATATTGATGGGAAATCCGAGAAGACAATGGAAAGCCCACTCACCAAGACATTGACACCTAGAGAGAGGTGGATTTCCCCACCTGTAAGCTGGGAAGCTGATCAGAGACCCCAGCCCAAGAACAAAGACTGGGAGGTGTGTGTGGGATAAAAACTGGCTTCTGAAAGAAGCTTGGAGCTTTCTCACCTGGGAACTGACTAAGGAAGGAAGTCAGACAGAGAGCCTGAAAATGGAGTTCACTACAGCTGTGAACTATGTACTACTACTATGTGCTGACCAGAATGGACTATGCATTAACTTTCATTTCTCTGTCCTAACCTAAGGACTTCCAAAGCTGTGTTCCAGTTAACTTATAAACCCTATTGTTCTGAAAACACCGCTGGAGTGTCCCTATAAATTGTGGGAGAGGTGCCTTGATCCTGAAGAGTGTACAAATCTCTAACAGGAGTCTATCTCAGCTGGACTCACTGAACAGAGTGCACCGTGTGAAGCAAGAGTGCTGAAGCTCCAGAGGTTCAGTCTCAGGAGGTAGTGAAGCCATGTGGCCTGCCCTGAAGGGAGAGTGAGACCCTTTGGAGTCTGGCACACCAAAGGGGTTCTTTGAAGAGATTGTTCCAAAACTGGAGGCAGAGCACTGAATCTGGATCTGAGACACTACCCCCACCCAGGTACTGGGACACTAACCTCCTGACCTCTCATTCTGTTACTTGAGCTCCGACCCTAACTCCTTTCTCAGTTACAAAATCCCTACCCAGGGCCTGAAACCTGTTATGAAGAAGTCATCTCTCACACTTGCAAAACTATTTTATTTGTTGCCTTCCTATCCTGCTTCCTTCTAGTGACACGACAGAAATGCTGCACTGGGGTTCCAAACAGTAACCCTAGTAAATCCTGGGATAAATATATTCTAGGACTCATAGTAAGTTACAGTTCAAAGAGTAATAACTGGAGCTGTCTTCCTAGTGTTTATTTTCTAAAGCAAAGCAGATTTGGACCTGGTTAATAGTTGGATGGGTAACAAACTGAAAATCTCTTCTATTCTAATTTAGTGAGTAGTATAGTGAGTAAGGCAAGCAATGCATTGAGTCCTATTGTAGGGTCAGTATTCAATTTGCCAATATACAGAACTCAAACCTCCTCAGATAGGAGGCTTTGATCCATCACAACCAGAAAGTTTGAAATGATATTTGTTTTTATTTTTACACACAAAATCAAACATGTCTTAGAATCTTAAGCCAGGAGAGCAGTAATAGTGTTTTGCATAAATTTAGCATCTCTCTAAAGGAACACAATACACTTTATACATTCAGCACAGCTGAATGGCAGCCACCTCTGAGTGGGTAGCATTATCTCATTAGACAGCTGGGGGCACCAACACCCATCACAACATTATTGTGTGTGGGAGGGTGGGGAGAAGAGATTGCGAAATAAACCTACATTCTTACTAGAGGAGCCAGGAAATCTTTAATGTCCATATAGAGCAGACAAGTCTCTCTCTGTCTCTCTCTCTGTGTTTTAAAGAGAGAGCTCATCCAAAGACTCCCCCCACCAGAAAACTGCATGGATAAAATATTGTGTCTGCTCATCACAGTGGTCTGCATTCTGCTTAGACTGCTCATTCCATAGAATTATAGAAATTAGAAATGGAAATCATCCTTTAGGTCATTTCCAGTCTGTCCCTCTTCCACTGATGGTTTGTTCCCTTCATTATATCATTCAGTGCTTTGTCCAATCCAGTTTTAAATAGCTCAGGGATGGGGCTTCCACCTCTTCCCTTGAGACTCTATTCCACAGTCTAATAGTTCTCACAATTAGGAAATTTTCCCTAGTATTGAGCCTTTGTTTATAAAGCACAGAATCCCAAGAATAATGTATGTGGTACAGATAATTCATGTGGGGGCATCTATTTGAAGTGCCATTCTTGAAAAAAATGGTGATTTTTAAAATGATAACAATTATAATTTAATTTACTACATATGATATTTTATTTTGTTACTCGCAACAAAAATTGTGACGCATACGATACCACGGTAATAATATGTTTCTGTATATAAACAAGAACAGAATTGCATTTTTCCAAAGCTTATGATCATAGCAAATTACGGTAATTAAAATTCTTCATACAAAATAAGGAAATTTCATACCATGATCCTATACTATATGAATATATAGTATATTTCAGGCTTTTTTTAATCTAGGACTCTAACATGGGCTATTTTAATTTTTGTCAATCTTGTAGCAAGAATGTGATTGAAATCCATCAAACCTGTGGTATAGATCACCATTTTTATTCAAAAATTCTTGTGAAAATAAAGCAGTCCCGCTATTCACAAAAAATCATAATTGCAATGTACATAAAGCCTGTCAAAGCTCCAATTTCCAATATTCTAATGAATATCAAAAGAGTCCAGCACTTCTGACTTTGACAAATTGCAGATGAGGTTTTATTCATTAAGAGGGCTGCTAATGTTTATTTAAATGCAATTTACTGTTGCATTATTGATTAGCTACTGCAAAATTATCTTACAAGGAGCACGTGTAGCAAGAAGATTTCAGGTTCAGAATGGATTTATCTAGGGAAGGCCTGTAGGCTTGATTTAGTCCCCAGGACATGAGAGTTTTAATTTATCTGGAAAGAAAGGCCTGGTGGAAGGTTTGCTTTGTTTGCATTTAGACAGCAGATGAAAGGCGTTTTGATGTTGAGCTGGGAGAAAATGGCTGCCACTCTTGTTATTCACACAGAGAATTGAGCAGAAGAAAAAATCTATTACAGGGGGCAAGATTAAAAAAGTCCCTCCCCCCCAAATCATTTTCAGAATCAGACTTTATGCTGCTTGTTATCTTCCTTTGGAGAAATAATAAAGAAAATGTTGCCCATTATCTAAAATCTCTTTTTAAAAAATCCATACTGCATTTATTACTGAGTCTTTGCTTCCTAATTTGGTGGCATACAACTCTAGCGAGGTGGCTGTGTTTTAAGTACCTTAATTTAACCTCAAAGTGAAGACTAATGCTGGGCTTAAAATATTTTAATGAAAACTGAGCAAGTAATATTTTCAAAGCTTCTCCCCATTTGGTAGACTCTTACTGACGGTGTGTCTTGAAACTGGTGGTTAGCAGAAAGCCTGATACGCCAGAGAATGATACAGTGATTCTGATTGTTAGGCACTTCTACCTTAAGAGGGAAGGCATTTGCAGAACTTGTTTGCTTTACTCCACATCTATTTTGTCTGTAGGAATAAAATGGTTATGTAAGCCACAGCCAAAAGTCCTATACTTCTGGAGAGACACTATTGTTGGATAAGAGAGAACACACACAGCAGCAATAGAGAAGATTTAACAAATATGCGGGGTGTTGGGGAGGACTCCGCAAGGGTCCAGTGAATGAGGCCTGTGGATAAAAACGGTATCACTTGATGAAAGGAAATCCACTGAGCTAATAGAATAAATGGCTTTAAATTTCCAACTTCAGAAGCATGTGTTCAGTGGATCTACAAACTGCCTTAAAAAGTACCATGCAAGTACAGTGTATCAAGAGCTGAGAGTCCTTTTTTAGATTCATTAGAAACTGGCAGTGCTTTTCATTTCAAATGACAATCAGGAAAACTTGGGACGCTTGCAGCCAATCACAGAGGGGGTGAGTAATCCTCCTGAAATTAAATCTGAAACTCAAATATTACACAGAGACCTTTCAACTTACTCATTATTCCTTTAAACCAACCGCATGGGCACCGTTCTCCATGTTGAATGAGTTTAGAAAAACTTTCATGGTGAGACTAGGTCCACAAATGAAAGTGACAAGAAGCAGAATTAAGTTTTTCTGGGGGTTTTTACACCTTTAGTGACTCTGATGATGACTAAGCATCTGTTCTGACAACCTAGAGGGTGATGTCTTACCCTGTGTTTTAGGTCTGCCACTGGGGAATTTTTGGCATGAATTTATTTACAAAGAGTTAAAAGTCTTTGCTAGTGCTTACCTTGGGCTTGCAACTCTCACCACGCAATGGCTGGCTTCCCCCCTCCCATGCCCAGATGCGTCTCTGAGTTTTCTGTTTCTCTCTCTTAGCTAATTTCCTCCTCCCCTCAACTCTTGCTGCTCTCCCTCTTTACCTTCAGTTCTTGGCAAATTGTAAAATACTTCTGACCATGCCAATGAAGAACATGAGCAATTAGAAGGCTGAGATAAAAAGCACAGTAGATGGTCAAATTTTGAGACCCACTCATGTATATGCCTTTTGATTTGTTAAGAGGCAGCAAAAACCTTGGGTCATATTGTCAATGGGGAGGTCCGCCTAAAATCAGCGAGATTATATGGCCCCTTTTCTCTCTAAGTGTAGTATATTTGAACTACTAAATTCAAGGGGTAGGAAGAGATCAGGTGATTGTGCAAATAGGAGATTTACCAAAAATGCTGTAAATGAAACTTAGTAAATCACATCTATTTCCCTTAGGATTGTCTTTCTAATGTCTAATGTTTTTGTAGAACAGTGCTTTCTAAAATGAAAACAAAATGTTATGGGAAATTATTCAGGTGTTTCAACATCTCCACTCATCTCCCAAACCCTTCTGTGTCCCTAGACCTCTCTTTCTGCACCAAGACTGCTAACTCCCTTTTTTCTGCTTCCGGGCTTTCTTTCTTTGCACTTCAGTGTTCCCAGATCCTTCTCTTCTCCTCCTCCTAGTTACTCCAATGTTCCCTTGTTCTATTTTGTGATTCCTATTTCTACTATTCTCAGATGTCACACCTTGCTTTTAGGGCCTGATCCAAAGCCCATTTGGATCCACAGCATTTCTCTTTTTGTCTCTTTCCTTCCCTCTTCTGTATTCATGTGCACTCAAAAGTACCAGATTCATGCTTTATTTGAAGGATTCTGAGAGTTTGACCATACACTGGCAATTTACTGTCCTACATTTCAAAATGAAGGCAATCAAATTATTACTGAAATAAAGTAAAATCAGTATTTCCTGTCTTCTGTAGAAATGTCTGAACATTCTAGATGTCAGCTTGTTTCCGTGTATTCATTACGGAAGAAATCCATGATTCCTTCCACAAAACTGAGTAATCAGGCTTAGTGTGGGGAGCTAAGCAGGGTTGGTGGATTGGAACTCATCCTCAACCCGCTGATAGGGTGTGGTGTAACGCAGCTTCTCTATTGCCATTATGTCATTGGATCCACTTAAATGAACCATTGAATTCAAGTGATGAGAAGAGGAGATTACCTACTTTTACACTACTTCTCTGTGCTCTTTATTTAGAGGCGTTTATTTTAGCTTTCACATTTACAAAACAATTCCTTGCCCACCCAACCCTTTAATAATTTAGGTTAAATATTAGGAAAATTCTCCTAACTATAATGGTAGCTAATCTGTGGAATAAGTCTCCAAAGGAGGCTGTGGAATCCCCATCACTGGAGGTTTTTAAGAACAGGTTGGACAAACATCTGTCAGAGATGGTCTAGCTCTACATGATCCTGCCTCAGTGTGCGGGGCTGGACTAGCTGACTTCTCAAGGTCCCTTCTACTCCTAAGTTTCTATGATTCTGTAATACTGAAAATGTCTTTTATCCTACTTTCTAGTCATGAAAACAATTTGCGCTGTCCTAATCTGCTCCGAATACCTCTGAATACCTCCATCTCATGGGCAGCACGTACTTCTGTGGGTATCGAGATTGAGGATCTTACTGCCAGATTACAACATGGTATCTTCCTGAGTCTGGCTCCTGAAAGCAAATCTTGTTTGTTAGCTTTATTTTGGCATGTTTGTTCCAGAAATAAGCATAACATCTTTAATGTCACCTTCAGAGCCAAAATAAGTGACCAATAAAGTGAAACACTGTATTTGGTTAAGCTAGGCAGAAAATCAACATCAGCAAAGGAACTAAAAAAAATGCTTCTTAGTTATTTAGAAGCCAAATTCTGCCCCCCAAATTTTGTATTGCCTTATGCAATTTGGCCAATTAATCAAACATGGGAACCCAAAGTTAGGCACCTATGTCCATAATTAGGCAGCTAAGTGGCCTGATCGTCATATGAGTCCAGCAACTGCGGCTGCCATTGACTTCAATGAGATCTGCAGGTGCTCACAGAACCTCAGAAAATAAGGCCAGTTTTATTTAGGAGCCTAACTTCGGGCACCCAAGTTTGATCATTCTGGCCCTATTGTGTGCTCCATAGGCACTATTAGGTGGCATACTTTCTCTGATGAAAGACACACTGCTCCACATTTGACTGCAGTAAGCTGCAAAAGTCACACCAAACATGTTCCAGGGATGGGCATCAACCACACAAGCATGTCAGCAGAGAGCAAACCACTGATCTCTATCTTCACTGTGGGCCTGTTCTGAAGTCAATGGCTAGATTCCCATTGACTTTAACGGTTATTATTATGGTTTATTTATTACTTGTATTGTGCTATGAGCCAAGAAGCGCCAGCCTCAGTGTGCTAAGTGCAGAACAAACACTCAACAAAAACATCCTCCCTGGCCCTTAAAAGCTTATTTAAGAATAAAACGAGACAACACGTGGATACAACAATATGGACAGGATGAGTGCATGATAAAAATTAACATTGATTCAGGCCTTGTGTGCTGATAATATTCAGCCCAATTGTTGTGCTCAAAGATCCTGACTCACACAAGCCACTGTGACAACTTAAGAATGGCCATAGTGGGTCAGACCAAAGGTCCATCTAGCCCAGTATCCTGTCTTCTGACAATGGCCAATGCCAAGTGCTTCAGAGGGAATGAACAGAACAGGTAATCATCAAGTACTCCATCCGAGGTTGCCCATTCCCAGCTTCTGGCAAACAGAGGCTAGGCTCACCATCCCTGCCCACCTTGGCTAATAGCTATTGATGGACCTATCCTCAATGAATCTATATAGTTCTTTTTTGAACCGTGTTATAGTCTTGGCCTTCAGAACATCCTCTGGCAAGGAGTTCCACAAGTTGACTGTGTGTTGTGTGAAGAAATATTTCCTTTTGTTTGTTTTAAACTTGCTGCCTATTAATTTCATTTGGTGACCCCTAGTCCTTGTGTTATGAGGAGGAGTAAATAACACTTCCTTATCTACTTTCTCCACACCAGTCATGATTTTATAGACAACCTAATATAGACTACCTTTAATGTAATTTTCACTGACAGTAAGCAACTGAAAAGACAGTCCCCACTAGAGAGGATGAATTTTATTGTGAAAAATGGTTCCTCAGATTCATTTTCAACCCTATGCCTGAAAAAGCACTAGTTTGTCTCAGAATATTAAAGCCTGGAGGTGCTACAGTGGCCCAAAAAACTTTCCTTTGTTTGATATTGCATCTGTCCTTTTAAGAGTACTCTCAAAGGAAAACAACATTTACATTTGTGTCTTTTTATTAATAGTATCTGGAAACTGCAGAGCCTGTACATTTTCCATTTTTTATAAAAAGCCTTTCTGCAAACCATTCACGCAACCAGTTATTTGGCTTGAAATGGCCTCCCCATGAAAATGCTGCCTTTAATGTCTAGGCAGGGAATAGCAAAGCTCTGCTGGATTCTCCCTTCCAAATTCCAGTGTAAATCCAATGACTTCAGTGGAGTTACACCAGGGATAAATGTGGCCCTTCATGTCTAGAAGGTACGCTATAAATTTAATTTCATGGCAAACTGAAGTCTATTACAGAAAATCAGAGAGAACAACCATCTCAGCAAGGCCATCTCTCTTTTTTATGGAGTCTTTTTTGTGTGTGTTTGTAGCTCTTGCAAGCTTTGTCTGCACCTGCCCATCAAAAGAGGTTCTTTGTTTGAGTACATTGCTGACAAATTAACCAACAAATACATTTCCAGTAGCTGGCCACAGCCATACCTCAAGAGGGAGAGACTGATGGACTTGTTTTACTATACTTTCGCCTAGGTAGCCCACTGCCTTACTGATGTTAAGAAAAACTGCTAAGCCAGCAAACTCCTTTAAGAGTTTTTAATTATCTCACTGAAAGATGCTGGGGGCAAAATAAAGGAACTCTAATCTATTGCTCTGAAATTGCTTAGCTGGTGATAGTAGTGTACCTTTCTGTCTACTCTTTTTGATTTCAAGGTTTTAATTTTAGATGTCCTGAGTACCCTATGAAGAAACATGGGGATTCTTGCCAAATAATTTAACGGTTGATATTTTGCCAGTAGGACCTCTGCCTGACCCAGGATTGACACTATGTCCCTCATTGTCTTTGCAGAACTAATTATGCACATGAATTAAATTACAGTAGCAAATCAGCACCCTGTTGTGTTTGGAATCTGTTTGGACTGGGCTTCTATGTGATTCTTTAATCTTTCCTTTAAATATGGCTTCTCAAATAGATCCCAGCAAAATCCATGCACTCTGAATATAGTCTATGTCATGCTGCCATTTTATTTTAAACTACATTTAAAGTGTGGAGTTATTTTGAAAAGGGACTCTAAAAAGTGGATTAAGAAACGTGGTTGGTGGCTCCATATTTCTCGTCTCATTTTGTCTCCATACTAGATTTGCTCAGCTTATAAGGTTAAGGATATCTTTTCTATTTGCCAGCCCTGAAAACTCACCCTGGGATTTGAAAGTCAAACTGTTCTTTCTGACTCTTGCATCATCACTAGCACTAGCCTCCCTACTCTCAGTTTTGCCTGTGCAACTGCATTGCCTGGAGGAAGAGCCAGTGAAGAAGATATTAATATAGGACATCTATACAGAAGGCTCTGACCTCTTGTAGATTCCCCAGGGTTTGCCAAGTTTGGGGGCAGCTTTTCCATGGTGGATGCAAACTATACCCCCTCTTGCATGACAGTACCATGAAGGGAAGCTCAGAAAAAGTCCTCTTCCATGACTTTCTATGCAAAAAGGGACATTCTGATCTTATAAGAGGACTTTGCTGCCTGGAGCTAAGGAAATGTAAAATAGCGCCACCAGAATGGGGGTATTCCACCAGCATCAGGGAGTCTGCCAAGTGATGGAGGAAATTGCAGTGAGTCAGGATTGATCTGTGATCAGAGAATATAGGTGCAAAGTCAGACATTTATTGGAAAAACAAACCCACTACCTCACAAATAGCTGGCTAGAGAAGTGAGATCTGAAGTGGATTATCCTTCTAGTTGTTATCCAAAACTGGCCTTGAGTTGAGATCTTGGTTTCAAAGCTTGTTACAGTTTTTTTGTGTGTGGTAAAACATATTGGAAACTTTTTAACATGAAGGGCCAACTTATTAGATTGTTCAAACGGCATATCAAACCTCATTGCACCTCAGGACACCTGTTGCCATGAAATCAGAAAAATCACATGAGAGAAAAAGGAGGTAGCTTTGAACTTGAGAGTCTCTGCTGTGCTGCTGTATTCCATTGCAAGGAAGCTACAGGTACATACCACACAGGGAGGCATTTGTGAAAGGTGTGATGCATTTAACCCAATTTTGCCTGCAACCCATATTACAGCTGTACAATCCGTGTACAGAAAAGTGATAATTCCACAGACTGAAGGTCACACTTGGGAATGATGAAAATCTACTAGTTATATTTGTGGGCAGGATATTACACCTACGAATGATCAGAGTCTCTGATTACAGCATGGGGGCTTTTGTCCACTTCAACAAGTGTCTCTTGTGTGTCAGCAACAAACAGTCCAGAGTAGAGTTCAGCTAAAGCACCTCTAATGGCCTTCAACTTGCACTAACCAAATCTTTTAGAAGGAAAAAAAAAGACAAAAAGGGAGAAGAGGTCAAGTGAGAAGTCAGGAAGGAGAGGGTAAAGATAGGCCTAGAGGGACAAGTGGAGACTAGAAAGGGTGAGAGAAGGGAGATGGGGTGGGAAAAAATAAGTAGATCCATAGCCATATAAACTTCTTATGAACACAGGTAAATATTGAATCACAGAGCTATAATTCTATCACTGGGTTGCGGTGACTATATTAACCACACAAGGTTTGTTTTGATTTTCTGTGTATCACTAGCAAATCTGACTTAATTCACAGCTGCCTCTTGTTTAATCCATATATTCTGCACCAGGCACCAAGCTGTGGTGGGACAAGGCTGAACTGGTGAGCATTGCAGCTGGCAAATGAAATAGACTTGGAGCCTGTCTGAATACTGTCTCCAATCCATTTCAGTTTTGCTTTTGGTAAACTGTGTGACTGGCTGGTATTTTGGTGGCAACTTGGAGAATAATTTTAGTATCTGCCTGGCAGACACAAGCATCCCATGCAACTATGTGGTGGCCTGTACAAATCTGGAAATTCATGGACCAGCTCAGTTTCCCTCCCAAGATGCTGGCAGCAGGACTGAATGGGGAGTCAATTCTCAGACTGAGCTCCCTGTCTTATGGCTCCATATTTGTTTTGTGTCATAGATGATAAGACTGAGCTTGTGAATAAAGGGATGTATTCTGAAACCCTTGCTCACACTGAGTAGCACTTTGCTTTGCAAGTGGTGCCATTGGAATCACCACTCTTGGAATGAGATGGTACTCAAAGTGAGCAAGGGTGACCTAAATTTGGTTAGGAAAACACACTATCTGAAAAATAGGAGTGGAAAAAATCACAATTGCTAAAACATTTTATTATAGATTTATAGGTTTGGAGGATGAAGGGAGTATAGGACATCTAATATATTTGTATTTTAGCATTTGATACAGACTCTAATGAAATTTTACTCTAAAAAATAATTTAAATTGGCTTAGATGGAAACTAGCTGAAAGAGCATATATGCTTATACATGTATATAGCAATTCCTATGCAAGGAAAATTGCAGTGATGTAGATTACTAAAGGAAACTTTTAAAGAGGAGGCAGTTACATAATGGTTAGAGCATTGTACTGGAGATCAAGACACCTCTATTCAAGTCTTAGTCCTGATACTGATGCTCTGTGTCACCTTGGACAAATCACTTAATTTCTTTGTTCCTCAATTTGGGCCTGATTCAGTGACCATTGAAGTCAACTGGATTGGGCCCTTTCCTCATCTGTAGAATGGGTATAATAGAACTTTATACACTTACCTTTCAGGGGTATTGTGAGTCTTAGGGTATGTCTACACAACAGCACAGTACACTACAGCACTACAGTACAGCTATGGTGTTGCAGCTGTGCCACCGTAGTGTAGATACTTTGTACGCTGATGGAAGGGGTTTTCCATCACTATAGTATATCCACCTGTCTGAGAGGTGGTAACTGGGTTGACGGAAGACTTTTTCCATTGACCGAGCTGTGTCTACAGCAGGGGTTAGGTCAATCTGCGTTGCACAGGGTATGAAATTTTTCAGTCCTGAGCAATGCAGCTAAGTTGCCCTAAATTTTAGACCAGGCCTGAATCAGTCATTTCTGAAGCACTTTCAGATGGAAGGTGCTATATGTGCTAAAGCAAAGATACATCAGTGTATCTATTATGGTGAGACGTTACTGTTAGTTCTCATTTTGTTTTGATATCTTAACGGTATGGAAGAAGTTGTAAACAGCACATGAATGACATCTCTAGATGATTCTAAATTGGAAGGTGTGGTGAAGACAAACATAATAATACAAAGGGTGCTGCCGAGGTTAGAAATATGGGCAGGAAGTAACAAAATGCAATTCAGCTGGGAAAACTAACCATCTGAGGTAAAACTGTCCATTTAATGAGAAGGAGTAAACTGGAAGATACATAGAGACAAGTGTAGACACAAATCAGACGGAAATGCAACAAAACTAGCTAGGGTCTGAAGCAATTGATTTTTGAGGAAAAAGCGAAAGAGCTAATTGTGTGCTTTGGTTAAATCAAAACAGCCTGCAAACCAGGGGAGCAAATCTCACTTTCACAGCCCCCTTGTCACTTGGGGGCACAACACTGCAGGAGACCCATTTGGACCACTTTAGTGCACTCAGCTACTGCTGCCCCTGCTGCATGCCAAGTTCTTTCCACTAAGAGCCACTACTGCTGCCTTCTGCTGGTGTCAGTGTCTCACAATGGTTAGTTCCTCTGCCTTCCTCCCCCATCTCTGAGTCCAGGGAGCTGAGAGAGGCAGCATCAACAGGGCATAGGGTCTGCTGGATTTAATATAGCTCATGAGCTTGTGCATGCCTCTCATGTCACTAAACTAGAATGGAATCCTGGAAGTGTCTCAAGCCTCAGTGTTAGAAACGTTTAAACTAGATTGAATAAACCACTAGAAAATGTACAGTCCTACCATAGCAGAATGAATAAACCCGGATGACCTGTCAAGTCTTTTCCATTTCTCATTACTAAGAAAACACGAGTTCAGGTTTAGAAACACCAAGTGTTGCTGTCACTAGCAGTGAAATTAACTCCCCCCACCACAGTCCCACAGAATGTGGGTGATAATTGTTTATCATTGGTCAATCATATAAAATATATTCATATGGTTTACAGATCAGTTTGCCTTGCCCTTTTAATTACTGAGCAAGTGTTTCTATATCAGCACTGTGTATAATAAGGTAGCTTTAAGATAGCGTGTAGCATGGCGATAAGATAAATTATTATTGCCAACAGATGATTATGTAGTTAAGTACAGTAATCTTTAAAATTGCAATCAAGGGTGTCTGATACAGATTTGGAAACTTAATCCCTAGAAACTTTATCAAGTGCTAATTCTTTCATAACTGGGGAGACACACTCCTGGCCAAATTTCTGTTCAGAAAGATGTTACTTTATTTTGCTGGTTTCTTTGAATTCATAGGTATAAACAGGTGGAACATTTTGTAAAGATAATGACTGAATCACAAGAAGCAACTCTAGTCTTGCAGCTACATGCTTTTGATTTAACTCGCAAGTGCTCACAAGAGGAGACCAGCAAAGAGAATGCAATGGTCTGATGTGAGATATATTGTAAAATAGCACACACTCATGCAAATCTTTCAGACTTTATTGTGGAACACAACTAAATGTAACTGCAGTGTAAGAGGTATGTAAAACAGATTTGGAGGTGGTTGCAAACTAAAGAGAACCAAGAATGCTTTCAGACTAAATTAACAAATCTATTGTTTATTACCTCAGTGATATGGCATGCTGTGCGGTGTCTGTTCTCATACAGTAATGATTAGATAGTTGGCTAACTTCCAGCCAGTAAGATTATTAACACTATTTTGTGAAACTCAGTGTAAGGTTGATTTTCATGTCCTGTATAGTGCATGCAGAAAACTTGTATTAATCAATACAAATTATTCCCCACACAATAAAACACAGTAGGGGTGAGGAGTGGAGGCTGGAAATGAGATGTTAATGCAAAGAGGATGAAGAATAAAGAATGTTCACATGTTGTGTCCATAATGAATGTTAATTTTTGAAGGAAAGGCTTTGAAAGAGTGGGAAGGAGGTCTAGTGGTTAAAGCATAGAATTGGAAGTCTGGAGGTTCTGCTCCGTGTTCTCAATTTTGCTGCTGATTTATTCTGTGACCTTGGGTATATCAGATCACCTCTTTGTGCCTCAATTTCCCCCCCTGTAAAATGAGCATAATACATAACTAGCTTGGTCTGAATTTATGGAAAATTGTAAAGCATTGTGAATGCTCAGATGGAAGATGCTATACACATGCAAAGTATTATTAATATGCTAAATGGGTAGGTATGAAAACTTAAGGTAACGTTGGCCAGCCCATTTTCTGCCATAGGAATTTAATGTATTGAAATAATCATAACTTACACAGCTTAAACCCAAGTTGTAGTTTGATAAACTTCAGGGCCAGAAGGGACCATCATCTAGTCTGACTTTCTGTACATCACAGGCTATAGATCCTTACCCAGCTGCTCCTGTAATAGGCCAATAACCTGTGGCTGAGATACCAAAGTCCTCAAATCTTGATTTAAAGACTTCAGGATATAGAAAATCCACCATTTACTCTAGTTCAAACAGGCAAGCGACCAGTCTTATTGAGGCTGAAATTGTCCCTGGTTTCCCATTGCATCCTTTCCCTTCCAAGTAATAGCCCGGTGCATGTACTCCTTGAATTACACATAATTTCATAAATCTCAGTGCTAAGTAATCTGATGACAGTATTAGCTGGGTTGGGAATTGAGTTGGAATATCCTCTGGTAGTTTGTGGATCAGATAATAATTCTGCTTATTTGCATCTGCACTTACTCTTTTGTTGTACTATCCCACACTGGAAATAAAGAGGGCAGAACCATGGTCTTCAGGTGGGTGGATGGAGTAGGGGAATTATAGTCAGGAGAACTGAGTTCTGTTTCTGCTCTTCCAATGACTTGCTCCTTATGCTCTTGGGTATGTCAGTTATCTATCTGTTGTTTCTATGTATCTGTCTGCACAGTGGATCTGATACTGCCATCACAGGTGTGCTGAGAGACTTAAATCCTCGTAAAGTGCTCCAAGGTCCTTGGATGAGATAAATAGAAGTACTAAGTATAAAATTCACTTGAATGTGCCTGGAATCCTCTCATAGAAGGGGTCATAGCAGTTCCCAGACTTCCAGCTTCTTTGGAAAATTGTCCAATATGTATATATTTCACTTGTTGCTAAGTGCGGGCCCACTCCTGCAAACACTTAGCACTGGGCTTACTACCATGATTACACTGAGACTACTCCTGTCAGTAAGCACTATGATCTCAATCTAGCAAAGCACTTAAGCATGTGCTTAACTTTAAGCATGTGAATAGACCCATTGACATCATTGTGACCACTCACATGCTTAAAGTCGTGCACATGCTTAAGTCCCTTGCTGATCTGGGGCCTCCAGGACAGCGTTCTGGGCTGTGAATCCCGAGCAGAGTGAGGTACCTCCCTTTGGCCCCTAAACCTCTTTGAGGGGCCTCCTCTTCTCCTAGGCATTTCCTAATGGCTAGCTTGGGACAGCTCCCTGCTCAGCATGCTGACTTCTGTAAGTCCCATTTTTAGACAGATAACAATCCTCATGCATTATATAGGGACCTGGGGGACAAACTTGGGGCTGTGGATTCAACTTGGCAATAGGGGTCTTAAACATCAGATGGTGCAACCTAAATCCCCTTTGTGAATTTGAACCTGGATCCAGCCATAGGACCCTTATTTAGGACTGAAGTAAACTTTTCACAGGACACAATATTTGCAATACATTTAAGACTTGTTCTGTTTTCTGGTTCCAATATTAAGTGTCTGAATAGTCTTAGAAAATACGTGGGCTTTTAAAATGTCCTCAGAGAGACTATTTTTCAGAGAATGTGGAGGAACACTAACTCAGAAAGCAGTCCTTGGAATCTATAATTAGCTCGGCTGAACAAATAGCAAAGGCTTTGTTACCCTGCCACACAGCACAGCTAGTAGGAGTTTACACATTCCTAATGTTAAATTACAAGTGAAGGGAATAACATTGAAAATACATAGATTATTATAATCCAATTCTTGTTTTCACTTTTCACATCGTTTAGATAATGTTGGATGGGTGAAAGAGGGAGGGAAATAGTTTCTGTGAATGTACATTTATTTTGTGATCGGCATTTAATATACTGAATGAAACAACAGAGAAGAAATGAAAGAAAATGGGGGAGAAAAATAATAAAAAAAAATAACTCAGAGAATGAATCAAGAAGAAAATTAGATTTATAACTGGAAAGAT
The DNA here is from genome assembly GCF_016161935.1 of Mauremys reevesii. Lineage (NCBI taxonomy): Eukaryota > Metazoa > Chordata > Testudines > Geoemydidae > Mauremys > Mauremys reevesii. The sequence continues at coordinate 226,295,572 of NC_052624.1, read as the reverse complement.
TTAGAGAACTGAGTCTCAAGAACAGAAAACTAAATTATAAAAACTAGCCATAAAATGTTATTAAAAAATACATGAGAGAAGCCAAATCTTAGTATAAGGAATAAGAGACACAATATCTAAAATGAGACATATAATTATAAGAAAAAAACAAAGAAAAACCAGAAAGGAAATTAAAAATAGCAATATAGGAAGAATCCAAATGAAAAGTTTAAAAATAGCAATTTAAGAAATATTTAACTCTTAATAATTATTTAACAATTGTTATCAGTTTAAGGGATTATCAACAGGAGCTATGGATTATGAGGGAATAATACAACTTGGATGATATCATAATAAACAAGGGCATCTGCTCAAGGTGATTACGTCTATAACTAAATTGGATTATTCCTGCGTTAAACTTCAACCCTATTGATTATCCCTGTTATAGTACCTGCTTTTTTCACTTAACATGATAAAAAGTGATGAACAGTAAAAAATAAAATTAAAGCATGAGCAACTATCAAAGATGGAAATAAGGCATATGTTTTTAGCAGAGTAATTAATCACAGGAACATTTTACCAAGGGATATAGTGGATTCTCCATCACTTGAAATATTTATGTCAAAATTAGATCTTACTAAAATCACTTTTATTCCAGAATAGAATGTCCATATAGGGAGTTATTTGGACATTACGTGGAACATATTCCACAATAGTTATGCCCATCAATTTCCCTATGTAAATAAAGCTTAGGTGAGATTCCATGGTCACTGTTATGCAGGAGTTTGGACCAGATGATCAAAGTGGTCCCTTCTGGCATTATATTTTGTGGATCTATTAATTTATTTCAGACATTCTGATCACTATCCCTAACATCTAACTCTCTGATGGCTCAAATCTGCATGACACTGGATTACTCCTGTGAGTTCAGTGCCTCCTGGCAGTGCTTGGGAGAGTTGATCTCAAAATACTGATTATGATCTTGTTCCCTGTCCTCCATATCCTCTGTGTAAATTTCCAATATTTTATCAACTACTCACTCAAGAATCACTAGAACTAGCAACCGAGGGCTTGATTTTGCACTCTTACTCATGTAAGTAGCCCTTAATTGTGTGAGTAGTCTCACTTTGTCCCATTTAAGCTTCCTTGTGAGCTTCTTATTTGTCTATTTATATGAATTTCTGCAGTATAAAAAGAGGGTCCTAGCTAGACATCAAACCTCTACCAGAAGTTACAGAAGTAAAATTAAACATCAGCTTGCCCCCCTCAACTGCACCAAATCTACAAAACACAAAACTCCTCTTCCCTAGGGATATGCTTATGGCAATGGACAGACCCACCCTCTGCATCAGCCCTCACAAATGACATACCTTTTAGCATATCTTGAAAGCCAACAGACCAAGGCTATTTCGGATCAAGGTGGGTGAGGGGATTGCTTCATAGTTGGGGCCTCCTACAGAGAGTACCCTCCCGCGATGATTTCTCACAGTGCTCAAAACCACAGGTTGCTGTGTAATTTCCCTGCATCAGTGAGAGAGAGATTTGCTAGTGCTAAACTGAGTGGCAGCTCCTTGCCATCCAGTCTGATAGCCACATAGACAAACTTCTCAGGACTCTGCCAGCCCTTAATTTGCTTTGCAGGTAACATGTGGTGCATCCCTGGTCCCAAGTTCCCTGAAAGAGTCCTCCGCAGGAGTATCTAGTCCCTGTCAGAGAATGCTCACAGAAGTTACCAAGTTTGCTATCTCTAAAGTGACAGTGTACACACAAGCTTGTTTGATTCAACTAGGAATTCACCCTTTGCTTAACATTATAGCACTGAGATCTACTCATGATAAAACAAAGAGAAGTTTGTTAACAAAGATAGAGATTTAAGTGATCTAAAGCAAGGATAGTGGATACAGAATTGGCTACAAAGGAAGCAAAAGTATAACACACTTCTAAGAGACTAGGCATAACTTTAGCAAGCTGCAGTTCTGTGGCTAAAACAGTTTTCTCACCCTCATAGAGCTTACTGATTTTTTCAATCAAATCAGGATCCAGATTTTCACGATTACCCTATGCGCTGCCAGGGGTATCCTCACTAAATGGATAACAAAATGTCTTTTTGCTTCTCCTTATTTCCCAGAGTTTATTGTCTTTGTTTCCAGAGGCAGGATGAACCCCTGGGGTTCAGTCTCCAGTGTCTTCCCTGGATGTCACATCCTCCTGTCAACCTGATTCTTAACTGTTGACTTCCATGCAAATGCATCTTCCATTATATTTGGATCCTCAATGCTCAATTTACATTACAGACCAGGAGATAACTACCTTCGCCACTGGCTGCAAGAAAATCTGTTTCTCCCTTTGTTTGGTCACAGATTTCAAAGCATGATATCAGTAAATATCCAGAATTCCTCATATACAGTTAATACATACATTTCACAATGATATTAATCACCAGTGTATTACCAGCCTTCATTGGATACCTTACAAGAGGCTCTTTATAGATAAATACTATGACATCAATGTGTTAGGTGTAGTGAGTTTGTCCGGCCTGATAAGTATTGCTGTTACATGACAGTGAACCCTCAGAGCTCTTAGAATCACACCTCCTATCAGCCCACTCTTTCTTAAATTGAGGATGGTCCCCCTTGAGTGCCTGCAGTGATTGCAGCTGTGGCAGTATGTCATGAGTAAAGAGGTGATCTTTAATGGAGAGAGGTGTTAAGCCATTAGGCCCCAAGAGCGTGTCACGGGAGTCCATTCTGAGCCACTGTGCATGGACAGGTCATCCTCAGAGAGGAAAGGTCAGAGAGTCATTACAGAAGGAGGCATGGGTAGTGATTTCTGTCGTTTGATTGTCTAGGGCTGTGGTTCCCAAACTTGTTCTGCCGCTTGTGCAAGGAAAGCCCCTGGCAGGCCGGGCCGGGTTGTTTACCTGCCGCATCCACAGGTTCAGCCGATTGTGGCTCCCAGTGGCTGAGGTTCACTGCTCCAGGCCAATGGGAGCTGCTGGAAGCCGCGCAGGCTGAGGGACATACTGGCCGCCGCTTCCAGCAACTCCCAATGGCCTGGAGCTGCGAACCGTGGCCAGTGGAAGCTGCGATCGGCTGACCCTGCGGACGTGGCAGGTAAACAAACCCTCCCGGCCCGCCAGGGACTTTCCCTGCACAAGCGGCAGAACAAATTTGGGAATCACTGGTCTAGGGTCTGTGATGAGTCTAGCCTGCCCCTAAGTCTGCTTGGTCTTTGATGGTAAGGGGTAAATGCAGGGCAAGGGGTCGGTGTTCACTAACCTTTGAAGCATTTTCATCTTCCAATGAACATCACTTCAGTCTTCCTGAGGTTCAGATTTAGCCTTCTGTACTTCATTCAAGCACCAATCTCCATTATGCACTTGTATACCTAGGAACCAGTGCTATCCGCATGGCATGAAAAGGATTCCTGGAGCTACCTGTCATTGGCAGGTTGCCAGTACAGCACCCCATATTGTTTCACAGTATCTCCACTGATTGTACCTGGCTGTTAAATAGGAGCAGTGACAGCAGAGAGCCCCATGGGACTCTGCATATTGGATCTATGGGTGAGGGCAAGCAACTGCCCATCACGCTCTTAAGGACCATCTGTTGGAAAGGAATAGGAGTCGCAAGCATAGAGCCATTCCCCTGGCTTGTGGCTGGACATGAGCAATAGGTGGATCATCATCAGTACTTTGTGATCAGCTGTATTAAATATGTTTCACTTCTGTCTGTTACCATGAGGACATCCTTCATCAGTATGATCAGTGCTGTTTCTGTACCATGCTGTGACCTGAAGAAAGACAGATAGAGATCTGGGATAGTAGATTGGAAGCTCTTTGGGGCTGAGACTGTCGCTTTGTTCTGTGTTTGTACAGCACCTAGCACAATGAGGTTCTGGTCCATGATTAGGGCTCAGTGATACAAATAATCAGTTCAGGAGTGGCAGGAACCAGCTCAAAATCACTCTCTTGCTGATGTTGCCCTGGCATCAGAGGCAAGATACCAGTAAGTAGTTAGTGAGGTCACTAGCATGGAGTCTAGTGTGTCTAGACTACCATGATTTCAGAGCATTTACTACAGTGCCATCTCAAAAAGAGGAGTTGACTATGTTGCAAGGTATTGTGATGGGGCAAGGCCAGATGGCTACAGTAAAGTAGTGAGGAACAAGTATGTTAGCCCCAGGCTAAACAAATCCCTGGTACCATGGTAACCAAATGGCAGTTTCTCCAGGTTAATCAAGATGCCTGGGGCCAATTTAGGGTAGGTTTACATTTACCTTTCGGGTCGACGCAGTGAGTTCGACTTCTCGGAGTTCGAACTATCGCGTCTGATCTAGACGCGATAGTTCGAACTCCGGAAGCGCTGCGGTCGACTCCGGTACTCCACCACTGCAAACGGGGGTGGCAGAGTCAACGGGGGAGCCGCGGAGTTCGACCCCGCTGCGTCTGGATGGGTGAGTAGGTCGAACTAGGGTACTTCGAATTCAGCTACGCTATTCACGTAGCTGAATTTGCGTACCCTAGTTCGACCCCCCTTCTTAGTGTAGACCAGGCCTAAGATCCTTCTAGAAGGCAGTGGAGATAGCTACATTGATTGGGACACCTGAAGCCAAGCAAGGGCTGGCTGGAACTAGTTAAAAGCCTCCCAGTTAGTCAGTGAGGTGCGTGTATGAGGAGCTGGGAGCAAGAGGTGCAAGGAGCTGAGGCGTACAAGCATTATCAGACATCAAGAGGAAGGTCCTGTGGTGATGATAAAGAAGGTGTTTGGAGGTGGCCATGGCGAAGTAGCCCAGGGAGTTGTAGCTGTCATGCAGCTGTACCAGGAGGCACTATAGACAGCTGCAATCCAGAGGGCCCTGGGCTGGAACCTGGAGTAGAGGGCAGGCCCGGGTTCCCCCCAAACCTCCCAACTCTTGATCAGACACAGGAGGAGTTGACCAAGACTGTGGGTTCCACCAGAGGGGAAGATCACTGAGGTGAGCAAATCCACCAATAAGTGCAGGACCCACCAAGGTAGAGGAGGAACTTTGTCAGAGTATTCATTATTGACTTTGACCTGCCAAGGTGGGCATGGTCATCTGTTAGTCTTCCTAATACTTTTGTTAGTCTTCCTAATACTTCTGTTTGCAGTCCCAGGCTAAGTTCTGGCAAGGTATGATTGCTTCTTCCAGCACAAGCATTTTTATCTCTGGGCCTGAGAGATTGTTGTGGGTTCTTTTGTCAGTATAGAAGAAGGATAGTTCCTCTCACCAAGAGGTAGCCAGGTCTGTGGTTTACAAGAGGCAGCATAGGTTTAGTAAATTCTTCATGGGTCAGAACAGCTCCTTTTGTTGGGATTTGGAAGACATTATGGTCACAGAGAAGGATCTTTTGATCTTGGTATATGCTGGTGCATGTGCCTGTAAAGGAGATGTACAAGGTTTGAATTGGTTGGCTGAGGGTTCTACATTGTCTCCACCCCTCCAATTACCTCAATGTCTTGCTCCCTCTTCATTCTCCCCACTGATATTTATGTCTCTCACCCTCTCCCTTCCCCACATCTCCCTGAGATCTCGCTATCTTTGATGATCCCATTAAGGAGATGGGTGTCGTCTTTGAAAAATGGATAGTATTTTTGTGCTGGTCCCAAGCATCACTCCATTCAGTGGTTGCAAGTTCTGCTGCAAAATGCAGTCAGTATACTCCTGCCAGGGAAGTCTGAGAACACTGGGGATTAGAACAGTGCCAAGGCCCAAGGGAGAGTCACATAGAGTGCTAGAAAACAATTTCCCATGGGATCATCAAGGGGGGACTGGGGAAAGAACTTGGGGTTGCCTGGAAGGAACCAAAAGTTTCAGGGAGAGGATCAGAAATGGGGAAAATAGAAAGAAAAAAAGAGAGTCACCAAAAGCCTCAATGAAGGTGGCAGGAATGAAGGGATCAGAAGCTTGAGAGGAGGCTGGGCAGAATAGGGATGAGGTTACAATAGACCTGAGTAAAGGTCGTGGGAGTCTACGGAGAAGAAAATGGATAGATACACATAATTTGGTCTAATTTTCCATATAGCATAATATTTATGCTACTTGTTTTTATTTATTGTATTAATATTTTTATTTTATTTATTAATTATTAATATTTATTAGACCATGTCCCTAGCTGGGTTTTATTAGACCATGTGCCTTGCTGGGTTTTTTAACTTGTATCTTCCCTTACCAGTGTGTATATTATTATTTACATGGAGACACTTTTGTAAAAGGAGTGAGATCCTAAAAACTACTCTGTGATTTCTTCACTTTTAAATGGCTCAAGGGATGAGGCTACTTTGAGAGGCAATTCTGCAAAACTTGTACAAGAGACAACCCTTAATAAGCAAGTCCCGTCTTGAGGCAATACCTCATAGCAGCCTAAATGTAGGGAGTATAAATCTCCACACCTTTATTAGAAAACCATGTCTGGACTTTTGTCAGTTTCTGGAGGGTTTCTTAAGACAGGTTTCTTTGTATAGGCATTATTATAGCATCAAAAGTGTGCAAAGAGTGCCACACCAAAAAGACACATTTTGTGCCCTGAGGAGCTTCTCATTTAGTTTTAGACATGATATAATGTGAAGGTTTCACAACAGGGTAGAAGGGCCATAGAAGAACAGGAAATTGGAGACTGTAGTAGGTTATGGGGTGATTCTATCATGGCATATGGACATCTTGATAATTCTTTTCATTTCTCTATTTTTGGTTTTGTTTTGGACTCCTGCTTGATTCAGCCCATTTTCTGAGTTACCCAGTAGATTATCCAATCTAGATCCTCCCCACTCCTCGCACTCCCAACCTCTTCCCACATAGCAGTTGGTCCAATCTCCTTTTCCTATAGAAACAATCTGTCCAAAGGGACCCCTGAGGGAGGGAGGGCATGTCCCCTGCTGTTCCAGCTGCTATTGTTGCTCTTTCTCTTTGAGCCAACCCAATTTAGTTGACCTCCTTGGACCAACCTAAAGAATTCCTTTCCCTTCTAGCTGTTTACACCCTTCCAACACTTTACTTGTAGATGGTTAGCACATTCCCCTCCACCTTTCAGTCACCCTTTGGCCATGCTACAGTATACATATTCAGTTCTTTTAATCTTGCTCTATAATTAAATGAAAAGGCAATTTGACTGGAGCCATAATAAACTCTCTTCTTCTGCAGTTAAATATAAAAATGATTGCTTCTTTTTATATATTATAAATGATTAATAAAGAAGAAATGTTTCATTTCAACAGAAACGTCAGACAAACACTCCCACAGGAGCGCAGAGAGGCAGTCTCTGCTGGGGAGGAGGATGTCTGTTCTGTCTGTTGACACTTTGTTTCTCATTCATGGCCATTTTTCATACCTGCAAAACAGTTTGTGGACTCTGAAGGAGAGAGAGAGAGAGAGCAAGTGAAAGGGAGGGAGGGTTGATAGGCCTACATTAGCTCATTAAAAACTAAAATACCATTTCTATTTTACATAATTTAACATGGCAAACTATTAAAAAAATAAGGTGAAAACTACAACCCCTAGGCATGTGTTTAAAACATCCTCATTTAGATGCTAATTTTGATTCCTAGTGTATTGCTGGTTTAAAAAAAAAGCCATTAACAAAGGGGGCAGATTACTTAAAAGGCATTATTAGTCAAATATGTATGAGTTTTCTGATACCAAGTGGCCCTTTTATGACTGAATACAGCTGCTAAGTAGAGTGACATAGAGATATTTGTTTTAAAAGGAAAGAAAAAATACAGATTTAAAAAAAATGAAAAACAATAATTATGTAGAGTGTAAATCACAAACGTTAAAAAAAACTTTCAAAAGCAAGTAGCACCTTCTCCTTTAAATGTTTAGAAATAGTGCGGCACTGCAGGTGATGTATATTATGAGCTCAATTCCATGATGTATGTAACATTTATGTAACAGTGAAATGAACTTTAAAATGTTGCTGTTTAATACTAATCCCATACCCTGCTCTGTGTGTTAATAAAATAACATTGACAGAAAAGTGAAAGGAGGAAAGTGCATTCTCTCCAGCTGAGACTGAACTCATGACTGGCAAAAATAAGGATATAATGATATTAAAATGAAAACTGTTCAGACAAAAATATAAAAGTAAATGTATTATGCTGTATAAATTAAATGAGTAATAGAGGAAGGGCAGATGGTTGTTTAACTGCATCACGGTGAAAGAATAGTGAACTGGTCTTGACTGAGGGCTCTCTCTGAATGTGAATCAAATCTTCTTTATTAAGAGAGAGACCCAGGGAAGTTCCAACTTAGAGAAAAAATAAATGTAAGTGCAGAGACAGGTTTAACTCTCTGTTGGTTGTCAGTGCATTTGAATAATTTGTGCTTTCCTTTTTAAATATCCAGTTAAGAACAAGGAGCCATAATCAGAAACACTCATTTTTTATTATTCACTTAGATTACTGTAGCACCCAAAGACTCCATCAAGACTGGGTCCCCATTGTGCTGGGTGCGATGCAGACACCAATGCCAAGATGCTCCCTGCCCTGGATATTCCATTGTTCTCTTTGCAAGATTTCTCCTGGCAACCATAAGTGCAGGCTACCTTTAAAAGTGTTTAAACACGCTGGTGGAATTTAAACTGTATAACTAACAAAGAATGGACAGGAATGAAGGTAACCTTCTCCTTCTGTCTATTAAATGTGTGTGCACTATAGATGCACTGGGGCAAATTCTCCTCTCAGTCACACTGATATAAACCCTGTTAATGGAGTTACATGGGTGTATTCTGAAGTAACTGTGGTTGAATTTATCTCTGTGTGCTTTGTTAAAATGAATGGGAGAGAGATACAAATAGGGTTGCCAACTTTGTAATTTTTAAAAACCGGACACTCCAGCAGGAGTGCCAGATCCTCCCCCACCCCACCTCTTCCCCCTAAGGCCCTACATCTGCCATGCCTCTTCCCTCCCAAAAACCATTCCCTTCCATGCTTCTCTTCTGTGGCTGACTGCTATCCCCCTTTCTCCTCTGGGTTTGCCTGAGGAGCTGTGGTTGGGAGCTGCAGCTGCCTGGTGCAGGTAGGAGGCAGGCCCGGCTGGGTAGGGACTGGCACAGATGATGACCTGGTACTTTCCTGCCTCCCCCTCCTGCAGTAACCGGACTTTGTCTGTCTAGTTAGTAGATCTAACTGGACACTGTCAGGTCCCCTTTTCAACTGGACTTTCTGGTTGAAAACCAGGCACCTGGCCACCCTCAATACAAAAGTTTAAATCATGAAAACCTGATATTACATGAATATTTAAGAAGAATCCAGGGAGTACATCAAAGCATATTTGTTGGGCTTTTGGATTTTCTTTCCTTAAGAAAAGGGATGGAGGGAAGATATAAGGACTTAGTACTTGATGTAGCAATCACTTAAGAAGATCAAAATGCACCAAAGGCAAACAGTAGTGTCATGGACACAACTGTATTTAAATTGTTTTATTATTGCTTAGGGGCCTAAGTAAAAAGATAGGTGAAGAATGACCATGAACGTCTATGTAAAGTAATGAGCAGGGTGAGGTAATATCTTTTATTGGACCAACTTCTGTTGGCGAGAGAGACATGCTTTCAAGCAATACAGAGCTCTTCTTCAGGTCTGGGAAAGTGTCAAAGCTAAATACAAGATGGAACAGATTGTTTAGCATAAACAGTTAATACAGAATGTAAGATATCGTGTAGTAGCCATGTGGGTCCCAGAATATTAGACAAGGTGCGTGAAGTAATATTTTTTATTGGACCAACTTCTGTTGGTGAGAGAGAAACTTTCGAGTTTACACAGTTTGTCCAATAAAAGATATTACCTCACCCATCTTGTCTCTCATATTGTAAGAGACAAGGTGAAGTGGCCAGTTAACACCTCTTGAGTCATAGGACAAAACTGGGGGTTTAGAGGGTTACAGATTGTTGTAATAAGCCATAAATCCAGTGTCTTAATTAAGTCCATGATTTTTAGTGTCTGCGAATTTATGAATTTAAGCTCCCAGGTTTGTCTTTTTAAGGTGTCATGAAGTTTTCCTTTGAGGATGAGGACTGAGAGGTTAGATATAGAGTGATCACTTTGTGGAAAAGTGTTTGCCCATGGATGACATGGTGTTTTTGTCTTTTATCATTTTTCTGTATGAGTTCACTCAAGAGCATAGTGATTGTCTGTCTGGTTTAACCTGAGAGTTATTGTTGTGGCATTTGATGCACTGGATGAGGCACACCACATGTTGTGCCTCTGCAGGACCCAGGGATCTTGAAAGGTGTGTTGTGGGGGGTATTGATCATCATAGCAGTGGAGATATGCTTACTGGTTTTGCATCTGTTGTTCCAGTAGGGTCTGATGCTGCTTTGAGTTGGTGTGTCCTGCTCTGAGGGGAACTTGCTTCAGATGATGAGCTGGTGAGGTTGGGGGTGGGGTTGTTTGAAGGCCAGAAGAGGGGGTTGGTTTCTCTCAGGTTGTGGTCCCCATTGAGTGTGGAATGTAATTGTTTAATGATAGATACTCCATATGGGTTCCAGTGTGGGGTGATAGGTGACAACCTGAGGTGTGCAGTCAGAAGTTTCTCTCCTCCCCCACCCCCATATTGAAGCAGATTCTTGAGGCATATGGGTGGCCCATTCCGTGATGCAATCTACTTCTCTGTTCTTGTTTGGTGAAGGAAGTTTTAAGTGTGTGTTAAGGTGTAAAGTCCAAAAATCCTTGTTTGACATAAAACAATTATTGTCAAAGGGCTGACTTTTTTCTGGTGCTTTTAAAACTGAAAACCATGGTTCATTCTGAATTGTGTTTACTCGTCCCTTAATTCCATTATTTTAAGAGGGATTTAAATAAATTGAGATTTCAATTAAAACAAGACAAGGCTAAACTAAAACAAGGATAATTTATTATTCTTCATCCCAATAGTACTGGTTTGTATACTTGCCAAATGAAATGGAAAAGGTGAGCTTTACCACAAACACAGAGCCTTTTCTTGCTGCAAATTTATCTTTTCCCCCTATACCTCTAATCTGAAGTTTGGAAGTGGAAATGGCTTGGCAATGTGACATGTTGCTGAATCATGGCAGGAAGCTGAAGAAATGTGGGGAACTCTCACTGTCACTTTTGTCACTGTCTGTACTAATTTTCTACCTCAATTTAATTGAATGCCAACTAATTTGAGGTAGCTAACACATTTGTGGAGGTTAATGTGGAGACACCACAAGTATTTGTTCCAAACTAAAGTGTTTGTGACTTACCCTAGATACTCCTGTGCCCTGGAACAAACCATTTGTGGAATTTCCACACTAGCCTTTACAAATGTGTTAACTACCTCAAGTTAACTGGCAGTCTATTAACTTGTGGTAAAAACTACAGTGTAGACAGATGCTTTGTTCTCTAGGTACTTGTTGCCTTGAAAAAGAGGCACTTGATGCACTCCTCAAGAGCAGAAAGGAAGTGGGAACAATATAGCTGTCACAAATAAGGAGAGATTGTACGCACTACCTACAAACAGACAGCGGGAATGAGAGAGCATGTCAAGGATAGTAAAATAATGTAGTATACTGAATGTAGAGCAAAACTGAAAACATCTACTGCAGGGCAGAAGAGCAAATGGAAATGCCCTTCAGAGTAACAAAGAGAGCACAAACTAGACTTGGGCTGAGGAGAGAATAAGATAGAGTTAACTCTGAATAGAGAGAACTGTTCTTGTTATTTATTTATTATTATTATTTGTATTACAATAATGCTGAGGAGCCCCTGACATGGACCAGGACCCCATTGGGCTAGGCACTGTCACTTCAAATTACTTCATAATGTCTGAAGAAAGAAGACTACAGGGCTGCTTCTCTCTTAACTTATCCAAATTTTATACCAGTGTAACTCCACTGACTTCAGTGGAGTTTCTCCTGACTTATACCAATGTTAAGTAAATGGATAGTCAGGCCTAAGACTTTATAATATGGAGGAAAAGGAGCATTTGCAACTCCTGCTAAAAGGAAGAGCATCGTATAATAAGGAAACACCAAGGACAAGAGCACCATACTCCAGTCTTTGGACTTCATGCAGAGCGCCAACAAAAAATACATTGGGCCAACTTTATCCTCAATATAAAGCTATTATTGCACAGAAACACAGGGCCAAATCCATGCCTAATATAAGTCAGTGGGCCTACACCAGGCATGAATTTGGCCTACTGTTATGCAAGAGAAAGATGACAGCATACAATATCAGATCAAAGACTCTGAGAGTGCACTGTTTGTGAGTACTGGGCAGGGGGCAAGGGAGCCATTTTAGTATATGTTCATCTATCCCGATCCTTTGAGACAGTCTGAGTCAACTTTCATCCTGCTGTGTCCTGTGAGATGGCACACATTCACTGTGCTAAGTACTTGGTCTCAGAATAATGGGGGGGGGAGGGGGATAAAAAAGAATCTGACAGTAAAAGATGAAGTTTATGTTAATTATTACAGATCCTTGTCTAATTGGTGAGTCAGGTTTTACAGTGCTGATTGTAATATGACCAGCAGAATTGGGTTTTAAAGATATTTTGGAGTTTTTTCATAGATGGACACTTTTTAAACTAGTGCCTCTTCCCCTTCATGGCACATATTGGATTAGTAGGGACCAGTCCCCTCAAGCAGAGCACAGAGAAGTATTTTTTTTTCTATTTCAGAGCTCATCTGAATGGCAAGGGGAAGAGAAGCAACAGCTTGGTTGGGCCAGTGCCAGCCAGCAATAAAGACAAATCAAACAAGATGAATGAAAATTGAATTTTATCAGAGCTGTTAGTTCTGATGAGTGTTTTCTGTATGAATTCACTATACAATTGTTAATAATTCTGTTGCCTTTCAGATTGCAGCTTTTAGTTCACCTCTCAGATAAGGGGCAAATCCTGGGCAGGAGGTCATTAATTTTCCCCTTCAGTCACCACCTCCTTAGAGCCACTAGAGTTAATAGGGCTGCATATTAATCAGGGCCTCAAGTTCTCTTTGTAGAAGGGCAGGAAGGAGGGGGGTCTCTGAATTTATGCCATTAACTTTAGGTGACAAATAAAGGCTGTTCTTCCTGCTGGGCTGTCACTTACAATGTCTGGTTACAGCTGCGCAGCAGATAGATTGTTGTATATTTTTGGTGGTAGTAAAGCTGAGGAAAGGTTAAGGTGGGATGTGCTGTGCACAAGGCAGAACTGAATTGACTGTAATGAATATGCGCCTCACCTAGAACCAATCTTCAAATGTCAGTTACTCATGTTGTGCAATAAACTGCTCGTACACAGGCACCTTGCAAGCATGATCATAAGCACCTTTATGATTGAAACAGGAGGCTACACAAAACGTTTTACAAGCTGTGATACTTTAGGCTCCCAAATCCTTTCCATAACCATAAAACCTCCCCTGGTTCATGTCCAGGATTGTAAACTTCTTTAAAATATTGTGGGCTAGATTGTGTCAGACAGGTGCAAACCTGTGTTGGCATAGATGCTAGTCCTAAGGAGATTCCTCAGAGAGACGGTGCCTCGGAATGTTGCAGCCTGCCTCCTCCCTCATGATGGATCAGCTTCTCAGGCAGGTGTGGAGGCGGACAGGGTCCTGGTCCTACTTTTTTCCTGCCCTTCTTTATCTTAGCTCACACTACTCCTGTTCTTCTAAGGGCAAGTCAGAAGAAGAACTAGAGATCAGAGAGAAGTGAGATTTGGAAGATCCTGTCAGCAGACAGGCACCTCCTGCATCAGTTATTTAGCTCAGTCCAGCAGTCATTTCTTTCAGTTTCTGAGTTTCCTTGTCCAAGACTCAAGGACTAAACTGGGGAATGAGGTGTTGGGCTTTTTGATTTCTCATCTCGAAAGGCCTCACATTTTTCTAGATCAAGGGAAGCCAAACAAGTGTATGTAGTTGGAAGGAGAAATATCTAGGTTCCTCTAAAATTATTTTAAGAAGGAAGTCCTTAGATAACTGTTAGAAATCACAGTATTTGTGTAAATGTGTGTCACCCAACAACCCTCATTCAACAAATAACTTATGCATGTGGTTTACTTTAAACACAAATAGTACTGTCACAGATCTGGATGGGATCTCTTGTCAGACACTCGCCAGGCTGCTCTGTTTGGACCCACATGCTGAGTCTGTGTGCTTTAAGTTCCCCTCCGCCTGAGTAGACTCCAAGCACTGTCTCTTTCTTTGGGCTCTAGTCTCTCTCTATCTCTGGCACCCCTTCTTAGAAGTGTGATGCTATGGTCCAGCTGCAAAAACAGTGCTGACCACCCAACTGTCTCCAGTAGCTTAAGCACACCCTGCCCAGAGCTCCATCCACTTGGGTACTCCAGTTCACAGTTTAACTCTTAGTTGAAGCCAGTAAGACACACAGAAGGATTTTGAAACCGATCACGCTTTACTTTAGACCGCACAAGAGCGGTACTGACCCATACAAAATAAGAAACATTTTTACATCTCCCTGCCTCAGTTTTCTGACCATTCTTGAGCATTCTCTGGGATCTTGCCATTGTCCTTTCAAGATTCCAGGTCCCCGCTCCTAGAATTCACTTCTTCAACACAGGCTTCTGTTTTTGTTCTGGCCAGTGAGAGAAAGCTGCTCTGAGTGGACTTTGTGCTTTCATAGCTTCCACTCCACTCTGCCATGTGACACTCCTGGTCACCCTCAAGCTCTCTTGGGCATCAGGTGATCAAGGTCCCCCACCATGTGGTCTGTTGCTTGGTTACCACCCACTTGGAATCCAGACTTAAAAAGCTGCAGCTTTGGCCACACTCTTTAGCATGAGCATTGCTGTTTTGTTAGGACAGTGCCTGTTCCGTTGTTCATGGTCCTTAACAACCATTTCATTCAAAGAGATACCCAGGCACCACTCTCCCTCTTCTTAACACAAGATTCATAGACTCATAGGACTGGAAGATACATCAAGGGGTCATCTAGTCAGGTCCCCTCATCCCTGACAGGTGTTTGTCTAACTTGCTCTTAAAAATCTCCAATAATGGAGATTCCATGACCTCCCTTGGCAATTTATTCCAGTGCTTAACCACTCTGACAGTACAGTTTTTTTTTTTTTTAATGTCCAACCTAAACTTTGCTCTTCTCCTCTCAGAGGGGGAAACAATTTTTTTTCTCCTCCTCTAACAAACTTTTTGTTTACTACTTGAAAACTGTCATGTCCCCTCTCTCTCTCTCTTTCCAGACTAAACAAACACATTTTTTTTTCTTCCTCATAGGTCTCTTGTTTTTTTTTCTTAATTTTTTTTTCATTCTCTCTTCTCTCTCTTCTTTCTTTTATTCTTTCCATCTTTCCCTGAAATGTGGCACCCACTGGACTCCACAATACAGGAGTCGTCAGTCAAGAGCAGAGAGAGCAAGAAGAGAAGAATTCTTTCTTGCTGTCTTGCTTGCACTCCCCTAATAATAATGTTTGCTTTTTTTTTGCAACAATGTTACACTGTTGACTCATATTTAGCTTGTGATCCACTATGACCTCCCAGATACCTTTCCACAGTATTCCTTCCTAGGCAGTCATTTCCCATTTTGTATGTGTGCAATTGATTGTTCTTTTCTAAGTGGAGTACTTTGCATTTGTCCTTATTGAATTTCATCCTATTTACTTCAGACCATTTCTCCAGTTTGTCCAGATCATTTTGAATTTTAATCTTATCCCCCAAAGCACTTGCAACCCCTCCAAGCTTGGTATCATCTGCACACTTTATAAAAGTACTCTCTATGCCATTATCTAAATCACTGATGAAGATATTGAACAGAACCAGACCCAGGACTGATCCCTGCAGGATCACATTTGATATGCCCTTTCCTCTTGACTGTGAACCACTGATAACTACTCTCTGGGAATTGTTTTCCAACCAGTTATGCACCCACCTTATAGTAGCTCCATCTACATTGTATTTCCCTAGTTGGTTTATGGAGTCATGCAAGACAGTATCAAAAGCCTTAGTAAAGTCAAAATATACCACATCTACTGCTTCCCCCCATCTAGAAGTGGGGGGATGCAAGACTACAGAAAGACAGCTACAAGGCATAAACAAACAGGGAGTTCAAAAAATCAAACTGGAATTCATACATTGTACATACACAGTTCCCCCACAAGTGTGGTTTACTTCAGTCCCAATTGAAGTAAAAATATAGCAGGATGAAAAGAGCCAGTCTTCATCTATTTTACCAGTTCTTGATGCTTGACTGGCATTTTTGACTTAAGCAGAATATATTAACTGAGTATTGTGAAACTTCATTAAATGTCTTTCATTGTGATCTTTACTCTCATAATAAATCCCTACAAAAGCATTACAATAATTTACCATTATTTTCTACATTTTATGTAGAAAAAACATTTTCACATTGGCAGAGGGTGAAGTTATTTTGCTGGAAAATCTCAGTTCTCAAATCATGGTGAATCCATTTTATTCACGTGTGTTCGATCACTTTTAGTGCAAGTGGCTAGGACTTGTCTGGTCCGTTAAAACTGTTGAGACCTGATTCAAAACCCATTGAAGTAGGTGAAAATTCCAGCTGATTTCAGTGGGCATGAGATCAGACATTAAATTAGGTGCAAGCACAAAAATATCAGATTTTTCCAGCTATGCACCATGTAATGGTAAATGCTTAAATCTCTACAGCTAAGTGTGTGGGTTTTTTGGTTTGGTTGTTTTTTTCTGTTTTTAAACTTTGGTGCTTCTCAGTTATGCTTGCACTGCCTCAAAGTAACTGCTATCATCACTCTTCTTTCCCATTTGAAAATTCATTCTCCGTTCTTTCAGTGCCTCTCAAATTTTCCGAGTTTTTTTTCCAGAAATAATGGTTAGTTGTTCAAAAACATAGAGACAAAAGGTTCAGGGATCATCTTTTGTTCTGTTTGCATAGTGCCTAGTACAATGGGGTCCTGGTTCATAATTGGAACTCCTAGGTGCTATTACAATTCAATAATAATAATAATAATCATAATAAATAAAACTGAGCAGAGAGATCTTTGAACAAGATTCTTAGGCTAGTATGAATATTAGTAATTTTGATATAAACTTTCTTTTAAAATTATATTTAGGCAGTCATGAAATACATTAGTTATACTGAATAATTTTAATTTTGTTCAAATATATGCTCCCAATTAGCGAGAAGGTTTCCTGCTGTTGGTAAAGCTTTGAAGCTTTGTTAGAGTTAGTTAAATTGGTTAATTCTTTTTGAAGCAATTTTTCATGATTAAGGCTCTGAGTGGCCATAACATGTCAGGACAGCAGCTAATTCAACTGTGCCCAGGAAGAGAGGGTGAGTGTCTTTGATTTGTCAATATTTTGGTTTTTGAGAGTTTTCTACCTCCTGCAGTTTGAAGTCCTTGAGGAGCCTGAAATTAATTCTTTGAGTTATTAGGGACTGATTAGTCATTAGAACTGCGTAAATCATTCCAAATGGGTTTGTGGCAGGCCTTGATGTATGGAAAGGTTTGGGTTCAAATGAACTCTTTCCCGCACACCATGTTGTAGTTTCCTTGGGCCCAATTCTGTCACCTTTGCTCCCAATGAATAGAATCCTATTGGGCTATTTGCAGAATGGCCTTGATCCTGCAAGAAATTTTGCACATGCAGCCCTCTATGTCCACATGGAGCTCCTTGCAGGATAGATCAGAAGCAACATGAAGAAGAGTGGCAGAATCTGGCCCATTGCAGATCCAAAAGTAATGGTTGGATTTTCTGGGTTTCCAAAAACAGAAGTGGGACTAGTGGCCATATAGGAAAATATTGCTGTAGATTTTAACTTGTTATTTCAGGGGTGGATGAAAGAAAAGACAGCAACTTTCACATACCCTTTTACAAAATATGGATGGGAGAAGCACTGTGTAATGGGGACTGTAATGTGGGGAAAAAAAGCTGAAGCCATTGGAGAATGAAGAGGCGACAGTCTCAGTCTGTGACATTCAAGTCACTTAAGACAAATGTTTCCTTACCTGCTAACTTGCTTTCTGTGCCTTGGTGATGATAATAAAGACACTCACCGAGGAAGAATTCGGACTCACTGACAGAGTATAAAGATAGGCAAAATATAGCTATGGAAAGAACAAGCTGATGCAGTGAAGTAAAATAGGAAGCGAAAAGTGAATACCCTGCAGGAGAGAGGGAGAATTCTGAGTTGTGATAGACAGCTGCAGCGGCACAGGAGCCAGCAAACAGAGCTGTAAACAGGGGAGTTTGAGTGGGACCTCTGTTGGAGGAGAAGGTATTTGGAGCTATTTGTAGTTGTATTTGTATGTGTGAAGGCTGATGCGGCAGTGTGCTGGGAGAGAAGCTGAGCCCTGAGTAGGGGGCGGGGCTTCTCTGACTAGGGGTCCTATAAAGTGAAATCCTTGCTCGTCTTAAACACAAAAAAAAGCTTACAAGAAGTGGAAGATTGGACAAATAACCAGGGAGGAGTAGGCATGCAGGAGTGAAATTAGGAAAGCCAAATCACACTTGGAGTTGCAGCTAGCCGGAGATGTTAGGAGTAACAAGAAGGGTTTCTTCAGGTATGTTAGCAACAAGAAGAAAGTCAAAGAAAGTGTGGGCCCCTTGCTGAATGAGGGAGGGAACTAGTGACAGAGGATGTGGAGAAAGCTAGTGTACTCAATGCTTTTTTTGCCTGTCTTCACAGACAAGGTCAGCTCCCAGACAGCTGCACTCTGCAGCACGGTATGGGGAGGAGGTGACCAGCTCTCTGTGGAGAAAGAAGTAGTTCGGGACTATTTAGAAAAGCTGGACGAGCACAAGTCCATGGGGCCGGATGCGCTGCATCCGAGGGTGCTAAAGGAGTTGGCCGATGAGATTGCAGAGCCATTGGCCATTATCTTTGAAAAATCATGGCGATCGGGGGAGGTCCCGGATGACTGGAAAAAAGCTAATGTAGTGCCCATCTTTAAAAAAGGGAAGAAAGAAGATCCAGGGAACTACAGGCCAGTCAGTCTCACCTCAGTCCCTGGAAAAATCATGGAACAGGTCCTCAAGGAATCAATTCTGAACCACTTAAAGGAGGGGAAAGTGATCAGGAACAGTCAGCATGGATTCACCAAGGGCAAGTCATGCCTGACTAATCTAATTGCCTTCTATGATGAGATAACCAGCTCTGTGGATGAGGGGAAAGCAGTGGATGTGCTATTTCTGGACTTTAGCAAAGCTTTTGATACAGTCTCCCACAGTATTCTTGCCAGCAAGTTAAAGAAGTCTGGGCTGGATGAATGGATGGTAAGGTGGATAGAAAACTGGCTAGATGGTCGGGCTCAATGGGTAGTGATCAATGGTTCCATGTCTAGTTGGCAGCCGGTATCAAGTGGAGTGCCCCAAGGGTCGGTGCTGGGGCCGGTTTTATTCAATATCTTCATTAACTATCTGAAGGATGGTGTGGACTGCACCCTTAGCAAGTTTGCAGATGACACTAAACTGGGAGGAGTGGTTGATACGCTGGAGGGTAGGGATAGGATACAGAGGGACCTAGACAAATTAGAGGATTGGGCCAAAAGAAATATGATGAGGTTCAACAAGGACAAGTGCAGAGTCCTGCATTTAGGACGGAAGAATCCCATGCACTGCTACAGACTAGGGACCGAATGGCTGGGCAGCAGTTCTGCAGAAAGGGACCTAGGGTTTACAGTGGACGAAAAGCTGAATATGAGTCAACAGTGTGCCCTTGTTGCCAAGAAGGCTAATGGCATTTTGGGTTGTATAAGTAGGGGCATTTCCAGCAGATCGAGGGATGTGATCATTCCCCTCTATTCAGCACTGGTGAGGCCTCATTTGGAGTACTGTGTCCAGTTTTGGGCCCCACACTACAAGAAGGATGTGGATAAATTGGAGAGAGTCCAGCGGAGGGCAACAAAAATGATTAGGGGGCTGGAGCACATGACTTATGAGGAGAGGCTGAGGGAACTGAGATTGTTTAGCCTGCAGAAGAGAAGAATGAGGGGGGATTTGATAGCTGCTTTCAACTACCTGAAAGGGGGTTCCAAAGAGGATGGATCTAGACTGTTCTCAGTGGTAGAAGATGACAGAACAAGGAGTAATGGTCTCAAGTTGCAGAGGGGGAGGTTTAGGTTGGACATTAGGAAAAACGTTTTCACTAGTAGAGTGGTGAAGCACTGGAATGGGTTACCTAGGGAGGTGGTGGAATCTCCTTCCTTAGAGGTTTTTAAGGTCAGGCTTGACAAAGCCCTGGCTGGGATGATTTAGTTGGGTTTGATCCTGCTTTGAGCAGGGGGTTGGACTAGATGACCTCCTGAGGTCCCTTCCAACCCTGAGATTCTATGATTCTATGAAAGGTAGCCAGCCAGTCAGGCAGTGGCCTAGACAGCTGCAGCAGCACAGGAGCCAGCAAATAGAGCTGTAAACAGGGGAGTCTGAGTGGGAGTTTGCAGAGGGAGTTTTGGGGGCAGACTAAGAGAGGCAGGCAGAGGATCATACAGGCTAGTGAAGGGAGTGTGCAGTGTTCTAGCAGTGTTTTGGTGCTTGTTGGGGGTATGTTGTGCTGTGGGTGGTGGTATTTTGGTTTGGTTTGTGTTTACCAGATTTAGGTGAGAAGGCTATGACAGATACAGAGACAGCAGTGGTAGTGACCCAAGCAGTGGAAGACACAATGAAGATGACTGGATGTGGAAGCTGCGGCATGTACATGATCCTGGAGGGGGTACCTAATAAGAGTTTCATCTGCATGAAGTGCCGTCTGATAGAGCTGATGGAAGAAAAGATCCAAGGATTGGAGATGCAGGTGGAAACTCTAGTTGAGTTTAGAAGGGGGTTCGAGTGGATGATGGAGCAAAGACATGAGGAGTCTGAATGGAAAAGCTCAGACTTGCAGATGGAAGCAGGATCAAAGAACTCTGAGGGGAGACTGCTGGGTGAGGAAAGTGGATGGTGGAAGCATGTAACTAAGAGAACCAGGCAGAGGAAAAGACGGGCTAGTGAAGGAGAAATAGAGCTCAGAAACAGGTTTGCGGAGTTGGAAAATGAAGAAGGGGAACAGCAGGTGGTCATTGAAGGTGAGAGGGCAAGGAAGAAGAGAAGAGCAGCTAGTTCTATAAGAAGAGGGGAAGAGTCAATGGAAATAACAACACCAAACATGAGCCCCAGGAGGATACGGGATGGGTTGCAGAGGATTGCAAGGGTGAATAGGAATCAAGAGGACTTGCAGCTAGAGGGAACAGGGGATAGACTGGAGAATCGCACCGTCACCAGGAAAAGGCAGGTCTACGTGACTGGAGACTCCTTACTGAGAAGAATAGACAGGCCTGTAACCAGACTTGATCCAGAGAACAGAAGGGTGCGCTGTCTGCCAGGTGCTAAGATACAGGATGTGGACTTGAGGCTGAAGAGGATCCTAACAGGAGCGGGAAAGAATCCACTGATTGTCCTTCATGTGGGAATGAATGATATGGCTAGATTCTTGCTGGAACATATCAAGGGAGACTATGCCAGGCTGGGGAAGACACTTAAGGAAATCGAGGCTCATGTGATCTTCAGTGGTATTCTGCCTCTTCCTAGAGAAGGGTAACAAAGGTATGACAAGATTATGACGATTAACAGATGGCTTAGGCAGTAGTGCTATAAGGAGCACTTTGGGATGTATGGCCACTAGGAGGGATTCATGGACATAGGACTGTTCTCTCAGGATGAACTTCACCTGAGTAGGGACAGAAATAGACTTCCAGGATGGAGGCTGGCACAACTGATTAATAGAGCTTTAAACTAGGAATTGGGGGGAGATGGTTGGGAGATGTCCAGGTAATCTCCATGACGGATTTTAACATTGAGAGGGAAGAAAACGAAGTAAGAAAGGATACAGCCATGGGTAGGAGAATGGACATAAGGAGGAAGGGTAGTGTAGATACCATTCTAATAGGTGATACTGGTGGTAGAACGTCTGGGCCTAATCGGGTAAAGAATGTGAGCGAAGCTAAACAGCAAGAATTAAGATGTTTGTATACCAATGCGAGGAGCCTAGGTAACAAAATGGAGGAACTAGAGTTACTGGTGCAGGAAGTGAAACCAGATATTATAGGGATAACAGAAACATGGTGGAATAGCAGTCATGACTGGAATACAGGTATTGAAGGGTATGTGCTGTTTAGGAAAGACAGAAATAAAGGCAAAGGTGGTGGAGTAGCATTGTATATCAATGATGAGGTAGACTGTAAAGAAATAAGAAGGGATGGAATGGATAAGACAGAGTCTGTCTGGGCAAAAATCACATTGGGGAAGAAAGCTACTAGAGCCTCCCCTGAGATAGGGCGTGGGGTGGTCTATAGACCACCAGGATCTGATCTGGATATGGATAGAGAGCTTTTTAATGTTTTCAATGAAGTAAATACTAATGGAAATTGTGTGATCATGGGAGACTTTAATTTCCCAGACATAGACTGGAGGACAGGTGCTAGTAATAATAATAGGGCTCAGATTTTCCTAGATGCGATAGCTGATGGATTCTTTCACCAAGTAATTGCTAAACCAACGAGAGGGGATGCCATTTTAGATTTGGTTAGATTTAGATCGAAGAAATGGTTGTAGGGGACAACCGTGGTTCAAGTGATCATGAGCTCATTCATAAACCTAATCATAAACTAAATGGAAGGATAAACAAAAATAGATCTGTGACTAGGGTTTTTGATTTCAAAAGGGCTAACTTTAAAAAATTAAGGAAATTAGTTAGGGAAATGGATTGGACTGAAGAACTTGGGGATCTAAAGGTGGAGGAGGCCTGGAATTACTTCAAGTCAAAGTTGCAGAAACTATCAGAAGCCTGCATCCCAAGAAAGGGGAAAAAATTCATAGGCATGAGTTGTAGGCCAAGCTGGATGAGCAAGCATCTCAAAAAGGTGATTAAGAAAAAGCAGAAAGCCTACAAGGAGTGGAAGATGGGAGTGATCAGCAAGGAAAGCTACCTTATTGAGGTCAGAACATGTATTGATAAAGTGAGAGCAAAAGCCATGTAGAGTTGGACCTTGCAAAGGGAATTAAAACCAATAGTAAAAGGTCCTATAGCCATATAAATAAGAAGAAAACAAAGAAAGAAGTGGGACTGCTAAACACTGAGGATGAAGTGGAGGTTAAGGATAATCTAGGCATGGCCCAATGTCTAAACAAATACTTTGCCTCAGTCTTTAATGAGGATCTTAGGGATAATGGTAGGATGACAAATGGGAATGAGGATATGGAGGCAGATATTACCACATCTGAGGTAGAAGCCAAACTCAAACAGCTTAATGGGGCTAAATCGGGGGGCCCAGCTAATCTTCATCCAAGAATATTAAAGGAACTGGCACATGAAATTGCAAGCCCATTAGCAAGAATTTTTAATGAATCTGTAAACTCAGGGGTTATACCATATGACTGGAGAATCGTTAACATAGTTCCTATCTTTAAGAAAGGGGGGAAAAAAGTGACCTGGGCAACTACAGGCCTGTTAGTTTATAAGGTCTGTAGTATGCAAGGTCTTGGAAAAAATTTTGAAGGTGAAAGTAGTTAAGGACATTGAGGTCAATGGTAACTGGGACAAATTACAACATGATTTTACAAAAGGTAGATCGTGCCATACCAACCTGATCTCCTTCTTTGAGAAGGTAACAGATTTTTTAGACAAAGGAAACGCAGTGGATCTAATTTACCTCGATTTCAGTAAGGCATTCGATATGGTTCCAAATGGGGAATTATTAGCTAAATTGGAAAAGATGGGGATCAATATGAATGTTGCAAGGTGGATAAGGAACTGGTTAAAAGGGAAACTACAATGAGTCATACTGAAAGGTGAACTGTCAGGCTGGAGGGAGGTTACTAGTGGAGTTCCTCAGGGATTGGTTTTGGGACCAATCTTATTTAATGGAACTGGCACATGAAATTGCTGACCTTGGCACAAAAAGTGGAAATGTACTAATAAAGTTTGTGGATGACTCAAAGCTGGGAGGTTTGCCAATACAGAGAAGGACCGGGATATCATATAGGAAGATCTGGATGACCTCGTAAACTGGAGTAATAGTAATAGGATGAAATTTAATAGTGAAAAGTGCAAGGTCATGCATTTAGGGATTAATAACAAGAATTATGGTTATAAGCTGGGGACGCATCAGTTGGAAGTAACAGAGGAGGAGAAGGACCTCGGAGCATTGGTTGATCACAAGATGACTATGAGCCGCCAATGTGATATTGCCATGAAAAAAGCTAATGTGGTCTTGGGATGCATCATGCGAGGTATTTCCAGTAGAGATAAGAAGGTCTTTGTACCGTTATACAAGGCACTGGTGAGACCTCATCTGGAATACTGTGTGCAGTTCTGGTCTCCCATTTTAAGAAGGATTAATTCAAACTGGAACAGGTACAGAGGAAAGCTACTAGGATGATCCGAGGAAAAAAACCTGTCTTATGAAAGGAGACTCAAAGAGCTTGGCTTCTTTAGCCTAACCAAAAGAAGGCTGAGGGGAGATGATTACTCTCTAGAAATATATCAGAGGAATAAATACCAGTGAGGGAGAGGAATTATTTAAGCTCAGTACCAATGTGGACACAAGAATAAATGGATATAAACTGGCTCGGCAGCTGGTTCTGGATGCAGGTGTGTGTGTGTGAGGCTCAGGGTATACGGTATGGTGTGTGTGTGGGGAGTCCAGATACACAGGTGTTGGGCAGATGGGGTGGGGGTCTGACCTGGCCCTAGCCCCAGGTGGATCTGCCCTGGCATTGCTGGGGCATCCCCAGCACCTTGCCCCCTTCCTCTGCAGAAATTTACCTCTTTGCCAGCTGCTCCAGGAGCCTGAAATGATGCTCCTGTGCTGTTGGGGAGAGGTGCATGACCACTCCTATGGCTTCCCTTTGCTTCCCCATCAGAAAGTTATTTTTCTGCGGGGAAACAAAGAAATTTGTGGGGGACATGAATTCTGTGCCTATGCAGTGGCATAAAATCCCTCCAGTAGAATATGAATCTCTCTCTCTCTCTCATTTTTTGTGACAAAATTTCAAAAGTTCTCACTTTTTAAAGACAGTGAATTCTTGTTTTTTGGTCAGTCCTAATTGTGAGTCCACACTTACAGGCTTTGAAGGGAGTGAAACTGTAGCTAACAAACTTTAGGGACATCTTAACAGTTACTGATAAGCACTTTTTGTTTATAAACATCATAGTGATTCAGTTTGAGTGTCCGGTATCATGGAATGCCCGAGATCTAGAATCCAAGTATCTTGTAACAATGGAAAATGGGGACTACCTGCTTTCTAATGGAATAACTCTCCCATGTTTAGCCCTCAATGAGTTTCATGGTTTATGTAAAATGACACCTTAAACCATTCATCAACTTAATATTGTCCATCCTGGACTTTGGGACAATTCTGGGGAAGAAATTCCACATTTAGGAAAGGAAGAAGACAGTTTATTTTATTTTTTTAATGGCACCTTACTGAAGAGGCTTAAAGCTTTGGAATGGCAGGACTAGTCAAGGACAGAGATGGATTAATGGGCAGAGTGCACCAGGGGCATGATTAATGTAACTGTATTAAAAGATGCATGATAAATGTAATTTGTCACATGGCTATCAGCACTGCATGTGCACTATATAGTGTAATATTAAATTATTGTGGGAGATCGGCTACCAAATAGCATGAGTGGGCATGTGGGACTGGGTGATTGAGGGGTTAGAGGTAGGAGTGATAAAAGATGTATTCATTGATAAGAGTGTAAAGAATGATAATTGCAAAGGGACTGCTAGGTAATGCAGAATAAGCAAATATTGCTTCTTGTATTATCATGATTTATTGTCGTTCCCTGATGTTAAACCTGCTCAAGGCATTTTATACTTAGGAACCAATTTTTGGAAAGGTCCTATCCAGTTTTAAGAAGCCTACAGATGCACCCCCCCACTTTGCATAATTGTTCATCTACTTGTTGTGCCCTCAAACTTTCATAAGGGAAAATAATATAACAAGGGAATTGCATTATGCTGCCTGTGGGGATTTTGTTGTTGCTTAAATTATAAAATATTAGGGTACAGAGATGTGGGGCATTAGGAAGATCAAAGAGTATCCTTAAAGATGTCTCTTTTGGCCAGCTATTTTCCTGCAAGACTTCAGAGGGCCTGTTTTGAATTGTTTAGTAGATAACTAGATGTTTTTCTGCCTCTTAGGAAACATTTATTATTTTAAGAAACAGGGATTTATATAAAAATAAAAATACTATATAAAATTTTTAAATATGAAACTAAACAAACAGCAGGTCTACACAACAAGCAGC
Organism: Mauremys reevesii; assembly: GCF_016161935.1. Taxonomy (NCBI): domain Eukaryota; kingdom Metazoa; phylum Chordata; order Testudines; family Geoemydidae; genus Mauremys; species Mauremys reevesii. Next base: position 226,269,401 of record NC_052624.1, on the reverse strand, counting down.
AATGAGCAAATCCTCTGAAGTGCTGCATCTAATTAGTGGAATTAGTGTACTGTTACTATTGTGTGTGGTATTCTTAACTGAAAATGACTAGACTGTGTTTACTGTTGGCAAACATGTATTGTTCAAGGAAATCACCCCGGCGCCTTGTAGATGTTCTGCAAGACCACAGAATGCTTCCATGTTTCAACGAAGAAACAGAATGCAAAAGTCAACGAAGATTTTATTATTAATTACTAAAAACATGTCCTTTTTTTTAAAACGTCCTTGTGTGGAAAAAAAACTTTTTTATGATCAGGCTCTCTTAAAAATCAAGACAGTCACACAGGTTACCTGCTGCTGCGAAAAAACTTTCAAAGCCTCTCTGATGCATATCGCGCTTCCTGGCTGGGATATTCTCTCAGCACGGGTGTCTGATGATCACAAAGCAGCAGCGCGATTTGCTCACCTCAACTCCCAAAAGGCCTCGTCTCGCCCTTGCTCTCACAGGAGCACAGCAGCACAAGCAGCAACAACAATAACTCTTCTCTTCTTTCTTGTCGCTGATGTCCAAGCGAGTCCAAAGGTCCCCTCCTTCCCCCGTCGAAGCACACTCCACCACCATCACCACTTGCTCAGCCGGTAGTTGAAGAGTTCCTTTTCAGTGTCAAGGCGCCCAAGGCTAGCTGTCATGGAGCAGAGCGGGGGTAGGCCGGGCAGGTCCCCGAGGATCACTGTAGGCTGTAGCACATCTCAAACCCCATTTTTGTGTTCCGGGAAAAAAGCCTGCCCCCTGCCGCGTCTAAAACAGACCAGAGTTGAACACACTGAACACACGACAACCCCGCCCCCCCCCGACGCCCATGTTGGTAAAACGAGCCCCCACCTCCACCACACAGCACCACAGCACATTGAAAAGTAGCCTTGGCCTTCTATGTTAATGCTGGCCTGGCTGGTGGGGCCAGGGGTAGGATGTGGATGTGCCAGTCCCATCTATGGCCCCCCCATCTGGGAATCCCGCGCGGTGATCTGAATCTATGATGACCTGGACAGTCACTACAGTCACTACCTTGATTGAGAGCATGCGTGGATTGCTGCTACTTGAATGACAGCAATCCCATGACGGTAGATTTTTTGCCGCGCCAGTGTTTCGCTGTGGACCGGTGGCTGTCTGGGCGCGTGGCAAGCAGGCAGAGGCCTGGCAGTCAGCGCTGGCTGATCCTGGTGTCCTGGCGTCCTTGCGCGGGACAGCAAGTCACACAGTTCAAGGAAAGTGTTCAAGGAAAGTGTCCTTACGCATCCCTACCTGTCAGCAGCCAGTTGTCATCCACTGTGTGCAGCCACCAGTCTCTGCCACCAGTCCCCCCAGTCTCGGCCCTCCACGGCCTGAATCGCACCCACCCATGACATGACCCACATGCCTGCCATGATCTCACTGCCCGGCCCTTCTGCTTTGTGAGAGCTCTGCCCTCTCACTCCTCACCGTGCCCGGAGCCTCTCAGCATCTGACTCTGGAAGAGGACTGGGATAAGGATAACGATGTGCGAGACGGCCATAAGTAGCGGCGAAGTGCAGCGGCAGTATGGCTCGGCCCATGCTCGTGCGCCGCTGCTGAAGACTGTACCGAGCAGAGAAAGGCGCCGGAAGATTTCGCCCGCGCCAAGGAAGAGGAGAGAGGAGGCGGGATTCACCATGCATTCTTAGAGTAGTTCTTCAGATACAGTTTCAGGGTTTCTTTGTTCACACTGTTATGCTTTCTGTGAGAGTCCAGGCCACATATCCATGTTTTGATTAAGACACTAATGCTTTATTAAATTTGGAGCAAGGTCAGTTATTGAAGTAGCAACAAAAATGATCTAGAGTTGGTTTGTGAAAGAATGATGAAAGGAGTGTGTGTGTGTGTGTGTGTGTGTGTGTGCGCGCGCATGTGGGGGTGGGGTGTTTGGTGTTTCTTGTCCTATTTAATCTACATTTTTATGGGACAAATTCTCTCCTGAACAGGCTATTCTCAGGAGTGGAAACACCACAAATGGAAAGGTAACCTATGGCATTTCCCAGCAATTCCTTCAGGAAGAGGTGGGATTTATTCCTTCACAAAAGGTGACTGGTTGCGGTGGTGAATCACAGGCCTCTAAACCTGCTGATCTCAGAAGACCTACCAAAGGCAAGAGACTTCTTCAGAGAGGTACCATGTCTCTGCTCTGCTCCTGCACACTGGATCCCAGACAGAGCAACTTCCGCAGGACCTATGCAACCAGGCGATCTCTTGACGCTGGAACACGCTCAAAGTAGTGTTAGGTCGGGAGGGGGAAACAGTGTTAAGCTGAGACCTGGGGCTTCCTCCCCAGCCCAGTTCCCATGGCAGGGAGATTGTACAGACTCAGGGGAAAATCATGCTGCAGAGGCAAAGATCCTTAGGCACAGGCTTGTCCCACTCAGGTGCCTTTAATGCTGTGGTGTTTTTTGTTTTTGTGTTTGAAGCCCTATCACCAGTCGGAGGGCAGACTAGACTGGAACATTGGCTAGCTTTGGATGGCTTGTGTTATTTGTACACTTGTCAGACAATATTTTACATTCTTTGTAAAATCTTTATTATTTTTGAGAGAGAAATCTACATTTACAGTGCAATTGTCCTCTCAGGTGTGCAAGTGAATCTGAGGTACAGGAAGTGGCAGAAATAAGGGCTTCTCTTGTCTGCAACCCAGCCATTATTTCTGCACCCCATTTGATGGCTCAAGCAGAGATTTGCATTGCATGCATTTCACACCTGGACAGGGGCAAATACATTATTGCTAATCCCAAGCATTCAAAAATCATGAGATTTCAAAAATAAATTAAATAAATTAATTAAAACATACTGCATTATTTACATCTTGGTTTTTGAGCCTATAGGGAGGGAGCTCTTGGATCATGTTTTCAAACTTTTCTCTGCAACCACAAACAACTAGAAGCTTACTTTTTAAAAAGGAAAGCTGAGATTCTCACATATTCACATGACTCCAGAAGCTGGGTCTTTAATAAAGCCAACAAGTATCCTGTGGGTTGGCAACACAGCAAATAAATTACTATTAGGTGTGGCCTGGCCAGAAAGAGCACTGCCCCCACCCCGCCCTAATTCACATACTCCTGTCCAAACACCAGCTGAAAGGATGGGAAGCCCTGGTATCAAGGCTTTGTTGGAGTTGCTGCTAGGGCGCAGGGGTTGGGACTTGAGTTGTGGGGGCTGCAAAGCATGTGAAGAGATCTGTGTAGATTTTTTTGGAGGATTTGGGGGCTAGATCCATTCCTCATTCTGCAAGGAACTAAATCCCAAATACGGGGGAAACTTTGAAAGGGAATCATTACTGAGTTTGCCTCCCTCTTAGCCACATTCTCTAGGTTTTAAGGAAGATCTGGCCAGATATCTTCTGCACAGTGCACTTTGGGACTTTCACAGCACTGTAGCAGTGTCCACACAGGACATCACTGCATGGCAAGCTGGTGCGCTGCATATGGACACCCCGGTTTGTTGCTGTGTAGACAAGTCCTTATACCTCAGGACTATTTGGACAATGTGCATTCTGGGTTGCATACTACAGGTTACAACATTTCTGGGTTGCATACGATGGAATCTGAAAGTGCTTACAAATAATAGGCATATGGAGCCTGGCAGCTTGCAATTTTCATCTGGGCTTTCAGTTCTATTTTTATTGTTATATAGTATTTATGGAATTACATTTGTGTATTGTGGCTACATTTATGCTTTTATAGGAACCCCAACTCCTGCATTTCCTGACTTTAAAAAAATGTGGCCTGTGCAACATTATCATGGCATAAACAATCACATCATTTAATTGCATATACTGCAGTGATATCACAAACACATTATAAGTACCAGGTATGCATCAGTAAAGTTTGAATATGATGAAGCACAACATTAGGTTCTTACAGACCAGTAGATCAGCATTCAACCCTATGAGGAAAATGCTTTCAATTCATTATCTAAACAGTGAGCATTTTCATACAATATTAACCTGCAGTGCGCAAAGCATCCTCCTATAGGTTATAGGCAAGTGAGACTGCATAAGAGTGATTGGGCCGTGTTGTTCTGCAGAGGGGATAATGTTTGTGCTTATCCAGTAAGATTTAGAAATCTGACTTCAATGTGAGTGCCTGAATTTATATTAACACACTGCTGATTTCTTCAGGTCGCAGACATCCCTTTGAAGAGATTTGTCATTGCTCCATGCAGTAGTCCAAAAATACTGCTCTTTTTATTTTGAGAAGTGTTTTAAAAACAGAATTATAAGCAGTAGAACTCTCCATCCCTTTCCCAGCAATACAATGTGATATAGAAATCAAAAGAGTGATTTATTTCATGGGGAATATCATCAGGAAGGTACAGTCCAATTTATGGTCTGAGACATGGAGAAATAAATGTCAAAGTGATGGTAATAAATAATAATAGTCCATTAGAAAGAGAGAGCTTTAATAATTGACATTTGATGGCATGTTGCAATACTTAGGATCACTGTTTACCTTGAGGAATTTTCAGTATTAATTCTTGATATAATAAATCTGAATAAGTTACTGTTTTGCTTAGAGGGTACAAAATAAGTTTTGACAATTAAAACACTGATGAATCCATATGTGGAACATACCTTAGAGAACAGAATATGTAAGATCTAGGAATGAGCCAGCAGAAATTAAAATGACAGTCTGTAGTTTATAACTTGAATTGACTGAACATTGGATCAACAGTGCATAACAGGGTTTAAGTATTTCTACATGCTAGCCAAACACACTGTAAGTGGGATCTGAGAGTCAGTGCCTGGCAGGAAGTTCTCGCATGCTTACAGAGTTGGGCTCTTTGGCCCCAACTCAGCAAAGCAGATAACTCTAAATATGTGAGTAGTTGCTTTGACTTCTGCAAGGCTACTTGCATACTTAAGTATCTTGCCTGTACTGGAGCCTTTGATGGTACCAAGAGAAATTGAGCAGGAGCCAAATCCTGATTGTCTTTCTCACATGTGAGGTCACGATAATTTCATTTCTTGTGAATGAAATGAACAAGGATTCCACCCCAGATCAACAATGCTGTTTCAGCAGTAACGGCTCAAACCTCCTCCCTTCTATGGAAGGCAGGCTCTGGCACTACATTTCACATCTGGCTGCTGTTTCTGAAATCATAAATAATGTCACTGTAATGTTTATTTAGAGTCAAAGGTTAAATAAAAGGTCTGTCCTTGCCTATAATTGATATTACAAAAGAGAATTGTTAGTCCTCATTGAATACTCAAGATAGAATGGTTTGCTATAAACACTCAGCTACTGAAATACCTGTAGCCACAAAATTCTTAAGACTGCCTCGAATGGCTAAGGTGCACTGAACTAGTGGTGACAAGTGGTTTGTAAATAAATCGACCACTTTCATAACATTGTCTCAGAGCTTCACCAGAGCATATGTATTTGAATCATTAAACACCTTTCATATTTCTTCTAACTCTCTTAAACCATATTTTCCCCCTCAGCATTCCTCAACATGGTATTGGCTATAAATCTTATTTGATGTTTATAAAACATTTCTCAGCTACTGTTGCTGAGGCTTTTTGGATTTTTTTGTTTTTGGTTATAGAAACATTGCAGTTTTGGGAAATTACAGTATTTAGTCATGATTTTCAAATATATATATAAAAATAAAATGCTCCATATGATTGTGTATTATCTCAGCCAATGAAGTAAAATTACATACTTCCATGTTAAGGACAGATGTTTGCATATGTTTTATGCAGGCTACTTTAATTTTTTCCGTTAAAAATTTATGTTTCTCAAATATCTTTCGAAGACAAAAAATGCAGCAGCAAACTATTAATCAGGAATGTAAAATATAGATAAAAGATAAGGGCTATTGATACAGAGTTACCAAGCCAACATTAACCTTGCCATGGTCTTCTGTAAGACACATTTGTGTGTGTCTGTGTCTATGAGAGAGAGAGAGAGAGAGAGCAAGAGAAGAAGAAGAAAAGAGGGCTATACTTCAGTGAAAATAACAAGCCAAATCAATCCTGTTATTTTTCTAAAGCATGAAAATCACAGCCTTCTGATGTCACAAGTGCAGACATGATATGCCATTTTGGAATTTTTAACCATAGGAAGATGTATGTTTTACACTTTGTAATCTGAATTTTGATATGTAGGAACATAATTTCTTATGTGTTTTATCAGAGCTCTCCACTAAAATTAAATCCTACATATTTTTATTGGAAACTTAGCTTAAGTCTGGTGTTTTCATGTTTTTAAGGAAGCAGTTCTCAGCTTCTGTACTATTTTAGTAGTTCACATTTTTATTTAAAAGATCAAATTAGGGTGACTTTTAATACCATAGCTAAGTAGCAGCAATGAAAATGCTTTTTCAAGCCATGGTCTTACTGATACCAACTCTATGGACATGCAGATGGCTCTAAAAATAAAAAATATATTTTTAATAATTTACAAGTTATTTTTTTTCAAGTAAAGCTGACTTTTGAAGTGCTGTCTCTACTTTGGGCTTAAGGAGTCCTTTTACTAGCTTTGTATTCAGAAAACTCATTAATATTCATTAATAAAATGTAAATGAAAAAGACTTTGGGCCACATACTGCCCCATGGAAGAAAGAAGTGATTAGGCCAATAATTTCAGCAGATCTTTATATGCTGCAAGGGCAACAGAACTCCTGCTGAATTATGGCTTGTTGGATTTTCACAGATTTGGGTTGTTTGAGATCCAGCTATTTGTGACCTGTGCAAGGTGTTTGTAAATCCTTACCTTCAAAACACATGCTCTTTCAACTCATGGTGAATCCCATGTCTGGGACTAGGTTAAAGCAGTTTTCCTCATTCAAGGTGCGCCAGTCTGGCTTTGAAAGAAAGAATGGGCTCTCTGCTAATCTCTTTCTTGGAGATACACTAATTTTTATCATAACTGGGGACACAATGTGATTCACATAATGGATGTTTGTGCCTATATTCTAAAGGCCCAATGGATAATTTAAGCAGTGATTCCACAATTTACCAAAAATGTCACATAGAAAGGCGAAAAGTATGTACCAGGCTATGCACCAGAAAAGTGTCTATGGCAATGAAATATGTACATGTGTACAATGTATTGCCCAATATCTGGAGTGTAAGAAGTTTGCACGCACTTTGTTCAGACAGCAGTCTAGTGTCCCTTTCAGTATTATCATTGTTTAAATTTCATCAATGTTAGCTTGTATCTAAATGCTACATTATGTATAACCATGCCCATGTATTCCACAGTTCTGCAGCCACAGAATATGCCATAGAAGTCACCAGTTGTGAGGGCTGAATTAATGCAATCTGTGGCCCTATGCACACTCCCATTATCGGCCTGTCCCTAACCTGTTATCCTGTCTTTCCTTGTGGTAGCAGCAGGTCTCAGAGTTAAGACAAATAGGGAAGTTCACACCTCTTGGATTGGAACTATTGTTTCACACTGTCTGTAGACTCAGACAGGCATCAATTACATTCAGGTTATGTTTTCAAGCTTTTCTTTACACATAGGAGGGCTAGAAACACAATATATAGTAACAACGAGGAGTCTGGTGGCACCATAAATACTAACAGATTTATTTGGGCATAAGCTTTCATGGTTTTTTACCCATGAAAGCTTATGCCCAAATAAATCAATTAGTCTTTAAGATGCTACCGGACTCCTCATTGTTTTTGTGGATACAGACTAACATGGCTACTCTTCTGATACTTGATGTACAATATATAGTGACAGTTTGGGGGATTTTTTTTATGTAAAATATGAATTCTGATTGATCTTAATGACTCTTTGTATAACTCTAACTCTTTGTATGTGTTGAATCAGCCATTTGCTAGCAAAGCCTGGTCCCGTATCTCACAAATGTACTGAAAACTGCTACAGGACAATCAAAATGCCATTAACATTGAATGGCTCTGCCCTGGTAGAGCAATGAGTATGCTGAAGAGAGTGGCCAAACTAAAGGAAACTGGTTCTCCCAGATGATCTGCAGGAGGTGAAGCTGGAGCAAAGGAAAATCCGGAGCAGGAAGAAGGAGTAAAGAAAGAGATGCTCGGACTGGAGCAGCTGTTAAAAGGGGACATACTCTCTAGCAGCAGAACCTTAGACCGTGGCAACTGAACAAGCTAAGTGGAGCTTGCTGAAGGGGAAAGAGAGACCTGATCAGAATCAGAAGATTCAGGAGAAGGAGGCAGGAAGGAGCTGGGACTCTTAAAAGAACTGACCAAAACCCAAAGGCCTCTCAGAGTGGTGAGGACCCTGAGGGGAGGGATTTGTGAGCAGGTTGTGTTATTTTTCTGTAAATCGGTGCTTTCTTTTTGAGTAAAGTGTGTATATGTTTAGAAATTCCTTTGCAGAGTCTGTGGGTTACTTGCTTACACTGTCATGTAGCCCTCCCCTTCCCCCCTGTAGAGGGGAACAGTAAACCAGCATATCCACTATTGTTTGTGCAATCCTGAGTGGATGCAACAGTTACTGGCAAGGCTTGGGAGAGTCAGCACTTGTTTCAGGGCCTAGATGACTTGACTGTGGGGTCACCACTGCTAAGAGGAGTGAAAGACACTGGGTCTGCCCCTGGAGGGTATGCCATAGACCCAGGGCCAGAGAGAGAAGGCCTAAACTCTGCCCAGCCCCAGTAAGTCAAGAGCAAGTGGGACCCAAGTTTGGGTTCAGTACAACTGCCTGGAGAGCATCCCGGAGGGAGGCACTTATCAAGGGTTGTGACATATCTCTCTATATAAACTGAAAGCTAGGGTTTTGATCTAATCATGGGACTCCAGCAGCTGGAGCCCTAGTCACTGGCCTAAAGTGCCTACTGCTCTTAATTCAGTCCTGACCCTGGTAACAAGATTATGCACCAGAATCTCAGCTTCATTTAAAAAAAAAATTCTAGCCCTCTTGATTGCAAATAAAAGATGGAAAACATGGCTTCAGTGTGACTGATGCAGTATTGTTTTCATGAGTTTGTAGACAATCTGAAAAAATACTCTGTATGTGAAAACCACCTCATTCATCTCAATGAAGTGGATTGCTCTCTCTCTCTCTCTCTCTCTGTGTTCTGTGATGATCTCCGTAGGCTCTCTCTGGGCGTCATGTCTGCTAGCTCATGTCTCCTGTTATTTGGATCACTTGCCCTTCTTATGTAGTCACCTCGTATGACCTGGGTTCTACCTCTCCTTTAGTTCACTCCTTCTGGTGTCTCTCTAATGGCTGGATTCTCACAGGAGTGCCTGTTTCCAGGGCTGGTGGGTTCTTGGCTGACCTCTCATTCTTTAATGCCTGCTTTCTCTGATTGTTGGCTATCTCCTTTCTGTAGTGTCTCCATTCTTCTGGCTGCAACAGGTCTCCCTTCACTGGTATCAAGGTTTTGGTCCTTCATCCCATCAATGCCTGTGCTGAACTGTTTTGGCACCCCTGGGATGGGTTTTCCTTTATGCCAAAAATGCTAACAAGGGGTCTGAAACAGAAGAAACAGCCTTGTGAAACAGTCTCTTAACTGTTTTTACAGCTGGTTCCACTTTACCATTACTCTGTGGGTATGCTGGGGAGCAGGTGTGATGATCAAACTCCCATTTGCATGCCAATTCCTTTAAAATCTTCTGAGGCAAACTGGAGTCCCTCGTTGGTGAATACAGTGTCTGGAATGCCTTGTCTCACAAAGTGAGCCTTCAGTTTGCCAATCATTCGCTTGCTTCTTGCATCCGGTCAGGCATCAACCTCTGGAAAAAAATTGGGTGGTAATACACTGTAATCAAGTATTGCTTTTCCTTGAAGGTAAATCAGTCTGCACCCACCTTTTCCCATGGTCAGGTGGGCAGCTCAAGTGGTCACAGTCTCTCTCTGGTGGTGGTGATTACACAACCAGAAGGTGTCACACCCTTCTACCAAGGAGCAGATTTGTGTATTCATTCTCCAGTAAACACACTCTTGAGCCTGTCTAAGGTCTGAAGCACGTATTTTTTGCATTCCATGCTTCTGTAATGAGGCGGGGACAATGGCTTTCTGTCTGGAAAATATGATTCTATCCTACTCATTCAGCTCATCTGTAATTTGAAAATATTATTAGTCTCTTGCCGGTATTTGGCTTCTGCCTTCTGGCTACTCTGCTAGTATTGCTCTCTTGATGCCTGTAGCTGGATGTCCTTTTCTGTAGGCTCTTTGATTTTCCTCAGCTTCACTGTTGAAACTGGGAGATAGTGCAGTGTGTTAATGGAGTCAGTGTCCTGATCCTCTTCCTTCAGCTCTCTGATGCTGGGGATATATGCCTTGCTCAGGGTGTTAGCTCACACCAGTAGTCATCCTGGACAATATTTGATCTCTACTGGTAGCTCTGGAGATGCAACATGCATTGCTGTTTCTTTGGAGCACTAAGAAGGGCTTTGCCTGATTGTCTCTAGGTGTTAGTGGTCTGATTGCACAGTTGCTGGGTGGCCATGGGTTTACTGATGGAATCACTCCACTCTAAATACCACAGCCAGAAGCTCTTTTTGGGCACACCCCTGTTCAGTCTCTGACAGGGCTGTGCTTGCATAAGCAAATGGCTACTCCTGCAAAAGAGCGATACCCAATCCTTTCTCTGATGCACCGTGCTGGAGTGACAGTGGCTCTCCTGACCGGTAGTATTTCAGGACGGGGCTTCAATTATCATTTGTTTGTGTGAAATATTTGTTCTTGGGAACCTGCCCACTCCCACCCAACATCCTGCCTTGTGAGCTGATATAGGGGTTCTGCTACTGCAGCCAGTTGTGAACAGAACTTGGACACAAAATTTATCGTGCCTTAAAAGCCCTGTACTACTTTCACACCCACTGGAGCTAGCATGTCTCTGACTGCCTTGCTCTTGTTGGGATCTTCTTTCAGTCCCTCCGTTGCAAGCAGATGTCTAATGTATGTCACCTTCTGCTGTTTGAGTCATATTTTTTCTGGGTTGAATTTTATGTTCTTGTCCCTAAAACACTATAGAAAAGATTGTAGTTTTCTATCATTGTCTTGTTCAATGTTGGTATCATTGATCCCTTCACCTACAGTGCAGTTATTTTCACCATAGGCAGACCTTTCAGTGCTTGGGTGAGCATTCTCTGGATCATCTCTGGGGCTGGGCTTATGCCCATTGGCATGTGCAGCAATTTTTGGTGACCAAATGGTGTTGCAAAGGTTGTCAGCGTGCTGGATTCTCTATCCAGATTTATCCCTGGTCCAGCGGCTTTAGGTCTATGCAGATGTGTAATTTGCTGATAGCTTATTTACCACCACTACCCACGTTGTAGTGGCCTCTACAGGTATTATGATACCCGTGGTCTGTGGACTTTTCAGCTCCTTTTGTGCTGGATTATATAATGCCACTGGACTTTTGCTACTGCCTTATTCCCCTATAAGGTAAAATAATTGTTATACTTTCCTGTCGTTGTAGTCCTTTTGCAAGGCAATGTCTGTATACAGCTCAAATTCCTCCTTCCACTAGGTCCATCGCTGGACTAGGTTTATGTCTGAAATATCCAGGGTTCTGGGGACCTTCTGGCCGAGTTCCATGGCTGACACTGCCAGGTACTACACTTCAGCAAACTCACAGCTCCAGCACTGCCACAATGTTTCATTTGCAAAGAGGGAAGCTGAATGCATGATAAGTGGAACTTCATTACATCTGTACACTGCTCTGTCCATGTGGCTGAGTTCCTTCCAGCCAATCTCCCCAGTTCCCTCTTTCCATTGATGTGCCATCAATAACAGTCTGTCCAGGGAACATGGGCCCTCTGACTCCAGTTTCACTGAACATGATGCAATGTTAACTCTTGAAGATGTCAACCTGTAGCAGATTGAAAATTGAACCCAACAGGCAGTATAAAATAAGCAAGATAACTCATTGCATTATTAATTTTCAGCAAAACCCATGTTCCTTAAAAACCTCCACTTCAATTATGTATCTAAAGTTGCTGCAAAATTTTCATCAGAGTGCTGCAGAATTCAGGGACTTTGATGCAGAATTTAGGTCTGACTTGCCACACAGTCCACTGGGTCCTGACTAAAATCCAGAAATGAAGTATTAATGAGTTTTATATATTGCACGCTATGCACTTGTAACTGTCCTATTTTGTGGCAGAGAAGTCACTGAAGGCAGAGGAGTGATCCACACCTGTATTTGGCAAAGGTCAGTCACTACATGGCACGGTCTAGATTTCATTTCCTTTTAGATATGTGCAATCTTTATTTGTACTCTCATATAGAACATGATGTTCTGAAACATGAACTATAAAAGTCATAGAGACACAGCTATGCATGTTACAGATGGCAATATTAACTTTATGTAGAACTGTAGTAATCTGTTCACTGATTTACAGAGCCTAAATCCTGCAGGGAGTGTCAGAAATCCACATGATGTTTTTGAATGCTGTATTTTGCATTTCTATTCCTTAATTAACTGAGATGCTTAAAATATAGATACACTGGCAGTTTTCTGTTAGTAACATAACTAATGATGCTCTAGAGAGTAACATATTCCAAAAAAGGTTGTGTACTAGGAGTATACTATTATGTTTGCAGTTTATGCTCCTAAATTAGCTGAATGGTCATTTGTTCAGGAAATAGCATTAAGAATTTAAGTATGTGGTTAAATCCAATCATTTTTTGGTTAAACTGCACCTTTTGGAGCTGGCCATAGCATTTTGGGGCAAGTCTCCAAAATAGCTTGTCACTGCCCTCACCCAAAATATAAACAGACTCCTCTGGTCCACTGCAATTACACCATTATGCTTGGGGGGAGCTCAGAGGCTTTTGGGAAGGGTGAGCAAAGGTGATTTTACATCCCAGACTTTTTGGACTCATTAAAAGTGTAGGTGGGGCCAGGGAATCTTTATGCTGCACAAGTGGATTCCACTTGTTTAGACTAGAAGGTTGTGCGTAGATGCCAAAATATGTCTAAAGTTCTACAAGGAGCATTTGGGCTATTAGACCACTAATCAGCAGAGGTTTGAGTGTGTAGTCTGGTGGATTTTAGCACTCATATAGCACTTTACAAATGTTAGCTACTTTATCATCACAGACCATCATGATCATCCAGTCTGACCTCCTCCACATGGCAGGCCACAGAATCTCACCCATCCACTCCTGCAGGAGGTCCATATCCTCTGGATGAGTTACTGAAGTCCTCAAATCTTGATTTAAAGACTTCATGTTAGAGAGAATCTACCATTTACATTAGTCTAAACCTGCATGTGACCTGTATCCTATGCTGCAAGTACAAATAAAGAGGAAAGGAAAAAAAAACCCAGGGTCTCGGGAGGGAAATTTCTTCCTGACCCCAAATATGGTGATTAGTTAGACCCTGAGCACATGAGCAAGACCCACCAGCCACACACCTGAGAGAGAATTCTCTGTAGTAACTCAGAGTCCTCCATATCTAGTGTCCAATCACCTGGTGTTGGAAATATTTGCTGCTAGCTGTCACAGATCGGCTACATGCCATTGTAGGCAGTCTCATCATACCATCCCCTCCATAAACTTATCAAACTCAGTCTTGCAGCCACTTAGGAACTAGTCCTTTATCCCCCTTTCAGTTCTCATATTAATCCCCATCTTCTCCAATTTAACCAATAATTTCCCAGGTGGAACCGTATCACATCCAGATCTACTGCATTTCCCTTGTCTAAAAAAATCGGTTATCATCTCAAAGAAGATTAGATTGATATGGCATGATCTACCTTTTGTAAAACCATGTTGCATTTTATCCCAGTTACCATTTACCTCTATGTCCTTAACTTTCTCTTTCAAATTTTTTTCCAAGCCCTTGTATACAGTTGAGGTTAAGTTTACAGGCCTGTAGTTTCCCGGATCACTTTTTTCCCCCTTTCTTAAAAATGGGACCTATATTAGTAATTATCCATTCCATCACTTCTAATTTCTTTACAGTCTACCCCATCATTAATATACAATGCTATGTTTTCCTTTATTTCTGTCTTTCCTGAACAGCGCATGTACCCTTCAATTCCTGTACCCCAGTCATGACTACTATTCCACCATATTTCAGTTATCCGTATAATATCTAGTTTAAATTCCTGCACCAGTAGTTATAGTTCCTCCATTTTGTTACCCAGGCTCCTTGTGTAACCTTTGGGTGCATTAGAGTTTACTTTATTGCCCTTCTCTAGTGCCTAAAAGGCCATCTCCCATAGAAAAGCAGCTGGAGACCCAGAATTCAGTCACTGAGGATTTTCAGCAAGGCTTGCACCGGCTCAATCTCCCCACAATCAAGTCCAAAAAGAACAAAAGGAATGAACTTAATTCTTAAGTAGCAGTGACATAAAATCTTATGATAAAGAAACAATGTATAGTAATAATAACAATTTAATATTTACAACATAGCATGGCTACTTTATGAGTCGCATACATTATCTTCACAGTTATGCATAAATATAGGTAAAGCAAATTAAATCTAAATAGGTCAGTCCCCACAGAAACACAGTGAGAAGAAACTCAGAGTTCCCAAAAGCTTAGTTTGAGTTCACCTGAGCTTATGCTCAAATAAATTTGTTAGTCTCTAAGGTACCACAAGTACTCCTCATTCTTTCAGTTAGAGTAGTTGATCACCAAATCTGCTGAGTCAAAAGCAAAATCTTCCCTCTATTTACTTGTAGAAATCTTCAGCTGGAATCCATGCAGACTCTTCCTCCTTCTCTGCTGAAACCAGTCAGTTAGCTTGTCAGGTAATCAATTAACCAACCACTCAGTTAAGCATATAGATTAAAAAAAACATAAGAAAATACAAAACTGAGAATAGCAAAATATAAGTGACTCTTTCCCCATTATCGCATTTAAATAAGAGAAAAGTTGGTGACTCATACTAGTGGAAACAATTTAACTAAAACAGTTTGGCTAAAAATCAAACATTCAAAGTATACAATTAAATTATTTTCCCTCTTTTTTCCCTTTCTATAATTAACATGGCCAGGGCTTCCTTTTGGAAGGTTAACAATATCAGTAACCTGTTGCAAAATGCTTCAGAGCTAGGGAAAACATCCTGCTTTCTGCTCATGGGGCTCAATTCTCCCAACCCACAGAGTGCACATGGCCTTTTGCAAAGCAGCTGTCCTGTCTGCTTGCCCTCATGGAGTAGGAGTCCACAACAGGGAACCTACTGAGAATACCCAAAACTACCACACTCAATTCCAGAAACTTCTGAGTGTGGAGAGCTAACTGTGCATCTGCCTACCAACAATGAGCCAGCCACAACTCATTCCTATCCCCCTTCCCTAATAAATTTTTTAAAGAGAGAGCTCTCTATTAGGTATGTGGGTTACACTTGCACTGGTGTTCAAACATCTCAGTTGTTTCTGCTTAGCTTCGCCCACATTTCTCACCCAATTGGGTACAGTCATTCCTCTACCAGTATCGCCTACCTGACTGCTGATACCAATGAAGCTCTATCTTTCCTCTTAACATCCATTCTCCTACTCACAGCTGTTCCTTTCTCCATTGTTGTGGCCTTTCTTACTCCTCCCGCTCAATATTAGAATGAGGGGTGGAGATTACATGAGAATCTCCCAACCATCTCCCCCAGTTTAAAGCTCTTTTAATCAATTGTGCCAGCCTCTGTACCAGAAGTCTATTTCCCTCCCTACTCAGATAGGTATATCTCCATATATTTTAGACTCTATCTCATAGAGCTGGAAGGGACCCTGAAAGATCATTGAGTCCAGCCCCCTGCCTTCACTAGCAGGACCAAGTACTGATTTTGCCCCAGATCCCTAAGTGGCCCTCTCAAGGATTGAACTCACAACTCTGGGTTTAGCAGGCCAATGCTCAAGCCACTGAGTCCATCCCATGAGAATAGTCCACTGTCCATTAATGCTTCCCAGTGGTCAAACTGTTTCAAAACACTCCTTATAACCACTGCCTGAGCCATCTGTTCATCATCATAATCTTGTCTCGCCTTCACTCTTCTCCTTTAGGGACAGTTAGAATCCCACTGAAGATCACCTGAGCCTCCATTTCCTTAAGCATTTCCCCTAGCCTGTCACAGTCTCCCTTGACATGTTCCAGCAAGCATCTAGCCATATCATTTGTTCCCATGTGAATGACGGTCAGATTCTTTCCTGATCCCATTAAGATCTTCTTTAGCCTCAGGTCCACATCCTATATTTTAGCTCCCAGCAAACAGAACTCCCTTCTGTTCTCTGGATCAGCTCTGGTGACAGGTCCATCTGTTCTTAATAGGGAGTCACCAGTCACATAGACCTGCCTTTTCCTGGTGATGGTGTGATTCTCCAGCCTTCCCCCTTCTGTTCTTTCTGGCTGCAAGTCATCCTGTATCCTCCAGGGTCTCTGAACTCTGGCTATCTCCATTGACTTTTCCCCCTTTTCTTATAGGACTAACTGCTCTTCTCTTCTTCCTTGCCCTCCCACCATCAGTTACTGCCTGTTGTGCATCTTCTTCATTTTCCAACTCAGCAAGCCTATCCCTGAGCTCTGTTTCTCCTTCACTAGTCAGTCTTTTCCTCTTCCTGGTTCTTGTAGTCACATGCTTCCAATGGCCATTTTCCTCACCCAGAAGTCTCTCCTCAGACTTCTTCAGTCCAGCTTCCATCTGCGAGTATTGACTTTTCCCTTCAGCCTCTTCTTGCTTTCCCTCCATCATCTGCTTGAATCCTCTTTAAAACTCAACCATAGTTTCCACCTGCATCTCCAAACCTTGGATCTTTTATTCTGTCAGCTCTATCAGATGGCACTTCATACTCGTTTCAGGTACTCACTCCAGGATCATGTACATCCTGCAGCTTCCACATCCAGGCATCTTCATTGTCTCTTCTATTCCTTAGGTCACGTCTTTCCTGCCTAAAGTCTTCTCAAGAAAAAAGAAAAACCAAAACCAAAAAAACAAAAACCAAACCAGGCCACCACATACTCTTCTCCCCCAAGCTCCTCCAACAGAACTCCCATTCAAACTCCCCTTTTTACAGCTCTGCTTACCACTGGCTGACTTTTTGGCTGCCTTTATAGGAATCCTAATCAGGGAAGCCCTGCCCCTATGCAGGGCTCTGTGTCTCACAGCACACTGCCCCCTACCAGCCCCAGCAAACTGAACAGGAAAAAAAAAGGCAGAGCAATAAAACAAAACCACACAACACACACCAAACTCACTTACTGCCCATAAGGAACAGGGGCTTGTCTCCTCCTCCAGAGAAGTGCTAGTTTCCCCTCTGTAAAAGGATAATACTAAGGCAGAAGGTTTGTGACTTGACCAAGGCCACAGGGTGAGCCAGTGTCAGAGCTGTAGTTAATAATTCAGAGTCTCTCATGCCAGGGCTACACAGCCTCTCTTTGCTACTGAGATCCCCCTTTTTCTAGCTAAGGGTAACATTGGCAGTTCAGAGAGGAGCTGGCCTAGCTGGAGGCATCCCTGGAGGCAGCCAACAGAGATGGAGCTTTCATCATCCATAATGTGTGACCCAGGAACCCCTTGGTGCCAATTAGAAGAGGGCACAGGGGTGCATAGGGGTTTACAGGGATCCCCTGGGTCTCATTTCTACACAATAGTGTGCCAAAGGGTAGCATGTGAGGTCTCTTCCAATAGCCAGTAACACACGGGTGATTTTAGTCACTGTGAAATGTACATATGAGTATTATTCAAGTTATGTATCTACACTAGAAATGTATGATCTGAAAACACTTATCGTTAAAAGCATGTCACCAAGAGGTGACTGGCCTTGGACAGATTCTGTTCAGGCAGGGGATAGGAGACACTTATCTCTTTTTGTCTGGTCAAGTGTGTAGGCTGCATTGTGAGATACACAATGCACAATATCTACATGTGGAGCCTGAGGCTAATTAAAAGATTGCCAGATCAACAAGTGAGGGAGGCCAAAGGAAAGAACATTCAGTAGGGGAGTGTTCTGTTTATGAATCAAGATCAAAGGACTCTTTTGACATATCTTGGATTGCAAAGAGACACACGAAATCTTTCTACTGAGGAGTCAAGAGGAAAGCATGACTTGTCTTATGAATAGAAGGTCACAACCAAGCCTGGCTGTAATATGTTGGAAGGATTTGGGGTGAAGCTTTTGGTCTGTATGACATGACAATAGCTTGTTAGTTAAGTTTAGGCTCTAGAAAGTGTGTTAAGGTTTTATTTTCTATATAGCCATTTGTTGACTTCCTGACCCAAATAAACATGTTTATCAACCTCTTGGATCTGCTCTCCTCCAAGAGTTATTTGGGTTCTTGGCAGAACATCTGATCTCATGTATTTTGTTTTCAACCGATTCATTTTTAATCTGACTTGACTACTTTTCGCATTCAGTTCTTTAAGCATTCTCTCAAGCTGGACTGTATTTTCATCTATCAGCATAATATCATCTGCGAACCTGAGATGGTTTAGCTGCTTGCCGTTGATATTAATCCCACATGCACCACGATCAGAAAGGCGAACTGTCGCGCAGAATAAAAGCTGGATGGTGCACATTCAATGACATCAAGGACATCCTCCAAGGAAAGATCAGTAAAACAGCTTGTGCCAATCTTTTCAACTCGACCGTGCTTCCAGCGATGTTATATGGCAACAAAACCTGGTCGCTGATAAAGATTGAAGAACATCAACTGTCTGTCACACAGAAGGTGATGGAACAAACATTTTTGGGCATTTCACTCCGCGATCATATCCCCAATGAAATAATTAGGCAGCAGTCTGGAGTGCGAGACGTTGTTGAAAGCAGGCTCAGCAAAATGCAGTGGGCGGGACATGTAGTCCGACTCAGCGACAACGGGTGGACTGCAGCTATATCCGAGTGATATCTGGAAGAACAGAAATGGCCACGCGGTCGGCCTCCAAAGAGGTGGGATGATTTCCTAACAAGGAGATATGGACAAGCATGGCAAAGGATGGCCAGAGCGAGAGACGATTGGAAGACATGCTGTGATCGGCTCAGTCTCAACTGATGAAGGACCGACAGTCTACACATAACCATTTGTTTCCATTATTTCTACTTGCTTCTTCTTGAATCTCTGTTCTGTGTTAAATAAACTTTTTGTTTTTACTATAAATACATCTAAATGCTGTGTGTGTTACACAGAGTGGTGATCCTGAGGTGTAACTGGAAAGCTGGTGTGTACTATTCTTTCGGGAATGGCAGCTCTGGGCATTCTCTGAGTGTATAGAGGGTCGAGGCTGGACACTCCAGGGAGATGCCTGGAGTGCTTGGGAGCTACAGTGTATTTATTGCTAACGTGTAAAGAGAGAGTGGGGCCTAAGAAGGCCCGGAAGTCAGTGCTGGCATCACCTGTGGCTGGTAGAGCTGGGGAGCTGACCCACAGCAGGCAGACAAAGTTTCCTCATGCTAAGAGCAGGTGGTAGCGAGATGCCTGACAACCCTAGGTACCTCTGGGAAGCTTGGACAGCCATGCTTCCCACAGCTGCAAACTGTGTTGAAGTCCTCCCACAAAATCAAGGTACCTGTGGGCATGTTTTTCACAGACCCTGAAGGCTAACCCTGGGTGGCTGTAATGAGTGTGAATAATCTGTGATCTTCATGAATAACCAACACTAAACTTTCAGCCCTAGTGATCAGTTTGTGTAGCTTTACATCTGCAAATTTTAGAAACGCAGTTACACTAAGATACTCCTTTATGTCTCTAGGTCCCCAAATCAGGAGAGGGCAGCAGCCATTGGATTCACAGGCCACAAAGGCTGGCTTTGCAGTCTCCTAAGAGGTCCACTATCCCTAACATGAAAGATGTGCAAGGCCATAGTTTACAGTCTATATGGAAATCCCATGATAGAGAGTGCACACACAGCTCAAGGTTGGTATATGTCCTGTGGTTCTGGATGTCAATGCTTAAAGAGGTATCCCCGTGGAATAAAAAGTACAGGGGAGATACTTGGCTTATTCTGTATTTTTGTGATACCGTGTATGGTGCAGATCTGAGAGCAGGCCTAGACTTTAATGGATCTATTCACCCTTCAGTATTCAGGTGTAATTCCCATTAACATCAGTGGGACCTATGTCTGTAGAAAGGAGAATGTAGCCTTAAGTAATTAAAAGGCTTTGTTTACTAGAAAAATACAGTGATGGACTGTGGTATAACAATTTCCCCCCATATGTAAGAGAGCTACTTCCACACATGTATAATGTGTTGTTTGAAGATGGTGGGAGTTTGGTCCTACATATGTAAACACTGCATGTGTCAAGGACTAAATAAAGCCCATAGGATTGTGTCATACTGACAGAAGGGAGGTTCCCATCATATATTCATTCCATTCATTTTCTTCTGACAGTGGCTGTTACTCTGCTAACAATTGGATGTTCAGATAGAAGCAAACGTTGGACATATATTATAGTCATCCTTCATTTCCAATCAGTAAGGGGCATAAGCTAAAGTGTAAAAATGTGTCCCTGTAGTTGATTTTTCTAACATGTCTTAATTCCTTTCACCAATATTGTAAGACTTTTAGCTGCAATCCTTACATATTAGTGAAAAACCTATCATGTGATAGTACCATATTTGCAAGTCTTAAGTGGTGCTTGACATCATTGTAAGAACAGTTTATCTTTGATTTCTGCTGTGAGATGTGGACTTCATTATTTGAGCAACTATATAGCCAGGCTAACATGGTTTTGTTAGGCTGCAGAAATGTTTTTATTTTTTTCAGAATGCATTGTGCTTTTAAATAATCTAGTTGGAATGAGACTGATAGCAATAAATATTGGCAGTGTAATAAATGTTCTTAACATCTACATTTACAGTTTCAATGAAGCATCCAAGTCACGCAAAAGTTTAGCAAAACAGTTTTTCTCTAGCTTTTATGGAATACTCGAAAGAGCTATTAATAAAATGTCTTTGATCTGCAGTGCATTTGTTTAGGCAGAGTGTCAACAGAGAATCAGCTTTTTAAACTTATTTTCTAGCTGATATAAATGACTTTTTTCTTTAAAGGGCAGCATGGAAATGGTTACCAAAAAATTATAAAGGATTATCTGCCCAGGTCAACATATGCAAAAGCACAAGGACTTGGCTATGCATGAGGCCTATTGGCCATTTCAGAGGAGCCCTTGGTGTCACGGAACCCAGCTGATGACAGATGGTCAGATTGTCCTTGCAAATTTTTCACCTTACCAGGCTTTATGGAAATGTCCTATTACCACTAGGGATACTCCAAATGTCCCTTGATAATTCACATAAACTGCCATAGTTTTTAATTTAGAACACTTAGCAATAATTTAATGATTTCTTTATATCTAAAACTTGTATCATGTACATATCACTATTTCTGGCACATAAACAATACAAATGGCTGACTACATATTATAATAAATCTTTAACTATTTAGAGAGGTGGGACAGTTTAGTACATGTGTCTACTCAGACAGTAATATGCTCAGAAAAAAATCAACAACAAGCATGACATAAATGAAAAAGGAAACTAATATATTTCATAATTTATATTCAGAACCCACCATTCACCTCATTTGATCAAGCACTCTTATTCCATTAGCTCTGTGCAAGAGACAGAATTCTTTAATGTTGTGTTCCATTTCTTTTCAACAGGAAAACATTTTCTGTGAATTCAGGACCAACTCCCACTTGATTTAGCTTATTCCCATCAACTTCAATTGGAATACTTCAAGAGCAGGATCCAGCCTTTTAGAAAGCTTAATGCTGCTCAGGGTTACAGCTGACATAAATCATTGTGTAAAACAGTTAAATCTCCCACCAGGGGCATAAGTGGCCTACTCAAAAGCAGAACATCAACTACACATCCAGATCTAGTCTTGGCATGTTACCAGCCACCCTCCCCTTATGCCCTCATGCCACGTTCCTACTAAATTTGCAGTTTTGAAAAGGGAGGGCATGCTGAAGGTGAAGATAGGACAGGACCAGAAATGGGCATTAAGTCCAAAACGTTGCCCTAAATCACGATGAGTAGCAGCCCTGTAAAGAGAAAATCTTGTCTCAGTGGCAAAGTGGATCAAACGAGGGCCTACGCTGTAGTGAGTGCTGTCCCAGGGTGAGTCGCAGACTACACTTTCCTCCTGGGTTTCCCTACTGTGTATTTTACCTGCATGGGTACTAATTTCAATAGGTTCTTGTTCAAAAGGCTGCCCCATGTTGGTTGGCCAGGTAAATGTTGAGATACTGTGCTGATAGGTAGGATAGAAAATCCCAAGGTACAGGGATAGACTATTTTATCAGTGCTTTTGTCTTGAGGAGATGGTGCTTCCCCTCAGTGCAAGCTGGCAGGGCCGCCCAGAGGATTCAGGGGGCCTGGGGTCTTCGGCGACAGGGAGCCGCCACTGCCAAATTGCTGCCAAAGACCTGGCACTTCGGCGGCGGGTCCCGGGGCGGAAGGACCCCCCGCCGTGGGTCTTCAAGGCACTTCGGTGGCAGGTCCCGGAGCGGAAGGACCCCCCGCCGCCGAATTGCTGCTGAAGACCCAGAGCGGAAGAAGCTCCGGGGGCCCGGGCCCCGCGAGACTTTTCCGGGGCCCCCGGAGCGAGTGAAGGACCTACCACCTTTTATTTTTAATGAAAGGTGAGAGTCTGATCTCATCATGCAACTCCAAGAGCTAGGGCCTAAAACACAGGCTATAGTGCCTGAATCTTAATCTAGCCCTGCCCTATGGTTGAACTAAATTTTTGTTTGGAGAAAATTTAAGGACAGGGCCCAAGGGACATCAGGCTAACTCTCTTTCTTACCGTCTTCCTTTGCATTTAGATAGGATGGTGGTCCTCCGTGAAAGAGTGGATGGCAGAGTGAGAGCATGCATCTGAGTCAGTGGGAGTTTTGCCTGATTAAGAATGGCAGAACTGACCTCACTTGAACATACTTGAACATGAAATCCATATTTAGGCACCTAAGTAATTTTTCCAGCATTACAGAGGTGCTGAATACTCAGAACTCCCTTTAAAGTCAATGAAAGTTTTATTCAACAACTTTGAAAATCAGACCACTTCAATTTAGATGCCTAAACATGGATTTAAGTGCCTAGCTAATTTATGTTCCCACCCAGATTTGACAATTTTGGCTTTTCAAAATGTATTTACACAGGCTTTGTCTAATTCTCTGTAACCACATCCAACGTAGATATGAAAATTATAAGGATAGATTTCTGACTTGGAAATAAAGATGGCTTAGGTTCACTAGAAATTCAGCTATTCAGCTATATATATATATTTATTTATTTATTTTGTGTGTGTGTGTTTGGCCAGAAATGAAACATACTTGATTTTTTGTTTGTTTTCTAGAAGAAAAAGTTAGCTTTTACATTTTCCCAGCATGGATTTTAATGAGGAAAAACTCTGCTGTCATTTCTTCACTGTCAGCATCAGCTACTGTAATTTGCTCATGTAATACATTGTGGCCCAAAGGTATATTGCCGACCAATAGAATGATTTCATAACAAAAGAATCAATAGCTCATTAGTTTTGGATTCAGAATAGTTTTCATGTTACTTGAGAGATGTCATTACATTTAGGAGATTATTTGCAAATTAAAACAATCTTTGGATCAATCCGTTAAATTGTCAGCTAATCTTCTTAAATTAGACTTTGTTTCAAGCTCCATGTAAAAGGAATATTAATTTTCTTTTTGCAAAACATGTAGCAGAAGATTAAACTGGTTATCTAAGAGCCTGGATGATGTTGTTAATGTCTGAGTAGTTGTTCCTCCTGTTCCATATAAAAAAATATCAACAGTATATTAATGGTAAATATTAAAAGTCATTTTCTGAACGATTTGGTCAGACAATTCCAACATGCTGTACTCTAGTAACTAGATCCCCCCCAAGCAATGTTGCATTGCTATTTCTGTTACCCAATAGTTGCATTTGAAACAACTTTCTGGTCTAGTCTCCTACTTGAAAAATGTTGTGCAATGCAGAAATACAAGTTAATAAGACACTGAAAAACTACATATGTTTTGAGGGTGTTTTTCAAATTCATTTTAATAGTTTAGAAAACATCAGTATTTGGACGTTATTGATCTACTAAACAAACAGATAAATAAAGGCCTGATTCTATAGCCTTTCCACAAACAAGTAATCCGTATGCATGCAGCTAGTCCGATTGATTTCAATGGGCTACTTAGGTTGGAGGTTTGGGACCCATATTTTTCAGTGGGCCTCTGATTTACTGGTAATTAAGGCCCCAGTCCTGCAGTGTGTGCACAAGTAGACTGAGCCTGCACAAAGCACTGAAGACAAATGTGGGACTTGAAGCTACTTTTTCATGATAAGGTCTCATCCTCTTCCCAGCCCGCAGCCTGAATAAATGAGAATGTGCTCTGAGGAGGTCTGCCTGGGGAAGAGATTCGTCTTCCTAGAGGCTATATGGAATAACAGCTTCAAGGCTGAAGTTTGCTCTCATGCCTTCCCCCTTAACCTGGCAGCAGGAGGGATGGTTCTGCATACACAGGCCCCAATCCTTCCCTAGCAAAGCCCCTGCCCCTATAATTTTTTGCTTGAGAAGGAGCCCGTGTCTATCACTGTTCTGCTGTATGCACTGAATCATGCCCCCATCCCCAGCTCACACAATGGAGCCATGCTGCTTCCTCTCTAGTCACGGCCTTCTGTGCCTGCAAGGGAGGGAGAGGGGAGTTTTTCTCCAATGCAGTTAATCTGTTTGCCTGCAGTAATTTTGGGTGCATAACAATCAGAAGTCCACTGAATATTTGGGCAGTGATGTTTCTAAAGTATCTTTTTTGGCATCAGGCCTTGCACCATGTGGAGCATATGCACTAATAATTAGCATATGTCCTACCTTCAAACTGAAAATGGCAGCTGTCAGATGTGGAGGAAAAGCCTGCCAAGTGCGTAGATCGAGTCCTAGAGGCCAAAACCAGGGTAATATCAGTGTATATCGGATGTATCACAGGCATGAACAATTGAAAGGTCTGACCACTACAAGTCAGAACTGTGCTCTCAGTGTTCAGATGCCACCATGTCACCTAAATGTCACATATATCAACATTCAACCTTTCCAGTTCTTCAGCCAGGAGAGTAATTTTTCTCAACAGATTTTTAACGATCAGACAATTGATGATCCCATCTTCAGATACTAATGTCGCTGCAGAAGTGGATATACAATCTTTCTATTGGGTGCTTCCCCCTGTCTGTGGGTTATGGAGGAACCATCATCATGTGGTCCGCCTCCTCTGCATGTAGTAGAAGATTTAAATGAATACTGATGCCTGGTTCCATTGTGCGTAGCAGAGGAAACTGCCCAAGAAGATGAACCTGACAAAGTGTCATGTCAAAACTAGAGATGCTTTGCCAGGTCATTGCCCAACTCTCCCACTTTAGCCGGGCATGAGACTGGCATTAAGAACAAGAAACCCAAAATCATGTAGATTTTATGCCATATTAGATGACATTATATCCAATATATCACCTTAATTATATAGTCATCTTAAGAGATATGAATGCAAGAATTGGCCATGCTACCTCTGGATTTGAACTGGGACTGGGACCACACAGCTTACCAGAAGAGGAATCAGATAATGATGTGCGTCTATTAGAATGTGCTTGGCCTATTTTTAATGGTTACCTGGTTTCAGCACAAGAACTGCCCTACATATACATTTCAATATCCATTGGGTGACAATGCAACTTTGACAATGCACATTTGGATCACATTCCAGTTCAGAAACACTTGACTGAACTCATTTTAATAAAGTTCCACGGATGGGTAACTATTAAAGCAAAATGCTTCATTGATGATAAGCATTATGATGAAGCGATTGCTAATAGTTATGCAATAGTGATTTTCAACTAATATTCTCTATTGTATGCCAGGGCTTCTCAACCTTTTTCTTTCTGAGGCCCCTCTAACATGCTATAAAAACTCCATGGCCCAGCTGTGCCACAACAACTATTTTTCTGCATATAAAAGCCAGGGCCAGCATAAGGGGTAGCAAGCAGGGCAATTGTCTGGGGCCCCACACCATGGGAGGCATCACAAAGCTAAATTACTCAGGCTTTGGCTTCAGCCCCAGGGACCCAGGCTGCAGTCCTGCACGGGGGAGCTTTGGCTTTCTGCCCTGGTCCCGAGCAAGTCTAATGCCAGCCATGCTTGGTGGACCCCCTGAAACCTGCCTGCGCTCCCCCCCAGGGGGCCTCAGACCCCTGGTTGCATACCACTGTTGTATGCCATCTACCTACCGTGGAGGAAGAGTGGATTTTATTTAGAGATTCTGTCTCAGAGATTGCTAGAGAATAACTGGACTAAGGACAATGAAAAAGCAATGTTGGCTTATAGATGATACCATCAAATTATGGGAGAGAGAAAAAGAGGTGCAATGAAGAATGGATGCATTTGAAGGTCAGGGTCAGTGAAGAATGGAGGAAATGGGCAGTACAGAAAAAGAAATGTCTTTGAACAGTCAGGAGGCCTTGTCAAAATTATCATAATCAATTGTGGGAATAGTATGGTGCAATGCATTGAAGAAGCTTCTGAAAGACATGGCCAGAAGTGTGCATTTGAGACTTTGTGGGGTTCCTAACTGGACATCCACTCTTACAGCTTCTGCCACTTAAGGACAAAAATGGGGAATACAGCCAGGAAATTAATGCAGAATATAAGTGTTGGCATGAGAATTTGTGTGAATTAAGGAACAGATCCTTCCCAAGATATAAACTACAACTTAATTCAGAAATGAATCCAGCAGAAAACAGGCCAGTGACACAGGAGGAAGTGATGCTTGTGTTCAAACAGTTATAAAATGATAAAGCACCTGTGTCAAACTGTCCTGCAGTGACTCAGGAGTGCAAGTACCAACTTCAGGACAGACAGTTAAAAACCAGGGCACAAACCCCAAGTTGGGTGACTTTTATACTTAGATTTAACCAACCAATTATCAAGGGTAAACTTCTCAGGCACTATAACAGCCTAATCATGGAGCAACAGACAGTCCCCTTGGGTACTCTGATCTGTCTTACCACCCAAATAAGCCTACCTTTGTCATAGATAGTCCTTTATACCAAGAGTCACCGCAATATTCAGGTTATTCCCAGTCCCAAAGGACCAGTCACTTATTCCAGGTCAGTTACACCTTAGATCTCACATCAAAAGCAATGCTTGTGGCCAATCCTATCATAAACTATCTAATGATTTATTAAGTAGGAAAAGGAAATGAGAGTTATGTACAAGGTTAAAGCAAGTAAATATACATGCACAAATGAGTTACAATCTAAGTTTCAAAAGGTAATAGAAGCTTCTATAATAAGCAAGCTCTATATGTCCTTTAGGGCTTTCCCAGGCTAAGCATCTGGGGATCCCTTGCTTATGCTTAGCAAACTCACTTCCAGAGTCCAAGAAGCATAGAGGTCCAGTTCCTTCTTGTTAGGTGTTTTTTTCACCTTGTCCCAATGTGCTCTGAGCTGTGAACTCAGCTGTTGGGAGGAACTCATTTGCATGACTCATCTTCATGGGGAGGGGGAAGGGTAGAACAATAAAGTCTTGTTTTCTTTAATGTTCCAACAGTTTACACTAGTTAACGTCTCTCTCCTGTCTAGTGATTTACACAATCCCAGAAGCTTACGTCACAAATATTAAAATATTACCTTACAATATGGGATACAGATGCTATAGGTTAGATTAATGCATGCAGTAACTTGCAAGCATTCAATAAAATTTAAATACTAAACACATTCTTATATATTCCTAATACCTATTTTAACAATATGAACACACTGGTGAACCAGATTGACTCCAGCTATGTATTTGTCAGTGTTCAGTTGAGACCTGGAGACCTTGGCATGAGATGGCACCTGGTCTACCAGCATCACAACCTGGTCTTGGCAATATTTAATCAGAACTACTTAAAAGTGGAAGCCCAAAGTTGATTCACTGGCTTCATAGAATAGTTTTTAAAGTTTGTGAAACCGATCAAGCTCCGGAAGAGGCTGTATCATCCCTTCATTCAAAAAGGAGAGCGATGAGCTTGCTCAAATTATAGGGAAATAGCGCTGTTGTCAGTCCCAGGGAAGATATTTACGATCATACTATTGAACCAACTGACACATTATCTCAACCCAAAAAATGGGAGACAATCAATATGGTTTCTATACAGGTTGATCGACAATCCACGCTGTATATGCTCTGTAGACTGTTACTGAAAAATGACTAGAACGACAAATGGAAGTTAACATCACATTTATAGACTTTGGAGCCATTTTTGACTCAGTGCATCAATCAGCACTATGGATACTACTATGTCAGTATGAGTGCCTGAGAAGTTGTGCCTAGTGGAGGAACTGTACTGCAGTACATTTAGCTGTGTGCGGGTCAATGGTTGTTTTACAGACTGGTTTTCAGTAGAAGCAGGAGTACACCAGGGATGTATTCACTCACCAACGTTATTTAATGTTCTAATAGGCTGTCTGATGACAAAGCTTACTGAGGCCAAAGTAGAGGATGAGCTGTTTAAAGATCCATCTTTTGAAGAGTTCAAGTATGTGGATGATATTGGCTTACTTGGAGAGACAACTCACTGACTGCTGGAAATGCTGGAAGAGATGCAAAAAACTGCAGAATCTATGGGACTTAAGACCAATGGCAATACAATCAAAGCTATGCACGCCTCCTATAAAATGGAAATGAATGGCCTGCCAACACTGCATGTAGATGGCTATACCATTGAATGGGTAAGTAGTTTTCGCTATCTGGGTAGTCAGTTGACAGCAGGAGACTCTATATCTGAAGAAGTCACATGTCAGATGGGTTTATACTATATATAGTGCATACACTGATCAAAATCATGGTCCTGTTCAGGTCAGTGAGAGTTTTACCATAGATGTCAATGGAGCCAGGACTTCACTCCTAATGTCTTACAGTTAGATAATCTTTTTTATTAAAAAACAAAAACAAACAAAACCAAAACCTTCTCAAATATATGTATGATCACTCAGAACATTTATAATGCATTTTAGCTTTGGCACTCGTATTTTCCAGTAAATAGAGTACATTTTAGTGTACTGATCAAAAGTTAAAACTGCAGGACGATATTGTCATGTACTCTATATTTCTGACCAACTATGTGTTAGAAATGCAGATTCGATTTTAGTTCACAAGAATACTTTGTCCAACAAAGACATTATAAAAACATTATTATGCCTCTTCATACATTCATAATACAAATAGTTAATTCTAGAATCAAGTAATAAAAGCAAAAATTTGAGGGAATCTAACATTTTGTCTTCCAAAATCTGAGTGCCCTGAAATAACATAAGTGGTTTCTTCTTTTTTCAAATGTACCATATTGTATCAAAGTACTGGGGGCTGATGGCAGAGATGTTTATTCCATTAGATGTCCTGGAATTTATTATTGTCTGTACTGTATTGTCAGAGTCTTTTAAGGAGATTTGCAGGCTAAAATAATTTGCCATGTCTTAGAGTTGATATTGTTGTGCAGTTCTATGCATAGAAGATACCCTAACTGCACAAATTCTACTGCTATTATTATTTATATTTTGGTAGCATCTATGAGTTCCAGTCATGGACCAGGACCCTGTTGTGCTAGGAGTTGTACAAACACAGAACTAAGAGAAGGCCTGTTCCCCAAAGAGCTGACAATCTAAATAATAGTCTTGCCCCTTCCTTTATTACTGTTCCTGACACTGGTTTGTATTCTCCATCTTATTCAGATATATCCCATACCCAGAAATGTTACTTTTCCTAAGGCCATGTCTACACTATCACTTATGTTGGCAAAACTTGTGTCGCTCAGAGGTGAGAAAAAAAGTCCCTCTGAGTGACATAAATTTCACTGGCATAAGCAGTAGTGTGCACAGCACTATGTTGGCGGGAGAGCTTCGTTGGGGGTGGTTTCATTATGTCGACGGGAGAACTCTCTTTAGTTGGCGTAGAGTGGCTACATGAGAGATCTTACAGCTACATTGGTACAGCTTTGCCGCTGTAAGCTGTCTAGTATAGACATAGCCTAAATGTTGAGCTTGCAGTTTGCTGGTGGGTGATAACTGTACCTCAGCACCTGAACTCCATTTCAACTGCAAATAGCATTTTTTAAAATGAGTGCTCAAAGTTTGCACCATAAAACATTAGGATTGTCTGTCATGAAGATTTAGGGCTCGATCCTGCACACTTTCCTGCATGTGTGGCCTCCATTGTAAAGCCCCTGATTGCTGTTATCTTAGCTGACACACACAGAAATGAATTGTAGACCTCCAGAACTAAAAGCATGAGCTTAGAACAGCTTTAGTTAAAACTCCCTAGCTAGGGCTGTAACAGACTCAAATCCTCTGTGGATTGGGCACAGAGGGAGATTGTAATACATATGAACCAGTGTTTTACACCTACGCCTGCACAGATCCATTTCTCCTTGTTGTTTCTCACCCACTTTCACTGTGATGTACAATTGGGATAGGGTGAGGAACAGTAATAAGGGGAGGGGTGGGAGCCTCGTATGCCTGATCATCATGCCTGAGAATAGCGCCTACTAGCTGGGAGGAGGAGCTACATACAGCACACCCCGCCTATACTAGAAAAACTTGAGATTTTCTTCCTGGGTGTCATGATTCCCACCCCCATTCCCCACTTTTATGTATTTATTTAGATCAGGTAAATATAGCCCTCTGGATCATGGTGAGGCTTAAGAACTGGCTTCATTGCAGCCCACCGGGCTTCTCTGCTCTGTCTCTTTCCTACTTAACATCTCTCTCTCTCACACAGTTGCAGTGTCTGAGGCCCTGCTTACGAGGGACATCTCAGCTGAGATGAGTGGCAGAGTGACAGTGGTAGTGAATCTGTACCTGCCACTCAAATAATTCCATGAGATGAATGACTCCTGGCAGTTATGTCTCTCCTCCACCAAGGTACTGGAAGAAGGGATTGATCTGTCTGGAATCCCTCTTTGAGGCCCCTCCCCCCACACCATTAGTTTGCTTAAAGTGTGCAAAATCTCTGTTTTACCAATGAGGGGGAGGTTTTCCTGTATCTCAGAGCTGAGGAACATTTTTTAATAATAGCCACAGTGAAAATAATATTATTTGCAGCAGTAGTAGCTAAGGGGTGCACCTCTTGCTACTAGGACTTGCTGCTCTGTCTGCTCTGAGGCAGCAGCCTTTCTTTCTTCCTTGCTGTACACATTATTCCCTTCACTAGGCCCCTTCCCCCACACAGAGGGTACGTCTACACTATGGGATTATTCCGATTTTACATAAACCGGTTTTGTAAAACAGATTGTATAAAGTCGAGTGCACGCGGCCACACTAAGCACATTAATTCAGCAGTGTGCGTCCATGTACCGAGGCTAGTGTCGATTTCCGGAGCGTTGCACTGTGGGTAGCTATCCCATAGCTATCCCATAGTTCCCGCAGTCTCCCCTGCCCATTGGAATTCTGAGTTGAAATCCCAATGCAAAAACAGTGTCGCGGGTAATTCTGGGTAAATGTCGTCACTCAATCCTTCCTCCGGGAAAGCAACGGCAGACAATCATTTCGCGCCCTTTTTCCCTGGATTGCCCTGGCAGACGCCATAGCATGACAACCATGGAGCCCGTTTTGCCTTTTGTCACTGTCACCGTATGTGTACTGGATGCTGCTGACAGATGTGGTACTGCAGTGGTACACAGCAGCATTCATTTGCCTTTGCAAGGTAGCAGAGACAGTTACCAGTCATACTGGACCGTCTGCCATTGTAAATTGGCGATGAGATGATGGTTATCAGTCATTCTGTACCATCTGCTGCTATCATGGGTGCTCCTGGCTGGCCTCGCTGAGGTTGGCCGGGGGCGCATAGGCAAAAATGGGAATGACTCCCCGAGTCATTCCCTTCCTATGTTTTGTCTAAAAATAGAGTCAGTCCAACCTAGAATATGGGGCAAGTGTACTAGAGAACCAGAGAGCACAGCCGCTCCGTGTCAGAGCCCCAGAGATCCCACAGAAATGATGAGCTGCATGCCATTCTAGGGGGTGCCCCTGCAACAATCCCACCCATTGCTTCCCTCCTACCCCTGCAACAACCCCACCCGTTGCTTCCCTCCTCCCCCAACCCTCCTGGGCTACCGTGGCAGTGTCCCCCCATTTGTGTGATGAAGTAATAAAGAATGCAGGAATAAGAAACACAGATTTTTTAGTGAGATAAAATGAGGGGGAGGAAGCCTCCAGCTGCTATGATAGTCCAGGCAGGACATTAAAGGGTGGAGGGGGAGAGGAGCCCAGCCCCCGCTGCTATGATAGTCCAGGCAGTACAGAATCTTTTCTTTACACATGACGGGGGCGGGGCTGATGGAGCTCAGCCTCCAGTTGCTATGATGAGGACAGTTACCAGCCATTCTGTACCATCTGCTGGGAATGACCAGGAATCATCCACGTGCGGCAAACAGGAAATGAAATTCAAAACTTCGCAGGGCTTTTCCTGTCTACCTGGCCAATGCATCCGAGTTCAGATTGCTTTCCAGAGCGGTCACAGTGGTGCACTGTGGGATACCGCCTGGAGGCCAATACCGTCAATTTGTGGCCACACTAACCCTAATCCGACATGGCAATACCAATTTCAGCGCTACTCATCTCATCGGGGAGGAGTACAGAAACCGGTTTAAAGATCCTTTTATATCTATATAAAGGGCCTCATTGTGTGGACGGGTGCAGGGTTAAATTGGTTTAACACTGCTAAATTCGGTTTAAACGCGTAGTGTAGACCAGGCCAGAGAAAGCAAAATAAAACAGGGAAGAAATTCCTAGGCCCAACTCCCCAGGTATACAGGAACAGTAGTGGGGTGGCAAATTTCTCATGCCTTCACCTTCAGGAAGTGAAAAAGTAAAGAACTCTGTGCCCTCCCCAGAAGGAAGGAAAGATGGGATCATCTCTATAATCCCTTCCAAGCTAACCAGCTCTGCTGCTCCTAGCTCACCTTGAGTGGCTAGAGAAAGCGGGATAAAACTTGTAATAAAGTTGCGACATCCAGGAGTGCTGGTAAGAGACTGATATTCATTTCCAAGCCCCAGTCACATGACATATGTTGGCATTTGTGATGTTTTGCGGTCCGCCCAAACCAGTAAGTGGTTCTGTTACCACTGCCCTGTAACTTAGGGGGACTTTGTGCTGTGCAGCTATGGTTTAGTTCCCTGATAGTGGTAGCTGCCCACAAGCACAAGGATACATGCTGGCTGTCACAAGTCTCGCAGGGTAACACGAACAGCCCTTCCAGGCCAGAGTCTCCCCAAATACACCCTCCCTGAGTTCTTAATTACCACATGTTCAGACTGCTCTCCTCTGGTTTGTCACCCACAAAGGCATGAAACCAGCCCCTCCAGTTATCAGCTCTCGTTGACACACACACTTCACAGAGTTTACACACCAGAGACCTGCTTGAGGTGAAAATAAAAAAAAAAGTTTATTTAATAGAAAAAAAACAAGTTTCAAAGATGAATTAATAAGGGGAAAGCAAATGTAGACAAATTACACAGAAAATAAACATAAAGATGCAACGTCAGGCTTTATGCTTTCATGTTACATAAAACCTCTTTTCTAAAAAGAGTTACATATTGCCTTAAAACATTTTCCCAGTATACCCTTAAGATAAAGAAAGGATCCATCTTTCCTTGCCTTGAGGCTGTCCTCTATGTTTTGTATGCTCTTCAGATTAAACCCCATCCATTTTAAAAGGGTTTGCAGGTTTGTTTCTTCCCTCACTATAGATATTCAAAGTGGGGAAAACTCACTCCTTTCTTAGCGTTTGAAGCCTAGGGTGTTCTTTTCAATTTCAAGTTATTCCCATTTGCTTTGATGGTTCCTTATTGTTTTTCCTGGTCTGGACAATGGCTAGGTGCTTGAAGCCACTCTCATCTGGTTGGGGAGGTAGTCCCTCCCTGCCTGATTGCTCCACCACCCTGTTATGTGGTGATGCTGAAGTCCCACCACAGTTACAATTAGGGCTTGGCTATGCTTGCGAGTTACAGCACATTAAAGGAGCCCTGGGCGCACTAGTTCACTACCTGTCCACACTGGCAAGGCATGTAGAGCGCTCTGACTCCACAGCTAGAGCGCTCCTGGTACTCCACCTTGGTAAGTAGAATAACGTTTGATGCGCCCCCCCCCCCCCGCTTGAGCGCCCCAGCATCAGTGTGAACGGGGTGTTGCATTACTGTGCTCTGATCAGCCTCTGGAAACGTCCCATAATCCCCTTAAGTCAAGTGGCCACTCTTGTCATTGTTTTGGATATGCCCTTTGAAAGCTCTATTTGACAGCCGGCTGCTTATCTGCTCCGAGACAAAGTAACCATTACTGTGGAATGCTGTGTGTGAGAGAGAGAGGCGTGCGGGGGGGGGGGGAAAGGAAGAGGTCTGCTGCTGTCTGAATTTACAAGACATCATGCTGACATGCTCTCAGACCCCCAAAAACCCACTCTCTCTCCCCTCACATACACACAACACACTCCCTGTCACACTGCACCCCCCCATTTGAAAAGCATGTTGCAGCCACTTGCATGCTGGGATAGCTATTACAATGCACTGCTCTCTGTGGCCATTGCAAGGGCTGCTAATGTGGCCATGCCAGTGCGCAGGCAGCTGTCAGTGTGGACAGACTACAGCGCTTTCCCTACTAAGCTCTACGAAGGCTGGTTTAACTCAAAGCGCTCTACATCTGCAAGTGTAGCCATGCCCTTATGATTTTCTACATACATGTAATACATACATTATTAACCACACCCTCTAGACATATCTCAGAATGACTAGTAAGTTCAGTGCAATACAAACTTTCACAGAAAACATTTCTCAATACAGTAAAATAATGTAGTATTTTTAGACAGTTGGTTTAGTTGCTTATTTTGGATGGGGTTAAACAGTCTGTTTTCCCATTGGGGTGTCTGGACCCTGATTTTCACAGGGTTACCAAAGGCTAATACCCCATCACATACACCAGTGGCTAGTTTTACAGACCATGCCCCAGTGTAGGATGAGAAAGAGAGAAACTAATCTGTCATCTATGCCCTGAATATGCCAGAGGAGGGCAAGAGATCACCAAGGGGTAAAAAAGGGAGTAAACAGTGAGGTGGCAAAATTTGCAGATGATGCAAAGCTACTCAAAATAGTTAAGTCCCAAACAGACACTACAAAAGGATCTTACAAAACTGGGTGACTGGGCAACAAAATGGCAGATGAAATTCAATGTTGATAAATGCAAAATAATGCACATTGGAAAACAAATCCCAACTATACATGTAAAACGACAGGGTCTAAATTAGCTGTTACCACTCAAGAAAGAGATCTTGGAGTTGTTGTGGATAGTTCTCTGAAAACATCCACTCAATGTGCAGCGGCAGTCAAAAAAGTGAACACAATGTTGGGAATCATTAAGAAAGGAATAAATTATAAGACAGAAAATATCATATTGTCTCTATCTAAATCCATGGTATGCCCACATATTGAATATTGTGTGCAGATGTGGTTGCTCCATTTCAAAAAAGATATTTTGGAATTGGAAAAGGTTCAGAAAAGGGCAACAAAATTGATTAGGGGTATGGAACAGTTTCCATATGAAGAAAGATTAATAAGACTGGGACTTTGCAGACTGGAAGAGAAACAACTAAGGGGAGATATGATAGAGATCTACAAAATCATGACTGGGGCAGAGAAAGTAAATAAGGAAGTGTTTACTCCTTCTCATAGCACAAGAACCAGGGGTTATCAAATGAAATTAATAGGTAGCAGGTTTAAAACAAATAAAAGGAAGTATTTTTTTCAAACAATGCACAGTCAACCTGTGGAACTCCTTGCCGGAGGATGTTGTGAAGGCCAAGACTATAACAGGGTTAAAAAAAGAACTAAATAAGTTCATGGAGGATAGGTCTATCAATGGCTATTAGCCAGGATGGGCAGGGATGGTGTCCCTAGCCTGTGTTTGCCAGAAGCTGGGAATGGGCAACAGTGGATGGATCACTTGATGATTACCTGTTCTATTCATTCCCTCTGGGGCACCTGGCATTGGCCACTGTCGGAAGACAGGCTACTGGGCTAGATGGACCTTTGGTCTGACCCAGTATGGCCGTTCTTATGTTCTTAAGCATTACTCTAAAGCCAGGACATGTTGCTGTAGGGAGAAGGGTGTGTTTGTGTACATAGAATTAGAGAATCTGGATGCATATCCATCTGAACCAAATCCCAACCTTAGAGATGCACCCATTGCTGCCCTTTAGGGGCCTGTGTAATGTTAGTCCTGCTGCTCTCGTGTATGGCCTTAGGTCTATGTTTGCAATAACAAGG
The DNA here is from genome assembly GCF_016161935.1 of Mauremys reevesii. Taxonomy (NCBI): domain Eukaryota; kingdom Metazoa; phylum Chordata; order Testudines; family Geoemydidae; genus Mauremys; species Mauremys reevesii. The sequence goes on along the minus strand of NC_052624.1, from coordinate 226,233,200 downwards.
TTGATAAATTGTTGCCTTTGTTAGTCTAAAAATTCATCATTGAATAAAAAGTGGCTTATAGCAAATAAATTGTTAGCGGACAACTAGTGTGATCCATATCTTTGAAATGTGTGTCATAGCCATTGTTGAAAGGTTTGTACTCAATGATGTGATCCCAACTGATTGGTACTTATTATGACAAGCAGTGCCGTGAGTCCCATGGGTGAAATCCTGGCCTCCCTGAAGTCAATGTTAAAACTCCCATGGGCTTCCATGGAACCAGGATTTTGCCCCATAGATACAATGTGTACAGTTCTATTGGGCAAATGCATCAAGAAAGGTTTGCAAGCTCCAATTTGAGACCTGTGTAATTATGATTTTCATGTTAGACATAAAGTAAAGTTATCTGATGGCAACTATGATGACTCTCTCCATTTGAACATCCTACCTCCCATATTGCAGATAGTGAAAGGAAGCAGAGGGGAAAGGGAGCCAGCGCAAACTCAGACAGGGAAGCAGAGTCATCTGCTTGGCAGCTATCAAAAGGAAGAGCATTCCCAGAAGTAGGCTGGCAGCTTTCTTTCCCAAGGCAGCTATCTTGGAGAGAAGGGAGAAAGACTGAGGCAGCAGTACAATCTGCTCCTTCCTCACCTTCTTCTCTACCTGGGAAAAACTGGGGAGATTGAGAGTCCCCTTCAGCCCCAGGCCTCAGCACCAACCACTCATGTTTCACTATCTGCAAATACTACTTTTTCTACACCCCCAAATATATATATGTAATAGATGAAATATTAACAAAGGAAAGAAAATCTATATCTTAAAAAATAAAAAAAAAGAAGGCAGAGGTCAACCAGTCCCTGCGTAAACTCCCCTTTTTCTCTTCACCCTCTGGCAGTTTATGATAAATTGAGAGCATCTTATCTGTGATTTGCTTACATAATGAGGTTGGTCTTTATTATTACATCACTGCTGTCTCTGGAAGGAAAAAGGGGGTGTGCTGGTTTTAGATCTTTTGTAATTACAGAGAAATATGCAGCTAAGTCATGTCGTTCTCGCAGGATTCTCAAAGCTTTTCCATTTGATCCAGCTTACTATTTTAAGAAGAAAGTGTTTGGAAATCTGTGTGGTTCTTCTTTTCATTGCCCTGATGCTTTAATAATGCACATTGTGATTGCATCATTAATGCCATACCTACTTGTCTAAGAAGATAACGTTAAAATATTTCAGAGGGTGTTTTCTCCAAGTGATGCATGCATGGAACTCCCCTTAATATTAATGTGAGCCCTGCAGTTATACACAGTGACTGAAGAAAAGGCAGAAGGTGTGATAGTTATGTTAGGGCTCATATCTTCATGGTATGCTGACTGTAAAGTTTCTTGGAATCTAACTAAGAGCCAAGTTAAAAAAATGCCACTTGTGTGTGATATGCAGATGTATCACCATTACATTTTATGCCTAAATCTTATAACTGCAGGGCTCACATTAATATTAAGGGGAGTTCCATGCATGCATCACTTGGAGAAAACACCCTCTGAAATATTTTAACGTTATCTTCTTAGACAAGTAGGTATGGCATTAATGATGCAATCACAATGTGCATTATTTAAGCATCAGGGCAATGAAAAGAAGAACCACACAGATTACATAAATAGGCTTCTATTAAAATGTTGCTTTCCAAACTAGTTTCCCATCATTCCAGTACCATAACTGGAGCTCAACAAATGATTTTAATAAATGGTCATAAACTGAACATTGGCAAAGATGGCATTTAAAGCCTCCCCCAAAACAACTATTTCTAGAGGCAGCAATGAGCATGAATTAAACACCAAAACAATATGGAAAAGGTCCTGATCCTGCATTCCTTCCCTATTGTGTACTGCCAGTGCAAATTAAATGGGAGTTTGTGTACATGAGGAATGTAAGCTGATATCCAATATTTGCACATACAACATCTGGCCCAACTTCCCCTAAATGAACAGAAAAGTTTTGCCACTCAAAAAGCTACTTTCTGGAAATGTCACTACCAATGACTGTTTGCACCTACCATGGAAGCAGAAAAATGGAGTTTTAAACAATTTAGTGGAATTTCTAGACTCAGTGCAGTATAAGTTTTCACTTTTCCTGTAAAACTGGTGAAGTGTGAATTTTGCATTCAAAGTCTTTGAATTAAAGACTGTATTGCTGATAGAAGTTTATTTTCCTCTCTTGTCTTTTTTAACAAGCTCTGCTCAAGCCAAAATTTTCAAAATTGGGTGAGTATGTCTATAATTAGGAACCTAAATGAAGATAGCCTGATTTTCAGGGGTGCTGATCAACTACCCTTAAAGTCACAGAAGCCAAACAGTTAAATTAAAATGGACTTCTTGAATTGTTCAGGTAAAAGTGATAATGTTGGAGTCTTGAATGTGTTTTTATAGAGGGGAAAACTCCCCGTGAGCATGACAGGTGAGAATCAGCAGCTGTATCCAGAGAGTTCTTATAACAAGTGTTCTTATAAGTGGTGCTGACTGAGCTTCTATTTATTCATATTAATGGTGAAGTCAATTGTATTACACAGGGACATGTAGCAGCTCCTATTGGAAACAGATGTGCTGATACAGACTCCTGTATCTGAGTGGAGTTCCCCGGAGGTCAATAGGACTTTATGGAAGCACCCATATTTGGGATTGGGACCTAGTAAGTAACAGAGAAGACAAAAATATATACTGATCATTCTGAGGCATTTGTATATGTATGACATTGACATAAAATTGCCACTTTGTCAAGAACCTTTGTAAATTTACACTAATTCAGTTTTAATGATATGTTATACAGTTGCGCTCTCCTGTCCATGGGTGCCATTCAAGGGCATCTTCCATTGCCTCCTGAGCACCTTGAGTCACGAGGGGACAATAGTTGACCCTGGGTCTCTGTCCTTTCTTCCTCCCTTTCTGAGCTCTGTTGTAGACAAGTTGTTCAGAAGGATATCATGCTTTGGTTACTGGTACCTTTAAAATGCCTTTCCTGGTGGGCTGTCAGTAAACCAGCATGGAATCTGCTCCTGGTAAGGACACTGACAGTTACATTGCTACTTTTCCCATTTATCTGAGTCCATGATATATCCCTGGGAAGGGCACAGGTTTGGACACCAGTAGAATAGTTGTTATTGACACTGCCAAAGGGGAAGTACCCTTCTTCAAGTGAGATGCAGCTTCTGTGACTGTGTAATTCAGGAGGCCAGTGGAACCTGCTCTGGATCTGCGGAGTCAAATTTTGTGTGGAAAGAGACCTCTGTCTGGGAAGTGACTTCTTATAGTGCATAGATACCACAGTGATAGAAGTTCTATAAAAATCTAAGACAGATTCTTTAAGCAATCTCAGTATTATAGTAGCTTTCAGGAAAGATCTTGAACAGAAACTAGGAAGTTAGACATGCAGAGACACTTTTGGATATTTGCTCCAATTCAGCAGTCTTTAGTCTTTAGTCTTCCAGTCTTTAGTCAAATCAGGATGAAGAGGATTATATTGTCTCTGCAGTAGAAAAGCAACTGTGGTCTTAAACAAAAATGGAATGATGATGTCCTATTAATTTATTATCAACGTTAACAGATGGCTTTGGAAAAGCTAAGAGTTACCCTAGCTGAACTCTCCTATTTTACGCTGTTACTAGTTCAGGCTTGTCTTCCCTGGGAATCTCAAGTCAATACAGAGAGTGTAGGATACAACAGAAATTGTGCATTAATTGATTAGTTGAATCTCTGTCTCTAAAAGTCGTTCTTTAAAACAAAACCCAGATTCATCCACTAATATTTTTTGTTTTTTTAATTCTACAACCTACTTTGAAACCCAGAAGTCATAAAGTTTTGCCTTGTCATAACCTATACGTTATGGTGGCACAGTAATATTTTTTACTGTCCAGATAAAAAGGAAATTACTAACTCAATCCTTGCCTGGTGAAGCAGTTAGCTGCCTGAGGTCTCAGTGGTTTCACTTCATTTAACATAAGAAAGTATAAAACTGACATATAAAAATTCCCTTGAGGGATCACTCATAATTGTTTTTTTTTTAAAAACTTTTTCTAAGTTTTTTGACCTTGATTTCTATGCAGTGAGTATATCTCCTCCAAACACACTCTAGAGTTCCTTACAATCTTTATCCATGTCTGTTCATTTTAGTTTTCCTTTATTTTGAACACTGGATTTTTCCTCTACACCCATCCTTTGTTGTCCATTACATGATCAAGTATTCCCATTGAGATTACAGCTGTCGTGCTTTCTCCAAGCATTCCTGTGTGCTGTTGGTATTGGTAATAAGGCTTTTCTAGTTTTCTTTCAATAAAACCATCCAAACATTTCAGCTGCTCACCAGGAAATTTATGATTGATGCTATTTGGTGAAGCTAGCGTCCCAAATTCATTGACAGAGAATAATGCGGTACTGTTAGCAAGGAGTTCTTTCAGTCATGTGCAACTGTACAACAGAGATTTGCAACCTTTAATTACAGCGACTATAAGCTTCTGCACTTAAAATGTTTAATTTCTTCAAGTATGCTATCATTACAAGAAAAGAAGATGTTCATGCTGTGTGATTGGTGTTGCCAGATACAAAGTATTTGGAGCAATTACAAATATGTAATAACAAATGTGCTAGCAGTAATGATTTGTGTCAGGCATTGAGGTCACTATCAAAGTCTTTCCAACTGTGTTGAGCGTGTCAGGCCTGAGTGACAACAATTCCATGAATGAGGAGAAAGATAGCAGAAACATGTCTGGTGGAGGAAAGTTTATTGTATTAGCTCATTAAAATGACACTGTCAAAGGTCTGCAGACCAAAATTGGAGCTGCCTAATTTGTCTTTCTGTCTAGTTACTAAGTACTTATAATTCTTTATCCTATGTATTTTTTAAACAGTAAGTTGCTGCTGCTTTTATTCTGAAGTAAAATAGTAATGTCAACAACCTTGTACTATTGAGTAACAAACAACTGTACTTGTAGATGCATTTGAGGTATTAAGGCTGATAAGGAATGATTTCATTTTAAAGCTTTCAAGGAGCAGATATAAAGTGAGTTTGAAAAAAATGAACAGTAACTGCAGCTTGTTTAAAATGAGGCGTTTAGATAGATTGACAGTATGGCCAACTCTCACAGTTTTATTGTGAGTCTTACAATATTTTGTGGTCCAGGAATCATGTGACAATGTCAGAATCTCAGCTTTCATTTAAAAACAGTTTCTAGCCCTCATACTTGTGGAGAAAAGCTGGAAAATGTGACCCTTCCCACCCCAAATGGCACAAAAGAACAAAAATAGAATAGAACCCAATATTTTTGTTTTTTAAAAAAATCCCACATGCTTTTAAGACAATCTTATGATTGTTGGGGGGTGAGGGGACTGACTCATTCTTTTTGAACACATGGAGTTGGTAATACTACAATATGATCATTTAATCTTTTCTCCTGTATAACACAGACCATAGAATTTCATCCAGTAATTCCTGCAATAAAACAAAGCCTTTCTAATGATTTCAGTGGACCTAAATGATCTTAAATCCTGTTAGGGCACGCTGGCAAAAAACTTGTTAAATTTACTACTACTAATATTTTTTTAAATCACTATATAGAAGATGCTAGTACTCTGCAATGTCAAAAGTGCAAGATGAGAGAGTATAAGGGCTTGTCTATAAGGAAAGTAAGTGCACAGAAAGCTAGGGTACAAATCTACACTGCTGTAGCCTGCTGGGTACTAAGTTGCCATGTGGACCCTTCTACCGTGGACAAGAAGTTCTGCAGTGTGGTTTGATGTACTGTTGTGTGAAACAGCACTAGCTCTTCATATAAACAAGTTCTAAGTCCCAGGCAAAAAATAGTTTGTGATTATATAATTAAAGACTATATCATAATGCATATGCACCAGGGGATCTAATTAAGACACTTGCTAACTTTTGCTTGACTTCAATATTGATAAATGCAAAGTAATGGATATTGGAAAAAACAATCCCAATTACACATATATAATGATGGCTTCTAAATTAGCTGTTACCACTCCATAAAGAGATCTTGACTCACTATGAATAGTTCTCTGAAAACTTCAGCTCAGTCTTTGGCAGTGGTCAAAAAGGTTAACAGAATGTTAGGAATTACTGGGAAAGTGATAGACAATAAGACAGAAAATATACCACTATATTAATTCCTACTGCGCCCACACCATGAATAGTGCACCTGGTTCTGGTTGCTCCATTTCAAAAAGGAACTGGAAAAGGTTCAGAGAAGGGCAACAAAGATAGCCAAAGGTACGGAACAGTTTCCATATGAGGAGCTACTAAAAAGATTAGGGCTGTTCATCGTACAGAAGAGACAACTATGAGAGGGATATCATAGAGGTCTATAAAACATGAATAGTATGGAAAAAGTGAATAGAGATGTGTTACTTTACTCTTTTCTGCAATTAAAAAGAAACCGGGGTCACCCGATGAAATTAATAGGCAGCAGGTTTAATATAAATAAGAGGAAGTACTTTTTCATGCAACACACAACTAACCTGTGGAACTTATTGCCATGGCATGTTGTGAGGCCAAAATTATAACTGGGTTCATAAAAGAACAAGATAAATTCAGTGAAGATAAGTCCATCAGTGGCTGTTAGTCAAGATGGTCAAGGATGCAGCCCCATGCTGTGGTTATCCCTAAGCCTCTAACTGCCAAATGCTGGGACTGGATGGCAGGGGATGGATCACTTGATGATTACCTGTTCTGTTCATTCTCTCTGAAGCATCTGACGTTGGCCACTGTAGGAAAACAGGGTAATTGGCAAGGTGGACCATTGGTCTGACCCAGTATAGCAGTTCTTATATTCTTATGACTTTGCAACCTTGATAATGATCTTTTAAGGTAGTGGTCTGTGTCATTTATGGTCTAATTATTACTTAGTCCTGCCGTGAGTGCAGGGGACTGGATTAGATGACCTGAGGTCCCTTCCAGTCCTACACTTTTATGATTCTATGATTTCCTAAATTAAAAAAAAAAGCAAATTGATAAAACAGAAATTCCATTCTGTGACCTCATACTGACACACACACACAGGCCATCAGCAGGACTGGAAACTTTAGATTCCCAAACCTCTGCCATTTGAACTAATGGAGTAAATGATGGCTATAGTAGGCTGTCATCCTCTATAGCGACCAGCATTAGTGGTGGATGGGACACTTTGCCAGCGGGTTTAATAAATATTTCCTGTCAGCAGAGGAAAGGTGAGACTCAGTAATCTTGGCTCCATTGCAGGCTGTAGAAAAGAATGTGCTCTAGTGGGTACAGACTTTCCTGCCCCTTCCACTCCCCTGTCCCCAGTCCTGTTTTCATCACATGTGGCTCCTAGTCCAATTCTCCTCACCTAGCCAGTCCCAGTCTACACTCTTCAGGCTTCCCATTCCCAATCTGTTTGCCCAGCACAGCCTTGTCTCACCCCTCACCATGCCCATTACCGTCCTCCACTCACAGTCGCAGTCTCCTTGGCCAACCATGTCCATTCCTGCCACCCCCTGGTTCCTGGTCCAGTCACTTTGCCAAACCAACCAGCCATTGTCCATCACCTCTAGGTTTCCTGTCCAACCAGTGTCTCTCCCCCTTGGCCTCTTGTCACTCCCCCTCACCCTGCTTTCTACATCCAACTGTATCCCAGTTCCAATATCACACCCCAGGCTCCTTGTACAGTCTGTCCCCCTTCCCCTGGTTCCTCATCCCAGTCTCTTCCCAACCAGTCCCAGCTCTCCCTACACACCTCAGCTCCTTGCTAGGTCAGTCTCTCCTCTCCCCTCACCTCTTTCCCCTCACCATGCTGGTTCTCAGTCCCAGTCTCCTACCCACCAACTGGCTCCCAGTCCCCCCACTGTTTCCCCTCTCCAGCTCCTAGTCTCCTTGTCCAGCCTATCCCAATCTCCCCTCTACCACTAGTCCTCATTTCACTCTGCACCCCTGATAACCTTCAGTCCCAGCTCATTTCCCCAAATCTGCTCCCCCTACATAGCCAGCAGGTCCAGCTGTTGTCCCCTTGGCATTCAAATCAGGCAACATCCTCCTCCATAGTTCCTGGGCCTAGCAGGCAGAGCACAGAGAGCACAGAAGAGACAGACAACCAGTCCCCTGCTCTCAGGTCAGGTGCCTGGATCCAACTTCAATTGAAGGGAAAGTCCCATTTGGCCCCAGGCTGGGGCATGTTCAGTGCAGACAGAATCTTCAGGGTATTTAGCTGCTAAAATCTAGCAAGTCTGTAAAGATCCTATGTGAACCGTGATTTTTCAAAGGCTTATAACTTGTTCAAGTTTAGGTTGATTTTCACAGGGCTAGCAAAAGGCACATCCCTGCCACAAAGGCTACCCCCTGCCACATTTCAAGTCACTGATCTTTGAAAAAGCTTTAGGCTGCCAGAACTTGTAAACTTATATATATTAGCCTGAGACAGAAACCCAAAAATTTCAGTCCAAATGGTTAAAGTTTGGCAAAGTAATAAGCAACTTAAAACAAGGTCTTATAATGTGAAGTGTCAGGTAACCTTACAAACAGGCTGTGCTGCTAGCTCTGCCTATAATTAATATATATCAAAAACACATGCAGAATCTAACAACACTGATTATATATTTTATTACATAATTGTAACATGCTCCCAAATAGACAATGTAGTCATCATGAATCTCATATTTATGAAAAAAAATTGGTTAAATGTATTAAATATAGAGATACTTATGCTGTAAAATATTGTTGCAGGTATAATATATATTCTTCATAGATTAATACAAATATAATATATATTTAAAACGTGTGTATTTTTAAAACATACAGCGGTGAATGTTTGAAACAGATTTTCAGTATATACTGCTTAGATGCCATAGTTATGTAAAAAGGTACCTCCTTAATAGCCATTTAATTATATTAAAAACATTTTCAGTGTTGAATAGCTACTTGGGTGGACAGGACATTCCCACAACATTAGGGGTGCTCAGTATGCTGACAACTGTACTGTGGTTTCCCTAAAGAGAGGCAGACATGTAAACTAGGAAATCTCTGTAAGTCACTTCTGTGGAGTGTCTTTGGATTTACACCAATGTAACACAACACAGTTTGGCTTCTGGAGCTTGTAAACAGGAAATGGGATACTGGAGATGGTGTGAGTTTAGAAAATTAGAGCCAATGTAGCAGGATGAAAAGCTTTGGAGATTGTGGCTAGTAAGGAAGATAGACTGGGAAGGTGGGTTACTCAGACCAACCTGCCAGGGAACATTAGCAATAGCCTAAGTATGCTGCCAAATGCAAATAAGCAACACTTTGACTCTCAAATGGCACTGACTGCCAGGCATTTGCTGAGTGGTACCAAAGCGCTACTTATAGGGGGCAGGTATTATGTGATCCAAAGCCTGCATTTTTTTTGTACAGGTATCTTCTTTTATGTGTTGCTTTCTGAACATATTGCTCATTTGGACTCAAAGCTTTCACATTTTGAATGGGCCCTTTGTGTTGGGTGTGTGTCAGATGCACTTTGGGATAGCACATTTTTATTTGTGTATGTGTTGCTCTAGGAAACTGTGTTAGGAAGACGTTTCATCAGCAGTATCAAGACTTGTGCTGCTGTGGTGTTTGTTTGCTCATGCCTCCTCCTGCTGCTTTTGTACCTTAGTAATGGGATAACCTCACTATGTTCTTAATACAGGAGTTCTTCCCTGTACACTGGTTTGTATTTCGTTCACCACTAGCTGAGGTTGCCTGGAGAATGGTCTATTTTTTTTGCAGTGGATTTCACTCAAAATTTACACAAGTGTAACCAAGATCAGATACTGGACTTCAGTTTTAAATGTTATACTTTTTGTGTGCCTAATCTGTAATATTTAGGTGAATGCCCTGCCTAACTTTTTATACAGCCACTGATACCTGAACAGAATGTGGCCTGGGATTTTGAAACTGTTATGTAAAATTAAACTACCTGGTCTTATCCAAAGAGTCTACTCTATAATCAAACATGAATCAAAAAGATGGGCAGTCATCCTCATTTACATTCCAGTCTTCACCACTGAGCTTATCACCATCCATTCTCATTCATCATGCACATCAGTCCTACCACAAAGGCTATAATGACAAACTAACTAAGGGCCATACATCTGCTTTCACCACGGAGGGCCGGATCCAGACCCCAGCGCGGCAAGCACACGCGTGGGGCGGCCCTTTCTCGGGGGGGCGGCAGGCTGGGCCGGCGGACCTGCCGCAGTGATGCCTGCGGGAGGTCCACCGGAGCCCTGGGACGACCGGACCTGCCGCAGGCATGACTGCGAAGGGGGCGCTGGTCCCACGGCTCGGCTGGACCTCCCGCAGCCATGACTGTGGCAGCTCGAGCGGAGCCGCCGGACCTGCGAACCGTCCGCAGCTGCGGGAGGTCCAGCCGAGCCGCGCGACCGGCGGACCCTCCGCAGTCATGCCCGCGGCAGGTCCGCTGCTCCCGCGGCTCCGGGGCGCCTCCCGCACATGACTGCTTGGGGCGGCCAAAAAGGTAGAGCCGCCCCTGTCACCACCAGTACCACTACAATCCTAATTCACCAAAATACTCTGTTGTGCATATACAGCTATGTGTAACCACTTAAAATGTCTTAACTAAGTAAATTACATTTTAAAATGAATGTATTAATATTAAATATTAAAATGCAAAATATTAGCAATAGTATATCTGCCACAGAAAAACAACACCTGTATACATCTAGTTCACAGTAATCCAGTCATCAGTTTATTGATTCTAAGCCCTGCAGGGGTGTCTCACAAATTCAGGTGATGTCCTATGGTATTAGAAGTTTGCATTTCAATCTCTGTGCTGTGTCAGCTCCCTATTGGTTACACATCTGAATATGTTCAGGAGAATAAGTTATTCTTTTCACAGCCAATAATGATTTGCTGTGACTAAACGGGCTCCAGAATCATCTGTTTTGTAGACTGGCATAGTTAGGAATATTTTTTTCTATTATCGGGACTTGGGAGGAAGGGGAAGAGAATCCACCATTTTGCAGAGTCTTCCCTTACTCCTGTGGGCTGGCAATTCTGGTTTCAGGGCCAGTTTGTGCTTAGAGTGCACCAAAAAGTGGCTCCAGCACAGCCAAGGAATGAAGTCAAAGTGTGGATTAGTGAGGTGCCACTTTATTGTCAAGTTGCCTGTTGCCTGTTTTATGTGTTTCTGCTGTAATGAGACCTTTTCTGAAGCTTATGTCCCAGAATCAAATGTACTGGGCATACGCAATGAATACTTTGACATGCTGCAGAAGCACCTTTTCTTTAATAGGTCCTGCCCCAGATTTAGTCTTAATCCACAACTACTGACCCTCATCATGGTCCTTTAGGAACCATGTTGCCATTGTCTGAGCCCTCTACAGTTGTGCAGTGTTAGCTATGGATAGGACCCAGCTTCAAGCTGTATTAACTCCTGATCGGATTTCCTTTTGGAAATCTGCAGGGTCTGCAGAGGACAATTCTGTGGAACTGGCTGTTCCCTTCATCCACTTCCTCTCACTCCCAAAACACAGCAGAGCCCTAACCCCACAGAGTTTGTGCAGAGCAGTTTCTGCATAGCCCCACACAGTGAAAAATGATGCCACAGAGGATTCATTCCCCACCTTCCACATGACCAAGATAGGATCTGCCAAGTAAAGTTCCCTCCACTCACACAGGTGGTGAATGGGGTCTTAGAACAATAGTATCAGACAACCCCATTAGCCTTGTTGAACCACAGCACATGACTGTCAGCTTCCTCTTGGCCCTTGTTCCTTAGGTCAGTCACTAGATCACATGACATTACCGGAGGCGGTGTAGATGTTCCTGTTACATTATCTGCTTGGCCTGGGTCCTGCACGCTTAGACAGTGACTTGCTGTTAATTATCAGCAATTGGCCGTGCATTGTTTTCTAACAAAACATTTGAGGTTTTCTCTAGCACAGACTTGACATCTCAAGGATACAGTGATATGACCTTATTTCCATTGACAAACTACTGATACATAGCAGAGACCCTCTTATAGCTATGATACAATGGAAGGATAGGTGTAGTTTTTAGAACATAGTGCTGGAATTCATTTACTTAAGAAGCCATTCATGTACTCAAGGGTCTTAAATTTTTGTGTGGCAACTGGCAAGGGGTCTCCAACTGTGTGACAATTGGCGAGGGTGGCAACCACTGAGAATTTGCGTGGTTTATAGGGGCAGAGCGGAGATTTGTTAGAATCTTAACTTTAAATCTTGTGACTTAGTAGGTTTAGTTTTTGTTTTCCTTTTTAAATTATAAACATTCTATTAATGGTCTTACATTCTTTAATAGGGGAATATATTTTCAACCTTACATTTGTGTGTGTGTGTGTACGAATTTTGTTCCCAACATCTTTAAAAAGCTTAGTGTGACAAAGGAATGTACTGTATATCAGGACAGATGTGAATTTATGGCCACTAAGCTGAATTTTACTAAACATATACACGTTGTTAATTGTGTTTGTCTTTTTTAACGAGATCTGTATATGCTGCAGTTTTACTGTACAGTTTATTCAGGACCTAAGTATGTAACCAACTGAAATGCTCATATATACTATTAAACCAGAGATGGGTTCCATCCAGCAACTGCCCTCTGACAATTCAAGAGAGCAGAGCTTCAACCAAAAGACAATTCAAAACAACCTATGGAATGTACCTGACATTGATAATTGTCTAGATTTAATAATGCATCTGTGGAAGATTATCTTTCAGGGCCTTAGTGATAATCATCTATATGATTTCCAAAGTACAAATATGTACATTGGAAGGCTTTTAAGAAGTATGGTTCCTTTCATCTTTATTTTGAAACTCATTATTTTCCAGGGTATGATTTTTTCTGACATGTAGCTGAAATGTTGTGAGAATATGACAACAGCAGCCCAACATTCTGGCAAAGTAGAAAAAGTGAAAATGCAAAAATGTCTAGAATTAAGCCCAATTGCAAAGTGAATTTCTACTTTTTTTGTAGTAAAATGTAGTAACAGTGTTATCAAAAGGAGGAAGGATGGTCTTGTGGTTAAGACAGAGGCCTGGGAGTTGAAAGGCCTGGGTTCTACCACAGATAAAAAATATGACCACAGGGAAATCACTCCACCTCTATTAGCCTATTTCTTGATCTGTAAAAGAGGGACAATAATCACACATTTTGTTTGGAAGCTATGTTAATCAATAATTGTAAATTGCACTGAAATCCTCAGATAGACATCTGCAGAGTCTGAAGGTCTGGGATCTTCACTCAGATCCATTTGTATTAGTAAGGGCAAAGCCATATGGGTTTGGTGTAATGTTATCTTTTAAAACCCTTAGTGTTAAATTTACACAAAAATAATTATTTAACAAAATTTTTAATTATATTTCTAATTTATTGTGAAATCCAAGCACAACATTTCTTCCACAATCTTGAAGATATTTCTCTCAAGGGGCTTGGAAGTTTGTGGATATTTCTACTGATTATTGTGGTCCAGGTTTCCACTGAAGTGAACCTGAATTTGGTCATGGGAAAATAAATGCACATTTATATGCTGTTGTCACGTGCACAAGGACATGTTACTTTACATATACAAATATACAGTTGAAGTGTGGACTAACCTCTACTTTGCTCCTATGAATGCGGGGGCTGGGGGGAAAAGGGGAGATCTTCAGCAGGTGTAAATTATGAGAACATAATAGAAGAACTGCCATACTCAGTCAGACCATAGTCCATCTTGCCCAGTGTGACAGAATGTACCCTGTGTCCACACCCTAAACACTATTGTAATAATCATTGTCCATTGTGAGGCATCATTTGAAAACTCATAATTTGCTAGTCATTATTGTTCTGATAAAATGTGTGTCAACATTGTATAAGAAGTTATAAGATTCCACTGTGTGTTGTTATTAACACATGTTCCAAACGGATGTTGGCAAACAGGTCTGTCCTAAACAAAGGAATGTGTGCTTTACTTAGTTTCCATTTAAGCAGTACAAGAGCCATCAGACAGGTGAGAAAAAAGCAGCAGGGAACATCCTTCCCCGTAGACTTTTTATCTCCTGGCACCCAACTGGAAATGTTTTTCAAGAGGGACCTATAAAAAGGAGGGACAAAAACCCTAAGGCAACCCTTTCACTCTCCCTATCCATTGCGAAGTAACAAAAAGGAAGCCTGGGATTTTAGGTGACGGGGTCCTGACCTAGAGGATTTGGTCAATAATGCTGCTAAAAGCATATGGTGAGAAACTTTGCTTGAGTCTCATATCATTCAAGTTAGGCACCAGTAGCTTTTTAACTTTATTTTCCTGTAACCATTTCTGACTTTTATGCCTTATTACTTGCACTTACTAAAATCGATCCCTTTGTAGTTAACAAATGTCTATTCTTGTTTTGTCTAATCCAGCGCATTTAAACTGAAGTGTCTGAGAAACTCCTTTTGGGGTGGTAAATTGCATGTGTATTATTTCTATTAAAGAAACAACAGACTTTATATAAACTTGTATTGTCCAGGAGAGGGCTGGGCAGTACAGGACATATATTTCTGGAAGAAAATCTAAAACTGGAAATGTGTTGTGGTCACCCTGCAGTATAACCGTGTGGTCACCAAGGCTGGTAAGAGCCAAGGTGTGGCTGGCTGGCTGCAGCCCACATGCAGACATAGCTGGGAGTGACTTGCATGTTGGAGGCTGTTTGTGAGCAGTCCATGCTGGAAAATACAGCAGCAAAGCAGTGTAAAGGGCACCCCAGGTTAGAGGGCAGGAGTGACACGGCTTCTCATTAGTCTGCATTATACTGTGGTATGTCACACCCACTGTCCTGTCTCCAACAGTGGCCCATACCAGAACTTCAGGGGAAGTATACAGAACAGGGCAATTATGGAGTGATCCATCCTCTTTTGTCCACTCTCAGCGTCTGGCAGTCAGAGGCTTAGGGACACCTAAAACAGGGGGTAGCATCCCCGACCATCTTGGCTAATAGCCATTCATGGACCTATCTCCATGAATGTATCCAGTTATTTTTTTTACTGTTATGTTTTTTGACCATCACAACATCTCATGGCAATAAGTTCCATGGGTTAGTTGTGTGAAAAAGTACCGTCTCTTGTTTGTATTAAACTTGCTGCCTATTAATTTCATTGGGTGACCCCAATGTCATAGCGTCATTATCCCAGCTGAAGATCTGCCCCGTCCAATATGGTGCAGGTACTCTGCAGCAGTAATGTTGGTTACACATAGCTGTATATGCACAACAGAGTATTTTGGTGGATTAGCATTGTAGTGGTAGTGGTGGTGAAAGCAGATGTATGGCCCTTAGTTAGTTTGTCATTATAGCCTTTGTGGTAGGACTGATGTGCATGATGAGTGAGAATGGATGGTGATAAGCTCAGTGGTGAAGACTGGAATGTAAATGAGGATGACTGCCCATCTTTTTGATTCATATTTGATTATAGAGTAGACTCTTTGGATAAGACCAGGTAGTTTGAACATCTGATCATTGCATGTATGGCAAAACCAAGCTTCGGGGCCAAATTCTCTCCTTATTAACTACACTGAAGAAAATGAGTTAGCCAGCAGTAGGGTGACCAGGTGCCCCAATTTTATAGGGACAGTCCTGATTTTTAGGTCTTTTTCTTATATAGGCTCCTATTATCCCCCCACCCCCGTCCTGATTTTTCACACTTGCTGTCTGGTCACCCTAGCCAGCAGAGAACGTCATAAGGAATTTCATATTTCAGTAACATACATATAGCAAAACTTCCTAACTTCACATACAATGGTAACATAATTCAACAGGATAGTAATGATCAACAAATCATGACTTCTCAAATGATACCTCACAAGGCATACTTTGTACAAATCATAATCATATAACAGTGGTGAATATGTGGGTACAGGGCGTCATTTTGAGGTACAGGGTGACACAATATGGTACTGGAATCTTCAAGCATTCTTATTCTTGAAGACTTCATTGTCTGGTATAAGTGGAAATCAAACTCATTGGCTTTTAAGCTCTGCCAATTAATGAGCTCAGTAGAACTGTTTCAGCATGTTATATAAGATGCTGAAGAGAGGGATTCCACATTGGACCCAATCTCTTTTTGCATAGCTATCTCCAGGATATTTCTTGACCCCAGAGTGATAAATGCACTGGGGTCAAGAAAAAGTACTGGGGTTCCACTTCTAATGCTTATAAAAACCAAACCAGATCTCAAAATATTTTTAGGTTTGCCCATCACTAGTGTAAATGTTTCCATATACATTTCAGTTTATGCTGTCCATGCTTACCTCAGCACTTCTAACTATGTACGTATCTTGCTTAAAGACTTCTTTGTTCCTAGATCAATGGTGCAGAGCACTGTCATGGCATCTCTAGGATGAGATAGTTGTGCACAGACACCATAAATGAACAATCTTTTAAAAAATCTTGCTAAAAATAACAGTTACTTGAACATGAGAGATTCTGTAGTTTCTTCTAAAAAAGGAAAATATTTTTTTCTTGTTCTTAATATCCAAAGGCAATAGTTTGCATCATGAACTAATGGACTGCAAAATGTCATTTAAAAATAAAAGATTTGTTTGAGTCAGAGGAATAATAAAACTATCTCTAAGCAGTATCCTGTATTTCTTTCTCCTTCAATTTAAAAGTCACTTTTTTCCTCTCGATGTAAATAAAATAAAATAAAATAAAAATTCAAAACAGAGCATTACAGTCCATAGCAAGGTTTTGGAATCAATTTATGTAATCCTGACGACAGTGGTTTAAGGGAAGAGACAGTATCACATGCTTAATTCTAGCACTGTTAATTGCATTGGTCTAAGGGGAGATCTGATCCAGAGTGGACAATAAGTTGGTGGTTTCTGTCCATTTCATAGTGAATACTGTACAAAAACCACCACTCTAATTTGCTGTAATTGGCACCCATGTTGGCAGTCTCAGTTGGACAGGAAGAATGAAGTATCAACTCACCCTTCCAGGTGATGCTTCTTAATCAAAACTGAGGCACATTGGAAGGGCAGTGTGATAAAGCTGGCACTTCTGATGCCCTGTGCTGTTCCTATTCTGGGTATAAGCCTAGTACTTGAATGTTCAGGCTCCGACTGCCAGCCTGGTTCCTTTTGCAACACCGTCTCCACCATACAGTGCTTTTCACCAGTAGATATCAAAGCACTTTATGGGGGAGTACAGCATCATTATCCCCATTTTACACACAGCCAGACTAAGGGACAGGGAGTGAAGTGAGTTGTCCATCATCATCCAGCAAGCCCGCGAAAGAGCCAGGAACAGAAGTCATGTCTCCCAAGTGCTATCTCTCTCTCTCCATTAGGCCACAAGGCTCTGAATTAAAACCATATGTACTGAAATTAACTTTACATTTTTAAAAAGAAAGCATAATGGACAATAGAAAATAAAAATGTACAAACAAAATAGCATCCATGAATGCATGTGGGCCTGTGTGAATGGTAAATTGGGAAGGGAATTAATCTAACCCTAACAAAAATTTAATATCCTCTGAAGCCTGTTTGTAGGAGTTCATGATTTTAAAGACATATTATAGCAAATGTTTGCATAAAGAACTTTTTTCTTTAAACTAGAAATCATTGCAGTAAGAGATCTGGGGTTAGGGTGGCAATGGCAGCAGTTTACCTTGATTGGAGGAGGCTTTGTTGGAACTGCAGGGCTGAAAAAGCTGACAAAGCACTTAATCTGGCTTCGTAATAATTGAAAATGACATGGCCTATTGGCCTGGGATGTGCATTTGGTTTTTATGGAGCTGCACCAAATCAGATCTTAAGGTGGAACCTATGAATGGCTTTTGTACAACACAAGGCTATTTCATGCTGCTTTCATTTCATGAGGTAGAGTAATTATCAGCATAAACTCGGTGCTAGAACCTGGTAAATTTCTATCAGTGCCAGAATATCCAAGATCATATGTAAACAAAGGAGGTCTGCATAATTAAAAAATATATACAGGCAATTTTAAATGTCGTAATGTTGGTACTCGTGTTAAGTAAAATGTCTCTACAGCAGAGTGTATGACTGCCAAGATTTTTTCATTTGACAGGCTGTGCCAATATTTAAATTCAAATACTCCAAAACCCAGGGGGAAAAAAAAGACATTTTGAATGAAAACAGAGTGCAGCCTGTCCTCCATAACAGAGTGAAATTTGCTCTGGTAACTAAATGTGATCAGCTTGCAGTTCTGCATGCACTACCATATTCATCTCTGATGTTTATTAATATTATATTTCCTGTGCAATAAATCCAGGTTATTGTTAAAAGGATATTGTTCGCATGCCCTGGGGTTCATTGACCTAGAATTAGATGTAAGACTAAACCCTTTTTCCTAAGACTGAGTGTAGTGAACACACACAGGCTGATGTATTCACAAAGGTGCATTGGTAGAAATTTGAATTTAAATATAGCCGCTATACCTGCTGATCGTAGATAGCGGCACTCTTTTTAAACACAATTAAATCCTTTTGTTATCAATTGCCTGCACCTGGAAGAACTAGCAGTGAGGCACAGCACTTTCAGAACTGAACAGCTAGTGCTTATTCTCAAGAGAGTAAAGTTTGATTCCACCAATAGGTCAGGAATGGTCACAGTGGAAGCGTCAATTTGCTTTTAGGTCTTAATGTGTTGGATGAGGAGTGTGTTTGAGACACCATTAGAAATGTCAGTGGTGAGGAGATGAGAAATCCAAGAAAGGTTTGGATCAGCTGGGGCCTTCCCTAAGGGATCAAGGAGAAGCACATTAAAATGATGACTCTTAGTCCTCCTCCAGTATTGTTTCAAAAGGCCAGAGGACTAGCCAGAAGGGCTGGCCAACTGGGCATTTGCCCATGAAAACAGAGAATGAGACTAGAGCAAGAAAGGCGGCCAAGGGGAATATAAAGAGGATTTAGGTACTATCTTTAGTGCTCATACACTGTAAAATGCATGCTTGATAGGTCTGCCTACTGGCAAGGACAATAGTACTGCAATGATTTCACATAAAGGTTATGATTCATAACAGGGTAACAGGGTGGGTTTACTTTACATTTTCTTAATTTTTAAAAATGCTGCTTTCTCTCCTATCTTGTTGGTTGGTGCTGTTTTCATTTAAACAAAAGGTGCAGGAACATGCAAGTGTTAGTGCAATATTGTGCAATTGTATCATCATTCTGATTCAAAAGTCAGTGGCCCTCCAGGTACCATATAGTAGCCCATATGTCAACAGGATGGGGAATAGAAATATAAAGGGTGGGAAGGGAACATCACAGATAAGAACATAAGAACAGCCATACTGGGTCAGATCAAAGGTCCATCTAGCTCAGTATCCTGTCTTCTGACAATAGCCAATGCCAGGTACCCCAGAGGGAATGAACAGAACAGGTAATCATCAAGTGATCCATTACCTGTCACTCATTCCCAGCTTCTGGCAAACAGAGGTTAGGGACACCATCCCTGTCCGTCCTAGCTAATAGCCATTGATGGACTTATCTTCCATGAATTTATCTAGTTTTTTTTTAATCCTGTTATAGTCTTGGCCTTCACCACATCATCTGGCAAAGAGTTCCACGGGCTGACTGTGCGTTGTGTGAAGAAATACTTCCTTTTGTTTGTTTTAAACCTGCTGCCTATTAATTTCATTTGGTGACCCCTAGTTCTTGTGTTATGAGGAGTAAATAACACTTCCTTATTTACTTTCTCCACACCAGTCATGATTTTATAGACCTCAATCATATCCCCCTTAGTCGTCTCTTTTCCAAGCTGAAAAGCCCGTCTTATTACTCTCTCCTCATACAGAAGCCGTTCCATACCCCTAATAATTTTTGTTGCCCCTTTCTGAACCTTTTCCAATTCCATTATATCTTTTTTGAGATAGGGCAACCACATGCATGCAGTATTCAAGAAGTGAGTGTACCATGGATTTATATAGAGGCAATGTGATATTTTCTGTCTTATTATCTATCCGTTTCTTAATGATTCCCAACATTCTGTTTGCTTTTTTGACTGCCACTGCACATTGAGTGGATGTTTTCAGAGAACTATCCACAATGACTTCAAGATCTTTCTTGAGTGGTAACAGCTAATTTAGACCCCATCGTTTTATATGTATAGTTGGGATTATGTTTTTCCAATGTGCATTATAGGGCCTGATTCTCTTCTCACATACCCCATAAAAAATCAGGAGTAACACCATTGGAGTCAATGTAGTCTCTGGTGCATGCAAGAGGAAAATCAGGTCCATTATGCATCAAAATTCTTTGCCTATCTCTGGGTTTAGAAGTGAAAAGCCAACCAAAATGCTTTCAAAATGACATTCGCTCAAAATGCCCAACTGAACTAGTGCTTCAAATGATATTTTCTTGTGTTCTTTGAAGCACTTAGTCAACTAAATCATTTGAAATATATTACTATAGAGGCACTCAGCATCACCACTATAGCTAAGGGTCTGTTAACAGATCCATTATGAGCCTTGTGTTTGAGTGTTTTCCACAGTAACTCAGCCATTTTAATTTGCTTTGGATTGATGCATGACACAGAAGTTCTCAGTCCATATATGTTTTTCCCAAAAATTGCATTTAAAACAATTTAGCTGTTTTTAGTTGATAAATTAGTGTCTTAAACCCATCAAAATTGTTTTAGATTCTTCTAGCTAAAAAGGCTATCTATCTATCTATCTATCTATCTATCTATCTATCTATCTATCTATCTATCTATCTATCTATCTATCTATCGACTGAACTTCATGTGTTAATATGTCAACATTCTTCTCTCCACATGGTAGTTTTCTACTTTGGTATTCTTCCTATCTGCATGGAAGTCCCATTGATGTCAAACCTGCTACAAAAACTTTGCACCTTTGCATACATGAAAAATGAAGTGATGGTGACAATGTAATAACTTCTTTGCTTTTGCTAGTTTAATGTCAACATTCTCTTCTCAGATCCGCATAGTAGCAAGTTTGGTAATCTGATTCTATTCTTATGGGAGCTGCTGGTATGAAATGTCACACTGTTTCAGAAACACCTGTACAACATAGAGATACACTGAGCTCAGCTGAGGCTGAAAAGGCTGCTTTATCTAAGAAATTTAATTCTTTTGGTCAATTTAAGTTGGACAATTAACTCTATCTCAACATAATTCTTTGTATTTGTTTTACTAAATTGATTTGAAGCTTGTTAAAACCAAATGGCAAGATTCAAAATATGGTGGCCAAAGCCTATATTATATACCAAAATGGATATAACCTACTAGATGTCAGACAGTATGTCCTTCTGTACATATCTTGGCCTGTATACACCAAATGTTCATTACAAGCACAGCTGGTAGCACCATCCTTCATTAAAGTTGTGTGACACTTCCTTTTATAAAACCCCTGTTTCAATTGCTTGTAACTATGTCAAACTTTAACCATTTGTGCTGAAATTTTCTAGGCCAGATGTCAGTTTCATTTTTTTAATTTCAGCTACAAAGTTTCAGCCACTACAAAACACCAGGCACAGGAAAAAGATGTTGTTTTGCCCATGTTAAAAAATTCTGGTGAACTTTCATTTGAGAAGTTCTAGTGCCCCAAGACTTTGGTGCGTGAACTTAATTCAGCAGAGTGGCCATTGTGTCAGGGATGTGCCTTTTGTCACCCATGAAAACCAGCCTAAATTTGACCAAGTCACAAGCCTTTGAAAAATCACAGTTCATGCATGCTTAGTACAGACTTCTTAGATTTTAGAAGCTAAATTCCTTGAATATTCTGTCCACACAGGGCTCCAGCTCAGGGCTGAACAGAACTTTCCATCTCTAGACTGTTGCTAAGGTTGCCACCTCTGAGGCACAAAAAAAAACCCAAACAAAAAACAAAAAAAAGGACATCCAAGATGACTCTGGGCCCATAAAGCTGGACAGATGGTAGTGGGTAGTGAGCACCCTGACAGATTTCCCAGAACAGCTACCTCAAAGAGGAGATGGTTCTGGTAAAACCTGGACCTCCCTGATCGGCTCATGGAGGAGGAAGCTGCTTGATTAAAATGAGAGAGGACAAGAGCTGGAACTGATGGGGGAGTAGTTTGGGGTGAGAAGCCAGGAAGTGGGATTGGAGGCTGGCAGGAGTGGAGAGGGAAACTGTGACTGGGATTAGAGATTCTGCCACTGTCTGGGCAAGGAGACTGAGACTGGGATCTGGAGAGGGGAACAGGGAAGGACTTAGAGCCAGTAGATAGATAGAGACTGAGATCTGATGAGGAGCCAAGAGAGATTGTTATTGGCTAGGCAAGGAGACTGCAAACCAGTGGAGCAGGTGGAACGAAGTAATGGGGGAGGGGAGACAGATCTGAAAAGCAGCTGGGATGCTGGGAGACAACTGGGACTGGCCGTGAAAAGGAGCAGTGAGGGGTGAGGACACTGAAACTGGAGACGAGGGTGGAGACTGGGAGCCAATGGGAATGGGGAATGTATGTGTGTGTGGAGGTGACTGGAGGCCAAGCTAGAGTAGAGGGACTGATTTAAATGAGGAGCAGTGGTGGGAGGACCTGGCTATGTAAGGAGACTGAGGACAAGGAGCAGGGAATTTGGGGGGCAGAATTGAAATGACTGGGCAACAAGACTGGGACTGTGAGTGAGAGGAGGAGATTGGGATGAGAAAACTGGTTAATGAAATGCCAATTGCCAGAACTCTGATCCTGGCATAACCCACATGTCCAGTGACTTCCCACTGAGTACATCTTCTTCCCCCCCAAACTTTAACTAGAGGTAAAGCGTATTACCATGTGTGACCAAACACTTGTGAAATAGCCTTATTGTGGGCCATGAAGTCCTGTGCATGATATATTCGTTCTCCAGAATAGTTCATTTGGCTAAAATCCATAACATTTGTGCTTTTTTCACAGCAGTGCCATGGCTCTCTTCCCTTGGTCTTGCCCCTTTCTGAAGCACCCTTCAGCCTGCCTTTTACAAAACAAGAGGAAACAAAAGTCTATATTTTGTGCCATGTCAGGATTTGATATATTCATCACTGATGCAGTTCCCAACACCTCAGTCTGGTGTCTGACTGTAAGTATGTGCACAACATGACCTGGAATTTTGCTCTGTGTTTATAATGAGACATTGAGTGTTTAGAAGAGACTGCTAGAATATCATTTAACCAGAGACACTATGTTCCAGAAGCAAATTGTTGTTGTTGTATTAGTTTTAGGCATCAAGGAATCAGGATAACACTATTAAATATATTTTAAATAAGTGAAGATTAACTTCAAATTATGGGGCCAAATTTTGCCCCAAATAAGTGTTTTTCCAGATTTATACCAGTCTTACTGAGAGCTGAATTTATCCTCCCGGAAGTTATTCTGGATTTATACCAGTTAATTGAGCAGAAGTTGGCCTATGTTGACTGAAAACCTTAAATAATGAATTAGAAGTGATCACTTCTATTCTTCTATTCATACCATAAGGCACAGAGAAACAGTAAACTAGCTCTGGAGGACCAGAAGCATCTCTTCGAAGGTTTTGTTTGTTTATACTTCTTTGCAGAGTTCTCAGAATTTCTCCTCTGATATAGCAATTAAATAAATAAAAGTTAAGGCAACACAGAATATAGTGAGACAGACTCATAACATTTACATCCGTGTAAATCCAGTATATTCTACTACTGTCTCTAAGGCAGTTACTCGGGCTGTACACTGGTGTAGGCGAGATCAGACTTTAACACTGCGTGTGTGTGTGTTTATTACCTTTATGCAAAATTGTCCGTTGTCGTTTATCAGCTCTTAGTACATGCCCAAAGTATTTCTTTGATTGTGACCTTTAATATCATTTTTTTCAATTTGCTGTTTAGCAGCTGCCTTCAACATATTTCAAATAGTGCTATTTAATAGAGCCCATTATAATTCTCCAACCTCATCATAATCTATTTTTCTAACAGGGTCACCTTTAGCACATGATGAGATGAACGTATTTTATTAATATCAATTCTTTTTATGAGGATGTCTAATTCAGAGTAGAAAGCTGAAAGAAAAATTCTTTTTTTAATCTGTAAGAAATACTTTAAAATCATACAAAGATCGAAAAAAACCAAAATGGGTTATTCTTGGATAAAAACAAACCATCTTCTTCAAAATGTCTCCTTTCTTGAATAATATTTTGTAATCTTTCCCTGACAACTGACTCTAAACACATCTAATCTGTTGTGAGATATGGCATAAAGCTGACAATGGTATAATATCTGTTTCTGCTGAAAAGGACATTTAAAATAGTTTTCTACATAATTTAAATGTACTTTATAGTAGATTCATTTTAGGAAAACAAGGCAACTCAGAGTTCCATTGCTGGAGCTTTCGGCTAATCTTCTTCTATTGTTTTGTTTACACAGATTTATGAAATCCCAACATCATTATATTTGTTTGTATGTAGCTCTGTAAACTACTTTGATATGAGGAGAAAGTACTGTTTTTGCCTCTCATACACAAATGCATCAAACGTTTTATTCAATTTCAGCTCTATTTGTTTAATCTGTTAGCCAACAATAAGAATAAAAAAAAAAGCTGATCAACAGGACTGTTGTTTAGGTCAAACTCTAAAAATATAGATTTTTTTTTTAATCTGGTAGAAGGTTTATTCTGGTCTGCTCTGACAGAAGGGTGATAGGTTTCTATCTCTTAGTCTAATTAATACCTTTAATCTTTTTTAATGGTTAAACAGTCTCCCTTTGGATGCAAGGCAGACTAGAGATAAAGGCACATAAGGCTGGAGGTTAATCCCTGTATTTTATTTCTTAATTTCTGCCATAGGGATTCCCTTTCCATCATTTGTGTTTACTTTTAAACACTCTTCAGATGCAGGGAGAAAGAGACAACAGAAAGTTTGATTAGGACTCTCATTCAAGATTAGCCAGACATGAAACTTTCTGGGACTTAATAAGAAATAATTGTTAGCCGAACAAATGGACTAATCTGATTCTATGTCCTTTTTTGATTATTATGTCTGGCAAACAAACAAAAGCAATACTTTTATGAGCATGGTTTTGCACAGATAGTGCTGTGCCTAGAATTATTCTAAAATAAATAAATACATAAAATGCATATGACACAGCAACTCCCCTCTTCCAGCCCCCCCCCTCTCTCTCTCTCTCTCTCTCTCTCACACACACACACACACACACACACACACACACACACACACACACACACAAGCAATAGTAGAGTACTGGATTAGGAAAGTACTATATTAGCTAGGTTATAGCAGTATGAGAGATTGGTCCTCCTTGCATACAGAATCTAATGCCAATTTTATGTTAGTTTAAGTATGAAATTAAAGAAGTCAGAGAACTTTAATGGCATTTTATATGGTATGGTAGCAGTCTTACAAATATTGGTGTTATAAGAAGAGGTTTGCTTTAAGTAAACTCTTGTCTATTTCAAAATGCTCTATATAGAAATAAACAAATGTATGGGTTGAATAGAAACCCACTGAAGAGAATGAGAGTTTTGCCATTGAATGCAGTGGAGCCAAGATTTCACCCATTGTCTCTTCTGAAAGAATATAATCAAGCTATTATGTCTCAGTAGATTTTAACAAATGTGCAGAGGCTGACACAGTCCTTTAAAAGTTGTGAAAATGATCACACAAAGAATTTGGTGACAAAAATCACTTTTTCCAGACTTTTCCATTTTGAATATTAATATGTTTAAGTGAACTGTAGACATATGAGTATTCTGTAAATAAGATTAGAAGCTCTGATATAACCCTTTCAAACAGATTATAAGATTTAGGATTTGGGCTCAGACACATACATGTCCTCAATAAAAGACTTGAAAAAAAGTTTTGACAATGTTTTTATTTTTCTGTGCAGTGTGTGTATAAATCACATTTCAAATACTGTCCTCCTCCAAACAGAGGTGCATATATGTTAAATTAACTTGGAAAATAGTCTTCCCATCTCAATGGAATTAATCTGGAGATAAGGGTTAGATTTTTTTTTTTTTTTTTTTGGTGTTTGGTAAAGTTTACTTTAAAAAGTTCTATTAAATTGACCATACAATTCTTTTTGAGATCAGCTCATTTGATTTTCATCCAATGGGGCAATTCTCTGATAGACACATGAAATATACAATGGAAAAATAGGGCAAACAGACTAGAAAACAAAATTCCCTTGTCTCCCAAAGATACAGCTAAGATATATTTATAGGGAAGAAACACAACAAAGATTACAAATTCTGGTGCTTAAGGTGGCATTTTGCTGTAGAAATAGCCATTTACTAACCAAAAACAGGGATTGCACAGCACAGCCATACCCTGCAATTTTCAAAGAGACATGCAGTGCCACCAGAGCAACTCCACAGCTGAGTGGAGAATTTGGCCAATAATATTATTTTCTTAGTAAAGCTCACTTTTCCAATAGCATGGAATTATTAGATCATTAGAAAATATCTTCATAGGAGACAAAGAGGAGTAAGAGAATTCTTAGAGAAAAATGTAGGGATTAGTTCTATTTCTTCCTCTCCCTCAGAGTTTTAGGAGGCATAGTAAATACAGGCTTTGCCTGTGGTCACTGTACAATACAGAAGTACTCTAATAGAGCAGGATACTGGGAATCAGGGAATGTTGAGCTTCACTACTGACTTGTACATCCTTCTGTTTCTCTGTATGTAAAATTGGGATAAGTAATGCATTCGTCTGAGGGGTGATCTGAGGTCTATTAATTAAATAAAGACTTTGAAGTGCTTTGAGAGGTTTGTGTAAGGGCTTAATCCCACAAAGTGTGGAGCAACTCTGGCCCCAGTCCAGCAAAGCACGTATGCATGTGCTAAACCTTAAGCTCTTGAGTAGTCCTGCTGCAATCAGCTGACATTGCCCAGGAGCCATGGACTCCCCCACAGCCCACCAGGCTGGCTGCCGAGGAGTCGGGCAGAAAACCAGACAGGGTCGATGGAACTCTGCCTGGGTTCCAGAGGAGCTTCATTGAAATTTAACTGTCTCCACAAAACATTTAGCTTTCAACAAATTGGCAAATTCCAGTGAAAAAGTGTTTGGAATTTCTCCAACCAACTCTTCCTTAAAAATTCCACCCATGGAATTTAGTAAAACACTCAGTAATTTCCTGGGAAATCTGACCATCACAGGGCCTGATTCGGCAATCTCAGTAAGGCTCAATGTGAAGCATTGTTTCATTGTTTGCTTGTGATCTGACTGTCTGTATCCACCTGTTCTTTTTTGTCCTGTTCTTAGATTGAAAGCTCTACTGGGCTGAGACCATCTCTTTTTTTCTGTGTTTGTACTGTGACTATCACAATGGGGCCCTGATCCATGACCGGGACCCCTAGGTGCTACAGAAATAAAAATAATAATTAATAATAAGTGGGTCTTTAAACGAGGGATTTAAAGGAGGAGAGCATATTGGCTTTATAGGCTAGTTCATTAGACGTGGAATTTGCATTACAAAAAGCCCAGTATAGTTTAGAGTTGCATAAACAGGAATATCATGCAATGTCTATAGGGCTCTGCCCCTGGAATTTGGCAGTTAGTTCTGAATTATTATCATTATCAGAAGGATATTAACAGGCTATTGTTAGAAAAAAAGCAAGAAGAATAATTTGATGTTTTCTGACCTAATTGTCTCCTTAGTGTCTCTTTTGTGGATTTTCCTGAGAAGGGAATCTTGGTACATTGATATCTTTCGCCACACTTAAACACAGTTTCTGTACACAGAATCATGCTCATGAATTATTATTTGACTTCTGCAACCAATTCTTTGCCAGAATGATTTGTAATTGTTTTTGTCTTAATAGAAAATAAATTTTAAAAATGATTAGTGGGCTGGAAGGATAGGTTTACTTATGGTGATAGGTTAAAAGAGCTAAAAAATTATAATTTAGCAACATGATGATATTAGTCTACAATATTCAAAGGGTTAGCCCTCGCCAGAAATTATTTAATGTGTTAAAATTAAGAGTAATGGACTGAAATTAGAAAGAGAAAATTTAGGCTGACTAGCAGGTAAAACTTCCTGACTACTGGGTTGATTAGGCTTTGGAATAGTCTTCCAAGAGAAATGGCAGAAGCTAAGAACTTGGTAAATTGAATATTGGACTGGAAAATTCCCAGTAGGAAAGAGTCCTGCCTTGGCAGGGGGAATAAACTAGGTGACCTAATAAGGTTTTGACTCTCTCACACAGCTTTTGCATTAAAGGAAACATTGCTTCACTGGGCAGCTTTGGAACAATTGTCAGTTCCCGTTTCCTATTCTTCTAGGAACTAATGCAGCTTCTTAGGTCTGAATTCTCACCACAAAACCACAATTAGTATTTCTGATTTTAGATGCTTGTAAGTTAAGTGTCAGAAGTACACAAAAATGGCTTAATAGGTATCGCTATAATAGATAGTGCAGTGCATTTGTGCTGGACTCTGAACTAAATTAGCAAATTAAAACTCAAACATGTTAATGTACTTAATGAGGCATGAAGAACAGAAAGGACTACAAAAATGAGAGGTTGCTTGTAAATGCTTGTGGATTGATTGGCATAAACCACAAATATCTTGACAAAGCGAAATGAGATAGAGCATAACATCCACTGGTTATTCTACTTTGTTCATCCATAAGGTATAGTGTTATAAATTGATTTTGATACTGAAACAACTAAGCTATAACACAGTATTTTTCTGAGAAAATGATCACAGGGTGATCCAGTCTTACGGTGATCAGATGTCCCGATTTTATAGGGACAGTCCTGATATTTTGGGGTTTTGTTTATATAGTTCCTATTACCCCCCACCTCCTGTCCTGATTTTTCACACTTGTGATCTGGTCCCCCATCCAGTCTTAAACAGATAGCGGTCAATATATACCCATAAAACTTTCCAGGTTTAAATCTCTTCTAACACAGTGAGTGTGTATTGAAAGCAACTAATCTAGATAAGGCTGGGGAGAGAGGAAAACAAAACTGGTGTGCGTCTCTTTTGTGAGGAATATTGTCTTATTGCTATTTTTGCTCTATTTTGTCCTAACCCTTCCGTATAAGTCACCCTATGCTGCAGTTGCATTTTGCATAAAAATGAATGTTAAACATATGAATTTTGGCCAGGAGGCCATTTTGTATTCTGATAAGCACCATTTATGATTTTATTCAGCTGAACTATGCTGTGGTTTTCCCCACAGCCTGGAGATACCTCAAAAGACAAAAACACCATTTGTAACTCCATTTCCTTTTTTAAGGATTTAATTTGATAAATAGAACAATATAAGACAGCTGTGAGTGACAGCCTTCTCCTCCTCTCTCCAATCTAATTGTCAACTTCTTTATTGTGTAGGATATAAAAAATCCAGGTTGGATCTAACTTTGGGAGTAACCTGCTTTTTATTAAGCCCAAATGACCACATCAACTTCCAGGGATGGGTTTTTTATTTAAGTAATAACTTAAAGTAGATTCGGCTGTATAATCACAAAGGATATCATAGTCTTTTCCAGGTATATGAGCCTCAGTTTCCTTCAATTTATAATAATAACAACACTCCAGAGTCTTGCCCCAAGACATAACCACCCAGCCAGGTAAGTATTTCCCATAAGTCTCCAATTTTCCTTCTGAAGCCAGCCTTTTTCATTGGGGAGAGGATCCATTTGATCTTGCTAGTGAAAGAGGATCCACCTGATCAACCTTCCTCCCACAGTCAGATCAGGAAGAGGGAAGCAGTTGTGCCTGGTTAACTCCAGCTGTTTTTTCGCTTGCCTTGGCTTTTGGTAATGTTGTTAAAAGGAGATGGAGTATCTCTGTCCCGAAAAGGTAACCCCTTACATTCCCAAATGCCCTGTACACCCTGTTATATACAGAATACTGATTTATGTAATAGTCCATTTTAAAAGTCTTCATCCTCAAAAGTGAAAACAATAAACAACCCATTAACAGTATGAAACCAAACGGACTTCCTCCCACACATAGCTCTATTTCCTCCCTATTATCCCCGAATCATTCAGGGAGCAGCCTGAGTAAGCATACCACACAACATCCTGAAGATCAACAGGCTTGTCTGATGGACCATCAGCGGCAGTGAGAGTTGGAATCAAAGACCAAAAACCACCTTGCCTCAGGTACACAGGCTTGTAAAGAGTATTTCAGCTAACAATCTCAATTGTCATGGCAGCAAACAGGGAGAGGGGCCATCTCTTAGGTGTCCAAGGTTCAAACTATATAGGACTATATAGAACAAAAGCAACAAATATCAATGACAAGATAAGCCATGTTTTAGACTAGCTGAAGAGCTGAAGTTTCTGAGTAGTCTTTGAGTGTTGCACCACATGGAGTGGATTATAATAACCCAGGTGGGACCACAAAAGCATGGACAAATACTCTCTGGTCCACATTGAAAAGAGACATGGTCATTATAATTGTCTAGCTATTATTCTAATGATGAAGCTGATCAGGACGCATTTTTATAGCCCACTGACAGGAATACCTTTGCAAAATGTATATATTTACTTTGTGAATTAAGCAAAGAATGTGTAATTTCTTTCTTTCACCATTTCTTCATTAACCACAATGCTGAACTGAATTATATTTGCTCTAAAACTTGGTTGGTAATTTATTTCAAAATATAATGAATGCATCTCTGTTTCGTAGTTTAAATAGATTAAGCCTGCTAGTACAACAATGGTTGATTAGAAGCGCTATCTAACAATCCTAATTTAAAATGGAACTAAATGCTTTATAACTTTCAATTCTTTGCCACCTCTTTTTAATAAAGAAATTGTGTTTCTTGAAGCCTGGTAAGCTTCCATACCCTCTTGTTTTTTTCAAATATATAATAAATTTAGGAAGGTAAAGACTGCAGCTTTATTTACATGTCATAACAACTGCAAGAGTAGCAATAAGCTGACATCAGTCCCACCACAAAATGTTCTTTTGACCTTGCTAATGAGCCAGACTTCTTTTCAGGTAGGAATAACATCACTTCAGGAGAGAGTAATATTCCCAGTAAAACAGAATGAATCAGTAGCAATCAGTTGCACCTATAAGTGACAAGACCCTAACTATCACCATTACTAACGTGTCTGTTTAGAATAACCTCATGGGTAGACATAGATGTCAGCTTCATAAGGTGAGGGGCCTCCAGAGGTACCCCCATCACAGCTTGCCCCCAGAAGCTTTGTAATATCTTCTCTCCCCAAACACACACACATTTCTGCCTCATCAAGGTGCCATCTCTGTAAATATACTTAAATATTGTCAAGTATCAGAGGGGTAGCCGTGTTAGTCTGGTTCTGTAGAAGCAGCAAAGAATCCTGTGGCACCTTATAGACTAACATCTGTTAGTCTATAAGGTGCCACAGGATTCTTTGCTGCTTAAATATTGTCCACTTTCACAAACATATTTTTGATACATTGGATGAATTCATAATTCTCCCCAGTGACTGTACAGGAGGCCAGGGTGTGATTTCTTCAGTAGAAGTGGTATAGGGAAAACCCAGAAACATTCATTTTTTGTGGTCTAGAAGCAAAGTTTGGCGAACCAGATCCTGACTCTAAAGCTATGCAGCACTGTGACATGATAATGAATGTCACCACATAGTAGCGCCACTCTTTCACTCATAACTTCCAAAATTTGCAAGCACCAGAATGTTTTGTTGTGTTGAGTGGGAGTGTGGGCTCTAGCTTGTATTCCTGGTAAAACCATTCTGAAAAACTATTTTCATGAAAAAATTCAAACTGTTCATTGTTTTAACATCAACATTTTGAATTTTTTCATGAATTTTTAAACTATCAGTTTTTGTAAATTAACAATTTCAATAACATTAATTATTAAAATAGGGGGAAATGTCTAAAGAAAGGCAGGAGATGCTTTGCAACACATTTCAAGAATAAGAACACTGTCAATTTGTCTCCCCCCCCCCAATTTTTTTTTTCATTTTTGAAAAGAGGGTATTTTTGTCTAAAAGAGCTTTTTTGTTTGAAGAAAAAAAAATCTACCTAGTTTCTAGTCCCTAGTTTTGTAACTGAATTGCCATGTAGCCTTGGGCAAGTTCCTGAATATTTCTGTATTTCATCTCATCTATTAAATAAAATGCCTGCACAGCACAGTTCACAAATAAAAACACTGCAGGACAAAATCTAGCCTCATTACTCCCTTTCACTATCCAGGTCATGGGTGTAATTTTAGGGAGGAATGGGAGACAGCTTCCACCACCTTTAGCTCAGGGTTCAGGGGGGCCAGTAGGGAACATCATTCTGTTTCTCCTCAATCCACCTGGTGAACAGAGGGGGGAGGAGAGAGCAGCCTGATGCCCTCAGCAATGTTGTTTTTACTCCCCACCTACTAAGTTTTGAGTTGATAGCCTGGGCAAGGAGGAAGGTAGCCATAGTCGCATCCTCCTGCCACTAGATGCAGCTCTCTCTGCTGGGCAGACTGTTGCTCTATGGAACCTACTCAGCTGCCTACCTGGCACCCTCCACAACTCTGAATGCAGATCAAGGGGAGTCCAGCCAGACAGTAAACCAGCTCAGGAGGAAAGCCCTGTGGCCCCCCTGCCCAGCTCCAGCTTCTCTTCCAACTCATGTCCCACCCTGCAAGGGAAGTTCAGGTAGGGGGAGAGCAGAGCTGAGTGGGATGACCCACACTCAGGGTTGTGGAGGGAGGATATATGATGAAGGGAGGGTCACAGCAATCAAAGGGTTTTGAGAGGACTCAGCCTTAGGGTCTTGCAGACTGCCACAGAATAAGGACTTTGTCATAAGAGTAGAAATGGTGATCGAGAGGAAATGGGGAGAAAACAGAGTCACAGGGGGATTTTGGATAGTTCAGTGGCAACAAGCTAGAGGAAGGCCCGTGGGGAGGAGAACTGGATAGGGAAGACTCATGGGCCAAAGGCCCTATGTGTGTCTATGCTCCACCCAACATTGCTGGCAAAGTTACTCCACTGATCCAGTAATATATTTGATAACACACAACCTTATTATGAAATTCCCTCAGCCAGTACCCAAAACTTGTTAAACCTATTTAGCATGACAATAGAGGTCGGAACACTGGGTCAAGTCAGTACCTACATCTGGCAGATACCAGTTCCTGAAGGCTGATTATCAAATTTGCTTAAGGAAGGATGCCCAGTTCTGCATTTGGCTTTTTTTGTGTCTAAAATGAATACTTGGGCACCTATGTGCCAGCCTGGGTACGTGCAGAACTGGGAAGCAAATGTCAGGGGAAGGTGGCTAATTGTTCAGTGGCAGGAAAACTCTCTGCCAGACCTTTGCTGCAAGCAATGTATGCCTATTGCATTTGGTTTCTTATGATGATCTTAGTAGTCAGAACTACTAATCTAGCTTTGCCCGGCTTCTTCATAAAATCAAGGTGCAATATTTGTCCAGTTTTGAGTTGAAAGAATCAAAAAAGAAATCTCAGTGAGAGTCATAGAAGAAACAGGACCCATGCATTACTTCACCACCGCTCGTTCAAACTGATTGCCATAGTTTTCCATCTCTGCCCCCTTAGGCCAAATTGTGTCATATAGCCGCCGGCCTAAGTAAGGGTTGAAGTGGTATGGATCTGCAGAGAGATGGTGCTTCAGGAAACATACTCCTTCTTCCTAACCCTGCACCTCCTTCCCAGCCCGCTTTGGGCAGGTACTGAGTGTAGGGCTGCCCCTTCATTGGTTTGTGGAATAGGAGATCAGGATTCCTTGTGCCCCTCACCTCCCCAATGTCTGTGTAAAGGCCACCAACAATCTGTCCCTTTGTTTTTCTATTGTCTATTTGTATTTTACGTTTTTCAGGCAAGGATCTTGTCTTTTTACCTGCCTGTAAATGCATCGCCCAACCCTGGATCATAAACAACATTCATTATACACATTTTATATACAATGCAGCAGGCACTTGATAGCATAATTACTTTAATTAAATGCCTGATCCGGCAAGGTGCTGAGCACACACAATTCTCATTCACTCAGTGTTGGTGTCTCTTGTGAGTCTTGGAGTCTCATGTTATTTGGTGTTTTTCTTAAATCTCCAGCTCCTGCAGTCATGCAATAACCTGAGAATCTCAGCTGTCATTAACAAGAACATTTTTAACCCTTATGGAGGTCTGTGGAGAAAAAGCTTGAAAACATGAACCCGAAAGGCTCCAACTCTAAAAAGCAAGTACAAGTAACCAAACATTTTTTGATTGTATAATCGTATGACTTTCAGGACAATCTCAAGATTTTTAAGCTAATCCCATGATTTTTGGACATTTGAGGTTGACAACACAGTGGTTTGAGCATTGGCCTGCTAAACCCAGGGTTGTGAATTCAATCCTTGAGGGGGCCATTTAGGGAACTGGGATAAAAGTCTGTCTGGGGATTGGCCCTGCTTTGAGCAGGGGGTTCGACTAGATGATCTCTTGAGGTCCCTTCCAACCCTGAGATTCTATTATTTAAATTTTAAAGCAATGAGTAGTACCCATCATTCTTGCTCAGCAACAACCTCCTCAGTGGCTTATCTTTTCATCTGCACATGTACTTTAAAAGTAGTGAAGTAAATACTAAAATTAAAGAAAGTGTATTAAAACTAGCAGTTGCATATACGCATGCCTAATTGGTGGCTTGGCTGAAGAGATGAAAAGAGAAGGAGGGTTAATGAGACAAAGAGCATTGTGATCATTTGAATTCCAGGAAGGTATGCAGATAATACACTGATGAGTGCCATATAAGTACCTGGGTAGGTAGATTGTGACTGAGGTACTGAGCAGCACTTATTTTAAGTAAAATTAATATAATAATTAGTCTATGCTCTATAGTGGATACAATAATTATTGTACTTATACTACTATAGTGCTATATAAATATTATATTATATACAAAGCCTCCCTTGCAGGTAATGTGGAGCGGGGAGAGCATGGCAGGCCTGGCGGTAGCATTGCCAACTTTCTAAATGCACAAAACTGAACACCCTTGCCCCACTCCCTGCCCTGCCCCTTCTCTGAGGCCCCACCCCTGCCCCAACCCTTCTCCAAGGGCCTGCCCCCTGCTCAATTCACCCTCCCTTGCTTGCTCTTCCTCACCCTTGCTCATTTTCACCAGGCTGGGGCAGGGGGTTGGGGTGCAAGAGGGGGTGAGGGGTCCAGCTGGGGGTGCGAGCTCCTGGGTGGGGCCAGAAATGAGGGGTTCAGGGTGCCTGAGGGGGTTCAGGGTGCAGGAGGGTGCTCTGAGCTTGGGCAGAGGAATGTGGTGTGTGAGGGCTCCAGGAGGGAGTTTAGGTGTGAAAGGGGGCTCAGGGCTGGGGCGGGGGGTTGGGGCATGGGAGGGGTTAGGGGTGCAGGCTCCAGGAGGCACTTACCTCAGGGGGCTCCCAGGAAGTGGTGACATGTCCCTTTGGCTTCTAGGCTTAGGGGCCAGGGGGCTCTGCTCTCTGCCCCTGCCCACAGGTGCTGCCCCCACAGCGCCCATTGACCACGGTTCCCAGCCAATGGGAGCTGTGGGACCTGCGCTCGAGGCAGGGGCTGTGCTCAGAGCCCCCATGGTCACCCCTATCACTAGGAGCCAGAGGGACATACCAGCCACTTCCCGGGAACTGCGTGGAACCAGTGAAGGAGCCTGCCAGTCCCGCACCAACTGGACTTTTAATGGCCTGGTCAGCAGTGCTGACCGGAGCTGCCAGGGTCCCTTTTTGACTGGGCATTCCAGTAAAAAACTGGACACCTGGCAACCCTACCTGGAGGGGTGGGGGTCGCTGGGCAGAGCAGACACACGGGACAGTCACATTTCTCTCCTTTAGATTGTGCCCCCCGCCCCAGAATGAGGAGGCATGAGTCATCTATGTTTGTGGGACCCAGGCTTGTGGATACAGTGTTTCCACTTCCATGCTTGAGCGTCCACATAGTGTTGTAAATCTGGGTTTACAGCTGCTGGACCTGGGTCTCAGAGTCATGCTAGCATGTTCATAGTGCCCTACACAGACCGTCTGACTCGGTTCTGCAGCTTGAGCTGGATTCACACTTGAAAATGACAGGGCTTGGATCCGAGTCCCAGAAGCTTGGGGCTTTGACCCAGGCCTCTAGTTAGGTCCTAGGACAGGGTCGTAGGTGCTTGCTGACCCAAGTCAGACTGATTTGTGTGTGTAAGTGGAAGTGAGGGTCTTTGGTCCAAACCTGAGTCAGAGTCTTGGCTTGATGCAATGTAGACATACAATAGGTGCCGGGTAACTTTGTGTTTGTCTTTGACTCTCGGGGAGTCAAATGATAGCGTCTCTTTTTTAAATAAGAGTAGGAACCACTCTGCTCACAGATGCTAGATCTAATTAATTCCTTAACAAACTGCAAGGGCTAACCCCAGAAGTCTTTCTCGAATGGATTGCATGAAAAGTAATACAGAAAAATCAGGTTGTTAAGGCAGATAAAAACACATTCAATTTTTTATTATACGAAAGGAAGGTGGCACGAGTGGGAATTCCTTGCATAGAACAGCTAGAGGATTGGGCCCAGAGCTAATACATTTAATTCATTTTATACCTCTTATTTCATTTTACAAGTTGTTTTAATAAAATATATCTGATAATTATTTTTACGATAAGGGGAAAGTATTGATAACGCCGACAAAGGAACGCTCAGAGCAAGCTGAAATATAAATAGCAGTACTTTTTCATCTCCAATGGCTAGCAGTCCCAGTTACAGAGAGTACAGTTTTCAAGTGTCTAATCCACTTAGCAGCCTAAATTCCAAAGTTCTTAGGATCCTAGGTGACTTAAGAGCTTAAGACTAATTTTCAAAAGCATCTAAGTTGCCCAGGAGCTTTTCAGACTTTTACCCAGAATACCTATATATGGCCCGAATCTGCAAACACTTATGCAGGGTGAGGAATTGCATGCATGTGTGTAGTCCTATTGAGTTTAATGTGTGTAGTGCAAGAGTAGATACATTACAAAATGTCACTAGGACCTTTCCATTTAAGAACTTAATAGCCTTCTGTGGAAATTCATTGTTTTTGTGATGTGTCTCAGTGAACAAAAATACTTTTTCTTTTTTTCTCCAATTATACATATTTTTTACTATACCTATCCCCCTGCCCCCGGTGCTTATAATCACTGCTATTGTGTGAATTTGTGAAGTAATAAGATTTTAATAAATAAGCAGAATCAATTTGTGGTGTTGTGCTAGGAAGGATATTACCATGGCTATCGACTCATCAAAAAGCAGAACTCTCTAGTGCCATTCTATAATTCATATTGAATGCTTCTTTATATTTTATATTTATTTCTATGGAACTAAATCAAATATGATTATTTAAAGAAAACCAGAAATGGATACTAGATATTTGCACCCAGAATTACTCTGTCAATTTCTGACCTTGGCATGATGTAACCCTCTTGCTGAAATGATTATAACTGGATAGTAGCATAGGTAAGAAAAACGTTTATTCCTATTATCGGTATTCATGTTTTGATACCCAAAATGCAACTTGTAAAATAATTTGCACTAATAAGGTTCAGGGATGTTCCCGGTTTGTCTTGATGACTAGTAATAGATTATTAGTATACAGTACTATCTTTAGTCTAAAAAGTACTTGAGTTGGCTGTTGTCTATAATATTAGAATAGTGATGGACATGTAGGCTAATACAGTCCAAAGGCAGGGACTGCCTTCAAGCAAAATCAAGATGAAATTCAATATTTACAATTTGCACAGCATGCTATTTCTGATGTTTCTAATTTGGGAATGGGTTTATTTAGGAATAGGGTAGGGTGCAGTAATTTTTAATCATTCACAACAGATGGAATAGCTTGCTGCTGTTGCATATCTTTATTTTCTGTAGACTGATTATTTTCTGGAACATTTTTCATAAGTTGCCAAGAAAGAGAACTGTGAAACAATTATAATTGTTGCTAGAAGAATTTTTTTGTTTCTTGAAACTTTTATCATCAGTTGGAAATCTTATGATTGAAAACGTGAAGATTATTTGATTGTTAATGTTAAACTTCCAAATTCTATATAATTTTGATTTTAAAAGATCATCTTGCTAGTGCACAAACTTATTTTCTATCTACCTGTGTTCTCACATAAGCGTCTAGTTGTCCTATGTGACTGCCTTCCAAGAATTCAAAAATAGAAATAATAATAATAATATCTGTTTCTTCATTCCCAGGCGGTAGGAAAATGAGCTTGATTAATTTAGAAGAGAGAGAAAGAGAACACAAGCATATGAATGAGTGTGTTATGTATGAAGAACTCCCTGGGGGAAAGCTAAATTCAGAGATTAGGTCTGAAAGTGGTGGGATCTCTGGCCATTCTTGTCTCTTGCAGGTGTGAATCCCACAGCCAAGAGCCAGCTCGTGTTAAAGTTCTGTCTCCTGCACTCACGAGCCTCCTCCTACTGGTTGAGAGCTTCATTGCTGCAGTAGAAGGTTGCTCATGGAGGTTATGTTCACAGGTGGGAGATGCTGTTCATGTTTCAAGTAAAGGAGCTGTGGAGCTGGGTGTCATCTGAGTACTACTGACACTTCAGTCCACGTCATTTCTCTATCTGTCTCAATGGCTTCATATAAACATTGAATAATATGATTGAGGGGATTGAGCCTTGTGGGACTCTGTAGGTGAGGGCTTTGGAGGAGGAGGAAAATATATTTGTAACAATCCTCTGTACTTTGCCTTTGAGGAAATTCACCCTGCAGCTTTTTGGAGGTGCGACAGGAATATGTGGCAATTGATGATACCACATGCTGCAGAGAGGTACAACATGATGAGTGTGGATACACACCTGTCTATAGGCAAGAGAAGCCCATCTGTCAGAGCACTAAGTGCTCTTTCAGTACCATGCCCTGGCCTGAAACCTGACAGGGGATCCAGGATCCTGGCAGCTGAAAGATGGCACTGGAGACTTTTTTTTTTGCTAGCTTCTCAATTAGTGAGCTTAGAAAAGGGACGCTAGACAATAGGTAAATAAGATACATAGCTAAATACATTAAAAGATCATGAGGTGTTCAGATACTGTGATAATGGGGATGTACAAGAATTTGAGATAAAATAGAAAGACAGAGAGTGGTTAATAGTTTGTGAGGTAGATAATTTACCTCAAAGCCTGCCTACAATGTTCAAGAGAATAGCGTCTCATTGCCAATCAGGTCTGTTTTAGTTTAATGAACTAATATTAACAAGCTTCACGTAGTATATCTTTCACCATCTTTCAGTCATGTAGCATTCATTAAAAAGAATATGTGCAAATTTTAACAGCATAAACAGAATTTGAAATAAGGAGCAACACCATAAACATTCTAGAAAGCTTTGTGTTTTCCTTTTAGAACGTGCTGTTCAAAGCTCATCATACCTGGGGAGACTGTCTACCACACCCTTGCCTCTGATCTATCCCTTAAAATGAGGACACCACATTGATTAGAAAGAAAAGGCCACAACATTACTTCACCAACAAAAACATTAGAAACATTATGCCATAGACATCTTGCCTAAGGAATAACACCATGGGTCAGTCCTGCTTCTACTGATCAAAATGGGCAATGTTCCCCTCCCCATCTGAAGCCAAATCTCTCTCCATACAGCTTGGACTCTTCAGGATGAATATAAAAAGATGACATCCTATTTTACTGCTTTACTAGGCAGAGTTCATCTCTTAATGCATTCAGCAATAAACTCTTTAAAACATTTACATGACTTGAATTTGCTTAGTCCAATGACCACCATTCAAGCAGCTACCACTCAGAGCTTGGTTCAATGTACAACCTTTCATCCAGCCACAGCCTCGTATATGGGGTGGGCAGCTCAGGTAGAGCACAAGTGTTTTAAGCTTGCCTTTCATCCTTTCCTGGCTGGCTTCAACTCTCTCTTCTTTTGTCTTTTATGTTGTCAGTTGACTCCCATCCCTTGGCTCTTCCACTGCCGTTGGGAACTAATGAGCTAACAAGTGGACCACTCATATCAAGGAACAGGAAAGGGGACAGCAGCTCCATTGTAGTCTCCTTCTTTGTAGTGAATTTATGATTTAATAATTTATTTTGTACCACTTGCCATGACCTTGAATTTATCTACTTTAAAAACAATTAGGCACTAATATCTGTATTGGTCAGCACTAATATCAGTGCTCCTATCAACCACTCTAACCAACCAAAGGGAAAAGAACTCCAGTATGCTTAGGCCAAAGGCAAGTTATTCTGTAGAACAAGTGACATATAAATAAATAGATTATATATAATAGTACTTATGAAAGATGGCAAACTTACAGCCCTGAAGACTGAAGTCCTCTGATTATCCATAGCAAAGATACAGCATAAGCAGCATCAGTGCAAGTTTACCCACAACATTACACTTACGTGCCTTAAGACTAATTGAGAGGAACCACTTTTAGAAACGTAGTTCATTGTCCATAAAGAAAGCTGCTAAAGGGAGAAAGAGGCTGCAAAAGCCTGAGCAAAGGTTTAAATTAATGAAGAGGAGGGGAGGAAGGGCCAATAAGCTCCCATCTTCCTCCGGTTGGCCAATTGGAGGTAGAGAGCTCTTGGAGGAAGAGGGCCCCATGCCTGCATTTCCCCAGCGTGCACTTCCTCCACCCCTTCTGGGGCTGCCTACCACTCTGCAGATCCAAACAAGTTTCCCACCCAGGGAGCTGAATGGAAGGCATTTTAGGTCTCAGCCCTACAGCACATTCTGCCTGGGTGAGCTTGTGCACCTTCACAGATTTATAGGAGTCAGCACTGCTCTGCTGGGGCACAGTAGTCTTCCCTAGGGTGACCAGATGTCCCGATTTTATAGGGACAGTCCTGACTTTTGGGTCTTTTTCTTATATAGGCTCCTATTACCCCCCACCCTCTGTCCTGATTTTTCACATTTGCTGTCTGGTCACCCTAGTCTTCCCTCAATGCAGAATTGAAGCCTTAGTGACCAAAAACAGAATGTTTGAAAACATTTCTTCTAACTGCAAAATAAAATTTTACTTCCTGGGGAAAAACGGTCAGATAAGCAAAGTATACAGTTGGCTAAAACAATGCATTGGGTTTTTTTCCCCATCTATTAAAAAAAAATAAGCTGTTTAAGTTCTTTTACTTTGTGATTTGCTGAGAAAAATGAAAATCATTATTGCATTTCATAGAATGGTAGATTGTACAACTCTTTATTTCACTAAATGAGAATTGTACTAAAGTAGAAATCTAAGCTTAAACCCTTCTTGTTGTTTAGATGTATAATACTTTCTCCTGCTTTGCATGTCTGGAACGAATGTGGCATTAAGTATATTCTAATTTTAAAGAATTTAATACATGCATAATCTGCTTTACAAGCAGAGATTAGATTTTGTTCATATTAAAATAAATCAGCAGGACAACTGAAAGGGCACAATTTATGGCATATTCATTTTAACAAAATAGGAAAAATCCTTTATTTTTAACATTCTTTTTAATGCATTGATAGACTGTATCTTTAAATTTACTGTGTACAGCTTTCATTGAAAAGATCTCATATACTCTGTTACTTAAAATGAAAAATAGAGGCCTAATAATTGATCCTAGATGCAAATTTATAGTATGTATATACACGTTTTTGATATTTTATAAAGCACTGGAATTGTGTTGCCGTGCAGTTCAGAAGAGTAGAGTCACTTGCAATAAAACCTCAACCTTGCAAGATTTTTCAGAAGCAGGAGCCTTTTTTGTGTGTGTTCCCAACTGGAGACACCGTAAAGTGACCCGATTTTCAGGCAGCGCTGAAAAACCCACTTCTGAAAAATCAGGCCTCTTTACAGGGTATCAGATTAGATATGTAATAATTGAGGACCCTGAAATCATTAGTCACTTTCAAGAATCTTGGTCCCCCAAGTTCCTAGAATTTCCTTTTATTCTCTCTCTCATGGTGATATCATTCAGTATTATAGCAGGTGGGCAAAAATGATTTGGCAAACATCAAATACCTCCGCCCTGTGCCCTGTCCTTTTGTTGCATTATGCAAGTAACTCCCATTGAACTCAAGGAGGAATACTACTACCCTGCAGCATGGGAATTGGGCCTTTAGTTTTGCATAGGTTGGCAGTCATCCCTGGGATGTCTTTCTAACCCTAAAACTCACAAAACCCGCATTGGAATAAAAAAACATTCCTGTCAATTAAGGGAATTTTTCAGAGTGAGAGAGAGAGAGAGAGCCCCTTGTTACTACTTAAAAGGCTCTCAATTAGTGTATGAACCTTTAACAGCAGTCACCATTTTTATTTGCACATCATTTCTCTTATCAAATCAACACATTATAAAAAGCTGTCATAACAATTGTACACTGTTTTTGCCCGAGTGACCGCCTGCAGATCTTGGCCAAGCAGATCTTGGCCAAAGAATAATAGCACAGGCTTGATCTGGCTTCCGCTAATGTCCCTTCTAGAGTTTTAGGTAACTACACATGCTTATCTCCCTCAAAAGTCACAAGCAAACACCACCTCAACCTCACCTAAAAAGATGAACAAGTTCCACATAAGATTGTCATGTATACAAAGCCACAACCACGTTCCTTTCTCTAATATTTTCAACTACTCAGGTGGCATGCAACTGTAAAATGGGAGCCTCCTGGGCTCGAAGCAAGCCTTATATCACAGTTCCCTCTTTGGACCTGGATCACACCCCTCCCCCCCCAAGATATGCAAACAAACGGACCCCCCCTGCATGCAGAAGTCTCTTGTCCTGCACAGAAGGTGTCTTGGCCACCTCTTAGCCACTATTCCTTCTGCTCTGGATACCACAGAGTCTGGCATCTGTACTGGAGAAGTGAGCAGTGACTGGGAGGCATTGAGGTGGCATTGTCTTTTCTACAGAGTTCGCAACCATGTGGTTTGTGGGGGCATCCTGAGCCAGGATGAGTCCCTGGATGTGAATTTAACTCTCAAAATCTGCTAAATATTGACACCAAATGTAAATTTTGAATCAAAGTCAAGATAAGTAAAGAAGCTCAGAGTTCTTTCCAGGCAGTGTAAATAACAGTTCTCTTTAAGATGTCTTTAGGCAGTTGTCTGACCCATATATATGCTTTATACTGCAACATAGTATCTGACTACCAGATCACTACAGCCTAGATAAGATATAAGGGATTTTCAAAGTGACACAGCACTGATAAACTGGGAAGTTAACTGTGTTCCTATTACCTATAGGCATTTACTTTGGCTACACTCAGCTATGCAATAAAACCAGAATAGAGGCAGGCTGAAGAAAATAGAAATAGTTCTTACCACAAGCATGAGAAATACTTGCAGCAACATTCTCTATAGTCCAGACAAAAAGTGTGTCCATTTAGCCAAAAATTCAATGTCATGATTTTTAACTCAAAATTGGACCAATGTTCCAGTGGAAGAGAACTTATTTCTAAACAAAAATGGACCTGTTCTGGGCAAAAGGTTCAAAATTCATAGTTTGAACTTCGAATTGTTGTGGGTTTTTTTAAGGCCTTTTAATCACATTTCAAAAAGGGTACTTTGAAGGGGCTCAAAATTACCCAAAATGGAATAACATTTTTTCATGGGGGGATTTTCATCAGTGTTGCATAATTCTAGCTTTTATCCTGCTTTAATTGAATTGTTTTTCCTGCACATATACTGTATGTATAGTTAAAAGGATAATCATAGTATTTTTAAAAAGGTACTTGACACAGATAAAACTCAAGATATAGTGAGTGTGCCACAATATACAGCAGGAGAGTTATATGAGTACCTACAGTGTGTACGGTAAGTCAATGTTTCTTTAAAGCATAAGAAAAAGTGTGGCATTAAGAGGGAGAGAAATGAGTGAATGTTATTTTATCACATGGTGCATTTGTTTGTGTATCATGCAGTATGAGAGTCAGCAAAGCAGTTCAACACATGCTTAAGTGTTTTCCTGAATAGGGATGACATAAGCATGTGCTTAAAATAAAGTATGTGCTTATGTGAACTTTGCTGAATCAGGGCCTATCTAATGCAGGTATATTTTACTAATTGTAGCCTTAATCATATAGAAGCAAAGAAGTGTTTATCTCCCATTGAGTAAAAGAACAGAAGACAAATTAATACAGAAGTCCGTGGGATGGTGCATCCCTTTGCCAAAGACTCCCATGTATAAGTATTTCAGATGAGAATTTTAAAGAGGTACATAAATGTATTAGTTGCCTTGCTAAAAGATTAACCATTGCCATGCCTCAAACATATCCTCCATTCATTTCAGAAAAAAAAGATGTAATCACACTGTAATAAATATGCTGGTACTGTACCAAATATTCAACCTGCAATTATTTTTGGTCAGCTCCATGGGTTTAAAAGATGAGTTGCAGGTATTTCAGTCTTTTCTTGTATTTTAGATCATTTGTATTCCTGGGTAACTACATATACAACCATATTTTGCATTTTGAATTCATAAGTAGACTACAAAAAGG
This sequence comes from Mauremys reevesii, assembly GCF_016161935.1. Lineage (NCBI taxonomy): Eukaryota > Metazoa > Chordata > Testudines > Geoemydidae > Mauremys > Mauremys reevesii. Next base: position 226,188,931 of record NC_052624.1, on the reverse strand, counting down.
GACATAGATCCCTCTTTATATACAGTGCTTTATATGAAGTCCTCAAATTACCACACATATGCTACAGTCAATCCTTTACCTATGCAAATAAATGTAGGGTTTAATCCTTAATAACATGTACTGTAAACAACCAAATTAATTTGATGTCTTGATAATCACATAAAATTAATATTAGAAAAGAAGTTCTGAAAAACTCTTTAACAAACACATTTTGTTATTGTCTGTATTTATAAAAAGGATTCCTAGGGGAGGTTTATTTTTGTTTTTTGGGTTTTTTTTGTTATTAAATGAAAATAAAATCCTCCAAATATATATATATATTTTTTAAAAAGGACCTCTATGTGGTTTTGGATCAAATTAATAAAATATGTAGATGTTTTTAAGAATGAAACAATTACAATAATTTTATTAGACATGTAAATCATTGTCAAAACATTTACTGTAAGTTATGGTAGCCATTATTTATGATAAAACTGAACAATTATTTAAATATTCAAATGTATATTATAAAAGGCATTAATTTTTTGAAAAAAGTATTTAGATTTAAAAACGAGATATGCATTGTTTACAAATATTTTCCAAAGCCAGACCATTTTTTATTTATTTACCCATTTATTTATTTATTTCCGGTGGCATTTTTTCCTTCTACAAATTTGTTCTTTTCACAAAGTACAACATATTAAAGTTGCCACACTATCATGCACCAGAAATCATAAATAATATTTTCATACTTTGAAGCAGATGATGATGATTACTACTGCAGTAACAGTTCGAAATATTCTTATAAAGCAAAACACAAACTTTCCAAATATCTAGAAGTGACAAGCTTCAAGATGCTGACTAACCAAAACAGTCAATATTTGAAATCATACAACATAGCTCAGTTTCTTTACAAGAAGGCGTTGGAACATTGCAAACATCCTGTGAATCATTTCTATCAAAAGAGAGTGCACATAGATTTTTGTCAAAGAGCAAAATAGTTTTTTACTTGTAAATACTAAATTATTAATCACTTTATTTTTAACAACTATTTTAGCAAATTTAAAGCTTCAATTAAAAGAAAATATGGTCATAACAAAAGCATTGTGTGCACATATTTAGTGCAGATAATGGATTTTTACTATAATTATTTCTTACAGTAATATGTTTTACAAATGTTTGTACTGTATATAGAGAGAGAACATTAATATATATAATTTGGTCAGATGAAAAATATGGTGTTAATGGATACATTTTATGCATATTAGAAACTCTACTATGATACCTTAAGATGTTCTAAGACTTTTTTACAATACATTTTTTTCATACTACTATATTTGGTTTGATTGCAAAGATTACATTTGCTTAATCTCTATTGCGAATTGTATAGAAGATAAAACAAAATACACAGAAAACTATTTACCCACAAAAATCCCAAAAGAACCTTCAGATCATCATATTTGTTTTAAATGTTCTTTTAAATACTCTGTGTACCAAAACATTAATTATTTATTTCTTTGTTATAAATGGACATTTTTATATATTATATCCTACTGTTAATCAAAATACATCCATAGAATACTACATGGCCCAAGTTTTTGTTTCAGAATAATGACTATGGCCTGTTTCTTTTTAAACTAGCCATGCAATATTGGTGTCATGTTAACTTTATAATCCTTTGGAAACGATAGATTTGTTACACATACTTAATACTTGCTTTACAGAAAATATAAACTCCTAAAGCTACTTAATGAGAAAACAATCTTTCAAATGCAAATACTTAGAAAAAAAATCTTGACTTAGATTTACTCTAAATATCATTTATAAAGCTATGGATAATTATTTTCAAAACATGTGATTAATAAGTGTCCATTTTCATGCCATCATTGGTAATAGATGCAATCTCACTCAGGCACCCTGCCATTCTGTTTAATACAAGTGTATCCTAGTGTAAAAGGAGCTTGTCATACTTATCTCTAATGGTGAGTGATTTCATTTCCCCTTCATGAAGACACTTTGCACCCAATATTCTCCAGTCCTACCAAGTACACACTGACAAAGAAGCTAACAACAAGATAGGTAGCACAATACATGTATATATACATGGCATATAAAATATATATTGTGTATAACTATATAATTTTGATAAAAAAATGTACATATGAAAAGTCATATATAGAGGAATAAATGCAAAAGTTTTGCATTTAAGTAAAATACACATTCTGGCAGAGCAATATATTTAGCAAGTGTAATTATGTCACCAAAAAGTAGGAAAAAAATTGATGGATGTCATGCTTTTGGTACCAGTTCAGTGCCTCAAAAAGCAGAAAATGCTTGTCCTTAAATCAGTGTTACAATTAATACTTGTAACTTTTAGTACTCTTGATGTGTGTTCTTTCTTTATAGATTTTGCTATTTTCAGGCAATTGTACTATCTGAAACTGACAATTGTTCTGATTCATGGTTTAGGAGGAGTAGCTGATTAAACGCATGTCAACACTCTTGACCCTGCGTGGAAACTAGAATCATAGATGATCTGCTTAACAATATGTCAAAGGGTACAGTTGCTTAGTTTCTCTATTTTGTAAAATCTATAAATCACCTGTAAATACAATGTAAGTTAGGGTAGTTTACCTCACCACTATTCTTTTTGTCCTTATCATTCCAGGGTTATTTTGATATGTAGAATATTTTGGTGGAAAACTACCACTATATTAACATCCACTTGGGTTCTGTTTTTGCTTTTGCATTCTAGAAAAAAGAACAAGTATTTTTAGCTGTTGCTTTTCTTTTTGTCTTTAAGATCAACAGCTGTACAATATATCCAAGCTGCAGGGGAAAGACACCTCAAAAGCTGTGAGGGGACCCCTTTACATTTTTAAGAATTGAGGGGCCAATTCTGCAAACCCATGTTTGCATGAGCAGTCTTAACTCACAGGAGTAGTCCCATTGGCTTCAATAGGACCAGTTAGGTGAATAAGAGCTTGCAGGATTGGGTCCTTACATCAAAGCATTTAAAGATTTAATTCAATTATTTAAAGACACGGTTTGAGGAAATCATTTTAAATGTTTAGTGTTCTACAGTAGAGTCTGTTCTTAGAGACACTGAAAAGTGTATGTTCCTTCATTAGTTTAAGTATTAAAATATAATATCTGGTTTATCTTAGACCTGAAATTACAAGACAAACCAGATGGAATAAAACAAATATAACAGTCATTTAAAATATAGTTCATGGACAGGAGAGAACTGATGTATGCATTTTTGTTTTACTATTAAACCATAGTGAATCACCAAAGTCAATACATAAATCTTTAATGAAATTTTACATCTTAAGGTGTACAAGTCTATATGGCAGCACCAGAAGAGAATGCAACTTTCATTATTGTAAGCCATGCACAACTAGAAAAAAAACAAAAAAATGTTCATGGCATAAGTAGATAAAGCTGAAATCTGCCGAAATTTTCTCATGTAAACTGCATAATAGCACTTCAAATGGCCCCTTTCTGTCATCCACTGTAACCATCACATTCCCATTTCTGCTGCAGTCAGGTGAACTGTCAAAGAGCTATTACGGTTGGCTGCATAGAATTCCGAGGAAAGACAAATCTATGCAATTTTCTCCTTGGACAATAAATGGTTCTTTTGGTGCTTTTAGGTTTTCCTACAAAATTTTGGTAAAGAAATCATAAGATTTTTTTATTTTATTTTAATTTAATTTTACTTTTACTTTTTTTTACATGTACACTAAAATAAAGGGCTTTATTTGTGCTGAAACCTTTACTATGAATGTATAGCTCTTTGATGGATGCACATTAGCATTTCTGTATCTGGGTAAGATTTTATTTACTTTTTCCTTCTTTAATATATAATAAAGCTTTAGCTATGCTTAGAAACATTATGATGTCATGTAATATTTTGGTGTATGCTCACTATTAAAAAATGGACACACAGTGAATGGTAGAACAAAATGTATATACAACTGCAAAAATACCCAGTTTATGATTCAGAACTAATAAAGACCATACACATATTACATCTATTTAGTTTTCCATGGCTGCTTAAGATACTGCATGCTCAAAAATAAACACATTATTGTGATATGTAACAGTACATCTTCTGATAAGCCTTATCACATAAGTAAAAAAGATGTATAAATGATGAATTTCTGAAAGGCTTTTCTTCAGAGACAAGTATTTTGCACATTATGGTGAGGTGTGTAGCTTAAGCAAAATGAGGGTTTGATTATGTCTTTCATAAAGTTAATAATAAAAATGTGGTAGTAGAAAACCACAATGAAGACTCTCTCTGCTTGTTGTCTTGTATAAAAAAATAAAGTATTTTTAAAATGACCTTTGCTTACTGGAAGCATTTTTAATACAAGAATGTACATCGCACACTGCAATAATTTGCTTTCCTGGTAAGCAGAGGGAGCCAGATTTCTTATCCTCTAAGAAAGATGGCAGAAGACAATTTGTTCTTTATAATTTTTGTAAATTTCTGGTGTTTTTGTTTCATGTATGCATTTGTGTCTATTAAAATGCTGCACAATACATTAAAAAAAAGTTATAAAAAATTAGTAATTCAAACCATCGTTGTGTTTACCTTGCAGTGAATTTCCTCATAGTCTGGAGCTTTCATATAAAATAGAGCATTCTTTATATTTCGTTTGGAACTATAGTATAAGAAATTGATTTGAAGTCATTGATTTTAATCTTTTAGATGATAAAATTTTAATTCAACATAGCTATTGGATTCCACATACAAATAAGCACATTTATTTTCAGCATTATTACTATTAAGCATATAGCAGCAAGCTAACCTTTATAAAAAAAATAGCATAAGAAGTGGTCCCTGCCCCAAAGAGCTTGCATTAGTGATAGAAACTTCAATAGTGAAGCACTGTCAAAGCATTAATCAAAAATAAAAGCAGAGCATGGGACAAATTATGTAGCACTCAGTAAAAGAATTTGTTCCTAATATCAACAATATCCTGCATTATAGAAGAGGCGGCTTTTAGTGTCTTCACTAATCTGCTAGTTCTTTCTGCTTTTTCCCCCTATGGAGATATGCAGCATGCAGCATCTCTGAAGATGTTTGATTTTTCTCTGATACTATAGTTTGGAAAATGCTGTTTGCAAGCTTATTTGCTTCTGTGTTGTGTTCATAAGCAGGAGAATATAATTCATTTCTGCATATCTGCTAGGCTGGACAAATCAAGGTGACAATCCATGGTTAGCTCTGTCAGGCCCTTTGTCCTGCTGTTGCTGTGAATCAAAATACAATGCAAACAAAGTGGAATATATAACTGTCCAGCTGCCTTGTTGTGACAGCACAGTCCCGGTATTACAGTGTGTCAGCTCTTGTTTGTATACCGGTAGCCAATTCATAAGATGACAATGCAAATTGTGTGAAAACTCTTATATAAGATAACAAATCCTGTCAGTGGGAGGGGAAGGATTCAGATTTGTCTTGAAAAACAATGCCTTGTAAAAGCTTCTATTTTTGGTACACCGATTACTTTCCTATACAGGGCCCACTTTCTAACTATGGCATGCTTCTAAGAGAAACAGGTAGGCTCTTGCACTTAAATCTATCACATGGTGTCTGTTTGCAGAGCTGTGCGTTGATGTTACTTTTAAGGCACTTTATATTTCATTTAACCATGCAATTAATCATCTTTACAGTGTTGGTGTGACTGGCAGCAGCAGAGTGATTTAATTAAATCTGAAATTATTCTACAGTAAATATAGGCTTCCAACTAGCCAGTCCAAATTAAATGCTCAGGTCTATTTCTTACTCATGGTGTTTCCAATTTAAGTGTTCATCCAAAAGGTTACACTTCATGAATTGAAATCATTTTTGTGTTTTAACTGTTGCTAAACTAAAATACCATCTGTACAGAATCCTGGGCATCTAGTAGCTCTAGGAATATGTATGAATTATCTATATTTTTCATATTCCATATTATATTTGTGATTTTATGACCGATGTTCTATAAGCACCATTTTTCTTCTAATGCTTTTTCTCTTCTGTCATGTCAGCACTGAGCTGCTTTTGCAAAAAAGTCTTTCCTCCATTTTGTTTCAGTCTGGTAATCAAGCAATTAGTTCACAAAATGGAGGTTCTCTGCTTTGCTTTTTATACTGCATGTTACTTTGGGTGATCTTTACCTGTAGGAAAGCAACAGACAGAACAGTTTGCTGTTGATCTTGTTAAATGGGCCTCCAAAGAATATTCCCATGATGTCAAATAAATGATTATTGCTTAAGGGAAAACTTAGAAGATTAAGACCTTTATGGGGTTAGTACTAGAGAATTACGCACAGTACATGCAATACCTGAAATAGCTGCACATGATAAACAAGAGAGCAAATGACTGCATTGCTTTTCTGAAAGTGTTTAATCGCTACTTTCTATAATAAACTTTAAACATTGCTAACTTCATGTTTTAAAAAAATCTGTTTTGTGTTACAGTTTTCCACAGACAATTTGCCACATGTCTAGTAAGGCAAGGAATCAGACCAGAAACACAGTCTCACTCCTATCACACACACACACATATATATATCATACAGCTTCTGAATACTGGAAAATTTGTCATCCGTTCAGTGCAGCTCAGGTCTTGTGTGTGAAAAGCACAAGCTTTTTTTTTTTTAATGCAGTGCTTCCATGTCTGCACTTTTTGAAACTGCATATTTATCAGGCTATGAATTATTTATGAAGTGGGAAAGGGGGGTGCGTAGTGGAAGGAAGAGTGCAAGAACATATGCTTGGAAAGAGGAATACCTTAAATGTACACAGAACAAAGTCTTTTGAAGGAGTATTCTGTGTAACTACTTTTTTTTTCTCCTGCATGTTTCACTAGTTTTGTAGCCTTCTGATTTTTTGTTTGTTTGTCTTTTTGAGGGTGTGGCAAGGTGTTTGCAGCTAGCTAAGAGTTGGAAGATTTTTGCTGCTGAAATGAATCGAGCATTTCTTTGACTTCTGAAGGATAGGATGTTTAATAAATATTAATCCTTCAAATGTCAGGCTGCATTATTGTCAAGAAGGGGCTGACAGATTGAGGATTAATGAAATGTTTCATAAATTAGAAATGAAACTATCAACAGAATGGCCAAAGTAGGGATCAAGAGTGGACCAGGCTTATGCCTTGGACCGGTTGAATATCCTATCTTTTTCAGATCTTAGATCAACCTCCAGTTTGAAAAAATAATCCTTCTGCTCTTCAATCACCAGGACCTGACATCTAGATGCTTTCTTCTTTGGGCTCTGTGTGTACAAAAATAGCAAGGTTGACTCATACACCAGATAATTTGATTAGACAGAGTCAGATGCAAATTCTTTTTTCTTTCTGTTTTGTAAAAGGAAAATTGGGGAGGGGAGCAGAATAATTTCTGTTCAAACATCGTGATGTTGTATTTTCCCACTATGAAAAATACGACATCACAGAAAGCTGAAGACATGGAGTTATAATGGTAAATTGCAAAAATGGTAGCTGCCTCTTCAAAAACACACAGAATTTCCTACATAAATTATGTATTAAAGGAAGAATATTTGAATAAAACAAGTAGCAGTCACTTAATAGGAGGTGACAGGATTTTTAGGAGAAGCTAATGTACGTCAAAAAATATTATAGTGTATAGCCTTTAATCAAACTCATGATCTCCAGTTCAAGGACTGAATGTAAAGCTGATTTTACTATATTTTCCAATTTATTAAAAGAAAATCATTATCTGTATATATTGCTTTCTGCAATTATTAGAGGGAAATTAATTTGAATTTATATAACATCAGATCTTTTTGGTGTGGGTGAGTCAAACAATTATCTGAGGTGCCATTCTTTCTATCAGCACAGAGATGCACAATATGAAACTGGGCTACCAGAGTGTATGAAAATGTTTAGCCTAATCACTCCCAAATGACAGCGACTTATGTCCTTAGTGCAGTCGATTTGTTTCCTGGGTTTTAAAAGTAGATTATTTCCATGGTGCAGGCTTAGTGTAAGCTGTTGAGAAACCACAAGCACTGCACTTCAGCCTGAGTTTGGGACGTTCGCCAAGGGTAATCTGATTAAAAGGGCATTTTTTACAACATAGTGGTGCTTTGAAAATTCTGTGCAGCCAGATAGAGTGGGGCCAAAAAAAATTGCTTTTTCAAGGCTAACAATTTCACCCAAGCAGAATTAAAAGCACGATAAGCAGCATCACACAGAAGATTCTCTTCGACAGACTGGCAACTGGGTAAACAAAGCATCCTTAGTAACACATCTGTTACAGACCCACAAGCAAATTCATGATCTATTTAATGGGGCTTTTTGCTTGTTTGTTCTGCCTTAAATCACGTTTGATGACTGCATAGGTGTGAGGTTCTGAGGCCTTGCTTTAGCTTTAAGAACTCAAAGTGTTTCCCTTCCTACAGTAGTTTTACTCTTCCGTGTCCTGACATTTATAAAAGCTCTGCTAGGAAAGTGGTTATTTGTGATGTGCTCAAAAAATCAGTGTTGGGTACTATTTACCTGAGAAGTTTAGCAGCTGTACATTGTTAAAAGGTAATTATACTATCTCAAATCTTGGGTTTCTTATAAAAGATAGAACATAATACTAATTAAATATGTCATGTTTGCACACACCAGAATACACTTAAAAGAACTGTTCTTGGATCATTTGCCTTGTTGAACTACTTTCATATTCTTTTGCAGTATCTAAATAGGGAAGAGCAGATAATGGATTCCTGTTCTTCTTTTCTCAATCTTCTTGTAGATCTATGCATGGCAAGTTCATCTTGGTCTCCACACGTACTAACAGGAAAGGACACTTACACCAAAATGTTTGTGTACACAGCCTACTTCAAAATCATTGGGTTCAGTCAATATTCTGTGCACCAGAGCTCACTGGTATGAGGCCCCCGTGTGACAGGCAACATGTAATCTGTTTTCTACGAAAGAGGCTTTTTTATTTTGCTTAATAAATATTGAATGAAAGGCACCATCTCTTATCTTCTGCTACATCACAGGATGGCTTTTTAAAGGGAAAATGTATAATGAATTAAACTACAACAAATTTTCAACACTTGTCCCTTAATTGTATTGAATAAAATAACAGATAACTTGCAAGAAAAGAAAGAGTGCAATGCATCATAAACTATAATGCTGCCCAAATAAATACCAGTGATGGGATTGCAATTAGAATGATATTTCCTGAAAAATGGAGCTTTATATTTCATTCATCTTTACTTCATGGAGATAGGTCAGAACATCTCTATCCCTTCAGTGTGTTTAGTTAAACAAGGTTTCCCACTCTCCAGGAACATCTTGCCATTTCTCTACCTATCGACTTTTCAAAAGTGAGACCATTCTGAATAAGTCAGCCTATTCGAATCTCACTCAGATTATTCACCACAATCCTCTACAGTTACTATAGTCTTACCTCTGTGTATGTGAGTATATACCTCATGTGCCCAGGCATGTATTCATACATAAACATATACACACATTATATAATTGCACGAAATGCCTCAGTTTTGAGGAAGCTCTTCATGATATTTGACAGTTTCTTGCTGAACATTTCCCACATTTAAGCATGAATGTGTGCATGTGTGACACATATATAAATTATGTTACAGTAGGGAAAGAAGAAACGTTAGTATCACTAAAGACACCAATAGAATCTAGCAACAGATTGTGCATGCTGGAGCCTTTAGTTAAATAGGATCTGGAATGTTTAGTGCGATAATTTTATTTTAGCATATTTACTGATATGTGTCTTCAACATCAGTGGAAACAGCGTGAAGCTGTAAGATTCAGTCTTTTCCAATCCCAGTGACCAAGCAGCCTCCTGAAGCAGGAAAAACTGCTTCAGGATAGCTGTATCCCATCAATTTACTGTGTGTGACCACTAAAAAAAGACAGGAGAAATACTATTTTACTGGAGAGGAAGACTGAACCAAGTGTCCTTGAGTCATGCTCTGTATATGGCATGTTGTTGCTCAGATGTGGAAACACAGCGCAAGCAGAAATAATTGTGAAACATCTGTTTCCCATCACTGTATATACCAAGTAGTTGGAACAGCATCACTTTGTAGAATATTGAATATTGTTAACCAATTTTTATCTTCAAATTCAATGCGTGTTTTTTCCTGGTATTTTAATTTTTCCTTTTAAATTTGAATTTTGTACCACTTAAAATGATATATTCACGTCAGAAAGATGACCTGCTGTTTGAGGGGAGGGAAGGAGAAACCATTAAAAAAAGATTTCTTGATAATCAAGTACATCTGTGATCCTGTATTACTTTCTAGAGCACAAAGACCTATACAGCTGCTCTCCCTTCCAAAGTAAAATGTCTATGATCCATAAGAAGCTCCCATCCCTCTTTCTCTCACCCCAAAGAAAAAAAGAGAGAAAGAAAGAAAATTATGCACCAGCAGATCAGCCGCTCTGTTTCTTCTTTAAAAAGCCGAGGTTGTTGCTATTTAACATAAAACCTTTTGACCTCACTACTGTGGGTGATTTGAAACACCAAGCTATTTAATGATGCAAATTACAAACAGAGGGAAAACATCAGAAGAATCTGTCTGGAAATTAGCTTGTTTGACTGAAAATTAACTGGCTTAATCGAACTTGCAGGACATAGATTTTCTATTCAGAAGCCTGGCTTGGAGCTTTTGTCCATTTGCATTATCTTAATGCTCTGTGGGACATTTGGAAGTGTTAAGACTTAAGGGACAAAATTATATGTGCAGTACCTTGTTCATATCTGAGCTGCTCATATTTAGGCCTAAAATGTTCCTACAGGAGTACCATATATTAGGCAATACTAAACTGTATTCAGTTTAAATCCCTTGGACAGGTAGGCCGAGCAAACACAGTGGGCCCAATTCTGTACTTTGTTATACTGGTGAAGGTAATGGTGTTAGGTCAGTGTAACTAAAGGCAGAATGTACCGCTCTGCCAGATTGTGCCCTCCCTCCTTCCCCTCCCCCCAGCGCCATGCACAGAAGAGACCCTCCACACATAGATGTCTTCCTTTTTACAAGGAAGAGAGAGCTCACCTGACTATGTGGCGCTGTTGTCCCCTTCTGGGCCTTGTAGCAACTTCTCTGTGCTGTCCTGGGTTACACTGAGGGAGGTGGAGGAGGCCTCTACGATGGACTGGGCAGGCCTGGAGCGGTGTCTACTGGGGAGCCTACATGGTGTCTCCTGATGATTGTTAGGGGGGCAAGCCTAAACATCAGCAACACAGTGGGGCAACCTCCTGTACCCACCTGCCTGAACATGTGTGAGGTTCTTAATGAGGGGATACGCACTCACCTCATTAAAACCATCCTGCGAGTTTTGTCATTGGAGGGAATAATGTGGGCTCCTATCCTTTAAGACGAGGAAATCTAACACCTCTCCTTTCAATTTTCTAGGGCCCTTCTAACACTACATGCCATATAATAATTTCTTTCTGGCCCCCGGTTGGAAGCAGGTGCCCATCCTACCTCATGGCATCTGAGTGCAACATGACCCCTAGCTCCAATTTCTTCTGATCAGCTACCTACAGACCTCACCAGCACACAGCTCTTCTAACTGCTTCTTGGTGAGCATCCATTTCTTTGCTCCTCCTGCCTTTTCTGCCACTTACTCATCTATACACATTCTCTTGTTCTATTTCCTTTGCTTGGAATTAACAGAGAATAATATAACTGCAGCTGCTCTTTGACTGTTCCCAGCCTTTTCTCTTGAGAATCACTTAAAACTATTTCCCCAGTGCTTAAAGTGTAAACTGCAGTTAAGTTAATAATGCTTTTGTCTCTTTTAAGGAGCAAACAAACCTTATTGTTTCTTGATCTAGGAGAGGGTTGGACTCTTCAGGGCACACAGCTGTTGTGCTGTTGGCTGGCTGCTGGATTGCTGATTCAGGGATGTACAGCACACTGGCACTCACGGTATGACCCACATGCTTGGCTGCTGGTTGTGAGCCACAGCAGCAGGGCATTTTAGGTGCCCAGGCTAACAGAGCAGGTGGTGACACAACCCCACTCTTGTCTGGACTGCACCCCCAGAACCTGGCAAACAACATAATACCCTAGACCTACACACACCGCTTCCCTTCATTTCAGCGGCTGTTGCGCCATGGAGTGAGGGCAGCATAAAACATGGGACCGTCTAATAAAAACAATGTTCTGCATGTCATCTGGGCTATAGGACGGCTTTAAATATAACTCTGTAAATTCATCTCCCGACTTTTAACATAACGAGAACTAAATGAAGTTCATTTTAGTGCATTTGTAAGAACAGAAGATGTCTGTGTGGCTGTGATCTGAAACTGGACTTACTGTGTAAAGGGAATGTTTAAAGGTTACTAATTATAATAGTCATACTCCATTACAAGCTGAAGTAAAAAGGGTGACCAAGTAGTAAAGAGCTGGCTGAAAAGGCTCACATACAAAGGCCAAAATTGTAAAGACTGGTGCCTAAAGTTAGGTTCCTAAATCCATATTTAGGCAACTTAATAAAAATGATCTGATTTTTGAAGGTGCTGAGCAGCTCTTTAACTCCAGTGGGATTTGTGGGCAACTCTGAATATCAGGCCATTTTTATTTAGTAACCTAAATATGGAGTTAGGAGCCTAACTTTATGGACCTAGGTTTAAAAATTTAGGCCAAAGGACAAAATTCATTCTTCAGGCCAAAGCTCATGTTAAAGTCAATTGGAGGTTTGCTTAAGTAAGCATTGCAGGATTGCACCTAAGATAAGCGCAAATTTGCTGCATATTTATAGAAATATTATATTTATAGAAAGCAGAAACATTTGTAGAATGTTTAGGAAAGATTCTCAAGTGTTGCCAGAAATGACTGCAAAATTAAGCACCAAATGGACATTTGTGCTTGTTAATTAAATCCAATACAATGTCACACTGCAGATATTTTCATGAATGTCTCCGTTTTTGCTAAGAAGGCCAGAAGCTCTGAACTGCTCCACCAAACAACCACCATTGCTTTTCTGCAGATCTAACACTGCTGTGTTCCTGCCTTCATTTGATTCAGGAACTACAGTATGTCCCAAAGCAAAAATATCCATAGATACAGTCATATTTACAATTACATCTAGAACCATATTGCAGATGGAAATTCGCTATCAAGGAACTTAATTGGTCCATGCCCTTCTATCCTGCCACACAAACTGGTTTATTACAAAGATATGTCTAAAGAAAGTTGTTTTACTGCTTTTATTCCATCATCGCAGCAGTTCTACCATTCCAGTGGCACAGGGCAGGAGCCATCAGAGAGGTAACGGAAAGATATTTTTCATATTTCAAATTTTATCGGTAAGTCTTCAGTCCTACAGGGAGGAATGTCTGCTTGGACACACAGGAATCTGTGTGGATGAGCTCCTTGCAGGCTTGAGCTATAATGGGCCAGTCCTGTAAACCCTTACTACTCCGCATAGCCCCACAGGTAGTCCTGCAGAATCAATCACTTTATGTGAATCTTTTTATCCAGCTCTACTGCTTGGCTGCCCGTTTTATTCTGTACCATAATGTCATGATTACGTTGGCTTCAGTACAGCTATTCACTCCAGTAAGCACTGTACTCAGGAATCAGAGGTTGCGGGATTCAGCTGCAAGGCCCAAACGCTACTTTTTGTATATGAGTAAAACTTCCATTGTAATGACTGTAATTACTTAGGTAGCTGCTGCAGGACTTGGCTCTTATTGCATTTGCTCTGTGTTAGCACTAGAGGAATAGGCCCTAACTGACATTTTAATGAATTGTTCAGATAAAAGTCAATCTGTGGAACTCGTCTAAAAGTATAACTGGGTTCAAAAAAGAATTAGATAAATTTGTGGAGGACAGGCCTATCAGTAGCTAATAGCCATGATGGTGAGAGACGCAACCCTATGCTCTGTGTCGCCCTAAATCTCTAACTGCCAGAAGCTGGGAGTGGACAATATGGGATGGATCATGCAAAATTGCCCTGTTCTGTTCATTTCCTCTGAAGCATCTGGCACTTCCCACTGTCAGAAGACAGGAATTAGGACTAGATGGACCATTGGTCTGACCCAGTGTGGCTGTTCTTATGTTCTTAATTTCAAAATGTCTGTGTTCAGAGAAAATTAGCAATTAAAAAACAAATTGTAGATAACAGAATTGAATATGTTTGTTTTAAATGCAATATAGAAATTCAGGATATCTCTGTAGGTATTTACTTAAATTTAAACTAGGTATAAAAATAAGAAATAAAAATATTTATACAGGATAGTGAATTTGGAAAATGTAAACTGATGACTTGTAGCATTTCACAGTGTAGTATTTACATCTGAAAATTGTTAAATATAACTACTTTGACTGGAGTCATACAATAACTATGGGTAATGTGTATTTGTAATACAATGCAACTAAGCAAGCAAATAGTAATCACTATCTGGTTAGTCTTTTATAAATCTTTGAGAAATGTCTCCAGTGTTTAATAATCAGAAATCATTTACATCAGTCTTTTTTTTTTTAATATTATCCTCTCCATGGAAATGATATGTACACAAATTTCAGAATTTTATTTTGCTATTAACTACCACACCGGTCTAAATTTGGAGGAAATACTGAAAATCTCTTTATGCTGTCCCATCTGGTATTTGCCTTGTTTAAGTTTTAAAGTATAATTCATATCATTGCAGTGCATGAGTTAATGATGAGCCCCAGTTCAATGTGAAGTACTTAACTACACTGAAGACAACAAAAAGACTCCTGGGACATTAAAAAAACATTTCAAAATAGTCACTGAAATAAATGACAATGTTACAGAGGAGAAAACAAAAAGTCAGTGATAACTGAGTCAGTGAAAACTGCCAGTCTCCTAGGTCAACTTAAGTATTGACAGGTCAGAATCAATAGAAACCACATTTTTTAAATGAAGGTGCAGCATCAGCTATGTATTGCATTTACTCATTCAGTTCTCATACCATCGCCATACAGGGATTGCTTGGCCACTGACACTAAGGGATAGAAAGGAACTTTGCTTTAGAGTATAAAAAAAAGTAGAAATTTTATTCTGAGAAATTGATCCAAACATTGGGATTCCATCAGCTTGGACGTTAGGAAGAATTTTGCCATGGGAATGTATGGGGTTTAAGCCACTCAACTTTCACCAACTTCTTTATGTCATATGACCAAACCCTGCAGAATGTTTTGGAACAGTACCACTAAATGCACTCTTGGTTTATAGTTCAGCCTCTGAATGTAAAGAAGGCGACCTCAAGGACCTCACTAAAAGGAGAACTGTTACTTTACTATATACACTCGACCCTGTAGCACTGATACTGTAGTTTTATCAACAGGAGAATACGATTTCACAGTGCTCTGTATTCATCTAAATACTGTATCATCTCTGGTATACCATAACATTTAAACTCTTTGGACCAGGGACTGTTTTTTTGTTGTTGTGTGTTTGTCCTAGCACATTAGGTCATGACTGGGGCCTAGGGGCTAGTAATAGTATACTAAAATAAAATAATAATAATAATTAATTACTAAAAGCACTTTAGCATTTTTTTCCCAACGAAGATATGATGCTATAATGTGTTTAAAACCTTAACATAGCCCTCCATAATCATGGACTTTGCACAGGAAAATTTACATAATTATATGCCATATATTCTAAACTTTAAAATATGTGCTTCTGTTCTGTAAGTGTAATGAATTAATAAATTATATACCCATTTCATTTAGATTTAATTAAACTGTCCTTGAAAAAGAACCACATTTACTAAGGACTTTTTCTGTTCTTTTAAAGGTACATTTCAAACTGATTCAAGCTGCTGATTTTTGCAGTTTTAAGAAATGCCCCCTCTAAAGCCCCGATCATGGAAATACTTAACCGTGTGCATAACTTTCCTGATGTGCAGCTAGTCAATTGAAGTCAGTGGGACTAGTCAAATGAGTAAAGTTTGCTTAAGTATTACAGGTTCAGGGCCTAAGTTGGCTAACATTCCTCACTGAGACACTTATGAAAATAAGGGATTCCTACAAACTCAGACCTATATTCACAATGAAAATCCAACTTCTGTAAATCCTAAAGATGTGAAAAGGGAGATTCAAAAAAGGGAGGAGAAAGCTGGCTTGGATAAAATACCTAATTTTTCACCTAAGTCAAATATTGAAGGTTCTAAAACATTGTTAACTTAGACATTATTTTTCATTTTAGCATCTCTCTGATTCCAGCTGTGTCCTGGATGTGAAAGTGATGCCATGAAGGCATCTTTAGAGACTTTGCAAACGGTTATCAATAAGATTATCTCTTGTGATCAATGGGACTATGGCCAAGTGTAAGGGTTTGCGAGTCTGACCTTGTGATGTTTTCGGCCTAAAGAAAAGCAGGGTATACTAGCAATTTCATAAGAAAGCCCAGTCTCATGATGTTTCCAGCTGAATTTTACAGGATTTCTTAAGTACCCAAAGTTTGCTTCTGAGTTTAACAAAACATAATCTACAAACCTGCTGAGGTTTGCCCATCATCTGATTCAAGAAAATGAAACAATGCTTCCCAGCCTCCTTGGAATGTATTACTTCTTCTTGCACCTATATGATTTCCATTGATGCCAGACAGAACCTACCAGTTAAAAATGCTTATGACCACACTGCATACCATGAGTAACAAGTTTAGTCTTTCCACCACATTGATTTTAAAGAGATCACACAATGGAATGCAACAGGTTCTGAAAATATTGTCCAATGTATATGAAAAAAGTTTTGCTATTTTCGTCATTGGCATTTCCAAAGTCTCTACACACTCTAGTTGTTGTCTCCACACTTCCCTTTAACAAAAGGAGAGCTGCTGTAAACATTTTTTTCTGTTCTCTTAGTTTCATTTGTCGGGCAAAGATCATCATGCTCTGATTTAGTGTTTTCAAATAAGTGTGCCCTCTGGTGCAGCACTCTATTGAGAGAGAACACAGCCCAGACAGGAGAGTTCAGCATGGCCACTAATAAAACACAAGTGCTGCTTTGTCAGGCCACGAGTGATTACTTGAACTAGTGCCAACCAAGAAACCAAACATTAGAGCTCAGCTCTTCAGACCCTCAAGACAAAGGGCCAATTGACTTTCCTCATTAGTTTTTGTGCCAAACATGTAAACACAGTTTCCTCTCTATCTTTGATGCTCAAAACATGCCAGCTTGTTAACATCTTGGGTGGTATGGTAGTTTGTGAGCCTGTAAAGGCTATTGTGTAGTGGTTGTTTTCGTCCTAATTGAAAAGATTTATCCTATAAATGCCCTAAACCACGATCTTTTTGGCAATTTAGAAATTCTGTCTTTGCTGCTATAGACTCTGATGAAGCGAGTTGGAAAAACTAGACCACAACTCCTACAGGGGATGACATGAAAGTTTTATTGGAATTAATATTAGTCTGTAGATTACATTTATAAAAGAAAAAGTTACCTTGAGGAGATAAGAGGGGGTTTTGCTACTTCTGGTGAGTGATGAAAAATGAATGGTAACAGTCATATGGAATGCTTTCTACAATTATTTTCCTTTTCTGATTTTTTAAAAATGCCCTTATTTTGGGGGCTGCTGACATTTAAACTTCCTTGCCCTTTTATTTCAATCTTTCTTGCCTGAAAATGCTGTGACTAGACAGATAATGGAAGTCGGAATATGGAAAACAATTCCAAACAACCTGAAAGGTTCAAGGAAGGTGCTGAATTTAGGCAGTATTCAGTGAATATGTTTTTTCCTGCCACTTCCCTTTGCATACACTTTGGCTGCTGGAAATCATATTTGAGTAACGCATTTAATGTATCTGAAAGTGTTCAGCTCAAGAATTACAGTGCAAGATACTGAGTTTTACGGGTTGGCTTTTCTTTTTGTTTGTGCAAATGAAATACCCCACTCTATTAGCTGAAAAGTCTGATCTGGCTAAAACAAGTATTTTTTTTCTTTGCCCAAAAATATTTGAAGAAGTTTTAGGAAATAAGAATGATTGTGTTAGAAACCAAAACTATTTACAGTTTCTAAATAAAGCCAAGGAAGTGTGATGAAACTTACTTGATTAGCCAGCATATTTTTATAACAAAAAAAAATAACTGAACTCACCAAGTTCACAAGCCAACTTCAAGTTAATAAAGAAATAAAAGAAAATAGGGATGTGAATAAGTGTCTGTGAATCTCCTACCTAAAATAACATGTACAAAAAGCTAACATATGTGCATGAAAAAAGAAAAAAATGTTGTAGTTATCACTCTCTCTCTCTCTCTCTTCTCTCTCTGCTAATTCACCTTTTTAAATAAAGAAACTGGCATGTACGGTGGTGTTATTTGCAGCTAGAACAGTGAGCACACTGTGCATAGCTGGAATACAGTTTGCTGTTCTTTTGATGACTTGGTAAAAGAAGCTGCAAGATTTTTGGTGGATTTGCCCATAGTTGTTGATGGGTCAGGGAAGGCATTGACCTAGCTCTATTATTCCTTTACATTAAGGTACCAGTCTGGTATTAGGAAGAGTGAGTGCTGGTTGGAAAAGGGAAAAAAATATGATGGCTAAAAAAGTATCTGATCGCTAAAGCCCAGGGTTTCCAGACTCCCCTGCTCTTGGGCAGCTCTGGGGCAGCCTGTCAGATATGGTATCTCAGATTCAGTGCTTCCAGGCTCCCAGCTCTGAGCAACAACCCATCTGGCAGGCTGCTGCACAGCTAGGGGTATAAAAGCTTTCAGAGCCCCTGGCTTTGGAGCAGCACTCCAGGTAAACCTTGTCTCCCAGCCTCCTCGGCTACATACCTGGCAGGTTAACCAGGCTCCCCAGTAGCTTACCTCATGCCCCGTTCCACCCCCCACCCCTAGCTCCCAATGACCCATGGGTTGTTGTGGAGCTGGCCAGCTGTCTCACCCATGGAGAGTGCATGAGTGAGCTGCCCGCCTCTCTGGGCGCTAATTATTGTTATTAGAATGTCATGGGGACCGAAGGTATGTCTACACTGCAATTGGAGGTGTGACCACAGCATGGGTAGACGTACCTGGGTAGACGTACCTGAACCAGCTTTAATCTAGCTAGCGTGAGTACCAACAGCATCAGCTGTGGCAGCACTACACAAGCCTGCCTGGGCCCTAGGCCAGCTGAAGTCCATGCTCCATGCTATTGGTATTTGCACTGCCTAGATGAAAGCTATCTTGGGAAGGGCTATACATGCTGCACTCACACCTCCTGATTGCAGTGTAGACATACCCTAAGTCAAAAGCCTTACGGTAGTCTAAGTATATTGTCAACACAGCTAAATTTGTAAACGCATCAAAAACCTATATCAAATTTGCTTGACAAGACCCATTTTCCATAAAATCATGTTGATTGGCATTAATTATGCTACCATAATTAAATTCTTTACTGACTCCATCCCAGATCAGCCTTTCCATGATTTTGCCCATGATCAATCTCAGCCTACCCAGCCTATAGTTATACAGGTCATCCTGTTTACCCTTTTTAAATACTGGTACAACATTAACTTTTCTCCAGACCCTTGGAACTTTCCCACTGTTCCAAGATTTGTTAAAAATCAGCATTAGTGGTTCCAAGAGTTCCTCAGCCAATTCTTTTAAGCATCATGTCTGAGGCAGGTGATTCAGCCCCACATAGCTTCCTACTGAGAGCTGTGCCTTAATGGAACAATCTGGGGCCAGAGTGCTTAGAGATAATGGGCCTGATCACACTACCCTTTGCATTGTTTTCACTCTTGATTGGGCTGGAAATTTCATGCGGACAGCCTTCCTTGCAACAGGGAATTTACACCAGGGTTGAATCTATGTCAGCCTGTTTTGTGTCAAATGTTCCTTTTATAGCTTGTTTTTAAAATCCTCTTCTCTTTCTAGTTAGATTTGCTTAAAGAAATAGTCATTTCAAAATGTATTTCCAATGGACTTACATTTCTGATTGCATGATGTTCAGGGTGAGTACATTAATAATGCTCAAAATGTGGTTTGCAGGCTTTCTGACAGCCCAACACCGTAGAATTTCAGCAGTAGACTCTGACCTGGAAGACCCTGCACTCAAATCCACTGAATCAATCATGCTGCACAAAGCAAAGCTTGCTATGGAATGTAGCCTTGCTGAAGTGAAAATTGAAGTGTACAGTACAAGTCCTCTGCTACAGAGTTCATCATTGCAAATTCATGGGCTTACATTAGACCACATAATTATAATGAAACTCTCAGTGGTATGATGTACAAGCCAACACCAATGCCCTGGGCTTTTTATGTTTGTCAAATGGAAGTAGCAGTAGTGCAGCAGAGGCTTATTCTTTTACAGCTGCACACAGCATATCTTAGTGTGGAGACGTGGCTATATTTGTATAACAAGCATCATTCTAGACATGTTGAGATCTTTCTGTTAGGGTTCAGAGTTGTGCCAAAACAATGTACCTAGAGCAAAAGTGACAAATTACCCCTTTTCACCAATTTCAAATACATCACTGAGACAGAGAGAGAGCACGTGAGAGAAATCCCTTTTTGCCAGTTTTGTCATTGCAGAAGCAAATGACTGTTTTTCATCTCCTGCAAAGCAGAATGATTATGTTAGCAGGCAGGTAAAATGAAGGTTAAAGTTTAAAAAAAATACAACTTGATGCATCACTTGGTCTCAATCTGAATGTTACTCATGTGATCATCTGCTCCAGAGTTCATTGTTAGGGAAGAGATTGAGAGATCCTCTTAGGAGAGGGAGGTTACTCAAATGTTGGCAGAAACAACGTGCACACTAAAATGACTAGTATTATGATTGAGAAACTGCACCAATGCATAAGGACACAGATAATAATAATAATAATTAATAATTATTAAAACCTACATCTTATCTGGAGCTTCGCAGCCATAGATCTAAAAGAAACTTTATGAAGAAGATCAGTATCCTTATCCTCATTTTTACAGCTAGGGAAGCCAAGGAACCAATAGACTGATTGCTTACAAAAGAGTGTTGTATCAATAAGGTCCTCCCATCTTCTTCTTCTTCTATTTGTAGTTCCAGACATGAATAAAGAGACTAGGACATTGATGATGTTCTTGATCCCAAATGGGCTGGAGCCAAAGGCTTTTGAAGTCAATGGAAGGACACCTATTGGTCCCAGGCCTGCCATGAGTTCTGTAGGAGCAACCCCCTTTGCCCACATTGTAGGATCGGGGCCTCTGAGTTCAATGGGCTTTGGCGCAAAGGCAACCAAATTAATCAGGTAGTGAGTATATTGATGCAGTATTGTTTGAAAAAGAAAGAGGCCACAGATTCCTAAGGAAGCAGTGTTGAGATAGGCCTAGTAAAAGAAAGGGAAAAAGTGACTAAAAATATGGACCAAGTTAAAAAACAACTCTACAAGCTACTGTAAATGGACAATGAACTCCCTTTCATCAACCATCTTTCTAAATTGTAATGATGCCTCTAGCATTGTGTCTGACTGCTGGGATGTTCATCCACTGTGGATATACTTTAGCCTGGTTCACAGCATTGAGAAAAAAATCTGCAGAACTTGGCATTTTCCCATTGCCTAGTTTCCTAACATTATTACTATTTAATGTGTGTAAATATCATATGCATTTTTATAATATCCCTCACCTCCAGCCTTTGTATGTCATCTGCCCCAGGCCAGAACAAATGGAGCTAACAAGATGTGTTTTTCTCACCAACTTGACCACTGTGCTTGTATGCTGTGTCCAACTCCCCCTCCCTTGTTTTTCTTTTGTTACCTTATACTGCATAAGCTTTTTAGGCCCAAGGAATGCCTCTTACTATATTTGTACACACCTAGCACAATGGGACCCCAATCTTGTTTGAGGCCTTAAGCACAACCGCAGTACAAGTAACAACAAACAATAATATTAAATTTCTAGGCCAAACAGGCAATTTAGTGGATCATCTTATAACTTCTAGTAAGCTGGAAGCTAGTTCTAGGAAATGTTCTTCTGAGATTCTGAAGTCAAACTTTTAAAATAGTATCTTTTGTAATTAGACTTTCCCCTGGGTAATGCACAATTTTATTCTGTGTATGGAGGATAAACTTTCCACTTTATTAAACACTAGTGGTTTGTAAGTTACAAAACGAATCAGAGAATGTGTACAACCATGCCTCTTTCAAAGCAACAATGAGAGAGGTTACGTACTTAGAGTTCTGATCTAATCAGTCATTTTAAATATCAGATTATTGAATTTTGTTCTGTTTTATATTCAGATTGCCTCTCAAAATATGTTAAAGATCCTGCGCATTGAAATTCCAGAGTGAGTGCTGGGCTTCCTACTTTTGTTCTTCTGCACTGATAGTTTTTAAAATGGAAACTCCAAGCTGTATTATGTAGGATCATTTATTTCTGCATTTTACACTTGAGCAACAGCATTCTGATTATCTGCTGCAATGAAAAGTAAGCAGCCATGCGCCTATAGACTTAATTACTTACTGCAGGTCCCATCCCTTCCGCTATGGGGTCAAAAGTGTTATTAAAAAAAACAAATTACTCAATGGATAGAGAAAGCCCACATGCAACATTGTACCACCAAACCTCACCTACATAGGAGCCAAGGCACTGGTTGAAATGAATGGGAGTTAGGCTCCTAAATACGTTTGTGGAACTGAGCCAGGCCCTGGTATACATGTTACACTGCAGTGTTGTTGTAGCCATGCTGGGCCAGGATATTAGAGAGACCAGGTGGGTGAGGTAATGTCTTTTATTGGACCAACTTCTGTTCGTGAGAGAGACAGGCTTTTGAGCTTACACAGAGCTCTTCTTCAGGTCTGGCTTCGCATGAGCTCGAAAGCTTGTCTCTCTCACCAACAGAAGATGGTCCAATAAAAGATATTACCTCACCCACCTGGTCTCTCATATACATATTATCAGTCACATTGGCCAGAATTTGCAAAAGAGCTTAAAGGAGTGTCAAACTGAGCATTCAGAAAAGGAGGCAGCCAAAATCAGTCACTTTTGAAAAACTTGGCCTTGAACTAATTGTACACTACATACACACACACACATTTTGATATATGCTTTGCAAAGTTGCCATGACTCCATAGGTAGTCTGCACACTACTCATTGATGCAGATAATTATATGGTGTCAAGTATCACAGGGGTAGCCGTGTTAGTCTGGATCTGTAAAAGCAGCAAAGAGTCCTGTGGCACCTTAGAGGTCTAACAGATGTATTGGACTATAAGCTTTCGTGGGTGAATACCTCTTCGTCAGACGCATGTAGTGGAAATTTCCAGAGGCAGGTATAAATATGCAGGCCAGAAACAGTCTGGAGATAACAAGGTTAGTTCAATCAGGGAGGATGAGGCCCTCTTCTAGCAGTTGAGGTGTGAACACCAAGGGAGGAGAAACTGCTTTTGTAGTTGGCTAGCCATTCACAGTCCTTGTTTAATCCTGAGCTGATGGTGTCAAATTTGCAAATGAACTGAAGCTCAGCAGTTTCTCTTTGGAGTCTGGTACTGAAGTTTTTTTGCTGCAGGATGGCTACCTTAAAATCTGCTATTGTGTGGCCAGGGAAATTGAAGTGTTCTCCTACAGGTTTTTGTATATTGCCATTCCTAATATCTGATTTGTGTCCATTTATCCTTTTACATAGGGACTGTCCCGTTTGGCCGATGTACATAGTGGAGGGGCATTGCTGGCACATGATGGCGTATATAACATTGGTGGACGTGCAGGTGAATGAACTGGTGATGTTGTAGCTGATCTGGTTAGGTCCTATGATGGTGTTGCTGGTGTAGATATGTGGGCAGAGTTGGCATTGAGGTTTGTTGCATGGATTGGTTCCTGAGTTGAGTTGCTATGGTGCGGTGTGTGGTTGCTGGTGAGAATATGCTTAAGGTTGGCGGGTTGTCTGTGGGAGAGGACTGGCCTGCCTCCCAAGGTCTGTGAAAGTGAGAGATCATTGTCCAGGATGGGTTGTAGATCACTGATGATGTGTTGGAGAGGTTTAAGCTGAGGACTGTAGGTGATGGCCAGTGGAGTCCTGTTGGTTTCTTTCTTGGGCTTGTCTTGCAGCAGGAGGCTTCTGGGTACACGTCTGGCTCTGTTGATTTGTTTCCTTATTTCCCCGGGCAGGTATCATAGTTTTGAGAATGCTTGGTGAAGATCTTGTAGGTGTTGGTCTCTGACTGAGGGGTTGGAGCAAATGCTGTACCTACGCTACATTGATGACATCTTCATCATCTGGACCCATGGGAAGGAGACTCTGGAAGAATTCCACCACGATTTCAACAGCTTCCACCCCACCATCAACCTGGAGCAATCTACATGGGAGGTCCACTTCCTAGACACCACAGTACAAATACGTGACGGTCATGTTAACACCACCCTATACTGAAAACCCACCGACTGCTATGCCTACCTTCATGCCTCCAGCTTCCATCCTGGACACACCACACGATCCATCATCTACAGCCAAGCACTGAGGTACAACCGCATTTGCTCCAACCTATAAGGTCTATAAGGTGCCACAGAACTCTTTGTTGATGATTATATGGAGGAACCACATGAAGGATAAGGAGGGGCTATCTGGGAGTCGTAGAAGAGGGAAAACCTCATGGGGAAATGTACCCAGCACTGGGAATGAGAGGCAGGTTGTCTGGGAAGGACATTCCTGTATGGTTTGCAAGGTCAGGAGTCTCTGCATGGTTTGTAAATCCTACAGGGATTCCTGTCACAGAGCAATTCTTACTCATCTTTTAAAATGTAAGGAAATTTCCAGACCAAAAAAACCCCCAAACAACCCCCACCCAAACCAAAAACCCTTTGTGAACCTATAATTACATAAGAACGGCCATACTGGGTCAGACCAATGGTCCATATAGCCGAATATTCTTTCTTCCGACAGTGGCTAATGCCAGATGATGCAGAGGGAATGAACAGAACAGGACAATTATTGAGTGATCCACCCACTGTCATCCACTCACAGCTTCTGGCAGTCAGAGGCCAGAGATACCCAGAGCATGGAGTTGCATCCCTGACTATCCTGGCTAGTAGCCATTAATGGACCTACCCTCCATGAACTTATCTAATTCTTTTTTGAACCCAGTTATAGTTTTGGCCTTCACAACAACCTCTGGCAATGAGTTCCACAGGTTTACTGTGTGTTGTGTGAAGAAGTACTTCCTTTTGTTTGTTTTAAACATGCTGCCTATTAATTTCATTGGGTGACCCCTGGTTCTTGTGTTATGTGACTGAGTAAATAACACTTCCTTATTCACTTTTTCCACAGCAGTCATGATTTTATAGACCTCTATCATTATCCCCCCCTTAGTCATCTCTTTTCCATGCTGAAAAGTTCCAGTATTTTTAATATTAAGGTTAAAAGAATCTAAAACTTCAGCCAAAACAGTCAGGATAACATTGTAATTTTCCAAAAATAACTTCCCTCTCTCATCCTGAAAAAAAACAACAACCAAGAACAAGAAAGAAGAAAGTTTGAAACCATGGTAATTTCAAGGTACAACTTGGAAAGCAAACATTTGAAAGTATGCAAATGCACATTTAAAGTCACTCAGACAAGCTCAGATGTCCCATCATACCACCCTGAGACTATCATGAACTGAAACAACCTTAACCCATGTGCACGGATCAGTTAGACTGAGTGCAGTTTTGTGGTCACTGGGATACGTCTGTGTGATAGAGAAGTTTGTCCCACAGTTTCTAGTCAGTCTCATAGTGTTAACTGGGAACAGAGTTAAGATTATCTGGGTGACCTTCACTGCATATTAGTTTACCTTAATTTTTCTGATTTGTTTTGTTTTGTTTTGCTTGTAAAGAGGAACTTTATCTTGGAATTTCCAAGAAAACATTTTCTTCTCTGAGAAAGCTATAATATTCTCCAAGCTTTTTGGTTGGTAGGCTTTCTGACTGAAGTGAGTTATTTTTACAAACTTGATCTCAGCTGAAAGTCTTTAGCTTTTTAGCTATTCTTGCACATAGTATAAATACACTAATTAGCATAACTCCTCTTCTTTTTAACCATCAGAAGTCTAAATATACATATTTATTAGAGCTTACAGAAAATATTTGACATTGGAATTGCAAACACTATTAGCAATAACAACGAGGAGTCCTTGTGGCACCTTAGAGACTAACAAATTTATTTAGGCATAAGCTTTTGTGGGCTAAAACCTGAGTCCTTTTGAAAAGCAATAGCCTATTGTTTTAACACGATGTAAAAGAATACAGAGTAATATTTATAGGATTTTTCCATTTACATGGATGAGAAAAATGTATCTCAGAATTAGTTTTTCCCTGTCTAAGAATTTAATGGATGATAATAGAATTTTAAACTATAAATGAAATGCTGATCAAGTTATATGAACAGAGATAATAGTATTTGCTTGCAATATTTATAGCAATAGTATGCTTATCTAATTTTTAAGACTCTGGGCTAAAGCATCTATTGTTTTAAAAAATACGTTAAAAAGCAACAGTAAAAGAAAATGATGAAATATTTAAAGTGCATACAAGGAAAATGAGTCCATAAAATACATAGTTAACATTAAAAGATAGCTCAGTACCATTTGGAATTTGTCTACTTGAGTACATTGTACACAATTAACTGTAAGCAGTGAAAATTGCTGAACCTTAAAAATATGATTCAGTCCAGCACAGCTTTCTTAATAACAGAATAGTATTTTTTTTTGTGTGTAAGATAATATAAAAACATGGTACATTTTAAATAAGAAAACACTAGTAAAATGATCAGGTTACATCGCAAAACAATTGCAAGTTTCACATGAAAATGCAAATATGAGAATGAGAGAAAGAGAGAGTGAGAATATTATTATGGAGGTAGCAGCAGCAGTTCCATGGTAAAGACTGTTGTGACTAAAATCCCTCAGTTTCATATTTATTGAATTTAGTTTTCAAATCTGGTACAATCCTTCATGGGAGAGCTGATTTTTTTGTGTACTTTATTTTTCGTGAAATACTAACATTTTCCAATTATCCCCTTTTGAGATTTTGCCCAGTTTGCCTTACTTTTTTGGAGGGGGGTGGGGGCGTAGGCAAAGAAGTACACTCCCCACCAATTCCAAACTTCTCAGACACGCAGCAAATACCTTGGATATAGGTCACATGAAATTTTACAATTAAACACATAAGGAGTTCCCTTATTCCCTGTATTCAGAAATAACTGTTTTAAGGTAGCAGAACTGCTCTGATCTGTCAGCAGTTTCTGTCTTCTGAGGCTGCTAGCCCACTTCCCAATTCACCAACTGTGCATATACCCCTAGCGAGTCCCAGCTCTGGCTGAGGGAATGGGATGGGCTTGTAGGAGAGAAATGGGGCTCTGGAAACCATATGGGTGAGCAGTGATGTGGGAGCAGTGGTATGTAGAGTGAGCAGGCATTTGGGGGTAACAGGGGTTGAGCTGGATTTATCAGGAGGCTGGGAGGCATAGCAGGACTGGGGAGGGCTTGAGGGGCATGGGCTTAGGAGAAATACTAGTGCACGGAAATAGGTAGGCCTGAGATCAGGGAGACCAGAGCAGAGCTGTGCAGGGGGACTGGGAGAAATGGACCCAATGTCTCTGTGCCAAGGCACTGTGCTTGAAGGTCTCTTGTGGCACTGCTGCCTCATTTCTCCACTTTATCGAGGCAGCAGCACAGGGGCAACTTCACTGTGGGCTCATGGGTTCAACTGCACCCAAATAAAAATGAAACCAAGGATGCAAAATCAGGCAAATATACACTTCTCCTGGGCTGGTGAAGAGGGGAGACCTCCAGCAGGGTGCACGGCTAGCGAGTGAGCCTGCCTGGCACTTACCCTGCAGCAGTGGCTCCTGTCCCAGTGGTCTGGGCTCAACTCCTTGCTCTGGGCCTTGCAATCTGCCACACAGGGTTGCAATGACACTCATGTTTGGCCCAGTTGCCCTCTGTCATGTGCGCCAGGTCGCAATGCTCAGAGAGGACAGGAGCTGCTGCTGCAGGGGTGAGTGTGGGGCAGGTTCGTTCCCAGGCCCCTTATTCCCCGCCGGGGTTTCCCCTTCACACCAGGCTGGGATTAGTGTCGTGGTGACACTGTGGAGGGTGCTGCTGTGGGTGGGCAACGTGCTCTTGGCAGTTTATCATGGTGCATCCATTGAACTGGGAGCCTGCCTCTGCCCTGTGGCAGCACTGTGGGGGGGCCTGTCACGTTCTGGGCTCAGACACACTTCTGGCACTGCTGCTTCAGCAACCCAGACTTTACAAACCGAAGCTGGGCTCCTGATGCATTTTGTAAGAGTGCTTCCAAGTCACTTCACTAACCCTCTCTTGTCACTGTGGTACAGCATTCTGTGTACCAACTGCCTTCTGCTGCCCTCTCCAGAAACTGCTGCAGTTCAATGGTGCTGCATGTATATAATCTGTAATATGCTTTTGGATGAAAGCTGCTGTATAAACGGACATACGTATTCTCAGATTACTCTATTCATTTGGACTCACTAAAGCCCTGATCCTGCAAGACCTGCAAGTTCATCTGTTTGTATTGATGCTGAGCTCCATTGACTCTGGTGGGTCTTTGCCCGGGCCAGGTGTCTGCTTAAATTACCATAATTTGATGGCAGGACCTGGGCCTAAATTGTGATGTCTGCTTCACTGGGACATCTCTGCCTGGTGAAGTGCCAGGAGTTGTGGATCTCTTGTGCCAGTGCAGGCCCTCTCCAGTTGTCCTTTCTGGCATTGCTGGCTTTGCACAGTGCTAAATCCCACATGTGCGCATTTACACACGCATCACCCCACATTGTTTGGGTAAAATAAGTCACATTGTTAGGTTAAACAAGAAGCATCTCCTAAACATGAGATGATCAAAGCTGGAGCACTGAATATTTTCATTTTGTTTTTTGACACAATTCATTGTAACAGGAGCAGTGTGTCAAGTAGAAAATCTAAGGACCTGTTGTTGATACAAACATTGGTTTTTTTCACCTGTTTTTAAATCCGTCTTTGTAGTCTGTAGATTTACAGACTAAGAGGTGATATCAATTGGTATATTTCTAATGACCAGGCGACTACAGATGCTTGGAGTAAAGGAAATAAACATAGCCCATCCCCAGTGACTTGCTACATACTCCAGGAGGATCCTTAAATCAAGTCACAATTATTTCTGTAATATTTACACTGTGAGAGTGGAGTTTCTTTTTACTTCTGTATCTAAAAATGTCACTGAAGCAATATGCATAGGAGTGGTAGCAAAGTTGTCCCCCACAAGAACCACAATTGTAATTGGGGGTTGCTTTTTGGTTTGTTTGTTTGTTTGATATATTCATATCAAATATCATATTCATTCTCCCTTCTCCTGCAGGGTTTTCTTGACCTCAACAAACTGAAAACAACTTAACTGCTCTCGTCTCCACACTCACCAGAAGCTCGTCCTTCCTCTTACCTGTTCCTTTTCCATTTCTCAACAAAATGAGGCACCTCTCCCTCTTGCTGACCTTCCCACAGTACTGCCCAAAATCCTTTCCTAGCCATTTCCTGCCCATCACTGAAGTGAAGCATTTTCACTTCCATTTTCCCTGATATGCCCTTCTCTGGTTCTAAGCCATTTTCTGCCTCAGCTTCCCAATTATGCATTCATTTCTTGGTCCTGAGGAAATTGGTTTTGATTGGAGAGTTACTGGTCATGCACAGTAGAGGGTTTTCCCCCCCTAGGATTCCTCATCATCTTGGCATCTAAATGTCATTTCTGCTAAGCCTGTAAAGTGCCTCACTCTCTATCCATCTTGTAATTGTGAAGTGGTCCATGTGCACTTTATAAAGTGTACCCATCAGTTCAAAGCAGGAAAGTGTCTGTGGCCCACTTCATTGTGTATAAAATGTGCAGGTGTCTGTAGGAATGCTTGCTTCAATCACTGAGCACCTTGCATGTAAATGACTTTCAGAGAGTTATGCAGTACTACAAGGTTGTCACAAAAAAGTGTCTGTTGTATTACTTGAAGAATACTTTGTAATTGCACAATGTTGCTCAATCTCACATTATCACAGGGCTTATGATATTTGGTATTTTTCTTAAAGCCCCAGATCCTGGAGTCAAGTGATTACATAAGAATCTCAGCTTTCATTTAAAAACAACAATAACAGCAGCATAAATTTCTAGTTCTTGTGATTGTGGAGAAGAGCTAGAAAACATGACCCAATTGCACCATAAAGCCTCAAAATATAGTAAGCAAATAAAAAGCCTTCCAGAGCTGTTGGCTTTTATAATCTCATGATTGTTAAAACAAATTCAGTGTTGGGAGTTGGGTGTCAAATCCATGATTTTTGAATAGTTGGTGTTGGCAATGCTGGATCATGTAACAAAGTGCTATAATGAATGTATACAAAAAGGAGATACAGTAAAAGCTGTATAAGCAACCCTAGCATTAGCATCCTCTTAATTAACAGTACACACACAATGTTCTTTTAACAGTTCTATATAAAACATATATGCACACATATGAATATTTATGGGGCTCTGTTTAATCTTTTCATCAGCTTGATAGTGTAGGGCCCTGCATAAGCCAGTGAAAACTGGGCTTGTTGCAACAATCTTATCCTAACACTTTTCAATCATGCATTCACAAGAATGAAGAACCCAGGTCAAGAACGCCAAGCAGAAAGACAATCTCAGAAAGAAGGAAAGCTGGGTGACTCATCACCAATCAGTGCTGTGGCAAGGAGGCTGCACCAAACAGGGTATCAGGGCCTACTTTTAAATCCTCACTCTCTGTTCCCTGAATGATCAAATGGCAGCCAGATCCCATTCATTCATGTCCATTGACAAAATAGAAATGTGAGCATTCAGACAATATCTTCCCTATAATGAACTGCCTGTGTACTGTCTGTACACTTTCATAGGCTGGATTGTGCCAGTAAAAGTTGTATGGCATTATTGTTTTGTTCCTTTTCATTTTAAATTTACAATGAGCATGTTCAGACAATAATCCTGTCGCTAAGCTCAGCAACATCTAATATTACAGTTAAAAAAAGCCCCTAGAATCATTTCATCTATAGCTTTCTTTATTAGCCTGTACTGTGATAAATACTTTCAAAGGGGGGGTACTTGAATGAGTTCTGCAACAGGACTTTGTTCAAGGTTGTACTTTAAGGGCATAGAGCCTATAATAGATCAATTGACTACTGTATTTTTAAAGGCTATGGGGGCCATTTTTAAAGTACTGTCACTAGGTCTTTAAGGAACAAAAGAAATAAACTAGCCTTTAGAAAAGATTACCTCCCCTTGCTTGATTTTAAATAATTAAAGTAAGTGTATAGTAGGCTATAACTTTGCATGATCAGTAGTGCACATTTGTACTGATGACTTTCTAATAACACACCTTGTTTTGAAGGTGCAATGGAAAGCAGATCAATTATGTAAACTTCTCCAAATATAGTTCTGAAACACTGTGTGATGCAAATTAAACATAGAAAAATGGTTTAGAGGTGATGCATCCAACTTGTATA
The DNA here is from genome assembly GCF_016161935.1 of Mauremys reevesii. NCBI lineage: Eukaryota > Metazoa > Chordata > Testudines > Geoemydidae > Mauremys > Mauremys reevesii. Next base: position 226,157,550 of record NC_052624.1, on the reverse strand, counting down.
GAAGACAAAGTAGGTTTACCCTTGCAAGTAAGAGAATATAATAAGATATGATACAAACATTGCTTTTTAAAAAAATTGTTAAAGCAATTTATATTTTTTTAAAGAAAGTTAACATTTTCAGCATATTTTTACATTTTTCAGACCATTAGATAAGAATAATATGTGAAATGAGTTGTTAGAGTTGGTGATGAAGCTTGCAGAGTATCTGTCTATTCTTTTAGAATGAATCTAAATAAAATGACAATACATCTGGAATGCAAATGGAAGCAAATACTGATAAAGACAAAACCATGCATGTCAACAACAGTGTTAAAACCAATGTACTTAATTAAAAAAGTGAAGTCAATTAAAATCAAAACAACAGTGCAGCAAGTACAAATGCTGGAATAATCATTAGGCCTTGCTGAATAATGGAGGAGTATAGAATTTTTTTAAGTGAAACAGCAGGGGTGATACATTACACAAAGCAACAGTCTACAACAATATGACAATTGAATTACTTCAGCCCCATTAGGCAGGTGCAGAAGAATAATTAACATGAATTTCTCCAGTGGAAAGGGAAAAAATAAACTTTTTTGTCTAATGCAAACTGTTATTCCCGCCCCCCCTATTTCCCCCAAATTGATGAGAAAATATGACAAGGAACCCAGTGATTAAAAACAGTGGCTTTATGCCATTGTTGTGAAGTTGGGTAATTGTGGGATAAAATATGCAGACAATGTATTCTCTAACAGCCTGACAGTGTTAAAATAGGCCAGGATGGCATTGCTTTAACTTTTTCTGTTCTGTCTGTGTATAAGCTTTGATTGTTTAGATTAAAAACAAAATATAAAAGATCTGCTATAGTTTTTGATTTTATAATCTCCTTCTGATATAAAAGGCATCCAGTGGTGCCTCGGGATCTATCTGATATCTAGTTTTCCATTTCAAATTCAAAACAAATTGTGACCTCCAATTTCATTCTGCTCCCTAAAATGCCAAAAAGAGTGAAAGAACTTCACATTCCTTCTTGAAATGTAAGCAGGTTCAAAAGCAACCGTTCTTTCCAAAAGAATCATCCCATTCCAGACGTCTTCTGCTTAAAACCAGAACAAAACAAAAAACCCTTTTCTTTCCTTCCATTGGGAACTATTGATATTGAAAGAAATGGCTGTATAGTTTACGGGGAAGATCAGAGACATTTGATTTTCTTTAGGATTATGAAACTGGGAAAACTCCAGCCTTCATCTTGCAATGACCTCCCTACTTCAGAAATATACAAATTAGGTCACATTCACATCTTTGAGTAAATATATCATGAATCAGATCACACAGAACAGAAAGAGACCTGAACCTCTGCCCCAAATTCAAACCAAACCCAAACTGAAATGAATTTTTGAAACATTAAAACCAACCAGTCACCCTTTAACAGTATTTTGTAGTTCACATATTTATGAGCTTCTTCGACTGACACTGAAAACACAGGTGCCAAAACAACATGACCATTACCTTAGTTCCATGAATATCTCCTCTGAAGCCAGGAATTAGTACTGTAACCCCTGCTAAAAATTGTGATTTGGTTCTGCGGCTGGCTTGCCTGGATTAGATACAAGTATTGTGCTATTGCTTGTTGCTTTGATTCCCACCCCCTCCACCCTAGACGGAAGGGTTGGTTTTTGTGCAGAGGTCCATGGCTGGGACCTGCAACCCCTCTCCCAACTCTAGGAACCGCCCACCTGACAAGTGGTGTCATGAACAGGAGTTAGGGAGTTTAGGTACGGATCCCTGGGGACAGTGTCTAGGTTCCAGGGACACCTTTGAACCATACCGACTCTCTTACAACCCCCTCCAACCTAGCATCCCTCCGGGCAGCCAGCCTGGCCACAATGACTGATATACCACAAGGGAGACCTGTGGTTATCGTGGTTGACAGGGATTGGCAAGACCAGCTTCTCAGCTTTCCAGGCAGGGCTGGAATCCACATTTAACAAGTACAGCCGCCCTGAGTACCAGAAGGTGAAGATCCTGTTGGGCTAGCTGTGGGGAGCTGCCTTAGTGGAAGTGCAGGCCTAGCCCGATGACCAGAAGAGTACCAACAAAAATATTTTAAGTGACTGGATTGGATTGATAGGCCCCTGACCCCGCCCTCCTTCCCCCCACCCGAACAGATGAAAGGGCCCCCAAAACGACCAAGATGCACAGAGAGTTTGCCAATAACCTCTAAGTGATCCTCTGCACCACCAAAAAAATGAGCCCCTCCCTGATCCAGAAGCTAGAACAGGACTTGGTGCAATGATTGTTAGAAGGGACCTGTGACCCAGGTACTGTGCAGGCTCCGAACTCCCTTTGGGTCCAATACCCCAATATAGACTTTGAGAACTTTAAGGAAAAGGCTGTGGATGCAATTGGGTCACAAACCTCTAAATGCCAGGAGCAGACACAGATCATAATCTTTAGCAGGGGTTACACAGACTCCCTTGTCCTGGCACAGCATACAGCGAAACAGCCTGCCTCCCACTCGCTCCACACCTGACTCGACACACACAGACTCTCTTTTTTTATCCTGACTCAGGGCCAGACTCTAGTGTCCCTTCCCTGGGTCCCCTGATCTCCTCACACTGCTGTAGCTTAGGGCTCCAGCCTCTTGCCCTGCTGCTTCCTTTATCTCTGCTTCCAATCTTCCCAGACCAATGCCCTCCGCCCCGCCCCTGTCATCTGCTCACTAGCTCCAACCATCACAGAGTCAGAGTTAATTCTGTGTCCTTGTTTTGGGGTGGCACTCCCCCTCAGCCAATCAGGTTTGTTCAGAGTAGCTGAGGTGAGTGGGAGGGAGGGGAAATGGAGGCGACAGGAAGGGAAAAAGGACCTGAGGAAGGATCTGTCCCACCAGCTCCACAGTACTGCAATCTCCCCAGAATACCTGTGTTCACAACATTTTCAGCCATTTTTAGAGACTCAAGAAATATGAAATGTTCAAATGTAGCATTGTTTCAGAGTAGCAGCCGTGTTAGTCTGTATCCGCAAAAAGAACAGGAGTACTTGTGGTACCTTAGAAACTAACAAATTTATTTGAGCATAAGCTTTTGTGGGCTACAGCCCACTTCTTCGGATGCATAGCTATGTAGCAGAGATGCATCATATTGCTTAATCCCTGACCATCTTGTCTAATAGCCATTGATAAATATATCCTCCATGAACTTACCTTATTCTTTTTTTTAACCCAGTTACATTTTTGGCCTTCACAATATCCCCTGGCAATACTGGGTGACTGTGCATTGTGTAACAAAGTACTGTGCATTGTGTAACGAAGTACTTCCTTATTTTTTTTTTTAATCTAGTTTCATTGGGTAACCAGTATGGTAGGTGTGCTCAAATACCACCTACCAGATTGGAGCCGATTCAAAATTTGGCTGGGAAGGAGATGGTGGTGCCCATTTTATAACTTTTATCCTAGTGGTTAGAACATTCACTCAGGATGTGGGAGATTTGGGTTAAATTCTTCTCTCTTGCTGAGAGGGGAGAAAGAATTTGAACAGGGGTCTTCCACCTCTCCTGAGCGTGCCTTAACCACTGAGCTATAGGATATTCTGATGCAGGTCTCGCTCAATCCGTCCTGTTGAAGCTCCACTGAATAGAAATATTTAAATAGTCAATGGGCCAGAGATAGAGAGAGAGAGTGTGAGCATGAGACTGACTCTATAGCATGGTAGTTAGGGCACCTCTCTGGGAGGTAGGAGACTTAAGGTCCCGGTCTAATGATTTTTTAATTACTTTTAATACACAGCAGAATTGCTTCAACAGGAGAGATTGCTGAATGTGGCAATAATTAGGACAGGCCTAAAGCATTAGAAAAGTTGCATGGTGTAACAAGATCAATTTAAAATTAGACTAAGTTACAGTTAAGTGTAACCCTCTAATGAAGACATTCTTAATAAACCAGTTTACCTTTGCTTATTTTGATTTAGCCTAAGTCATTTAACAGAATCTACTGTGTACTCAGCACTTTTGAAAATAAGCACATGTATTTGAGAGGCTGAATCAGGATTTAGGAGTCTAAATTTAGGTGTCAAATTTTGAAAACTTGGTCAAAATATTATTAAATGTTCAAATTTTGAAAACTGAAAGAACCAAATTTTTTTTCTAAAGTTTAATTTATAATAAGCTTAAGTGTTACTTGAATCAATACCAAGTTTTAAAAAAACCAAAAAACAGACAGGATTTTCTTCTTAAAGTTGACCATGTCCCTTTAATTTGGCTTCAGCACAGCTTTCTTCACATTTAAATAAGTTGTAGTCAAACTTCTTTTTACGAGCTGCCAAAATCCTCTTCTTGGCATAATGAGATCTAGTGATCAAGGAATACCATTTATTCAGCTGATGCAGTACATACTGGATTTCAGTTTCCAACATTGACCTCCAGCTTTACCTCCGCGGTGACACAAAGCAATGATTTCAGGATGCTCACTGTAGTTTTCTGTGACAAAGCCAGTGAAAACTAGTTTGCTTTTGTGATGCTGGCAATATTACCCCCAGGGAAAAAGAAAATGTGCTGCCCAGTTCTGGAAAAAGCAAAAGCAAATGTTGGCAGTTTTCTTGTAGGCATGGAATTAATAATTAATCCTTGAAAGTTAAATTAAGCATTAGTCTCTATGTCTAGTAGTACTAAGCTGCATTGCACTGTCTTTATACCAGGCTGGCTTTATGTACCAGCACTTTCATGCAACTTTAAATTAATATTCAAAATAAATATCGCGTTCATATTTTTAAACACAAAGTTCTAAGGGCTATAATGTACCACTTAGGCAAGACCTTAACAAGAAGTCACATGACGCTATACCACCAGACAGCATTTTAGCTCCTGGAGGTAGGATACCTCCTGGCATTCCAAGACATGCAGAGGCTACATGCCCACTACTACACCTCCTTGCGGGGTGCAGATGATCCCATGTGGCTTGCCAGTGAGTGCATATGGAGGGCTATATTTACAGCTCCTGCTTACCCTCTTCATAGTTCTTTGCACTCTTGAGGAATCAGGACAAACTCTGTACTTCTGGGGTCTGCACTGCAATTGGAGCTGTGCTTGCAGCTTGGATAGGCATATCTACACTAGCTTTAATCACGAGTACTAGTAGCAGTGAAGGTGCGGTAGTAGGTGCTTCAGCACGGGCTGTACAAGCCCACCCAGAATCCTAGGTATGTATTCGTGTTGCTTATCTGTGCTGAAGCCCATGCCACTGTGTGTCTTCACTATTATTTTTAGCTAGATAGATTGCAGTGTAGGTAACCTATAAGTGAGGAGTGTGATGGGATCCCCGGGGTGCAGTCTGGACCATGGGACCGCTGTGCCCCTTTAACTCTCCAGCCTGGGCTGTCTCTCACAATGCTTTGCTAGTGACCAGCAGCAAACCCCTCCAGGTACTATTATCACTCAGCACAACTGCGTGTGGCGCCCCACACCCAGCTAGATTGCATGTATGCTCCCAAAAGCACTCAGGAATCACATAGAGACAGGCACCAGCCAAATCCCCCCACTCCCAGCCTTGTACCTCAGGAATATACTGTCTTGCACTGCTCAAGACCCTTTCTTGAGCAATGCAAGTTTTTTAATTGGTTCACCTCACCACTTCATCAGTGGTAAGTGGACATACACAAGCCTTTGTAACCTGAGCAGATTTACCAAGCACTTCAGGCAAACTCATTGGTAAAGATAAACAGTAAAAAAAGTTTATTGATTACAAAAGATAGATTTAAGTGATTATAAGCGATAGGCAAAAAGTCAAAGTGGTTACCAAAATAAAATAAAATATAAGCACTCAACTCTAAACTCTCAACCCTATCAGATTGGGCAACATCTAGATTAAGCAGTTTTTCTCACCCCACTGGATATTGCAGTGCATAGTACACAGATTTCATCCTTGAACCCTGGGCCAGTCTCCTCTGTTGGAGTCTTCAGTCTTCTGAGTGTCCTTGTTGCTTGCAGCATAGGTGGGGAGAAAAGAAAAGGCGAAGCATGGGGCCACTGTGTTCTGCTTTATACCGTTAGTCCATGTGCTTGGAGAACACAAATCCAGTCATGTCTGGTGGGCATTGCTGAGTCACCAGGCAAGGCTGAGCAACTCCCCTGGTGGGACCTTGTGCAAGTGAGTCATTGAATTGTAACTCCCTTGGTAGACAATGGCTGTTGATGGTTGTTCAACACCCACCTGGGCATCGGTTAGCTCCCTTCTCCTTGTCTTTCTCTGTTGGGAGCTACCTTCTGGGCAAGTCCCCACCGCACAGCATATTTTAGTGACAACCATACAACAAAATCTCATAACTTCATATGAATTAATGATATACATATTTAGATAGAATAATGGCTTTCAGCTAATCATAACCTTTCCCTGATACCTCATGTGACATGCTTTATGTGAAATATCACAATTATATATAACTGATGAATATGGGGGTTACAGGGTGCTCCCCTAACATATAGACTATCACAGGGGGCAAGACTCCTTTATACCCTTCTCCCTCCCTGCCCCCCATCACGCTCTATGTATTCATGTAAGGGCAGCAAGAATTCAGGCTTAAATGGACAGCTCATTTAGGGTCTGATCCAAGCCCATTCACGTTAATAGAATCTTTCCATTTACTTAGTGGGCTTTGGATTAGGCCATTACTTGGGGGACATGTTCTTCATGTGAAATCTGCAGCAGAAGAGTGGACTCCTGACATGGAAACACCGCAGCAAACACAACAGCAGCAATGTGCTTCTCAACTGGGATACCTGGCACTGGTCACTGTTGGAAGACAAGATACTGGGTTAGATGGACCTTTGGTCTGACCCAGTATGGCCATGCTTATGTTCTTAAGCTATACCACAGGAGTTACTGTACTATTGCACCATTGCTGCATTAATCCTCTTGGCCTTTGTGTCAGGGGATAAGGAGAATTCTGTAGAGGGCCACTATATGGGGTGATACTCTGGGGACCTTCTTTGTGAGCTCTTTTCCCGCCCTGCATGTAATTACTAGTCCATTCACTCTTTTGCACTAGCCTCATTATCCTAGAAACTGGCTGAACCAGTGTAAAGCTGGCATAAATAAGAGTAGTGAGTTAGTGATCTCTGTACTACAGCATGACAAAGTCATGATTTTGCCCATATGAGCCTGTATTAAAGTAGTGAACATTCAGATACAGGGCTTAATACTCCTTTGTAACATGAGAAAACAAGAAAACTTTAATGGTGTGGAAAGACTCTTCAGGATTCTTAAAACCCACAAACTTCCAAAGAGGAAAAAATGTATGCGGTTGTTCTAGCCATGTTGGTCCCAGGATATTATAGAAACAAGGTGGGTGAGGTAATATCTTTTATTGTACCAGCTTCTAAATGGGATGACAATATTCTCAGTCTTCTGCTGGCTGAGTGGGCTCTAGACTTTGCTGTGAGACCAGGGTAATTGAATGCTATAGGCAGGGGCGGCTCTACAAAGTAGGCTGCCCCAAGCAGCGCGGAGCGCTGCGCCGCCCTTCCCCAGTCCCGCGGCGGGTCCCCTCTTCCCGCGGCTCCGGCATCCTGGGGAGGGCGGCATTTGGCTCCGGTGGAGCTCCCGCCGGCATGCCTGCGGCAGGTCCACCGGAGCCCGGGACGAGCGGACCTGCCGCAGTCATGCCTGCGGGAGCTCAACCGGAGCCGCGGGAAGACGGGACCCGCCGCAGGCATGACTGCGGCAGGTCCGCTCGTCCCGGGCTCCGGTGGACCTGCCGCAGGCATGCCGGCGGGAGCTCCACCGGGGCCAAATGCCGCCCTCCCCAGGATGCCGCCCCAAGCGGGCGCTTGGCCCGCTGGTGCCTAGAGCCGCCCCTGGCTATAGGAATTACAATACAAAAATGATACATAACAAACAAAGTAGTAGTGATAGTTTTTCTGGCTATGTCCCAGAGTGAGTTATTGCTGGACTATACACCCTAGAATGATTAGGCATCTTGTTAGTTTCACTCCTAAGCCAAATAAATAGTAACTGAGACCCAAAACTTTCCCTAAAGGTGGTAGTAATGGCAAACACCTTTGATCACAACACAGCCTGACTGCTGTGATCAGAATTTACTGTTGGATAACATTAGACTTTTATGTGGCCAGTGAGTTTTACATGAGTTTCATCCCATCTTACAAAGAAGAAAGTCTTTTCCTCCAACTCCTCACCACATCTAGCTCCTCACATCCACCTTCTTTTTGTGCTTCCTTTGCCCTTAGGCATCCTATTATATAGCTTCTTGTACTGAATCTCCATCTTGTGTGTGGGGGAGCTCTTACTGTAGAATACACCATGATAGATCAATACCACAGCCACCCAATTGGGCAATTATGAGGGAGACATCTCTTGATGACCCCAGGGCCTTATTCTGCACTGAGAAATGCTGTCAGAACTGGCCTCTTAATCATATTTTCATACATAATATACCCAAGTGTGTTGATTAATCATGTTACTTTTATGCATAATAGTAGCACACCAGCTGTACACAGAACTTTCAAGTGCATCATACACAAGTTATTCTGAGGCCAGGATGTATTACAGCAGTAGACAACTTAAGACAAGCTATAATTTGAAGCACTCCCTTGAGTGGGAGAAAAGATATAAGGAGACAGAAGAGGCACGGTGAACCAAGTAAGTCTAAAACAGTGTTTTATTTTGAATGTAGCAAGCAAGAATTTGGTGGGGCTTAACCGGATTCTTTCCTCAAATAAGCTCACAAAACTGTCACCACTTCACCATCTTGCTGCTGTTCTCCTCTCTTTCCTTAGGGTATGTCTACACTACAAGAGTAGTTCGATTCAACTTAATTCGAATTTGTGGAATCGACCTTACGAAGTCGAATTTGTGTATCCACACTAAGGACACTAATTTGACTTTGTGATTCCACACTAATGGGGCCAGCGTCGACTTTGGAAGCGGTGCACTGTGGGAAGCTATCCCACAGTTCCCGCACTCCCCGCTGCCCATTGGAATTCTGGGATTTCCCCCCAATGCATGCTGGGGGGAAAACTGTGTCGAGAGTGGTCTTGGGTAACTGTCAGCATTCAACCGTCACTCCCGCCGGTGGGAAATCAGTTCGCGCACTTTTCCTGTTAGTGACAGCGCGGACGCCACAGCACTCCACTGCGATCATGGAGCCCGCTGCGATCATCGCTGCACTTATGGCCGTTGTCAACTCCTCACACCTTATCGTCCACCTCTTCAACAGTCAGATGCTGAGAAATCGGGCGAGGAGGCTCTGACAGCGCGGTGAGGACATGAAGTCTCAGAGTGGCACAGACCTCTCAGAAAGCACGGTACGCCGCGCCGTGGAGATCATGGTGGCAATGGGTCATGTTCATGCTATGGGACGGTGATTCTGGGCCCGGGAAACAAGCACAGACAGGTGGGACCGCATAGTGCTGCAGGTCTGGGATGAATCACAGTGGCTGCGAAACTTCAGGATGCGTAAGGGCACTTTCCTTGAACTCTGTGACGTGCTGTCCCCTGCCCTGAAGCGCAAGGATACCCGCATGCGAGCAGCCCTGAGTGTGCAGAAGCGAGTGGCCATAGCCCTCTGGAAACTTGCCACGCCAGACAGCTACCGGTCAGTAGCGAACCACTTTGGCGTGGGCAAATCTACCGTGGGGGTTGCTGTGATGCAAGTAGCCCACGCAATCGTTGAGCTCCTGCTCTCAAAGATAGTGACCCTGGGAAACGTCCAGGTCATCATAGATGGCTTCGCCGCGATGGGATTCCCAAACTGCGGTGGGTCTATAGATGGGATTCACATCCCTATCCTGGGACCGGACCACCAGGCCAGCCAGGCCAGTAGACCACCAGGCCAGTAACTGAAAGGGCTACTTTTCAATGGTGCTGCAAGCAGTGGTGGACCATAGGGGACGTTTTACTAACATCAATGTCAGGTGGCCGGACAAGGTTCATGACGCGCGTGTTTTCAGGAACTCTGGTCTGTTTAGACGCCTGCAGGAAGGTAGTTTCTTCCCAGACCACAAAATAAGTGTTGGGGATGTGGAGATGCCTATAGTGATCCTCGGGGACCCAGCCTACCCGCTAATGCCCTGGCTCATGAAGCCCTATACAGGCGCCTTGGACAGTGACAAGGAGCTCTTCAACTACCGGCTGAGCAAGTGCAGAATGGTGGTGGAGTGTGCTTTCGGACGTCTCAAGGGGAGATGGCGAAGCTTACTGACTCACTCGGATCTCAGCGAAAGCAATATCCCCATTGTTATTGCTGCTTGCTGTGTGCTCCACAATCTCTGTGAGAGCAAGGGGGAGACCTTTATGGCAGGATGGGAGGTTGAGGCAAATCGCCTGGCTGCTGATTACGCTCAGCCAGACACCCGTGCAATTAGAAGAGCCTAGCGGGAAGCGCTGTGCATCCGGGAGGCTTTGAAAGCTAGGTTCCTCAGCAAGCGGGGTAACCTGTGACTGTTCAGTTTCTTTACAGAGAAGCTGAACCTGCCCCTGCTTCACTTACTGTTAACTTTCTTCTGCGGTGACATACCCCGTTCACCACGTTTCCCCCCTTCCAACACACGTTTAAAAATAAAGTTAATGGAATATTTTTAATTAGCAATGTTTTATTTACTAATGAATTCGCGTTAAAGGGTTGAAACAGGGATGCAGACTGTGGTGGGTAGGGTGTGCAGTGATGTACAGACCGCTTCTACACTCGAGGAATGACAGGCTCCTGCCCCTAAAGCGGTCTGCACTGCCGGACTGATTGTTTCAACGGAGACTGCCATCCCTCCTTTTCGGGACTCTGTGTACGGGGGCTATATGGCCTTGTGGTGGGGGAGGACTGGGGGCAGGACGTTTACAGGTGGGTGTGAAGGAAGGGGTGAGGGGTGCAGGCTCTGGGCTGGGGGTGGGGGCGTAGGAAGGGGTGAGGGGTGTGTGGGAAGGGGGAGGTTGGTGTAGGGGGATGAGGGCTCTGGCTGGGGCTGAGGGTTTGGGGCATTGGAGAGGCTCAGGGCTATGGTGGAAGGGCAGGGTAAGGGCAGCCTGCCTTGCCATTTTTGTATGGCAGGCGCTAGGACCCTGGGGCACCAGACAGCATTTCTGCGGGGAGCCGCTCTACTGTCAGGCAGGTACGGAGCACGGCGGGGTGGGGGGGAGACCCGTGGGGGCCAGGGCCAGATCCAGGCAGGAGCGGGGGAGAGACCCAGCTCCAAATATAGCTGGAGCAGGGCACCTTCCGCCTATGCACAGAACATGAAAAACACCTCCCAGACTGACCAGGGTGCCTAGTGACTGCACTATGTGTGTGTGACCTGCTGTAGATCCTGCCCCCGTGTATGTATCCAGGTAATGGTGAACGTCCTATGCAATTACCAAACCCCTCCCCCCCCCCTTCACACAAAGTCTTCTGTAAAGAAACATGACGGAAACAGTAATGAACAGCAAACTATTTTTAATAATCAACTACACGGTGAGGGAACGAAACTGGGATTTGGGCTGGGGTGATCCAGGAAGGGAAGGACTTCTCAAAATTTAGCGAATGAGAGCTTTTTGGTACTTGAGCACTCTGCTGGGGTGGAGTGACAGTTTTCACGGCTCCTGGCGCACCTCCTTCTTGTTATTTTGCGTGAGGGGGGTATGGGACTTTGTGGCAGGGGAGGGCGGTTGCAGATACACTGCAGGGGGGCTCTGTCCTCCTGCCTGCGGTCCTGCAGAACATCCACAAGGCGCCTGAGCATGTCCGTTTGCTCCCTTATTAGTCCAAGCAGCATTTGAGTCGCCTGCTGGTCCTCCAGACGCCATCTGTCCTCCCGTTCGCTGTGTGAGCGCTGCTGCTGGGAGAGGTTCTCCCTCCACTGGCTCTGCTGGGCCGCCTCGGCTCGGGAGCAGCCCATAAGTTCTGCGAACATCTCGTCCCGTGTCTTTTTCTTGTGCCACCTAATCTGCGCCAGCCTCTCTGAGGGGCATGCTGGAGCAGGTCGGGATACAGGTGCAGCTGTGTGATGGGAAAAAGGGATTGACTTCCTTATAAAGATACATTTCCGCAAAGAGGAAACATAGTCTAGTCAGTCTCTGTGAACAAGACCATGCACAGCACTCACTCAGGGAAAGTTCGAATTTTCGGAATTCGCTTTCATTGCCTGGGGGATTGCACTGCAGACCAGACAAGCGGGGCAGGACAGCAGAATCCATGGAGCAGCCAGGCATGGTAAGCCAAAAACTTTTGGCTGCTTAAAAGTCAATGTATACCACTGTCCTCTTGCTACAGGCAATCCTGAAAGCATAAACTCTGCCCCTGTTGCACCCCCTCGTGTCTGTTCCCTGGGAAAGAGCCCTGTATAATGCCACTCTGCAGCCTCCACCACGTGGCTGTAAAGTGACGCTCATTGTTATGCAAAGGAACAGTGAAGCACTCCCAATACTAATAGTACACAAATTACTGTAATTAAATGCAGGAGTCTCCGAGCGAGATCACCCTGAGGAGGGTCACTGAGATAGAGAGCGCATGCTACGTGAAAGCCAGCACAAACCAGGGGCCTATGTGGCCATGCTTGTGGAGGCAATGCTCCCGGAGTACCTGATGCTAGCTTGGCGCGGAAAAGTGTGCTACCATGGAGCACCCAATAAGGCAGCTCTCCCCAGGAACCTCATGCGGAGGCTTTTCGATTACCTGCAGGAGAGCTTCTCGGAAATTTCCCAAGAGGATTTCTGTTCCATCCCCATATATATTGACCTTCTTTTCGCATAGTTAATATTCCTGTTCTGTTAGAAAAAATGTTTGCATGTTTAAAGCACTTACCGACTGATCCTTCCCCTGATTCAGGGTCCGGGGTAACGGCTGGGGAGGGTTGGTAGGGGATCTCAGTGAGGGTGATGAAGAGATCCTGGCTGTCGGGGAAATCAGCGTTGTAAGCTCTGTTGACTGCCTTGTCCTCCTCATCTTCCCCGTCTGCGAACATCTCCGAGGAACAGTCCGTCGACAGTATCCCATCCTCAGAGTCCACGCACACTGGTGGGGCAGTGGTGGCAGACCCACCGAGAATGGCATGCAGTGCCTCGTAGAACCGGCATGTCTGGGGCTGGGCTCCGGAGCGTCCGTTTGCCGCTCTGATTTTTTGGTAGCCTTGTCTCAGCTCCTTGACTTTCACGCGGCACTGCGTTGTATCCCGGCTGTATCCTCTGAGTGCCATGGCTTTGGAGACCTTCTCGTAGGTCTTTGCATTCCGTTTGTTGGAGCGCAGCTCCGAAAGCACAGACTCATCGCCCCACACAGCAATGAGATCCAAGACTTCCTGGTCAGTCCATGCTGGGGCCCTCTTTCTAGTCTGAGATTGCATGGACACCTCTGCTGGAGAGCTCTGCATCGCTGCCAGTGCCGCTGAGCTCGCCACGACGTCCACACAGGAAATGAGATTCAAACTGGCCAGACAGGAAAAGGAATTCAAATTTCCACGGGGCTTTTCCTGTGTGGCTGGTCAAAGCATCCAAGCTCGGACTGCTGTCAAGAGCGTCAACAGAGTGGTGCACTGTGGGATAGCTCCCGGAGCTACTAAGGTCGATTTGCATCCACACCTAGCCTAATTCGACATGGCCATGTCGAATTTAGCGCTACTCCCCTCGTCGGGGAGGAGTACAGAATTTGAACTAAAGAGCCCTCTATGTCGAATTAAATGGCTTCCTGGTGTGGACGGGTGCACGGTTAATTCGAATTAACGCTGCTAAATTCGAATTAAAGTCCTAGTGTGGACCAGGCCTTAGTCCTTCCCAAAATTCTGTCTTGTGTTGTCCAGAATGTATTACATTAATTCCAGATCTATCAATTGACATTAGGTACAAGAGAAGCTTCTTCCCATCATTGCCATTAATATGCACTGGGTGTTCAGAACTTAAAACTTGGGGCTTAAGTTTGAGATTTTTCAATAAAGGTAAGGGCGTTAGACACAGAACTCCCATTGATTTTCAGTGAGATTTGGGCATTTAACTGCCTTATACCCCCTTGAAAATGTTTAGGTTGGCTAATTCTCATGCTGTCAATTGGACAGCATAGCGGCCGCGAAACATGTTATGTGCCTCCATGATGCTCTGTCCTCAGCTAAATATGGAGCATTAAAGGGTAAGATGTCTGTGAAGGACTGGTATCTGTTGACACAATCCAGCCATTATGTTTTAGGTCTGATGGGGAGGCAGGGGGTGTCTTTTCCATCCTGCAGTCATTCCATCAAAATTAAAATTAATTCTCACAGGGAAGTTGATAGGTGTTCAGCGCAGATGACCGAGTGCTTGACACAGCCTCTTCCCCCATTTAAAGAAACAATTGTGTGTTCAATTCTTAAGAAATGGACAAGCACTGTAAAATGGAGTTTTTCTCTGTTCTCAAAGCAAAGTCACAAATAGAGCGGAGATTCATTTGCCTTTACACCTTGATATTTATTGTGTAATATTCTGAATACAGAGATGTATTTATTCATCTTTCATTCAGCTTCCTTATTCGTCATTCCTATGACTTTAACTAACTTATTAAATGTCATTTAAGAAGAACTATTTGCTAACTTAATGCCTGGATCTGGTACAGTGAAGTCACTGCAAAGCTATATACCATGAAGCAGTTGGTCAAATGGTATCTGCTACTGGTTCCTATACTCTGATTTCAATACACAGAATTTAATGTTATAAGCAGACAATTAACTATGATGATTACTCACAGGCCATTTATATAAGATCTTAGCAGAAGGAAGTCATTTTGGCTGCACTATGGTATTTAATAGTATTTTAATTTTTAATAATTGGAGATATACCAATCTCCTAGAACTGGAAGGGACCTTGAAAGGTCATTGAGTCCAGCCCCCTGCCTTCACTAGCAGGACCAATTTTTGCCCCAGATCCCTAAGTAGCCCCTTCAAGGATTGAACTCACAACCCTGGGTTTAGCAGGCCAATGATCAAACCACTGAGCTATCCCTCCCCCCTTGTGTTATATTGAATACACCCCCTACTCCGATATAACGTGACCCGATATAACACGGGTTCACATACAATGGGGTAAAGCTCTGACACGCTGCTCTGAGCAGTGTATTAAGGGTACCAGGCCAGGGCTGAGGGGTTCGATAAGGAGCAGAGGGTCTCGGGGGCAGTCAGGGGCTCTCCCACCCCAGGGTCTAAGAGGCAGGAGCTGGGGGGAGCAATTTTGGGGACCCCGCAGTTCCAGAGTGGCCCGGGGGATTAGCGGGGGGCTGGGAGCAGCCCGCTCCACTTCCCTCGCCCCCGCCCCAGCCGTGTCGCTCTGGGGAGGGGGTTTGGGGGCAGGGATCCCCCCCGCACTCAGTGGCAGCGGTGGAAGAAGAGCAGCCCAGCCCCAGCCCACTCCACTCCGCCAGCTCCCAGCCACGGCACTGCGCTTCCCGCCGCAGGTGAGTGCGGGGCCTTTCCCCAACCCCCTCCCCCCTCCAGCGACATGGCTGGGGCCAGGGCAAGGAAAGTGGAGCAGGCTGGGGCTGCGTTGCTCCGCTTCCCGTTGCAGGTGAGTGTCTGTCAGGGGGCGGGGTGTGTGGATAGGGGTTGAAGCAGTCAGGGGACAGGGAGCAGGGAGGTTGAGTAGGGGGTGGAGTCCTGGGGGTGATTAGGGACAGGGGTCTCTGGAGGGGGCGGTCAGGGAACAAGGAATGGGGTGGGGTGGGCAAAGCAAGTTTGATATAACGCGGTCTCACCTATAACACGGTGAGATTTTTTGTCTCCCAAGGACCGCGTTATATTGGGGTAGAGGTGTACTGTGTCTGACTAGTTAGGGCATGCAGGTACAAGAGCTATGGCTACAAATAAGTACTTGAGAGTCAAATTTTCAGTTACTGCTTTACCTAAGAACATAAGAATGCCCATACTGATGGTCCATCTAGCCCAATATTCTCTCTTCTGACAGTGGCCAATACTAGATGCTTCAAAGGGAATGAATAGAACAGGGCAATTATCAAGTGATCCATCCATAGTCATACAGTTCCAGCTTCTGGCAGTCAGACACTTAGGGACACCCAGAGCATGGGATTGCATCTTGGCCAATAGCCATTGATGGACCTGTCCTCCATTAATTTTTCTAATTCTTTTTTGAACCTAGTTATTGTTTTGGCCTTCACAACATCCCCTGGCAATGAGTTCCACAGGTTGACTGTGCATTGTGTGAAGAAATACGTCCTTAGTTTTAAACCTGTTGCCTATTAATTTCATTGTGTGACCTCTGGTTCTTGTGTTATGTGAAGAAGTAAATAATACTTCCTTGTTCACTTTCTCCACACCAAACATTTTTGTGTAGTTTCCCTTTCTGAAGTTGAACGCTACTGTGTTAGGGCTTCTTTGGTATTCCCCCCCCCAAGGATGTTACATTTAATTATAGTTTGGTCACTATTACTGAGAGGTTCAGTTATATTGACCTCTTGGACCAGATCCTGTGCTCCACTTAGGACTAAATCAAGCATTGCCTCTCCTCTTGTGGATTCCAGGACTAATTGCTCCAAGACACAGTCCTTAATGGTGTCTAGAAACTTTATCTCTGCATCCAGTCCTGAGGTGACCTATACCTAGTGAATATGGGGATAGCTGATTTGTGCTGCTCCAGTGGTGCAAAGCATTTGTAAAGCCAACCATGTGGCTGGGGATTCCCCTAATATAAGGGAAATTCCCTAGGTGACAGACCTAAAGTAGTGGTTCTGTGCCATCTGTTCCCCACACATTGTACACACTAGCACTCGCTGCTTTAATAGACCTATGGGGATTGTTGCAGCTGGGCACAACTCAGAGCAACTCACAGGCTGCTCTGAGTTGCACCAGGGTGAAACCAGCAATAGGTGATCCCAGAATCAGAGGGAAGTACCTGCTCCTGTGTGAGCAAGTGACCAGTTGGGTATCTAATTGGTCATTTGTATTTGCAAATATAACATTTGCACAGGGTGGCTGTACGAAACCTTGTGTTGGAAAAAGGAGATGATAAATTTGCACATGCAATCATGTTAATTGCACATGCAAATTGGGCTTTCAGCTGTGCACACAATTTTAATGCACACCTTTGTGGACGCACAGTATATGAAGGATATCACTGAAGGCTGTCATCGGTAATAGAATATAATACACTATCTTGTTAACTTCTATGTGACAAGAGAAAAATCGAGTGTTGTAAATACAGGCAACAGACAAACTCTGACTTTGCTAGATATCTATTAAATATTCCCAAATCAAAACTACATTAAACTGGAGTTAAGATTGAAAGTACATATCAGTAATTTAGGGTAACATACATTATAGGGAAATGGAATGTTTCCCCATAGTGGCACCATGCAATGACCATATGCTTATGATATAGATATTTTATTGTCTGTTAGATTCAACGTTTTAAAGACAGATTCCATTTTCTGTCTCTCTCTTTTTATTTTTAAACCATCATAGTTTCATGTTAGGGCAGAGTAAAGGTTGTTTGGGTTCCTTACCTGTGCATTTCTGTACTTTAATATGTTTGGATTTTTATTAAGAATAATCATAACTCTGAGTTTCATAGATTGGAATTACAACATCCTTGTAATATAATTACAATATCCCTGTAGTATATGTTACTGTAAATTATTGATCTGTCCTCTCAAACTTAACTCTATTTTAACAAAAACGTTGGGCATTTCTTTTTTTTTCTGAACTACATTTTTCTCATAGGAACACTAAACAATAAACTCCAAGAATCTGTTACTGCAGGATATTTCTAATGCTATGTAGCTATTTACTGTTAACCTTACATTATTTTTATATTTTAATTTGTCGGGTCACACACACTGGTATCCCACTGGCTGTTTTGTGCTGTTTGGAGCAGCACAAAGCAATCATAGACTACTAACCAGCTGGCTTCATAGTTGCTTTGCATCGCCAGAGTAGTGCAAAGCAGCTGGTATGTACACCCCATGTACATGTTTTGCTCTCCTTTATGTCTCTCATGTTCCCCTGCATGCATGCACGCACATACCTGGTTTCCCACTCTCTCCAGTCCTCTTTGTTGACTCAATCTGGTACAATGGGTAGTTTTGGAAAGGAAATATTTCAGATTAATGGTAATTTTTTTTATCATTTTTTCCTCCCTGGAAGTTTATCTCTCAGCAAAGGCTGGAGAATAACATCATCTCCTTCAGAGACACTCATGAAGAATTATCGTTTTTCAAAATGGCCACATCTCTCATTTTCTCAGTGGGATTGAGGCCACTGACTGGTCTCTGCTAAAGATACCCATTTTCAAAATACCCACTGCCTGTAGGGTGACCAGATGTCTCGATTATATAGGGATGGTCCAGATATTTGGGGCTTTGTCTTATACAGGCACCTATTACCCCCACCCTCTATCCTGACTTTTCACATTTTCTATCTGGTCACCCTAACTACCTCCCACATTTGCTAATGGGAGTTAAGCCCACCTATCCTTGGGTAAAATATTAGCCCCCATGCTGTCAGGAGACAGAGAAGAATTTAGACAAGTACATATACAGGGACATTGAAATAATTCCCAAACTGACCCTCTGATATATGCTTAATTTGTATTCATGTATCCCCAATTTTGAAAGTTGCTGGTGTTTACATCACGTGTGTGTGTGTGCGCGCGCGCGTGTGTGCGCGTGTGTGTGTGCAGTGAAAAAATATTGCAAGAGTACTTTGATGTTGCATATGTTCTGCATACTTGTCAATTTCTCCATTGACTCAGAATTAAAAGGAGCTGTTCCTTCACTGACTGTAGGAGCTATTTCTGTTCCTCTGCTATCATTGCTAATTTTGGGGCGGGGGGGAGGGTTATTTTGTATTTCTGAGGAATTTTCTGTGACATAGGTGTATCTGTCCATCTGTGTATAAATATGGAGCTGCTTGTTTTAAGCAGCTGCTCTGTCTCCACTTTCCATCTCTCTCAGTTGGAGATGGCTTCCTGCTTGCTCTTTGGCCTGGTTTTCAGCTCCGGCAGCTTTTTGGTTCCTTGATTGTGTGTTCGACTGCTTTGCAATGATGCCAATTTTGCGATCTGTCACTCCTTCCGCAGCCACTAGCTGCAGTAATTCATCGGCGGTGGGGAGTAGTGTCCAAGTTCACATGGACTTTAGCTGTTGTACAGGGCTGCTGGTGGTGCCTTCTGTTTGGGTATGCTGCCACTCAGGTATAACTTCTCCCAGATAGTCTTTGCGCTATTTTCAGTGTTGTTTTCCTTTTAGTCTTATAGACTGGAAATGAGTTTGTGAGCTCAACGTCAAACCGGGCAAATCCAGCCCTAGAAGTACCAAAGTGCCAGTCTTCTGTCTATTGGCAATATGTTTTACAAAATTGGTACAGTATAACTTAGTCACTATTATGCAAATACAGTGAGGCATTTGGGATCAGGAAGCTCCTTTCTGTCAGCAGACAGCAATTTGTTAAGGGATTTAATATTGGACAAGCTCAAAGAGCAGAGATTAGCCTAAAAATGAATATTCAAAGTGACTGAAATACTGTACTATGCTACCTCCAGTCTGCCAAGTAACAAGACATCATTCAGTGATGTATGCCTTAAAGTATCCAAACAAATAAGAAAGTAGTATCTCAGAAAGTCACTTGTCAGAGATTTAATCATTGTCAGAGAATTCTACCTTTCAGTCTTCTTATCTGTGCTAAAAGTGATCTGTACAACTTGAAATTGCAAGTGCACAATCTGCATAAAGTGGAACTAATATGCTGTCAAAGTCCCATACAGGTAACAATCAGCATCATTTTAAAGGAGATACAATATTGCTAAGATGTTTTAAGGATGGACCTGCCAGACAAGCATTACAATAATTACCCCTGATTGTCAGAGTACTGGCCAGACCTAACTCTCAGGTGCTAAAGCATACAAATGTAGCACCCCTGTTCACTGGCCCAGTATGAGGTTGTTCAAGATAGGAGAAGCCTGCCTTGCGACTTTTTACACAACTTTGGGAAACTGTGCCTGGGGCTCCTTTGTGTGCTCTGCATTGTGCGTCAGTGTGTGTTCACCTCAGACCAGACCCACTCAGACAAACCACCAGGAACAAGGCTTTATTCTGTAAGAAACATAGAACAGGATTACAGTCCAGCAGCCTCCTCTCTCCTTGCCTGCTACAAGCTCCCAGCTCAGTCAGTCCTGAGACCTCCTGGGTGGGAGGAGGGAGGGCAGAGGGTAAATCCTGGCAGGAAGTTCTCCCAACACGCTGCAGTTTGTAGTCCATAACTTGTAATTCCCAGAGCAGCTGCTGAAGCACACTGGACCTTGGGCTCCACCAATAAATAAATCAAAGATTGCTTGATGTTCATCATTGTGTAGGGGCCATGAGTCTGAAACAAACATCCTGAGTTTGTAAAGATAATGGCTCATTCACAACTGAGGTGAAGGAACAACAGGAATAGGAATCTTTAAAGGTGACCTGCAAAGGGGGAAAAATGGGTTTGTACCATTTTCACTTCTTTGTGATGAATAAAAAAGGCCTGAAAGCTATTTTTTCTCCTTTAGAAAAAATATAGAAAAATCACATCTTGTTTTCATTGTTTTCCTGGAAAATTCTATAGAAGACTGGAGAGCAAGTATAATTATACTAAGGAAGTGAAAACCAATTAACAAAGAGAAGTGATTGTTATTAAGACCACTAAAAACATTGGGTTTTGTGTCTTTTTCTTAACAGCTAGTTAATTAAAAGACATTTTCACAAGGATCTTTTCTTCTACTTGTTCAAAAATTTAACACTCCCAGTCCCTCAATTAAAGGCTGAGAAAACTTCAAAATCCACTTGTTTGAATCCTCTAAGGCAGCAGTTTTCAAACTTCATTGCACCATGATCCCCCGGCTGACAACAAAAATTACTTCATGACCCCAGGGGGGAGGAGAAGACAGGGACAGCCCCACTGCCCTGGACGGTGGGAGGGTTGCCAGGTATCTGGTTTTCAACCAGAATGCCCGGTCAAAAAGGGAGCCTAGTGGCTCTGCTGATCAGGTCATTAAAAGTCCAGTTGGTGCGGGGCTGGCAGGCTCCCTATCTGGCTCTGTGTGGCTTCCCAGAAGCGGCAACATGTCCTTGCTGCTCCTAGGTGGAGGAATGGCCAAGGGGGCTCTGTGTACTGCCCCCGCCCCAATCGCTGGCTCCACAGCTCCCATTGGCCAGGAACTGTGGCCAATGGGAGCTGTGGGGTGGCACCTGCAGATGGAGGCAGCGTGCAGACAGGGGCGGCTCTACCTTTTTGGCCGCCCCAAGCAGTCATGCGCGGGAGGCGCCCCGGAGCCGCGGGCATGACTGCGGAGGGTCCGCTGGTCGCGCGGCTCGGCTGGACCTCCCGCAGCTGCGGACGGTTCGCAGGTCCGGCGGGACCAGCGAACCGTCCGCAGTCATGCCTGCGGCAGGTCCGGTCATCCCGGGGCTCCGGTGGACCTCCCGCAGGCATGACTGCGGCAGGTCCGCCGGCCCAGCCTGCCGCCCCCCCGGGAAAGGGCCGCCCCACGCGCGTGCTTGCCGCGCTGGGGTCTGGAGCCGGCCCTGCGTGCAGAGCTGCCTGGCTGCACTTCTTCCTAGGAGCTGAGAGACATGGGTGGGACAGGGAGACACCCGAGGTAAGTGCTGCCCAGATCAGGCACCCCAAAACCCCTCCCATACCCCGACCCCCTGCCCTGAGCCCCCTCCCTCACCCAAACTCCATCCTGGAGCCCAAACCCCGCATCCCCTCCCACAGTCCAAACCCCTCGACCTTGCCTGAAGCCCCCTCCTGTACCTCAAACCTTTCATTCCTGGCCCCATCCCAGAGCCTACACCCCAAGTCGGAGCACTCACCCCCTCCTGCACCCAACCCCCTGCCTCAGCCAAGAGCCACCTCCTATGTGCCAAGTCCCTTGGTCCCACCCCCAGCCTGGAGCCCCCTCCTGCACTCAAAACCCCACCCCAGAGCCCACACCCACTGCCGGACCCCTCATCCCCTCCTGCATCTCAACCCCCTGCCCCAGCCCAGTGAAAATGAACGAGTGAGTGAGGGTGGTGGAGAGTGAGCAACAGATGGAGGGGGAATGGAGTGAGTGGGAGGTGGGGCTTCCGGGCACGGGCAGGGCAAGAGTGTTTGGTTTTGTGCAATTAGAAAGTTGGCAACCCTAGGAAGGGGGCCAAAGCTGAAGCCCAAGGGCTTCTGTCCCAGGCAGGAGGCACATAACCTTAGTGCCCCGCCCCCCCAGGTCTGAAGCCCTCGGGCTTTGGCTTCGGCCTCAGCCCTAAGCCCCACAAGTCTAACACCAGCCTTGGCAGCCTCATTAAAAAGGGGTCACAACCAACTTTGGGTCCCAACACACATTTTGAGAACCCCTCTCTAAGGAGATGTCCAGTAAAAATCAGGATAAACAAGACATTACTGATATTAAGCTTCTTATTCTTTTTTTTAAAGTAGAATAAAAAAAATAACTAATTTCAGGCTGCCTTTAAATATTCTAAAATCCATTTCCTTCCCCATCTTTTAATTCCCCTATAAGCACTCTAGCATTGAAAGATTGATGATTAAGCTGTTACATGGGATCTTCTGTGACCAGCATCAGTATCTGACACATTACAAAAAGTTCCTGCAGAATCATATGCAGCCTTAGCAATTCAACAGCACTGAAACAAACCTAGTCATCAAAAAGTGTCACAGAAAATAATTTGCATGTCAGACAAACATACATAGAAACTGATGTCTTGTGAATAAGTTAAATCCTCAAAAAGCACCTCACAAATCAAGACTGGGGTTGGTGGAGCTCTTTTGTAACAGAAGGCATTGCTCAGCAACAGCTCTTACTACCTGGGAAGGAGAAAGAATAATCTGAAGTGACCCAAACAATGTCACCAGAAGTTCCACCTGGGAAAAAAAAATGCATGATTTATGACAGCCAATGCAGTCAATAAATCCAGAAGGATATGCATAGATGGGGAAACAGTTATAGCTAACCAAAAAATCAATCAGAAAGTAACCCACAGAAAACTTGGTGCCAAAAGTAATTGACATAGTCATCAAATCAATTTCTGATGGTGCAGATACTCTAGCAGTCAATCTGCTTCTCTATGCTACAAAACATTTGCATTATACACTTGCCTTAATTCAGATAGTCAGTGCCCAATGTGAGCCTGTCACAATGAGCAGACAGGGATGGTCTAGATAATACTTAGTCCTGCCATGAATGCAGGGGACTGGACTAGATGACCTCTCGAGGTCCCGTCCAGTCTTATGTTTCTATGAAGTAAACCGTTAATTTCCTGAGTTTACTTTCCACACATTTGTATCCTAGCTGTGGATGAAATTATTATTTCTGGTAACTGAGCACATACAGAACTTAATTTAGAGACAGCATTTCCTTGGTATATCTTTGCCCGCGCCCCCGCCCCAGCCCTCCTGTCTGTGACACTGGGGACATACAGCTCTGGGATATTCCAGACCTTTTCATAAAATGTTCTTCACAATTATTTTTTTTAAAAGAGTACAAACCTTATGATTTCAAGTGTGCTTTCAAATCTTAGCCTTTTGGTCATTAGCCACAGCAATACCAGTGAATTATTCTTCTGCAGTTCAAACTGCACAAGGTTATAATAAAGAACATTTCCCACCCAGAAGTTTATTGTTTTCACAGAACTAAAACAATTTTCAGATGTAAAATTAAAAAAGGAGTATGTATTGGTGTATATGGCTGAGCAGAAGAGACAGAAGAGAATAATATATGGAGGTATAGTCAAAGAGGAATTGAATCATAAATTGACTTTAGTGCTTCTTTACTGTAGCAGAGAACCAGTAGAGTGGGAGCAAATTGTATTTGTTATTCAGATACACTATGACCAGTAGAATAATCCATGCACTGTCGATGTCTAGCTATTTATCAAAGGTCTTTCTAATGTGCCTATCACCTTGGTATCGAGATACTAAAAGACCTTTAAAGACGCATAATGGTCAAAAAGTCTTTGCATTATCAGTATATGGAGTGTGCATATGTGTGCAACTGGAGAAGTGAGCTTTCTTGTTTTCATTTTAATCAGTCTGGAGATAGTGCTGAACTGTTTATGGTACACTTGGACAATAAGAAAAGCACGTTGACTTTCCTAACCCATTCTGTTTCTTGCAGGAAGAGCTAGGTAACCTAGGAATCAGACATTTCTGCACCCAGTGGAAATTACAGTCACTTGAGGGTGAGATTGGAGTTTATGGACCAAAAAGCCATTCATTAGTGTCATGAACACTTGCTACTGATTCTTGGAATGAAGGATACTGAAAGGCTAAGCAGCTTCCTTTTTCAAAGGCATACCAGAATTAGGGACAGACGTTCTGTGTTAAAAATAAAGGACACAGCATCACTGGTAATTAAATACAGCATGGACATCAGACAGATTGTCCTAGCCAAGCTGATACTGTTATTCTTTCTAATAATACCCACAAACAATGCAGCTTCAGAACTGGCCACCCTCCACCTCTCCAGCTGAGAGTAACACCCACAAGCTTAAAAATACTATGTACATGTAATAAATCTATGACCACAAACAAGGGTCACCACAAATGCCAGCCAAATTGCACACATCTGACACTGGGCATAGAACCCAGGATCTTCTGCTACAAAAATACAGGCTGCTGGCTCTTGAGCTAAAGAAAAACCTGTTAGCCGTAGTAACACCAAGGCTTATATCCTCAGTGCCCGAGCCACTTGAAGGTGATATAACCTTCCCACTAAAATTCCCATAAATTTGCTTTAAAAACATGGAAAGACCCTGTGCATGGCAAAGTAAGTAAAAATCCCAGATGAAAATTAACTCAAACGTGACATATTCAAGAATGGCGTGTGATGACTGTTAACCAGATTACAAGTGTATGACCATTAACCAGATTCAGAATATATTGGCTGACATTTAAGATATCCCAAATATCCCATTCTAAAATCTTGAAATCAAAATAAGAAAAATGTCAATAATTGGGGTGGGGAGAACCATGTGGGGGTCTAGTCCAAAATCTCAAAATAGCCCAAATTTTGCTATCCTGATCATAATCAAGGTCACCAAAAATTTAGAAGGAAGCATATGATTAAAAGAAAATTGCATCTAAGGAATTTCACAAAAGCATTACAAAAATGCGGGAGGGAATCCTTGATGGAGTAAAAAGTAAAGATAATACATTGGGGATAATTATATTGCAAGAGGAATTTTTAAATCCACAAATTGGTTTGACTAAAATAATGTTATGAATTCACTAATTTACTATTAAAACATAAATTATATTGAAATGACCACTGGTCATGGTGTTGAGAATATATGCTAAAGAGTTCAAACTTCCATTCATTCGCTACAAATACTCTTGAAATATCCTGTTTTGTAACTCAATATATCAGGCACTAGAAATATACACCATTGTAACAGAATTGGTGAGCAGTATCTCTACATTCTATACATTAAAAATTTAAATAAAGAGCTAAAGAGTAGACTAAGAATTGAGGTAAAAGTATGGGTTAAAGATATAGGAGATCCTAATTTGGATCTGGATCTGTTCAAGGTTGATAGTAGTAAAAACAAAACATATGAATGCCTTGGAAGATATAGATGCGTCAAGTGGGAGAGACGTGTCCACAAACTTAATGGTGATTGATTTGCAGGGGAAAAGAAGAACTTGCCTAACAGGAGAAAGCAAGGCTATCATAAGGATATTTCTGAAAAGACTTGGTGCCATGTTCAGTATATATACATAGGTAATGGATGTGATTAGCATGTAAATTAAGGAATAATGAGATGATTATTTGACTCTTGTCTGTTGTATTTTATGTTTTCACTCATATTTGAAAGCCAGGATTGTCAAAGGTGAGTAGTGATTATGGGGGGTGAGCAATGTGAAGTGACCTGATTTTCAGAAAGTGCTGAGCACCTGCCCTCCAATAAATCATGCCCTTTTACAATGTCTCAAAACAAACTCCAAAAAAAACAGAGGCACTCTAAATTACTAGTTGGTTTTGAAACTCTTTGCTTAGTTTCTTTTGTATATCCAAGGAAGACAGGAAAAAGAGTGCATGCGGTAAAACAAACAAAAAGTTCTTCCGAACTTTACCGCTTTTTGAAGGAGAATTCAATATCAAGGATGATTTTTTTAAAAAAGTTTTTGATTTGGATCATTTTGACATTATGTAACCTACAACTACAAACAAAACAAAAAGAGCAGCTAAAGAATAAATTAAACTCCTCCATATGTCTCTGCAACTCTTCCACTGAGTGGACAGAATCATTACAGTCCATGATGCGAAGACAATCCAGAAGACATTTCAGTTCACATAGTATTGTCACAATATCTTAAAACCACTCCTTCAGTGCCATCACATTCTGTTGCAACATTGCAGTCACTCTAATTCCACATATTAATAATGCTTATGAAAAGTAGATACTATAAATTCTGCATCAGAGAATTTAGTGACTAAGTAACTTCCCCTCCTTACACTACAACATAATAAAAAATAATAATCAGATAATATTATAAGCTCTTCTATAACATTTCATTTTTAGAGAAGACTTTTGAAAACTTATTTAGGAAAGTGGAAAATGTAGAACTCCACAACGTTTGTTTTGCTCCAACCAAACAATAGTGAACCATGTTTAAATGAAATGTAATTACCTTGTACCTCCTCCCTGCAGTACTTTCCCCAGTTATATAACCCCATTCCTTTCCCTTGATACAGGCCTCATATCACCAGACTCAAAAATTAGGTAGTCGCAAATCTTCTACATAAACTCAAGTAAAACTCAGTGATTTTGCAGTGAGAGCAGAGAGCTTCACCATCCACCATAATTCCCTTTCCTGCCAACAGGATCATGTTCTCTTCTTAGCAATACATGTCTTGAATTAAGGTTGGAGTAATTTGCTACTCATATTTCCCTCCTGATGTCTTCACTGGGTAACTAACTGGCCCACGCCCTCTTTGGAATTTTAGGTTCTAGAATGTAGGCAGCTCCCCCTACATTTCTTTCATGTCTTTGTGGACTCCGCTGGCTTGCACACCTTTATGCTGCTTTACTGCAACAGGACTCTGAAAACTTCCTGTGATCCAGCTCTTGCTACTTATCGAGTCTCTTTACCACATTTTGGAACTGAAACATACCAGAATACAAAGTAATGGTGGGTCTCTGCATTCCTCCAGTTGGGAACTCCTATCATCCTAATGCATTCTGCACAGGGCTGGCTCCAGGCTCTAGCGCAGCAAGCAGGTGCTTGGGGCGGCCCACGGAAAGAGGCAGCACGTCCGGCTCTTTGGCGGCGGGTCCCTCAGTCCCGCTTGGGTAGAGCTGCAGCTGAAGTGCCGCCGATTGTAGCTTCCCCCCACCCCCGCTGCTTGGGGTGGCAAAAATGCTGGAGCTGGCCCTGATTCTGCAGCATATCATCTTTAGTCCTTGATAAGGGGCAGGATGGGGATCAGAGATACTTCTGCAATAGGAATCAAAATGTAACATGGGCATGTAATTCCTCTCTATCTAAAAACTCCCCCAAAGAAAATTCACCAAGATTTACAGGGCAGCTAACTGCCTCCTGAAGTCCAAGAGTGAGAGCCAGATGACTGTCCCTGAAAACATTAGGAATGCAGGGGAATAGAAGACCACTGCACCCATTATCTCCTGTAGTTATGGGGAGCCTAGGCTGGTTGTAAAGAGGAGGAAATGTAAAGGGCAGGACTGGCCTGAAACCAGACACCAACTACCTGATCCAAAGTCTATTGAAATCAAAGGAAAAACTCCCATTGACGTCAAAAGGCAATGGATCGGGCCCCAGCTGAGTTTTGCCTGGTGTCAAGTTTTGATGCAAAAAGCTCACAGAGCCCTACTCCCAAAGCCCAGGTCAAAGAGTGAGAATCAGTGAGTCCAATTGTTGGAACCCAGGTCTCCCTCAAGCAGCACACTGCACTTCCTGCTGTATCACTGAGCCAGCTTCATGAATAGGATTTGAAAATAATAGATAATTTTAAAAGACTTTTAAAAAATCATTTAATTAGTTTTCATTTCTCCTACCTGCTCCTGATAAATGAACATATTAAACTGCGAAGACTCAGGAGCCTCTGAAAGCCTTTGATGTATATTAGAATAATCTAATAATTAACCTCGGGATTCACCAGCATGACACATTTAGGCAAAATGAATCAGTGCTTATGATGAAGGGAATTCCAGATCTGCTGGCCCCAAGGTATCAAGCTGGTTTTGTTCACCTCAGTCTAGCAACGGAGAGCTCTGAGCTCCTTTCACTACATTTTATTCTTGGCGAGAGATTCTTTTTCAGTGCATATTTTTCTAAACAGTTTTCCACATAATTGCTTCAAAAGACAATACAACAATATGAGAAATAACATTTGGTTTCCTTTTCTGTCCAGCTTAAGTAATGCATATGTGAAACAAAGATCTACCTACTCTCTAACTGTTCTGTATCAGTGTCTGATTTTAAAGGGCATTGTTCAGCTTACAGTAGTTATTAAACACCTCCTACTGATGTAGCCACCAAGTTTAATTGTTAGGTCTTTCTATATAATGAGTTAGAGATAGACTGTGCTCACTATTTATCTCACTCATTCTGATACCACTCTTACCTTGTGCTTTCTAATGAAGGGCAATAGTTACTCAGACTATTACAAGTGTCATCAAACAGAAAGATTTGATTTACTGCTCTAACTCCACACAGACATATATACGTATGTGCACATACTTATGAAGTATAAGTATGTCTCAGCAAGAAAGCTTAAATGCTAGTTTTTTGAATGTGACATATCTTGGCAAACCAGTTTGGGTTTGACAAACTTTTGTCACATCATAGGCAGGGTTCCGTCTGCCAGGCAGGGCAAAACCTGCTTGGCTCCCAGCTAGCTAGCCTGGCGGGCTGCTGGGGAGCTCAGACTTCTAGGGTCCTGGACTCTGGGGCAGCCCTGCCATACAAACTGCCTTGAGGTCAGGTACCCCAGTTTCTAGGGTCTGTGACTCCAGGACAACTCACACTGGGAACCCCAAGGTTTCCAGACTGTCAGCTAAGCTGAAGCACCAAACTCCAGCCCAGGTCACTCCACATGGAGGGGCTGCCCTGGTGCCAGACCCTGGAAGCCCCAGCAGCTGCTGACAAATTGACATTCTTGTCAATTTCACCACTGTTAAACTGACAAAAATGGCAGTTACACTCAGCTGCTGCTGGCCCCAGAGGGCATATTTAATTTCAGAAACACCATGTGTCCCTGTTTCCAAAACGCCGTTTTGGAGTTTCCAGTTCACACGAAATCTTGAAAAATTTAGTTTCTTTCCCATTCAGCAGGAAATCAATTTTTAAAAAAGATAATTAAAATTTCTCACAAACCAGAAATCCTGAGTTTTAGTCAGCTCTTCGACACATTGTGTATTCCAAGTCAGTGTGTCTCTAGTGTTTTTGTGTGTGTGTGTGAGAGAGAGAGAGAATCAGTTTGGTTTGTCTCTGCTTTAAGTGCCCCATAATAAATGTGTAAATAAATAAATAAATAAAAATAAACTTTGCATTTATATAGGGGTCAAAAGTGGCCCCTGATTTGGGGTACTCAGCTTTGAAACACTTTGGGCCTGATTTTCTAAAGCATGAGCACCTTTGATGCCAATTAAAATCAATGGGAACTGCAGGCGTTCACCACCCCTCTCAAGCTGGACTCTCAAAAACTGAAGCATTTAAAATAGTGACCTTTAGAAAATGTGCCAAAGGCGTCTGTTATCTGAGAATCTCAAAGTACTTCAGTGACATTCTGCGAGGCTCTGGTAGGTCTCAGGACCAATAGAAGAGGAGCATAACAAAGATCTCATATATCTAGCAGCCAGCTCAAGATTTTCAGTTGTAAAACAGCACTTTCATTCAAAATGACCATTATTATAGATGGAGCTGGCAGCAATGTTAAGGTTGTCTAGAACTTTGAGGCAGGGGTCATATGGGAAAAATAGTATGTGGTCATGTAGTTCAAGACTGTACTGGGGGGGTCACACAGACTGGGGTTCAGAAGGGCTAGGACAACACTGAGCCAGGGACTGAATGGAAGTGGGGGTGCAGGGATACATGGGGACAGGGGAAGCTATGCCTGGTTGATTGAGAGTGCAGGGCTACATGAGGGAGTTGGGGTGCAGGAACACACAGACAGAGACAGATGTGCCTGACTGAATGAGGGAGGCTAGGGGGTCAACCAGGGTCTGCATGGAAGAGGCTTCCCAATTCCCTAACAATCCCTTCCTCCCACAAAAAACCCGTTCCATACTTCTCCCACCCACACCCAACAACACTTCAAGAGCATTCCCAGGCACCTTCCCAGCTAGGGTGACCAGATGTCCTGATTTTATGGGCACAGTCCTCATTTTGGGGGCTTTTTCTTATATAGGCTCCTATTACCCCCCACCCCGTCCCGATTTTTCACACTTGACCTCTGGTCACCCTATTCCCAGCAATTACTTCCCTCTCCCTCAGCTCTTCCGTTACCCCTGACTCCCTTAAGCCTTTGCATTGCTTCTGAGGGGTGCAGGAAATACTTTTCTGTATTGTAGTTTAAATGTATTATTACTCAAAGTTCACTATTAATATTCCTAGTAAGGAATCTATTTGTCAAAAAAATTTCCTGAATCTTTTTTTGTTGCCTGTATTGTTACAAGCATACTTGCTGACAGGTGTTTTGAATAAATTACCAAAATAATTGAAACTGGCAGGATTATACAGTGTTATTTTGACAAATAAAATATGCAGAATTTTAAAATATTGTGTGTGGAATTTTTAATTTTTTGGCACAGAAATTTCATTTTTTTGGTGCAGAATTCCCCCAGGAGAACAATGCACAAGATGGCTGAATTAAGATCGTATAGGCTAACTCATACTATTTTTACAGCGCCACCTTTCAGAGTAAAGCCAAAATTAACTGAGAAATGATGTAACATGATAACAAATCACTGGTGAGACTCAATTCTATATTTCAGTTTCCACAAATGAAACCACAGCTTTTATAAGGATATCACAATGCTCACAAGAGATCAGCTCCTAGATGAAGAACAGATGGTTCAATCTGAACCCAGAAAAGACAGCTGATGCTGTTTGGAAGAGGAACACTTTGAAGACTGGCTACAATAATGTCCTCCCCTTCTATTGAAGGAATCCATTCCTCATTTGTTAACAGAGGTCCTCCTGTTCAACTTCTCATTGAACACAGCATATCAGTTACTATACATGATGAAAAATGCTTTCTTCCACCTCCAGTTCGCAATGAAACATTGTCTTTTCCTCCCAGACAAGGATCACAGTGATCTATGCTTTCATCAGCGGCAGACTGTGATGCTATCATTCATTGTAAGTAAAGTTGAAGGTGGGAGCAATGCAGAGGCTCCAGCTTGTACAGAATGTGGCTACTGCTTCCTCGGTGGAACGGGCTGCTATTAAGCACATCCATCACTATACTTGAGTCCCTCCACTGGTTCCCAGTCCACCTCATTGTCGTCTTTGTACCTTAGCTTTGATCTTCAAAGCCATTAACAAGTCAGGTGCCAACTACAGCAGCTACCACATTCCCATTTGTGAGCCTACAAAACACTTGTACTCTTCTGAGACAATGTAGCTTCACCTGGTCAAAGATAAAGCACTCTCCATTGGGGCAATTCAGCTGGGGAATGACTTTCCAAAGGAACTAAGACTTATTCAGAGTCCAACTAGTTTTAGGACACATAGCAAGATCCTCTTCTTTGATCAAGCTTTTCTTTTTTACTGGAATATTTTTAAACATAAACATATATCTTAAGCAGAGACTTGTATAACCAAAGATGACCAGAAGACTCCATGAGGTCTACTAGGTATCTTCCTATGCCAACCTAATTTACCAAGGGAGTATGTATATAATGCAGTGAGGGTGCTATAGAAAACTTACTAGTAGACACACACATGAAACTATAGTAACAGATACCAGGATTGAGGGTAAATCATGTTTATTCCTACCAAAAGGGCTTTCTCTTTTCCTTTAATTGTCAGTGTTCCAAAGGCTAAATCCTCACCCTTCTGCTAAGCCTGAGTAGGGGAGGGGAGAATGTATTGTGAAGGGTAGAGGATGGAATCTCTTTCTCCTGTCTTTAGTGACCCCACTTTACAGCTTGTCTATCTGTCTGGAAAGAATGTTAGGATCTACACATTCTATATTGTAAGATATCACTATTTGATATTACCACCTTGATACATTAAATAGTAATGCACTATTTCCCCTCCTCCCTTCTGTTTTCTCTTCTTTACTGGGCAGCAACACAGTTCATGTGCTACATATTTAGTATTAGCTGCAGGTGTATTTTGTCTGGTTGTTAAAACCAATGGACCAACTTCAAACTCAGAGTTTTACCAGGGATTAATTTGGACCAATATGTTGCCTTCACTTGAAACATTTAGAAGGAATTCAGTCAGAATCCCAAATGAACTTTAACTCTTACCAGAACCAGAGATTCCTGTTAGAAGAACTATTCAGATCTTCACAGCCATCCACAGCAGCCCTTTTGGAGTTTGCTGAATGCACTGAAGTTAAGTAAGCTCAGGGTCAGGAAGCTTGGTGTTGTGTTACCATGATGACTACATCACAGTGTGTCACAACATCTGCCTAGAAGGCATCATGCTCCACAGTCCCATCCCTAGAGCAAGGATGGCAGTGTCAGTGGAATTAGGGTGACCAGATGTCCCGATTTTATAGGGACAGTCCTGATGTTTGGGTCTTTTTCTTATATAGGCTCCTATTACCCCCCACTCCCTGTCCTAATTTTTCACTGTCTGGTCACCCTAGGTGGAATCCAGATGGTGAGGTGAACACCTGCGCACCTTTGATAGCAGTTGTGTGTATGTAGGGTTTGGTATGTTGGGAGAGAAGGGAAGGGAGCACATGTTGGTTAGCACATCAGTATCCACTAGGACAGACTAGTCAGAACAGAGGGACTAGGGGGCTTAGCAGGATCAGACAGCTGAGGCACAAAGGACAGGAGACTTCAGAAGACAGACACCAATTATTTGAAAAAACAAACAAACAAAAAACAAAGCATCCAGCTGTCTGCTTAGCAACCCAGTCCTAGAAGGCCCCTCTAGCCATTGAGGCTGTCTGTCTGATTTTTTTTTTATTAGTAGTAGTTGTAATTTTATTTTTTTCCTAGTAGAAAGTTCTGGCAAGTCTTCTTCTAGCCCAATTTTGCAGACTCCAGAATTTTGGATAGCTTGGATAAGCTTATTTGCAACTGAATTTTGAATTGTATGGGGGTGCTCTCAAAAAAATCATTCATGGTGCGCTCCAAATCGCTTGACTGTCTGATAGAAGGAGTGGTCTGAAGATGGTGGGGAAATAGATTTACACAGATCAAATTTAAGGTAGTGGCTGAAAAGCTCCTATGCAGTAAAGGCCTCTGTGATCAGATTCTTTTCTGTCTCAGTAATTGACTGTTACTGGAAGTGGTATAGACAGGAAGGCTACAGTTAAAACAACCTGATCCTGAAAGACCACTGCAAGCAGACCTGCCGCTACATCATGGGAGCAGGGGCAGCTCCAGGCCCCAGCACGCCAAGCACGTGCTTAGGGTGGCAAGCTGCTGGGGGCGCTCTGCCGGTCGCCGCAAGGGCGGCAGGCAGGCTGCCTTCAGCGGCTTGCCTGCAGAGGGTCCGCTGGTCCCTTGGCTTCGGAGGCGTGTCTGCGGGAGGTCCGCTGAAGCCCCGGGACCAGTGGACCCTCCGCAGGCAAGCTGTCGAAGGCAGCCTGCCTGCCATGCTTGGGGCGGCAAAATGCCTAGAGCCGCCCCTGCATGGGAGATCTGCATGCTGGGAGTCTGCAGGAGTAGTCTTATGGTAAATTAGGCCCTGAATGCTGAATATACAGCTGCACTAGGCAAACCAATTTTTTTAAAAAAAGCCTGTAAGCACATACAAATCAGAAAAGCTGACATCTTTTTCTGCCTTCTGCAGTTACAGGCGTGATAGACTGCTTCCTGTTAGTGTGGCAACATCAAAGTAAGCTAAGGCAAGCAAGAGTAATAAACACACACCAACTAAATAGGAACTGCCAGGAAGCAAGGGAGGGGTGGATCATGGTTCCAACCCATAATACTGTAAGCAATCCAGTTAACTCTTAACCAAGTATGTGAATTTCCTGAGTAGGGAAGGAAGGGTAAATATTGCTTTACATTGCAGGATTTTTTATCTTGTTGAAATGAAAGATTCAGCTTGACAAAATGGGAGGAAGCAAGTGGACTGTCTTTCGGGTTTCATAGCTATCATATTGGGCTTTATTTGATGCCTGTAAATGTTACTGAATAGGCAACTTGTTTTCTCTGTCTTTATATGCACCGTGGATGATACCAGCACAAACTTCCTTATGATTATATAGTATCATTTGTAATCAAGATCATGACACATCTTCCAAACACAACAGTGTTGAATTCTCATTCTGTTTTGTTTTGAAAATGTAACATTAAACCCTGGCAAAATATCAATATAATGAAAAATAGGGGAATGTCAAGCAAAGCTGTCTGCAGCCCACAGTATTGTTACTTTAAGATCTGGTTGTGCTGCTCGGAAGACAAACAGTGTGTGCACTAGTCTAGAGTAAGATGGACTACAGATAAATTATTAAGCTTTTCTAGGAGGCGGATGGGCTATTTTCATGTAGACAGCAATGTGTGTCATCACATACAGCAAAAGGATAAACAGACTTGGGCCAACTTGATGAAAATTGATAATGACTTGTACATCCTTATTCATAACCAGTTATATCCAGATTAAGGCAGTTTCAGCCAGCAATTTCCAGAATAATCCTACATAACACTTCCAGGCTTCCCTGATCATTAATATGTGTTGATTTGGAAAAGAGTTTTAATTTGCTGATTCAGGGGTTCCAGCAATTTCCTACTGAATAATTAGAGGAGATATTTTTTTCATTTTCATTTTGTATTGAAGGCTAAGAGGTTATTGTTGGAAACCTTGCTGTAGAAATTCAGCCTGAAAGTATGTAGATATCTGATTTAGTCTGATTAATGACATCTATGTATGACAAAATGATTTAGCCCCAGGATAAAATTTTCAAAAACACCTAAGTGTCCTAGGCACATTTGACAATGTTAGACTCAGTGTGCAGTCTGAAAGCTGAAGCATTTTAGATAGTGTACCTGTTATGATTAGGGTGACCAGATAGCAAGTGTGAAAAATCGGGATGGGGTGGGGGGTAATAGGAGCCCATATAAAAAAAAGCCTCATAACTGGGACTGTCCCTATATAATCAGGACATCTGGTCACCCTAGTTATGATCCTATAATCATGGAAGATGATTCAGGGCTTCCTCTTGGCCCTTCCATCTCCTTCCATTCCTTCTCTGTTTGACCATCCTAGCCTGCTGCTGTGGGTTCACAACATCTTTTCCCTTCCAGCTTTTGGCCTGCATTCCTCCTCATCAGGGCCAGTGCCAGTCTCATCCCAAGGTGACAGGCCACAGAGATTCCTTTAGTGCCCAGACACATAGCCAGCCTTTCCAGCCCAGGACCCCCCTGCTCAACCTCTTCCATGGGGTGGACCACATCTTGTCAAGTACTCACAAGACACGTACAGGGAACGGCCAGTCCATCTTTGCCAAACCCCTGTTTACTGGACAAGGGTATGCCTGCAAATGGAGTCCATGAGGCCTTCCACTGACATGCTACCTGATTAGAAGCATGTCTGTCTGAGTCTCAGTGCCAATCAGAGAGGACCCCAGACCACAAACCTGGCTGTGAAAATAGACCAGGTAAAAGGTAATCATTCTCCCTTATTGCGCTTTCTCACCTGATATGCCCAAGCTTGATACAACTGAAGCACACCAAATGACTTTCCCCAGAAGTGCTCTGGTAGCTCCTCTGCATCCCCTTGTTTTGGGCTACTTGGGATCCTCTCCCTCTCCAGTAACCAACTGAAGTCCTCAGAACCCCTTGGCCTAACTGCTTGTGCAACCGCTCTTGTTGCTGGAAGGGTGCCTCTTTCCACCATTGCTGACCTGCAAATTGTGCCATTTGCTGTTTCTGCAGGCTCTCCAGCAGTTGCAGGAGCAAGGTCTGGATCTTCTTGCTGCTGTTTCTGCTGCCACTGAAGCATGACTGTCTGCTGCTGCTGTGCCATCACAGCGGATATATCAGCTCCTCCATCTTTCCCAACTACCCAAATTGGGTGAGGTGTTAGTGAATTACTCACAAGCTTCAATTTCTCCTCAAGGCCCAGGTCTGTTCACCTACCCGCATGTTCCACCACATGTAACTGCATGTCTTTACCAGAGCACCCACTTTTGGTGTTGTGTGGTGCAGCAGCCACTTGGATCCTGTTTCCCATTTCTCTTCCTCTGCTCCACTTGGCTTCCAACACTTTCTGGGTTGCAAAGACTTAGCACTCTTGCTAGGTCTCTTACCCTCTCAGGGTTCTCAAAATCCACAACAGGTATGAAGCAGCACAAACTCTTCCCATTCCTCCAGGAGATCTGCTAGGCACCAGTCTGACCCTGACCATCCTTTTATCCCACAGTGACAGCTCCGCATCTGCTATCTGCCTACTCCCTCCAACTGAGCACGGCTTTTCTTTTTAAGCCCCTTCCTGGAGCCCACTTCCTGCTCCAGGTGCCTCAGTTAGAGCTAATTAGGTCTTCAATAGCCTATTAACCCCTTCCTGCCTTGTGTGGAGACTTGTGTGCCCCCTTACAGACCCTCCCCCTGCAGATTACAATGCAATAACAGAAGTCAGTCTGCTTGACAAGAAAAGGTTCAGCTGTGCTCTCTGTGAGCCCCTGAGATCAGGATAGTGACCATCAGCACCACGAGAGGCAGAGTGTTTGACCAACCTCTTTGGTGAGAGGCAGAGAACAAGAGACGAACGGGTTCTTGGCCTTCAGAGGGTTGTGAAGAGACAATGACAGAATTTGTGATGTGGAGCTAAAGAAACAGAAAAGCAGGATGGCAAACTAACCCACAATTTGACTTCCAAGATAGATACTAGGGAAGAGGAAACAGAAGCCAGGTCACATCCATCATGACAGTGAATGTGGCTGCAGGAGGAAGAGTGCCACAGGGAGCTCTTCAGTGTATACATGCAGAGACAAAGGCAAATTGCACACTATGGTCCTCTGCAGGCCATGTGCAGCATGGACTAGCTCTTTAAAATAGTGCCATGATACAGGACAGTAGCAGTGCCTTATTCTCACCTATTCCCTTCCGATCATTACCATGGCACTCAACTGTCACCTGTGACCAGGTGAAAGAGAGCAGGAACCCACACAAGCCACCTCGCTTGTCTCTAGAATACTTATATATGGACAATGGTTTGTTCTCTGAGTGTGGTTTTTACACTGGTTTCTCAACTGATGTGAATGTTTTGTATTCAATGAAGTTGTTTTTTGAACATTGATCTTTGTTAGGATTTTGTGAATCAGAATATGATTAACCTTCAAAGCATTACCATATTAAAGCCTACTGGCCACCTACCTGCTCCACTATCCCATAGTATTTCCTCACCCTAGACCAGTGGTTCTCAACCTAGTTAAATTTGGGAGCCATATATGTGGCCCATGAAGTGTTATGTGGGCCGCATCCAATGCTACCTGTATGGCCCTGAGGAGGTCACATGGGCCACAGCTGTGTGTTGATTGGGCCACAAGCCGCCCACGGGCTGAGAGTTGAGAACCACTGCCCTAGACCATATACATTAACAATATTAATTACACATTGATAAAGGGGCAAGCCCAGCTATCACCTACAGTCAAACACTCCACCAGCCAAACAAAACAATAATAAAAAATGCTAACGTTAAAGTCTGCCAGCTTCAGCCCTCTATGCCATCTATCCCCTCACACTGTCATTTCTCCCCCTGCACTAGCAAAATACGTGCACAAACTATCTCACAGTAGATTTGCAAGCTTGATGC
The DNA here is from genome assembly GCF_016161935.1 of Mauremys reevesii. Taxonomy (NCBI): domain Eukaryota; kingdom Metazoa; phylum Chordata; order Testudines; family Geoemydidae; genus Mauremys; species Mauremys reevesii. The sequence goes on along the minus strand of NC_052624.1, from coordinate 226,119,693 downwards.
TCGCATCTTTCACCACACCGGGTTACACTGCTTCTCTGTGTGTTGATACATTATTAGCAGGAAGGCCGCTAACCTCCTCAATCCATTTTGTCTGTTAAACTCTTGCCTCACCCTTGCTTTCACAAACGTTGTGTAGGAGGCAATGGACAGAAAAAATACTACCCATATTGTTGATTGCTTTTGTCATTGTGTGTCAGCTGGCACCTCCACAATAGCTATTCCACTGAGCTGCTGTCTGTCATGTTTGTGTAGTTGGGCTATGGCTTCCTAATCCAAGGGAGTAGTAGGTATCCTGGGCCTTTGAGAATAATGGTAGGGAGGGACAGTTGATTAACATCTATGTGGGATACAGAAAAATGTACCCTTCTGGATCTGGCCGTGATACTCCAAAAAGGTTTGTATCACTATGGAGTAGTAGCTTTCTCTCCTTCCAAAGCCCCTCTCTTGTTCCAGTTATTTCAGGCCTCACTTTCTCATCCACCCACTTTATGCTCCCAATTTACTTCTCTTTTCTCTCTTCCCGCTTTCCTTTCTCCTCTAAATCTTGTCCCTGCCTCGCCCCTTCAGCCTTTCTGGCTCCCCTCCAAGCTTGCACTTCCAAGAGCAGGAATTTCCAGATATGACATGCCCATACATTTTGTATTAGCTCTAGGGACTCTTATGCCTTCTGACTTCCAGGGGTTACACAAACTAGCAGCTGCTGCAGCAGCCCAGTAACGCACCTAGAAGTAACAGCACAGAGCGGAAAAAATTAAATGCTTCGCAACAGGAGTGCCACACTTTTGAAGTATTAACTAGCTATTCATTCAGTCTGAAAGAACTCACATCAGAATTAAAAAACAAAAAACAACAATTCCTTAGCTAAAGGCAGAAAATAAACCCAGGATTTCTTTTTCACTGCCTAGCAGGAAAAAAAAACACCCTTAATTACAATACTTGTCTTTGAATAATATTTCAGTCGTAACAGCACATTGCTCAGATTTTACATGAGTGCATTAATATTTATTCAATTGCTATGACCTTTAGATAATTCTTAAGGGCTCTATTTTCCTAGCATTGATGTTTGCTCACTTTTTGCACTCGTTTTGGACACTGTGAACCAAAGCTTCAGTGAGACTCCGCATGTGAGTAGGATGAACTGGTTTAGGTGCTAATTTAAACTCACTTCCATGGGCCAACCTCTTGTGTTCATGCGGATGCCAAGATCAATGGAACTCTAGGTGGGTGCAAGGGCCAACCTATGCTGGGAAGCTTGCTGCACTGGGGTCTGTAGCAACAGAAGTAGAGCTCCAAGGAACAATGCCTAGCATAGCACTACCTTGCTCCTTACAGAAATGTCTCCAACAATTGGCATTATAAACTGCTTTTTTTGGTCCCAGTTCTACTCCTGTTGAAGTCAAGGGGATTATCTGGGATGCTGATAGATGTTAATTTCTCTGGCAGACTTTTTCTCTAGGTTCTCCCTCCATGGAAAAACAAGTGTTTTGTTCTCCCAGGTGCTGGCCCATTCCTGACATTTTATCTTTCACATTGTTGACTCTAGTCCAAATCCAGCTTGCCTTCCCCATGGGACTACTTGGATAAGCACGGTGATCAGATATGTTCCTCTGGTTGTAAGTCTCTATTTTGTTTTCAAAGACGAGGTAATGGCATCTGTTGTATTACAGAGGTGCTCTCTGAACTCTCACAACTGGTCAAACTTGGGACTAAATTTTCACATACACAGAAATGCTTAAATGTTGTCCCTTTTCCCCCTTGAAATTCAAAATTAAGGATTTTTGAAATGTCTCCACCATCTCGATAGCTGTTTGCCAGACTTTTTGTTGAATGTCCCTTTTTTCTATCAAAACGCAACATGTCAATGAAAAGTCCCAAAATCACTTTCAGGAAATTTTGATGAGTTCCACTTATAGAAAACATAGTATAAAAAGGCAAATATTCAAAAAGGGAAAGCTGACTTGACCATGCAAAAAGCGTTCTTTGAAACACCCTGCAAGCACAAGTTTCCTCTATTTATAAATCAGAAATTTCTAGGGCAGTCATGATAGTGGCTGTGTAGGTGCCGGTATAAGGAAGAGCCCATCTACACTGTCATCTCTGCATGCAGGAGAGAAAGCACACTTCCTAAATGCTCGTGTGAAGCAGGCCACAACTCCTAAAAGCCTGTCTTCTTCCATTTGGTAAGACAAGTTCTGAACTCCTAAGCAGGTTGTTCAGAAGTTTTTGGATAATGAAATCATCTGAAAGGAGTGTCAGTACCATTTATGCAAGGAAAAACCGCTTATCTACAGTACGCTGGAGAATAGGCCTCTACAATGTTATCTAAAGTGCTACACTTTACCCACAGAAAAAATACTCTTTTTTTTAAAGGCTCAGTAATTACAAGAGAGTAGAAAGATACCCGGGCAAGGTGATGGTGAACACAACATGGGATAGCTATCTACATATCAGTGGATCAACAGTTCCTTCTAAATAATTTAGAAAAACAAAGAGACACTATCTTTCAGAATAGCTTTGTTTCTTTCGTAAACAACTTCACCTGATAAGGGTATATTTCAGCCTTCTGCTAAAGACTGTTCTGTAATGGAAAAAAGTATCACATTATTATCTGATCTTGCACTTGTCCCAGCGCAGAGAAAGCTTTTTGAAAACTGAAAGGGAAAAACACAACTTCCTTGATATTTGAAAATCTCCTAATGACACGATATTTTAATAAATACTGATATTTTGTATTCAAACAAGGTACTAAATCTAGGGATCAAATTAATTCCAACTCCATTTATACAACCGATAAAAAACTGGCCTATACGTATAACAATTTCAATAACAAATGCTTAAATAGGGGGAAAGAATGGTCTTGTGGCTAAAGCACAAAGCTAGCACGTATCCCAGGTCTGCAATAAACTTCCTATTTCACCGTAGGCCAAGTCACTTTTAGCTTGATTTTCAAAGATTCTTAACACTAATGGGAAATTCTCAGTACCTTCGAAAAATCAAGCTGATAACATCCCTGTCCTTCAGTTTACCCATCTGTAAAATCAAGCAAATTCAAAGTTAAGGTTTCAAAATCCATCCTTAAGGTTGAATCCTGAACCCTGGTAGTTCTCTCAAATGTCTATAGATCTCTGTTCATTAGCACATTCCTAAATCTCCCCCTGCAACAGGGGTTTCTGAAATACATCTCAAGCGCCTAGTTAGTGGAGAACCAGTAGCTATCTCTATATCTAGGGACAGAGGGCAATATATTTACTTGTACCAATATGCTTGTTGTACTGACAAAACACAAGATTGCTCCTTCCTGGGAATGAGGAAGGATATTCTACTTGGGAGTTGGGACAAACACATTCACTGTGAAGCACAGGTACATGTGTGGTTAAAACAAGACATATGAAGTTTGGTGAACAAGAATTTGGCGTTGGGTTGCCAGTTTGCCATACCTTGAGGAGGTTCTTTCTTTCTGTGACATATAAAATATGTTGTGACTTGTGACTTGGGCCTGGTCTACACTGAGGGGGGGGTGTCGAACCAAGGTACGCAAGGTACGCGAATAGCGTAGCTGAAGTCGAACTACCTTAGTTCGAACTACTTACCCGTCCTCACGGCGCGAGATCGAAGTCCGCGGCTCCCCTGTCGACTCCGCCACCGCTGTTTGCGGTGGTGGAGTTCCGGAGTCGACGGGAGCGTGTTCGGAGTTCGATATATCGCGTCTAGATGAGACGCGATATATCGAACTCCGAGAAGTCGATTGCTACCCGCCGACCCGGCGGGTAGTATGGACGTACCCTTGTTGACTAAAGGTAAATAAAGCAGATTTCTTTCATATTTAATTAAGTGTGTGGGACATTTGCCCATTGAATTGCTTGGGTATTTACATGTAGAGCCCAGCATGAATACCAAATTTCTATCCGTGAATGTGGATATAAAGTGAATATTTGAGGAGCTGCAGGGCTCTAATGGGAGCGGCAGTGGCAAAAGCAGCTGCACATCAGGCCACAACTCGCAGCTCCTTCGGCGTGGCTGTACTGCCCCAGTAGCATGACCAGATGTCCTGATTTTATAGGAACAGTCCCGATTTTTGGGTCTTTTTCTTATGTAGGCTCCTATTATCCTCCCCTCCCATCCTGATTTTTCACATTTGCTGTCTGGTCACCCTACGCACCAGCCCGATCCACTGGGATGGGCACCAGGCTCAGCAGCAGCGGTTCCTGGTCACGCTAGCTTGGGAGCATGTAAGTCTCTGAGCCTGGTGCCTGCCCCAGTGGGTTGGGCTGGGAGCAGTACAGCTATGCCGGAGGAGCTGCCCACGTGGGGTGCTGGCTCCTGCGAGCGACAGCCTGATGTCTGGCTGCTTTTGCCACTGCCATTCCTGGTTGAGCCCTGCAGCAACTCCGATGTTCACTTTATATCCACAGATATCTGCATCTGCGGATATACATTTGGTATCCACACAGGGCTCTGTTTACATGCATAGCTGCCATTAACTTTAAAGGCAGACTAAATCTCTCTCATTCAGTAATAAAGCAGGTTCCTACTGGATAGGTTGACTAAGGATAAACATAGCAAACTTAAGTAACATTTTCTTTTAATTGGAGTATAAGTAAATCAGGCTAAACATACAAAATAGAGAGAAAATTAACTTCTATGTATAGAAACTATAAAATGCTCCAAGACAACTTGAATTTTCCATCAGGCTGAGGACACTGCAACATTTATTTATTTATTCATTTATTTATTTATTGAGTGGTCATGTTTCTTTCCCTACCTTGCCTTCATGTATTGATTCAATCTCCTGTCCAGTGCACTGTGTAAGTGTGAACATATCTAATGGGAGAAGAGACTTCAAGGTAAAAGCTTTTCTTTTCTTTTTTTTTTTTTGGCCAGACCACACACTCTTGGCACTTTGTTTGGCCCAGAGATGATGTTGTGCACAACTGGCACAATCTTTATTTGAAGCCTGGAGGGGATCTCATGAAATGATGTTTGTGCATTGCAGGTAAAAAAACAAACAAACCCTAATTTGAGGTGCTTATGACTGGTCCATGCATAACAGATATGAGAGGAGGATTTTGCCCTTAATTTGTTCTCTTGTGTCTGTATAGTTTAAGGTCTGAGATCAGTGCAGGATGTTACATTCCATATGTGCTGCAATATGTAGGCATAACTAAGTAGAGCGAGGATGAAGTTGCAGCCTCAACTTTGAATGTTATGTTAGTAAACCAACTTTAAACATGAGCCAAAGGACTTAGTCGGGTATATTTAATTAGAAACAGAGACAAATCACATCCCATTTGAATAGGATAGAAGGGCAAGGTAATACTGAAATGAATGGAATTTCTCAGGCTTGGCAATCCCTTCTCCCTCAAAAACGAATTGGTGTTCCAGACACTAAAAATCCATAAAAACCCCAGTTCTAGAGTCGACTGAAAGATGCGGCCCCAAGATTTCACATATTCTCTCTCTTGCTGAAAACAAAAGCTTTTTATAGCTGTTTTTATTTAGCTAGGTTGTTTCCCCCAAAAGTATCCACTTGATAGATTTTAGATTAGAAGCTAATCAGTCACTTCAAGGGGTGACAATGACAAGAGGTAAAGACTTCCTAATTTATTCATAAACTACTTTATCTGTCGATTCAATTTATTTAGTTCATTCTTCATAGGTAAAAGTAGTGAAAGACAATTAGTTAATCCTGACCTCAGAGGTGAGAAAAAGAATGCTGATAATGGAGGCATTGAAAGGAATGAGTCGGTTGAGATTTTTCTCACCCAATGAGTGAAAAATATGATAGACTGATATTTATCTCTTACATTTTCCCCTGAATTCTTGTAGCTATCACAAAACCACCGAGGTGACACTGACCTACTCACCAGATACTCATATGCATTGTGACTAGTCATGTACCTTGTTTTTAGATGTGGGATCTCTGCCGGCATACAGATTACATCATCTCAGATATGCCAGCATTTCTAAAAGAATTTTTCAGGAAGTTTAAGGAGTGCAGAGAACTGCAGTTTCCTTTTAGATCAGCAGCACCTTCACAACATTATTGTGCAAAGCACTACCACAGAGCAGTGAGAATTCATTGACCAGCCCTTAGTGCCTTTTTTGAGGGGGTCTTTGATGACAGTTGAAAAGCTATGTAGAAATCACTTAGGATTTAATTTCTGTAGAACTTGTACTTTCTGAAAGCTTAGTTTGTGCAATATAATTTTACGGAAACTCATTGTCCCCTAAATACTGTATTTTTTTTTGCATGGTAAAGCTTGGTACAGATTTTGCTGCAGAAAGGAACAAATCCTTCACACGTGCAGAAGTGAGCTATATCTGTGTAGAATACATTTATTCAACCTGATTGAGGTAATACAAACTACACAACCATACTGGTTTTTTGTTTGTTTGTTTGTTTTAAATGAGGGCTTTTTCCACCAGCAAAAAACAGAAAGAACCCAGACTCGAAATCCCAGCAAAAAGCAAGTTTGGCTGTAGATACTCAGAATTAGAGCTGGGTGAACTTTTTTGGCTGAATAGTAAATTTGCTGAAAAATGCAGATTTGGGGCAATCAAAACTGTTAGAGAATTTGGGTTGAATTTGGCAAATAGATTTGGTCCAATGAAAAAAATAAAGTTAAAATGCTTCATTTAGATATTTTAAAAAAGAAATGTTTCACATTTTCTTTTTGAAACAGTGTTTCATTTAGATTTGTTTAAAAATAATAAAAGAGTAAAAAACACCCCAAAACCAAATGAAATGAAAAACTGGGGTGTGTGTGTGGCATTTTGGGTTAAAAAAGTTTTGTTTGTACAAAATGATTTTTTGGGTTAGTTTTTGTTTCAGCAAAAACAAAAAAAACCCAGTTTCTATTAGACACAAATAAAATTTTTTCCTGATTTTTCAGTGCTTCACAGAACAGTAAATAATATAGTTTCACAACACCCCAGTGAGATGAGGTATTATTTTACAGATGGGGAGCTGAGGCACAAAGAAATTAAGTCAAAAGTATCCACTAATTTTGAGTGCCCAATCTGAGATGCCTAGTGCCTGGTTTTTCAGAGTACTAAGCTGGCATGATATGGTACTTTATATGTTCAAAGCACTGCACTGGTTGACTTCAGTTGCAATTGTGAGTGCTCAGCACTTCTGCAAATTAGACCCCAGCAAGACACCTAGAAAATTAGGAAAGCACAATTAGTGGCCACCTGAGAAAAGTTTGGTTTAAGTGACTTGAATAGCATCATACAGGAACGAGATTATCCTTTCTCTTCCTGCAGTCCCCTGCATCATTCACCACACACCTTCCAACTTCCGCAACAAATGAGGCCGAGGGACTATAGTCGCTGCACAACCCTGATTCATCCCCAGAGCATAGTATATCCTGTGCACTGAATGAGTCAGAGGTCCTGTGGAATAAATGTGTTCATGTAATTAAAGGCTGTATCATAATGCATACACACAAGGGAGGCAAATCAAGATTGCACAGACACATAGGAGCTGTGTGAAGCTAGAGCGTGCTCTCAGTAAAGGTGGAATCTTTGGCGAATGTTGGTGCTAAACTCTAAGTCTCATCTGAGCCTGTACAAACCAGGGGTGGCTCCAGGCACCAGCACACCATGCGCATGCCTGGAGCGGCAAGCCACGGGGGGCGCTCTGCCGGTCGCCGCGAGGGCGGAAGGCAGGCTGCCTTCGGCGGCATACCTGCGGAGGGTCCACTGGTCCCGCGGCTTCGGTGGACCTCCCGCAGGCTGCCACCGAATCCGCGGGAGCGGGGACCTCCCGCAGGCAAGCCACTGAAGGCAGCCTGCCTGCCGTGCTTGGGGCAGCAAAATACCTAGAACCGCCCCTGGTACAAACTGAGATTTTTTCAAAGGTATAACTTCGCTCAGTGTGGGTGGTTTTTCCCCCAGAAAAAGGCAAATCCCTGACCCTCACCTTGCTCAGTGTCTGTCACTTATGAAAGCATGGAGGTGCTAGAACTTCTCAACAAAACAGCTATCTGACTGTTTTTAACATGGGCAAAACATTTTTCCCCAATCACATTTTTGGAAATAGCAGATTCATTTTTGTTGAAACTCTTCAAACAAAATTCAGCCTGGAGCAAACACCCAGCAAGGAAAATGTTGTCTGAGCGGTTAAACTTTAGCAAAGTTATAAGCAACTGAAAACAGAGTCTTAAATGGGAAGTATTGGACAATCTAAGCTAAAAGTAATGCTATCAGCCCTGCCTATAATGAACATATAAACTAAAGCTCTTTTTACAAATGGTATAATTATAGAACAACCTCTGAGGTGAGGGAACAGCAGCAGCTTATCAGGGGGACATTTTTGGATGAGGCAACCGTGGCAAGCTTCAACTCTCATGAAGAATGTCATACAAGCTTCATTGTTCACAGAAACTCAGATTATAAAATCTCACCTGAAAGAGCCCACACAATAAACTTTTTTGGTTGAATAGTAAATTAGATGGAATTAATTATACACATGAAAAGGTACTATCTGAACTTGTGGTTTCAGAGGGTCTGGGTATATTGCACCTATAATTGGACCACTAAGCTGCTTCTCATGGGGATGATGTGTTTCTCTCTCAAATGAAAACAAGCCCATAGAAGAAATGACAGTGAGCCTGCATATGCCACATGTCCAGGATGCCAATTTAAAAACCTTATTCTGCAATGAAATGATCTACAGTGGCACAAGTGATTGAGTTTTATGAAAAGGTAAATAAGGCTCCAAGCAGCTTTAAAGAAAACTGTATTTAAATAAACTATCAGCAATGATTCAATTATTTATTTACCTAGTTATTTGTTTATTGATTTATTATTGTATGTTTTATTGAGTCAGACCTAGACAAAACATGAAAGCCTTGAGGAAAGCCAACAAATGGATATAAACTGGACACTAGGAAGTTTAGACTTGAAATTAGACAAAGATTTCTACCATTAGATGAGTGAAGTTCTGGAACAGCCTTCCAAGGGGAGTAGTGGGGGCAAAAGACATATCTGGCTTTAAGACTAAGCTTGATAAGTTTATGGAGGGGATGGTAGGAGGGGATAGCCTAATTGCCCAATTATCAGCAGGTAAGTATGCCCAGTGGTCTGGGATGGGATGTTAGATGGGATGGGATCTGAGTTACTACAGAGAATTCTTCCCTGGGTGCTGGCTGGTGAGTCTTGCCCACATGCTCAGGATTTAACTGATTGCCATATTTGGGGTCGGGAAGGAATTTTCCTCCAGGGCAGATTGGCAGAGGCCCTGGAGGTTTTTCACCTTCCTCTGCAGCATGGGGCACGGGTCACTTGGTGGAGGATTCTCTGCAGCTTGAGGTCTTCAAACCACAATTTGAGGACTTCAATAACTCAGACATAGGTTAGGGGTTTGTTATAGAAGTGGATGGGTGAGATTGTATGGCCTGCATTGTGCAGGAGGTCAGACTAGATGATCATAATGGTCCCTTCTGACCCTAAAGTCTATGAGTCTATGAGTCCCCAGCAGAATCAGCTTAGTGGTTGTCATCATTACATGTGTGTGTGCGTGTGTCCATCTCCACCTGTGTTTATGGAATGCTAATGCAACAAAGTAAATCTGAGATTACATATAAATATACACATACCAGTGCATCAGGAATGGCAGAAGAACCTACCTCTATGCTAAAACCAAGCAAAAAAAAATAGAAAACAGGTCAGATGAAATGATCACTGCATACCCCCAGGGGTACACATATCTCAGGTTGAGAACCACTGGTGTAGAGCATACAAAAAATAAGGATACTCTCTTCACTTCCTAGAGTTGTTCTGCGTGAGCTACCTCACCATTAACAGTGAAAAGAAGGGAGGAGACAGGCGGGGTGGGGGGGTGTCCCCCTTCTCAAAAAAAAAAAAAAAAAAGAGAGGGGAATGAGAAAGGAAATCCAAGAGATGAATGAAGAGAGGAGAAGTTCTTCCATACTGCAATTTAAAGGTAAGGGATGGTTTTAGAGGTAACAGCTTCTTTTCTGTATATTTCCCTGTGATCATTTCATCTGACCTGTTTTCTATTTTTCCAATTAATACATAGGTATTTTATTTTTCAGTTAATTTGGAAAAACTTATTTCTTATTAAACTGTGGTCATTTCTATTAAACTAATATGTATTATTGAACTTGCGCTTGACTGAGGCCTTATATTTTTCTTTTGTTTGCTTGGTTTTAGCATAGACTGCAACAGATGCGAGGGTTATAATGTAAATATAGATGTTATAAAATAGCGTCTTTGTCCAGGAGCTGCATTTCAAAGTTGTACAGCTCAGTATATTACAATATCAAGATTCCAAAAAAGCTGACTGACTGAATAGCCCCCTAATGTGATGTGATAGGAGAGAGAACCAGGACTTCAAATTAGGCCCAGATCTATCATGACCAAAATTAGTTACCATCCCTCAAGAGAGTGAGTGGGAATATAATTAGAATTTAGAAGTGAGAAGAAGCACACAGTATGGTGCTCAGGGGGTTTACTGTGGTCTATAAATTATGTGAATTTTTTTATGTGACTCCGTTTATTTCAAAAGAGTCAAGCCAGAGATGAATTTGGTCCTTTATATTTAAATATTTTCCTCAGCTTGACTATAATACACAATGTCGTTCTTACTTCCGAACTGGCCCCTAGTTCAATAATTCACTTGGAAAAGCAAAAGGTCACAGATCCACTTCTAATGTGAGCCATAAGACTGCCGACCTATAGAAGAGACCATAACGGATATCAATAAATGGAGTGGATTTTTCACTTTATTCAGTGTTTTCTCCCTTGAAAGACCATCAGTATCTCTAGAGCAAGGAGAGAGACCTACAAGGGTAAGATATCATATGCCTGACAGATCCAATGGGAAATGGAATGAAGACATTTATTCCAATCATCACACAGACATTTCCAATTTCCCATTGAAAAGCCTCTTATGTTACATGTGAATAAACAGCATTGTATTTATGCTTTATATGCAATGATCCCAAAATAATTACTGAAGTTTTATTCAACTTAGAGCTCAGGTGCAAAAGCAAAGCAGCATAGTTATTTATAGCCATTCGCCATACATAATGTTTGTTATATTGCAACTGCAGTGTAATAAGTATCCATTAACGCATAAACAGACAATATCACTAAGTGAAGAAATGCAAATCATGAGTCCTAATGCACATGGTGACTATATTTGAAATACTGTAATTAATACTTGGCATATAAGTATACAACACTTAATTGTCCAAGCCTAATGGACAACTCTTTCTCATATGGATTGGGAAGCTCTTGAGTTAGTGTAATTCCAACCAATTCACTCTCTCTGAACTGTAACGTTATAATATAAGGTTGCTTGTTGGAGAAATTGCCATCTCTTCCCAGGGCTGGCTCTAGCTTTTTTGCCACCCCAAGCCAAAGCAAAAAAAAACAAACAAACAAAAAAAACACCCTCCTACTGCCTACCGGACTGCTGAAGGGGAAAAAAAAAAGGCAGCCGCAGGGAGCGCGTGGAGGGCGGTGAAGGCAGCTCACAAGGAGGTGAAGGGCTGCGCTACAGCCCGCTCGTAGCCGGGCGAGAGGGACTCCCTCCTCTGGCCTTAGGGTGCTTCTCCCGGCCAGGCAGGTGGAGTCCCCGGGGGCTGCAGGACGTGCTGGCTCAGCCGCTCCTTTAAAGGCAGCTCAGCCAGGCTGGTCTCAGAGCAGCGAGGGAGGCGGAGGCCAGTGCAGGCGGTGGGGAGTGACATGTCCCGGGAAGCCCTGCGGCACGGTGAGTGGCGGGGATCACTAGTTCCTGCCCCCGGGCCGGGGTCCGTGCCCCGGCTGGGCTGGGACTGGTGGAGCGCAGGGAGCCGGCTGGGGGCTCTGGAGCTGCGGACCGGGCTGCCAAAACAAAAACAAAAAACAAACAAACAAACAAAAAGAACCACGGCAGGGTGGCCGGAATGTGCTGCCCCAAGATTGGCCGGAATGCCGCCCCTTACGATGTGCCGCCCCAGGCACGTGCTTTCTCGTCTGGTGCCTGGAGCCGACCCTGTCTCTTCCCATTAAAGGAAACAGTTTAGCTTCCTGACTTTCCCATTTTCATCCAGCAGATGACATCATGGAGCTCAAAGTGACCTTTCAATATATTTTAGTGAACAAATGCCCCATAACTACCTATTTTTCAAAAGAATCATTAATGCTTCTTTACTAGAAAATATGCAGAAAGTTAAACCCTTCCTATACAAACTGCAGAGTATTTGGTAGAATTATTTCTTTCATTCATATAGCTGTTGACTTAGCTGATTACCCACAAACTTCTTGCTTCTTGATGTCCACTATTAGTATTTAGTTTCTCTTTGTTTTATTAGGGTCTGGGGGGGAGGGGGGAAGGGCATGGTTTCATATGACAATGGAAAGAAATGACTTGGGAAACATGAAATAGCATAAATGTTTAATACACTATAAACAACTGCCACCATTTAAATGGCTAAGAGCTGTGAGGTAAAGAAGAACAGCAAGAATGGAAGGTGTTCAGTTTAGAAGCAAAGATGTCATGATCACAGTACTGCAGAAAACACAGGTATGGTGTCTCCAAATATGAGGACACATCCTACTTCTGTGATAAGGCATACATTTTGATGCATTTCATTCATTTTAAATATCAGGGTTCAAAGGGCAGTATGCAGACTTCCATCAAGCCCTCTGGCATCATGAAGAAACTACAGGCTTGTTCACATGGCAATTTAGAATGTGGCAAGTCAGGGTGTGAACGTTCAGCACACTAACTTGCAGCATTCTCACTGGCCCCGCTACAGTGCACTGCAGTGCTTGGAGGTACTCCCATTTTAAACAGCAGGACATCAAAGAGCACTTCGGACATTTTAGTGCATGGTAGCAGGGTTCACATGGAAACTTCGAGCACAGCAGGCTAATGCACACCCAGGCTTGCCATACGCTAAATCATCATGTTGGTTTGAAATGCTGTAATTATAAGAATGGATTAACAGTGCCTGAAATGATGATCCATTGTCACCTGGAGCAAGAATGTCTCTGGGAATGGTGGTTCAGAGGGGTGTTACCACAATTTTTGGTAGGTTTTATGTATTTTAATACATATATTGTGTGCGCACATGCTCCAAAGTTCAATGATATCATGGGAGTCTTTCCATTGACTTCAATGGGCTTCAGGATCAGGCTTTATCAATTGGTCACAGTCATAGGCACCAACTTCTCCTTGCACGGGTGGGTGCTTAATCACCCCCGGCCCCGCCCCAACTCCACCCCCACCCTGCCCCCTCCTTCCCAGGCCCCACCCCCATTCCAACCCCTTCTCCAAAGTGCCTGCCCCAACTCCACCCCCTCCCTGCCCCTATTGGACTCCTTCCCCAAATCTCCACTCCAGCCCCGCCTCCTCCCCTGAGCACGCTGCGTTCCTACTCCTCTCTCCTCCCTCCCACAGCTTGTTGCTCTGCAAAACAGCTGTTTTGTGGTGGCAAAGGCTGGGAGAAGAAGCGGGGATGTGATGCGCTATGGGGAGGAAGTGGAGGTGAGCTGGGGTGGTGGGGCGGGGAGCTTGGCTGCCGGTGGTGCAGAGCATCCACCAATTTTCTCCTATGGTCACAGTATATTCTGATGTAAAGAAAATGGAAACACAGCAAGTGCATAAAATATCTTGTGAAGATTTCTGTGTTTACAGAAAGAAAACAAAATACCCTTTGTGTTATTAAAATGCAATAAACAGTTATAACTGATAACATTTAGGACTGTGCAATATGTTTTCAGCAAACTTCAAAGTCCTCAGAACTTGTGGTTTCCACATTCTATTTCAATTTCACAACAGATGCTCTGTGGATGTTTGTTCAAAATTGTAGTAGTTTCACTAAGAAAGGTCCTAATTTTGGGGGGGTAGGGGTGGTGGGGGGAGGATTTGTAAAATTCACAAGTGTATTTGCACAAAGATTAGTTTCCTTAGAGAAACATACAATTTTGCAGTTTTCAATATGAAAAGACAACATTTTTGTGAAAATTCCACATAAAAGGAAGTTTTGGCCCACAAAATATATTCAGAGGGCAATTGGGAATATTGTTTCTTGAAGAATTATATGCTGTTTTCACATAGCCCTCATAATTCATCTACCACCAAAAATGAAACCTGAGTAAAATCAACTCTAAATGAAAGAGCAGATAAACTAATAAGACCTCCTTTAATGTACTATAGAGCCAGGTACAAATAAGTGGAGTTACTCCAGATTTACCCTGTGTAACTGAGATCAGGATCTGATAAATGAAATCTAAACAAATAAGAACATTTTCCTGCCTTTAATTCTGTCATTATGAAATTACTCCTCTGTAATAATGGCATCAGAATTGCTCTCAAGTCACCAGCTTTAGAGAGATCACCACAGGGAGATCAGGAGCAGGCAATTAAAAGAGAGTTTGCCTTTTACTGTTGCTGCTTTTTTCATTTTTTGTCATGTTTTGGTGGCAGTATTTGTATGTGCATGCACTCAAATATGTGGCGTTGTGTTAGCCAATACATACATGTTAGGCATAGTATTAATATAAGTGTTGGGAAGTTATGCTAACAATGTATTTATACTTTCCCCTGAATTCTGTTCACCTATGTCAAGTATCCCATAATACCTTGCATTAGCTGTAGTAAGCTTTGTCTTAAGTAGATCAGAAAACTGTCAGGTTCAGGACATATGGATGTTTTACCATCGCAACAGGTAGGAGTTACTGTTACAGGGCAATACTGGATTGTTCCAAATGAAAAGGACAAGATATCTGATTGTTCTACCCTGGTACAGACCGAGGAGGTGCCTTCATGCCCCTGGTAACCAGAATATATGTGTAAAGAACAAAGAGATAAAGGGTACACCATGGTACCAGAAAAAAAAGGTAGATAGCTGATTGGTTAAAGCTAGTTTGAGATGAGGTGCCTAGCACCTTTCTATTTGTAACAGGATTGTTATAAAAAGGATCGCTTTAGGGGTGTAACTTTGGAAGGACACCTTCTGCGTAAGGTGAAGATAACAACACTGCATGAGACAGCTTCCCAGAAACTGCTATCATATCGAACCTTTTTCCCGTACTATATTATTGTTGACTTTTAGCAATAAACCTGACTAATATTGGTTATTTGATCTCTTGAATACATTTCATAACAAACATTGTAGAAGTAAAAATCCTAAGGCCATCTTGGATCCTCTAAAGGACAACTAGGTGTCCATGTTTGTGAGCCTTCTTGTTCCCTCCCCACTCCAGTTTGGTGCCTTTTCCATATTTAGGCAGGAAAGACAGTGGCTGTCAATCATCTAATCAGCCTAGTAACCAAAAGTCTATATAAGGTACTGTTCAGATCAGATCAGAGCTGACCTGTCTGAGTGGCAGAGTGCAGAACAGACAATTAAGGGTAAGCCATCCATCCCACATGGGCTATGTTAAGTAGGGGATTACTCACTTACACACATTTAATCCATCTTTTGTAAGATTCGCTTACTGCACGCACGACGACGCAGGTAGAGGGAGTTCAACAACTTACCTGAAAGAAGTTCGTCTGGCCCTGCTTCAAGATCCTGCTTCCATCCAGGGGATCCAGTTGTCCTGGCGTGCCGTACCAACCTAAGGAGGAAAAGGACATCAATACTTCAAACTGCTGAAGATGGTATTGTAATCATTGCGTGTTTGTCCGTACAGTTCCCTATTGTTACAGCCTGCCTCGTTTTGTTATCTGCTTGTTGTCATCTTGGTTATTTTGGGGGTCCTTGCCATTATCTCCCTTTAATAAACTCTGTTGTACCTTTATTTCGTAAAGTCTTCTGTAAAAATACAAACCCCCGGTGATAGATACCTTAGGGATGAACCTAAGACTGAAAAATCTGGGCCGCTTTAATCTCAGCCTCTGTTTCAGTCAACAACATATGGTCAAGCAACTGACTATACAATTAACAACGTGTGGCTACAGAACTAGAGAGGGAACAAAGCGTGAATGTATGTTCTTGTAACTGTTCTGTTATCAGCCTTTTGTGATTGACATTGAACAAAAAGGTAAATGCCACACAGTACAAACCAGTGCCTTTGCCACACAGACATGCTCCAAAAGCCAAGGAAGTTCACTGCACAACCCCTTTCACATTTCTCCTTCAGACACACACTCACAAGCAGCATTTTCCCTCTTACTTTCCAAAATAGAAAATATCTATCTTATTACAGTCAAGCATGATGTGGTCTAGAAAGAAATCCACACAAGTGTACTGGATGAGCCTCTCTGATATAAGAAAGTACAGTAGCTACATACTTGTATAAGTGTACGCAACTTAAATACACTTTTGTTATGGATGGGTATACTGAGAAGGACTACAGGTCAAATTCTGCTCTCGGTTCTATCTGTAGGCAGTAAAGCACTTGGTTGCTGTGGTATCTAAATGCTGATTTCAGTGGAGTTTTCTGAATTTACATCAATGTAATCGAAAGAGAAACTTGGCCCTCGTGTTCAAAGAAGTGCTAATAAATCAGACATTAGAAGCGGATGAAATGATTTGCCAATAAGAATTGCAAGCTGTGACTATGGTAAACCATAATTCGTAGTGGGGAATTTGAGTTTTATTTTTTTCTTTGTTTGACTTCAGTGTAGTGGTGCTGACTTGTTTGTCAGATCACGATGCTAATGGTATAGTTTGATGGACCAAATCAGCAAACAGCTACACAGAATTTAAACAAAGATGGATATGGAGGAAATCATGCAGACTGCAAAGATATTGAGGGTTCATAGAAAAGATCTAAAAACCAATTGGTCAGATTGAAAATGAGCACAGAGCAATGGAACTCAGTTATATACATGTCAAAATATAAGTCTGATCTTCTAAAAAGGTAGTCAGGACAAACCAATGAGCTAACTTGCTAATAAGAATATTGGGAGCAGTGTCATATAGTATAAATCACTGGGCTCAGAACTTGTGAGAAACATACATAGATGTACATATAAAGTTGTCATATAACATTTTATGATGACAATAAGGCACTCTAGTGCAAGAATTGTGTTACATCAATTCATGCTTAGCTTCATTAATGACACTTGGTCACCAGCCTCATGCTTCACATGACACACTAGGAGTTAGCTGAATTAATACATCCTAGTATATCTTGCCGCTTAACAGAAACACACTGGTCAAACTTTTCTAATTTGTTAGGCATATCCATATTTAGGAACTTAAATAAGTGGCTTGATTTTCAGAAGTGTTATTGACTTCAAAGCCTTGCAGTGGTAAGGAAAAATGGTCCCGTGATTAGTCCCCTGGACCAAGATTCAAGAACTATCATAGGCCGACTTTGTGACCTTTGATAAATCAATTACGCCTACATTTTCAAAAATTGGCTTCTAACTTTGGGTGGCTCAGATGTTGCCTGAGTATCAGAAGGCTGGACACCCACACCACTAACAGCAGTTCTTGAATTCTTGAAGTCCAAAACTTGATTGATGAAGACAATGGCAAAATGAGGACAGACACATGCATAGAATTAAGTGACAGGCTGCAACTTTAGTTAAACTTTAGCACAGGCAAGGAGTGCTATACTCTCCTATACCAGGCATTTAATTGGTTCCAGTGTTGGGGTTACAGAGCTCCTTACCATAATTAGGGGTAAGATCTCCTCAGTTTACCTGTCTTGGACTCATCTCTCTCAGCCCTAATACATTCCCCTCTCTCCCCCGCGCCCCCCACCTCCCGATGATGGAGACAGAGGGTGCAGAAGGGTGGGGATCTCAGCCAACAAAGGCCACATGGTTGCACCCTATCCCATGAGCCCAAGGCCCATCACATCACCAAAATCCCAGATCTTTTACTTCTGGAACCTGTTCATTTTATCCCTTTAACCGCATTGGAAACAGGGTGCAAGTTGTGACAAATTAACAACTCAACCCAAGTACTTCGGTTAGATACTAAATGTATTCCTACTTAACCTAGTGTGACTTGAAGGTGCTGTGAGGAAGGTGGAAAACTCTGGTCCTCTGCCAATTGGCTCAGGCAAGAAAAAGTTCCTTCCTGACCCCAAAATGGATGATCTGCTAGACCCACAGCATCTGTCAGGCTGGATTCCATTCATAGATCAATGTGGGTAAAGCGAGGTTGCAGGAACAGACATGAAAGAGGCTCCACAAGACCCCACTCCACGTTAAATCCTGGGTGCTGGGGAATGCTGGCCAATCAGTACCTCTCTCCCGCCAGCTAGCTAATGGGTGCCAGAGACTCCTGGGGGCGAGGGGGCTGGAGGAGCTCCCCACTTGCTGCTTGGACTGTTACCCTTCATGGCTGGATCCATCAAGTTCCCCCACACACTGAGGCAGGAGAGTGGCATGTGCTCAAAAAGTGAAGCACTGAAAATTCCAACCCACTTTTGAAAGCATTTCTGTTCCCTCTGTAAAAATGGGGATAATAATCCACACCTTAATGTTGATGACATGTGCTCGACTACTCTGGCAATGAGTAGCAGAGAAAAGCCTATCAATAAAATAACAAAAATTCAGTGAATTTTGGGCCCAGCAACCCGTTGTAAATCAGATCACTTAGTTATTGGCAGATGTCGAAGTGTGGATTTCTATGCCTAACTTTCAACATTTTGGCACTGTATATGTGTTCTGTGTGTACCCGTCATATACTGTGGAGATTTGGTTCGCTTATTACATTTCAATATAATAAGTAAATGAAACAAACCAACAACAAAAAATCTGAGTAACTTTTAGTGATATGCTATTTCTTGAGAACATCATATAAACAATGTATGTATTTCTTTTCCCATAGCATTTTCTGTTGATCTCAAAGCACTTTAGTAAACAATAAGGAATTCAATCTGAAATCACCTCACACAATGTGGAAACTAAGGTAAGAAACATTCAGTGATCTTCTGAAGGGGACATAGGAAGACTATTGCAGACCCACCTGGACTTTTGGTCCTCACTTTAATCACAAGATTAGCCTACACACATACACACACTTGAATTAATCAAAAGTTGTTTATTGACTAGTTAAAAACTTTAACTAAAACAATATTAATCCCACTGCTGTTAGGCTGCTTTGTCATGCATAGATATTGTACCACTCTCTGACTCCTTGGGATGAATCTGTACTAGGAAAAGTGGTGAGAATATAAATATGTGGAATTGTCACCATATGCTATAATCAACTAATATTAGTAGAATTTTAAGGTTACAACCTGGCCCCATTGATGTCAATGGGAGTTTTGCTGTTGACTTCAATGGAGTAAGGCTTTCACCATTAGAGAGCTCGATCCTCCAGTCCTTACTCAAGCAATACTCCCAGGAATGAGCCCTCTGGAAAGTCATAGGAATTGTGGATAAAGAAGGGAGGGCCCCAGTGGAACCTTGAGAGAAGGGTCCAGCCAAGGATGTGGCAACTGGGACAATGATGTGATGATTATGTTTCCTTGGTTCTAGCAGCTTTGGCAGTCCAGTTATACAAATAAATATCCCTATTGTTAAGGAAACAAAGATGTCTTCTATAAAGCAAAAAGCTTGAGCCCATCACTGACTGGAAACAGCGAGTTTGTATATTCTTCCTGTTGTCAGTTGGGTTCTTAAAAAATGTGACTAATCCCTGGGGCTTAATAAGTGAATTTCAACCTTAGTACAGAACTTCCTTGTTTTTTTGTCAGTGTAAACAAGACCTGTTAATGTAGGATTTCAGTAGTTAATTCAAATGTATTTTCCATTTTAAAGTTATAATGACTAAGTACACCTGCTCACTTAAAAATTATCACCTAGTTAGAGAGTTTTCAATAGCCTAATCATCTTTTGATTGTCTCTCCTGGTATCACATGCAGTTCACCTGCTCTGCATCTTAACTTAAATGTTTCCTGTTTATACAACTGAAAACACAGAAAAATGATAATATTTAGAAAACAAAGAAAAACTGAAACCTACACTCAAATGCATTATTTATATAATTATCCTGCAATTAAAGTAATTACAGTTTATGGAAAAAATAGTTTTTATTTTCATGTTCAGGTTTCTTGAGGGGTAGTGCAGTAATCACCACACAGAAAGTGCACACACAAAAAGTTGAAGATCTCCCATTTATAGGAATGATGCAAGTTTTATAGGAAAGAGAGAGCATTCACATGTATATACTCTTCATGAAGCAAATATGTATCTTGAAAGCTGACCTGCATCTGTTCATTGAGTTAATCCTGTAAAGTGGTATTACCTAGATTGAACTTTAAGCAAACATTTGATCCTTTATAATTTCAATAACAATCACAGCTGCCCCTTACTGTGCCAGACACAATTTTGCTGGATAAGAGGCTAAAGCAGACAAATGACATGTCTCTTGGATTTGGCTGGGGAAGGTGGAGGCATCATGGAAAACAGAGTGCAGTAATGATTGCAGCATTGCCAATCTCGGGCATGCAAAAATTATGAATCTAGCCCTCCAGAATATTGAATTATCTTAAAAATCACACGATTTAAAAAAAATACATGTTGAGTTCTCTTAGTCAGTCTTCTGGGTTTCTTTGGTTTTGAGCCTTTTGGTTCCATGTTTTCAAGTTTTCCTCTGCAATCATGAAGACTAGAAACTTACTTTAAAAAAATAAATCTAAAGCTCAGATCCTAACATAAAAAACTGGTGTGGCTTTAAAAACAAACAAAAAAACCCCACCAAACATGGCAAGAATTGGTAACATTGAGAATGAGACCCAGAAACCCAAGAGATTATCAATGAGGCCAAGGCAAATACTCATCTTTTGGGTTTTCTGTACATATACAGCAACAATTTAAGGGGAACAGTCAAAGGATCAACGAGTAAGTAAGATTATTTTATGACAGCTCGATCCATACCATTATTTTAGACCATTCTTTGATTCTGTGTTTGTACTGCATCTAGCACATTGAGGTTCTGCTCTATGACTAGGGCTCGTAGGTGCTGTGTATATAAAAATAAGATTTGTAGCCACACTCCACAAATCACACTTTCACAACAGAAGCAAATTCCAACCCCATTAAGGACTGAATACACTTCCAATTATCACTGTTTAGCACACACTCAATGACATGAATATAATGATCCTACTCATTACACATTGATGCTTTAAACTGGCTTCTTGGCTTCTTTCTCTGCCCTTTGCTCCCTCTATGTGTGTGTGTGACACTCAAGATTATGATTTTTAGAAGTGTGTCAGTCTGATGGGTTCCCCGGGGACTGTTCAACCTGGAACTGGAGTACCACTGTTTTACCAATCTGGGCTCCCTCTCACACTGTGATGCTGTGACAAACACGGAGCTTTAAACATGACTAACTGTGCTTGTGTAACGCTGACATACCCTGGTTGTTGTTGGCCGGGATCAAACCTGAGATCTCTCGATCTTAGCACATGAACATCTACTGCAGGAGCTAAAAGATGCATCTCTTTTAGCCAAGGCTGTAGCTGGCTCCATCCTGGCTAATAGCCATTTATGGACTTAGCCACCATGAAATTTATCCAGTAGAAGAACTTCCTTTTATTTGTTTTAAAACCTGCTGCCTATTAATCGTTCTTGTATTATGGGAATAAGTAAATAACTTTTCCTTATCCACTTCTCAACATCATCATGATTTTTTATATATCTATCATGTGTTTCTAGTGCTAGAATATCATAATATATTCTCAGTCTTATTCTCTATCCTAACATCATCATGTTGTATGTATAGTTGGGGTTATTTTTTCCAATGTGCATTACTACATTTATCCACATTAAATTTCATTTGCCATTTTGTTGCCCAAATCACTAGTTTTTGTGAGATTTTTTTTTCTTCTTCAATCTGCTTTTCTCTTAACTATCTTGAGTTTAGTTTAGTGTCACAGATCATTTATGAATAAATTGAATAGGATTGGTCCTAGACTGATGTCCACATGTTTGTTGACCTCTTCAAAGAACTCTAATAGATTAGTAAGACGATTTAAACCATGTTGACTATTGCTCAAGAGTTTATGTTTTTCTATGTGTCTGACATTTTTATTCTTTACTATTGTTTTTCTTTCAGAACTCTTGGGTGAATGCCATCTGGTCCTGGTGACTTGTTAATGTTGAGTTTATCAATTTAATCCAAACCTCTCCTCTAGTGACACAATCTGTGACAGTTCCTCTCAGATTTTCACACCAAAAAAAGCCAGCAGGTTTGGGGAATCTCCTAACATCCTCAGCCGTGAAGACTGAAGAAGAAGAATCCATTAGCCTCTTTGGCTTTTCTTATTACACTCTTGCACTTAAGTTGTTGTGTTTTCTTTCTCTTTCTTTTCTGGGATTTGACTTTGATTTTGTTAAGCCACGGTGGCTTTTTAGTTCTTTTACTGTTTTTTTAATTTGGGGTATACATTGAAGTTGGGCCTCTATTTGGGTGTCTTTTAAAAAAGCATGCATGCAACTGGATTTTCACTTTACTTCACTGTCTTTTTAACTTTTTTCTAACCCCCCATTTTTTTTTTTAGTTCCCCTTTTGAAATTAAAAGCCACAGGCAGTTTTGAGAGTTTGTTCCTTCTTCACCACAATGTTGTTGAATATGCTTGTATATTGGTCTATTTTTTATCTCTGCATTTCGTCCTGAAGTGAAATGTTCCCCAGTCAATATGGGGATATTTGAAATCATCACTATTACTGTCCTGGTCAGGTGGTCGATAATAGATCCCTACTGTTATATTTTTACTAGAGCATGAAATTTCTATCCATAGAGACTCTAGATTATCCACTCATTAATCTCTAGATGTTCTAGCTACCACTAGAGGGGAACAGAGTGCCACACCAAGTGGGGATGGGTTACACTTGCTCTAGGGAAATCCATTTGAGCTGGGGAAGGAATCCCTGAGGGATGCTGTAGTACTCATGGTTGGTGCACTTTCCTCCACTGACAGGAATGGCTGGAAGATGTGTAGTTGTGGGAATACTAGTGGGAAATATGTACACAATTCAAGCTGAGGACCGTAAAACGTATTAATATAAGTTATTAGATGCTTAATACAGTATTGACTGTTTTGTTCCCTTTAAGTAGGGTGACCATATTTTCCTAAACTGAAAATGAGACACTGAGTAAGAGATGGTCAGTTCTCAAGGGAGTTTAATGATAGTACACACAAAAGATAAGGCAGTTCATCCATTTTATAATTTCATATACATTGCTTACAATTCAATAGTTACTGGCATTGTTCCTTGTCTTGCTGCTGTTCTTCAGGGTGTGAAACTGATTGATACCAGTTCTATTTCTCTGACGGTGCTATTTTTCTGAGGGTTTTCTTGTCTTTCAGCAACTTGTTATAGGATGCAGTCCAGTCCAGAGAAAAGTTAACTTGCATGCACAAGACAGCCTTCAGGGTGGAGACTTTCAAAGGTGATTTTTCAGAAGACCACACATCATTCATAATTGAAAAGACATGTTCAATGGGCACTATAGTACCAAGCAGACACAGCACAAATTCCACAGCCTTGCTTACGGTCCATCTCTCAAAAAAATTTCCTCCACTTTTCACTAATGGGCATTCTCTGATGGTTCCAATCTAAAAGACAACTGGAGACAATTGATTTTGCACTGGACCACTCAAAGAGATGATTCTCATCCAACATATTTAAGATGGGAATTCTGATGCAGCAAGGCTGTCATGCATTTCTTCCCAGTGTGGTATATTCCTCAGCAGGGTGCACTCAAAGGCAAGTCTCCAGAGCTCTAAGTAGGACCAACATGTTGTGTAAAAATTGTTGACTACATTGTAAAACTCTTTTTCTTTTATTTGCCCACATTCAACAAGAGTGTGCAATAGGTTCTTCACTTCTGTTGTAACAAATCTTTTTCCAAGCCTCTCCGATAAGTTAATTTGCAGGGAACGGATTTGCAGTGCAACTTCTGTCACTAACAAGTTCTTTTTCTCGATCGTCTCCATTATCTTTTGGAATGTGGCAGTTTGCTGGCAAAGAGAAGCCATAGTTGAGTAGCAGAATCATCAAAGAGCTTCTTTAGCAGGTTGGCACTTATCTTGAGAAAAAAATATGCTTTAAGTCCATCAAATAAATCAAAAAATCCTGTGTATTGCTGGTCCCAGTGAGAGGAATTGTGTGCTGTCATGCTCTAGTAATTTGATATATTCAAGTTTGACAAATCAACAGAAGTCTTTCAGCTCTTCAACATGCACTGTATAGATATGAAAGTGTGTGTAAACCTTTACATCGAAAATCTCCATGTCTAAATGAAGACAGTTGACTGCAGTTTCGAGGTAGTTATTCACCATATGCACCAATACTTAAGGTCTCTTTTCCTAAGTTGGCTGCATCTTTTGCCAAAGTTAGTGTTGCTCTTGTCTACACAAATTCCAACAATTTTGTCACTAAGGGATTGGCTACATTTGTAGATGTAGAATGCTGGGAGTTAAACCAGCCTTCGGAGACCGCAGCAGGGAAAATGCTACCATGTGTTTACACTATTAGCTGCAAGCGCAGAGAGCAGTGCATTGTGGTAGCTATCCCAGTGTGCAAGTGGCTGCAGTGTGCTTTTCAAATATGGGTGTGTGTGGAGTGTGACAGGGAGTGTGTTGTGTGTATGTGGGGGGAGAGACAGTGTGTTTTGGGGAGCAGAGAGTGTGTCAGCATGCTGTCTTGTAAGTTCAGACAGCAGCATACCCCCTCCCCCCCACCTCTCTCTCGCTCTCTCTCTCTCACACACACACACTCACAACAGCAGCATTCCACAGTAATGGCTTGCTTTGTCCCGGAGCAGATAAACATGCCTGCAGCCAAGTTCAAAACAATGACCAGAGTGGCCACTTGGCTTCAGGGGATTATGGGACGTTTCCGGAGACCAATCACAGCGCAGTAATGCAACACATCATCCACACTGACACCTGGGGTTTCAGCCGGGGTGCAGGAAGCTTTATGCTTCTGATGGAGGTAGATTACCAGGAGCACTCCAGCTGCAGAGTCCAGGCATTCTAAGTGCCTTGCCAGTGTGGACACTTCAGAAGTTAGGGCGCCCGGGGCTCTAACTTGCAAGTGTAGCAAAGTCCTAAGAGTACCTCTCAATCACTTCCTGGATGAATGCACACTGAAAATCAGATGTTTCTTCAGGTAGAGATGAAAACTCAGTAATTTTGTGCAACTCCACTCAGTGGGAGAAAATACTGTACAAGAACAGGAATTAGTTTTTGTTCCTTTTTGTTTGATGCATCCAGACTAAGCACAATAAAGGAACACTTGTTCAATTTAAACTGAACTTTAATGAAAAATGGGGCTAAGATGTTGCAAATGATTGCCTCAGATTTTGTGCAAGCAGATAAACTTAGAGTTTCTTAATTAATTCTGATGAACAGTCACTAGACTGGAAACTGTGTCTGTGCCACATTGAGTGGTAAGCAAACACTCCCTCACTGGCAAACACTTTTTCAGCTTCTGTGTCTTGTCTCAGAAAAAAATCCTGAAACTCTTGGTGTTGAACACTTACTTTTATCAGCATCTCTGCTTTGAAGGTGCTGGGTAATGTCATTTTGGCTGCTGTGGGCAATCGATAAATGTGCTCCCCATGTCTCGCATACAACTTTGCTGTTGTCCGATGTTGAAGTGTCTTTTTAAAATCTTGACCTGTTTTTGGAGATCTTCATTAAAATTACACAGACATTTCAAGACATTTTATAGCAATAAATGACCACACACAAACTACGGATTCTTCTAACGACAGAAATATGCACTGTGACGTTGCACTCTATATGATTTTATAAAAATATGCTAATGAGTTTGAATATAATATAACTGAAATATGTTTCATGCAAAAGGTCTCTTGTAAGGTATCATTACAAAGCCTATAATCTACTGAGTGTGTTCATCCTATTTGTAAAAATGCATCACTCTTGTATCTGAAACTAGAAATATGAAATATAATTCTGAGGCAGCCATCATGAGAAATCCCCTAGCTACCATCTGAGCTGGAACAAGGGCTGTACCAGGGGAAAGTACTGTGCCCAGATTAGGAAGGTGTCCAGACTGTGAAAAAAACTTATTGAAACATCTCTGAGGGTGATATTTTATCTGTATTCAGTTTTATTATTGTATTAGACTTAGGTTTGCGTGTTTTATTTTATTTTACTTTGTAATTCACTTTGTTCTCTCTGTTACTACTTGGAACCACTTAAATCCTACTTTCTGTATTTAATAAAATCACTTTTTACTTATTAATTAACCCAGAGTATGTATTAATACCTGGGGGGCCAACAGCTGTGCATATCTCTCTATCAGTGTTATAAAGGGCGAACAATTTATGAGTTTACCCTGTATAAGCCTTATACAGGATAAAACAGATTTATTTGGGGTTTAGACCCCATTGGGAGTTGGGCATCTGAGTGTTAAAGACAGCAACACTTCTTAAGTTGCTTTCAGTTAAGTCTGCAGCTCTGGGGCACATGGTTCAGACCCTGGGTCTGTGTTGGAGCAGACTGGCATGTCTGGCTCAGCAAGACAGGGTGCTGGAGTCTCAAGCTGGCAGGGAAAGCAGGGGCAGAAGTAGTCTTGGCACATCAGTTGGAAGTTCCCAAGGGGGTTTCTGTGATCCAACCCGTAACATGCACAAGCATCAAAAAAAAAAGGACAAAAGCATCACATGTGCAACGTGTGATTGCTGCTGGCGGCAGCACTGCCTTCAGAATTGGGTGGTTGGAGAGATGCAGCTGCTGGCCAGGCGCCCAGCTCTGCAGGCAGTGTCACCACTAGAATCTGCACAGAAATAAGAGTTGTGTGATATGGTATTGCCATCCTTATTTCTGCACTGCTTCTGGCAGCAGCGCTGCCTGCACAAGACATCAGCAGCGACAAATGCCCAGTTTTGGCAAAAAAATTGGGATCCACAGGACAGAGCTGAAAAACGGGACTGTCCCAATCAAAATCGGACGTATGATCACGGTACCTTTAATTCACGTTTTATGTCCTCAGGCCATTCTGAAGTAAAACAATCAACTGATTAATCCTAGAAATTAATCTATCCCATCCAAACTCACAATTTTGAACATTAATTACATACATTCAAAAAGAAATACAAGTCAGCTTTAAAACGTATTTTATTATGGCCAGGTAAAGTATAAATATTAATAAATGCACAATCAATATGTATTAGTGATGCCATAGCACACACAGTGTGATCTTTTGATGTTCTATTGTAATCATATAGCTAAAGAAAAGCTAATATATGACTAGATCTCCTTTCAGGAGCTTCTATGAGTTGTTTGAAATGAGCCACATCAGAAAGAGAAGATGGATATTTTTATAATAGCCAAAGCATGACCTGTGTGTGTTTCATTATTTTCCTTTAAATGTGACCTGCAAAGGAAACATCAAAACTTAATTATGTATTGAATGTCCTCAGTAACCGGGATTAAGGGAGCACTCAGTAAACACTTTTACATAAAGCTCGGGGGGAAAAGTCCTCCCTCATGGATTCCAATAAAGTACTTTGTCCAGTTCCAGATTCAATATAGCTAGGTACTTACATGGTCCTCATCGCCATCATATGCCTGAGCACTTTCAATATAGATTCATTATAGACTCTCAAGAATGCATAATTCTGCAATGTCAGAGTCTGGAAAAAATCTATTGCACTAAGACAAGCTCTGGAGCTTCAAGAAAACCGTATTTCTCCCAAGTTTGAAAACTGCGTTCAAGTTGCCCCACCAGATTTGCATCTATATTACACTTTGCAAGAGTAGAAGTGACCTTTCAGGGCAGCCTGCTGACACCTTTCCCCCATAATATATAGGACTCTGAGCCTGATAGGTTTCCCAGTTTCTCATAGCAAACCAGCAGTATGGCTACTCTGTAACTCATATTTCTTCAGGTTTCTTGGAGTTTCAGGTTTCTATAAAATCCTAAATTCCATGTGAACCTGAAGTGGTTACCATAGGTGCTGGGACTAGGAATGCTGGGGGTGCTGCCTCACCCCCTGGCTTGAAATGGTTTCCACTGTATACAGGATTTACAGTTTGGATCAATGACTGAGCTCCCCCACTATAACAATTGTTCCAGCACCCCCGGTGGTTACTACATGGTGCTTAATCAGGCAATCCAGGCCTTGGTAGCATTCAAGACATTGGGGCTCTAGGGATCCTCTGGTACTGAATTAGGGCATGGAAACATTACCTCTTTCACCCAGGTGGTTTATCCTGGTTCAGCAGTAGAGATCCATTTGCTGTCCTAGCCAACAGAAGAGCAAGATGAAGGGAATGGGTCATTGCCAGAAACACTGGAGCAAGGTAAGACAGTTCAGGCTAGCAGGCTGAAGAGTCCATGAACTTCGGTGAGTGTTGGGTTCATGAAACACAAATCAGGTGAGTTTCACTGGATTTGGCTATGAACATTTTCCTTCTCTAATAATTTGTTTATTCTACCTTTGAAATCCTCTATCACCAGAAGAATTTCTGATTTTCTTATCAATAGTTTAAATATTACAATGTTTGGAAGAACTCAAATCAGTCTTAATAAAAACCTATAAAATTGACTTCAACAAGCATCTTTCTAGCATTCAGAAGTACACTGTCATTGCCATGTTTGCACTTAGTAATGGGTCAAAAAATCCAGTCCTGAGGGTAACAGATTATTTCATGGGCTACCAAATTCAGGAATTGATAGCCCGTCTGTCTTCTTGCCACAGGGAGCTATTTTTATAATCAAACTCATTATTAAACAAAGAAGCTCAGACTGGCAATTGTGTCAGAATGGCAATTTACACCTTTAGAAAAGGATTTAACAGAAGTATATTGTTTTGACATGCTTCTTTCACTTTCCCTCTTCGTTCGGATCTATGGATCCACTCCTTTGTTTTAATCCTGACATTCTGGAGGAGTTTTAAAATGCACTCTCTTAAAATATTTATTTTGTTGTTGTCACCAGGTGAACCTCAGAAAAAAGAGAGAAGTTTGATTAAAGCCATATTCTAGCCATTGTTTCATTTAAAGTTAAGAGAAA
This sequence comes from Mauremys reevesii, assembly GCF_016161935.1. NCBI lineage: Eukaryota > Metazoa > Chordata > Testudines > Geoemydidae > Mauremys > Mauremys reevesii. The sequence goes on along the minus strand of NC_052624.1, from coordinate 226,090,759 downwards.
TTTGTTTTAATGAAAATTAGTTTTGCAGCCAGGAGTCCTGTACTAACACTTTTCATAGGACTTGTAATTCCAGTGCATGGCCAATGTATGGAGAGGTACATACAGACCTGTAGGAGAGACTCGAGAGTCCTGACTCTAGCAGTAGACATGGGAGGTGGGGGCAGTTAGCAACTTGCAAGATTAGGCCCTTCATAGGAATGATTGAGCTCCACAAATTTGACCAGACCAGGACCAATCTGGTGGTTTAACTCTGAAACTTGTGCAGAGATCACCAAACAGACTTAACTGTTGTTTTCTCTTTGCAGTATCAAAATAGCAGGAGGAGACAATTCCATATCGATTGTTCTTTGCACCAACAACTTAGTGGGCTCACAGCCTGAGATCACTTGGGGTATTATTAAGGAAATGAAATAGTTTTCTTCCATCCATATTGGAAAAGTAGGAATGCCCTGAGTGGCAGTAAAATTATAGCTGTAATCCCTTGGATAAAATAAATTTGAGAGGATCTACCTAAATTGTCTCAACCAGCAATGGGAATTTTGAAAGTTAATAGGACTCAGGCAGTAGTTGCAGCAAAAACTATCTGCCTTTTCCATAGCTATTGTGGTTAATGAAGTTGCAGTCTTTTTTCATTATAACTGTTAATTTATTAAGTTAATCCTTTATCTACATAATAAATTAATCTACCAACGATAATTGAGTTTCTGCTTTTTATTCATAGTTTAGCAGCACCAGCACGCCATAAAACATTTTAGAACTTTAAAAACAATCTTCTCACTGTGTTTTGTATTAGAAAAAAAATGAGTAATTCAACTGTATATTGAAGCAAGGACTGTATTGTGTTTAAACCTGAAACAAGAAAGGTACATCTTTAAAACAACCTCTTATCTTCACAATGCATTTGTTATCCCACTAACTTCTAAATTATTGGTAATCTTCCTTCATTTGCTTTTAATTCCCCCCACACTGTTTCCCCACTTTGTATTCCATTCATGGACATGCATAGCCTCAGTTACAATTAATGCTTCATACAATATGCTGACATTTTGTTCTTATTTTTTTTAAATGAATTATTAACTAATATTGCATTGGTTGTTGTTATTGTTTACAGTACCATAATTATTTTGTGGGTTACTAGTTCTTCTGATTCCTATTCATGTTGTTTCAGAAGTTCTCTCTCTCTCCCACCCTCCAAATGAAACAAAATTTGTTTTGATTAAGGGTGAGCTATTAAAAAACACTAGGTGCTGGCTCCATTACCATTCAAGTCAATGATAACATTCCCATGGACTCAAGTATGAATAGAGTTAGGCCAACACTGAACATTTGAAAAAAAATCACATTCTAAATTATGTTTAGTTTGACATCTTCTTTCACATGGCCCTTTCTAATTTATTCCCTATTTTTACTTTCCTATAATTGCTTATCTATTACCCCCCTCCCTCCCTTTTTTTTTTATACATATCCTTTTCTTTTCTTCCTCTGGGACTACAGTTATTTTCCCATAACTCTATATGGTGAGTTGCCATAGAACCATTTTTAAGCTATTTCATTTTTATTGATCCTGCCTTCTGATATATCATAGATATTTCTGTGTACCTTGGAAGATCAGCTGTGGCTCATATGTACAAGTAGACTAGCTGTGGGGTTTTTTCCCCTCCAGAGATGTATCATAGAATCACAGAACATCAGGGTTGGAAGAGAACTCAGGAGGTCATCTAGTCCAACCCCCTGCTCAAAGCAGGACGAAGCCCCAACTAAATCATCCCATCATGTGCATAATTTATCAGAGGACAGGGTCAAGCCCTGTAGGTAAAAACATTTAATTGTGTCAAATATGTAATTAAATATTATTGACTGATGTTTTTAATCAAGAAATCACAAAATGAAACAGGAACTTCAAAGTTCCAGAAGGCTCTAGATTCTAGAACCAGAGCAGTAACCAAGACAGAATAAGTCTTACTATAGGATTTTGAGTTTATGGTTACTGCTCCTCTTTACATGTACATCATTCTATCCATATGGTAAAGGACACCCCCCACCTCCGCCAACACATAATAAAAAGTGAATAGGGGCCCCTTGAGGTGCTCGGGGCTCTAAGCAAATGCTTAGTTTGCTTATGTCTTGTGCTGGCTCTGTATAGGGCTTTCTGCAATAACAGGTACATCAATCACCAATTGTTTCCAAGTATCTTTGTCAAAAAAATGTAACATATATCTATTTACATAGAACTATTTTACCAACCAAGCAACTACAGTAAAAGTTTTTGGCAGTTCTTCACCTACAGGATCCTCAGGTGTCTATACACCAAGCAATAGGTACAGGTCAAAAAGAGATTATCCACCCACACCACAGAAATGCTCCAGTCCTCATATTTTAATCAAGAGCTGGAACACAACATGGTAATTGTTTTAGGCCCCTCCAAAGTCTTTGGATTCTGTATAAATTTGAATGGGATATGAAAGGCATTCCATCCTTTAAGCAATAAGTAACATTTTTTCTTCACTTGGATAGTAGAATTTGCATGGATGATGGATATCTACCCTTCATTGAGACTATTACTGTAAGGCCTGATTCTCTCCTCAGCTACACTACTTTTTCCACAGGTGTAACTCCCAAGATGACACCCAGCGGAGTTACTCCACACTAATGTAAATGAAAGCAGAATCAGACTCTAAGCTTAAAGGGTGAAATCCTGGCCCTGCTAAAGTCAATGGTACTTCTTTCATTGACTTCAATAGGACTAGTATGTCCCCCAACATTTTTTTAATGATAGTTTGAAGACTCCCCATTTTTGACTGTTAAATAATTTTGTCTTATTTAATCAAAACATCAGAAAAGGTTAGGGCTGCCCCTCTCTGACTAGGAGTCATGCACCTTGTTTGATTGATCTGGAGATGACAACAATCCAATCAGGGCTAAATGAACTTATTCTTGATTCAAAAACTTTCAAGAAAGTATCCAATAAAATGTCAGTTGCCCCAACAATACAGAAGTATTTTGCAAGGAATCAAATTTGCAGCTGTACTTACTTCCGAAGCGGCTCAGTGCAACAGGAACAGGGTGCCAAAACTGCTTTCACTCCAGTTACAGTCACTGAAGTTTATTGGTGCAAGAACTGCTTTAAGGCACTTGCCACCTGATTCGTCCTTTCTTATGTCTTCAAAACTATCTCAAAACGTGTGCCAAAATATGAAGTCACTGGAGATTAAGCCTCTGGCAACTACTAGATTTCTGTACAGAAATTGCTGAAGATCAAGGGAACAGCTTTCAAGGCAGTGTGATGAATGAGGACTCATCCGTGCAGTCATCATCTTGCTTCACTCCTTTACTCTCAATTCTTTTACTTTGTAATTCCCTCTGCCCATTCCACCTTTTTAGTAAGGAAATGTGATCTAGAGAAATGAACGAGGATTTGGGAATCAAAAGCTCTGGAGAGGCTCTGCCACTAACTTGCTGTTTGGCACTGGGCAGGTCACTGTAGCACCTTGCCTCAGTTTCCCCACTGGAAAATGGGGGTGAATATTTATTCTCACAGCTGAGGGTTGTGAGGATTACTTAATACCTGCCCACTGACTTGAACATCTAAAGTGTTATGTATTACTTGGAAGCATTATTGCTACAAGATGACCACTTGCATACACAGTACCATGTAACCTAAATGTTTTTCTCGTCTCAGGCTACCTTAATTGGAATAGATTTTACATTTCTCAGCCTAACAACATAATAAAGAAATAAAACCCACATATCTCTTAAGAAATGTCCATTGTGCACTTAGCAGCCACATGATCTCATTGCTGTCCCTGTCTTCCGCTCCCTATTCTTACAACATATTAAAACAAAAGGAAATATTTTTCACACAATATGCCATTAGTCTGTGGAACTCATTGCAATAAGATATCATGAAGGCCAAGGAATTAGCAAGATTAAAATAAAAAGGACATTTATATGGAAAATGAAAACAAAGATTTACAACCAGAAGGACTAAAAAACTACAAGACTGATGGAAAGAACATAAATGCTTCTAGAGCAGGAGTGGGCAAACTTTTTGGGCCGAGGGCCACATCTTGGTGGGGAAATTGTATGCAGGGCCAGGGCAGGGGGTTGGGGTGCAGGAGGGAGTGCGGGGTGTGGGAGGGGGTGCAGCATTCAGGAGGGGGCTCCGGGCTGGGGTTTGGGGGCCGTGGTGGGGTGGGGAGTGTATGAGGGGGCTCAGGACGGGGTTGGAGTGCACAGGGGTGCAAGGTGCAGCAGAGAACTCAGGGCAGGGGATTGGGGTGCAGGAGGAGTGTACGAGGGGGCTCAGGGCGGGGAGTTGGGGGCAGGGGGCAGGAGGGGGCTCAGGGCAGGGGTTCAGGAGGGGTGCAGACTGCGGGAGGGGGCTTAGGGCAGGGAGCTGGGGGGCGGGGTGCAGGAGTGGTTTGAGCTTCGGCCCAGCGCCACTTACCTAAAGTGGCTCCAGGGTGGCAGCACACGAACCGGGGCCAGAGCAGGCTTCGTGCATGCCTGCCCTGTCCCTGGCCCCACACCACTCCAGGAAGCACTGCGGCCCCTGTGGGAGGGGGAGTGGAGGATTCTGTGTGTGCTGCCCTTGCCATGCCTCCAGGTACCTCCCCGAAGCTCCCATTGGCCACGGTTCCCCATTCCCGGCCAATGGGAGCTGTGGGGGACGGTGCCTTGAGGCAAGGGCAACAAATCTTCCAGGTTATTCCTTAAATGCCTGCTAGAGGGCGTCTCATAACTATGTCTGAAGCATCTGGTGCTCACCACTGGAGATACTCGATTAAATGGACCACAGGTCTGATGCAGGGTGGCAATTCCTATGGTAGCCAATTAGACTACTAAATATAGTCAGTTTTTTGTCTGATGTTGTTTTCAGAATTGGGCCCTGAGGCACCTGCAAACACTTCTGTACATGTTTAGTGCCCCTGAAGTTAGTGAGATTACTCGTGTGAGTACAGTTAAGCATCTGTGTAAGTGTTTGCAAGATCAAGGAACTAGATCATCAGTTCTTCTGAACAGGATCTATTATCAGTATTGTAAGTACTATGCACCTTAGAAATAGTTTTATATATAATTTAATTATATATTAACATATCTACCAAAGGTCCAGTGTTATTCATTTTTAAGAATGTTTTTAAACACACATCTGGGAAAGGTTTTTTCTGCTCCTGTAGAAAGAAATCAATTAGGCTGACATTGTCATTAGTCCCACACTCTTTGAAGGTGCTGATGTCAACAGATGGAGGCTGGCTTGGCCCTTCTTGATGGGATCCAGCACTGATTCCATCAGTGTCCATTCAATAATCATAGGTTTGACCTGTCAAACGCAAGTCACTTGACCAATACCAAAAGGTCAGCATTTATAATAATAATCTTTGAACAAAAATAGATAATGAAAGTTTCAGAGCTGAATTCCTGTTGTGGTGCACAGGAGGAGCACACAAAAATCCCCTTATTTGCTAACATGATTTGTATTCCTATGTCTCACATGCCTCTTTGAAAATTTACTGAGTCATCTAGAAGCAAAGTAATGTGCAAGACTTTCAGGACTGAGTCTTTTACAAGAAGCTCCATCTGTTAACATGTATAAAGTATTATTATAACAGAAAAATATTTGCTTATGGTTAAGAAGCTGAAATCTGTGAAGAACATGAAACATTTTCTTTTCAAGTTTGCCTTTGTCCAAAGAAAGCACCCAGGTGTGAGTACTGGGAGTGTCTAATTTGATAAATGCATACAGCTGTGTGTGTTTCTCTCTCTTACAGTTCCTTTGCAATTGTTTACAAGAAGTTTCATTTTTCATAATTGCAAAGTTTACTTTAAAACTAAGGCCATATTCCAAGGGACTTCACATTGTGCAGTCATAAAATTTGAATATGCATTCCTATGCCAAACTAAAAAGCTGCATGTTGTGCATTTACACTTCTGATTCAGGTAAGTGAGTGACTTTTGCATTTATATTAATTGTAAATGCCTGATCCTAAGCTGTTGTAAATCAGCATAGATCCATTGACCTCAATAGATTTTAAAGTCAAATGCATAAGGAATATGGGCTGAGAATTCTGTTGTGGCCAAGAAACAACTTGGCTAGAAGAAATGACATAACAAGGACTCCATAGAGCAGAGGTTCTCAAACTGTGGTTCGCAAGCTCCATTCAGGTGATCCATGGATAGTTCCCTCTAAGGTATGCGCCTGGACAGCCGCACATGAGACAGTGAAGGGCCACCCACCTAATTAGTGGAGCCGTGCACGCGTGGCTCCACTAATTAGGTGCCTGGAACCTGGAGAAGATGCACATGTAAGGTGAGGTGGTGGCCTTCTGGGGAAATAGGAGGTAGGTGGGAGGGGCCAGTGGGGTGAGAAAAAGGGGGTGGGGGGGAGTTGGGATGTGCAGGGCCAGAGAAAGAGGCTACTTTCCCCAGCTCCAGGGCTGCTGCTACCAGGGAGAGACCCCGCTCCTTCCCAGCCTCAGCTGTGGGCTCCTGTGGTGGGGGAGAGACCCCCCTCCTTCCCAGCCCCATCTCATGGGCTGCTGCGGCAGGGGAGAGAGGGAGAGACCCCCCTCCTTCTCAGTCCCAGCTCGGGGGCTGCCACGGCGGGAGAGAGAGGGCACATCCATCGCATTAGAAAGGTAAAACTGCTGCTATTAAAATGAGTTGTGTGCTTTTATTTGTAGAACAAAATGTTTTTTATATAGTTCTTTTGTCCAAAGCACTTTACAATGGTTAGCTAATGGTACAAACAACATTTGAAAAGATCATTAAGTGGTCCGCCGAGACCCTCAGCAATTTTCAAGTGGTCCACGAAAAAAAAAGTTTGAGAACCGCTGCCATAGAGCAAGCCCAGAAGTGTTCTCCCATGTCTTTCAACAGCAAGCATTTTTTTCCCCAGATGAGCTCAGACAACAAATATTTGAGCCCACTGGTGAGCCATTAAAGATATAAGTAGCCCAAGATCACCAAAAAATTGCTTGCAGTTAAAATCTTAACATTTCACCATGGTGTGGGATGAAGAGTTCACCATATCAAGATTTAAGTACATGAAATGCCAATACATGGGAGAAGCTACATTTTAAAACATGATCACTAAACACAAAGAATGATAACACCAAGCCTTCCAATGCAAAGGAGACATTTGTCTCATGTCAGGAGGTCTAGTGATGCTTTCATTCCCTAGAGTTTTGTATACATGCCAAGTTTATTCCAGAATCCACACTCAAAGTACCTGTAATGGAGTTACTGCCTTCCCTCCCCAGAATGCATCTCACTGTAAACTGAGTCAGATATAAAAATTCTCATGAATCAAGCTAGATTTACTGGTGGTGGCAGGGGCGGCTCTAGACATTTCGCCGCCCCAAGCAGGACAGCACGCCGCGGGAGTTGCTCTGCCGGTCGCCGGTCCCGCGGCTCCAGTGGACCTCCCGCAGGCATGCCTGCGGAGGGTCCGCTGGTCCCGTGGCTCCACCGAAGCCGCGCAGGACCAGTGGACCCACCACAGGCACGCCTGCGGGAGGTCCACCAGAGCTGTGGGACTAGCAGACCCTCTGCAGACACGCCTGCGGGAGGTCCACCGGAGCCACCTGCCACCCTCCCGGCGACCAGCAGAGCACACCCTGCGGCATGCCGCCCCAAGCACGAGCTTGGCGTGCTGGGGTCTGGAGCCGCCCCTGGGTGGTGGAATAGAACTCATTAATGATGTGGTCATGCTAATGAACTCTCCACTCCTACAAATGTCTTTGCTCCCAGAGCTCCAGCCCTGAAAATTAAAGACTACCACCCCAGGCCGACCTATTCTTGGCAAATCAGCTAGCTGAATATGGATGATCCTCCCTGTCCCACAGAGACCATAAAAAAAGGAAAAGCTAACAGAGCACTGGTTGGTTGATAAAGAACAACTGGCAAGTTCTGCAAAAGTTGTTAGATATATTCAGAGCCTTTTAATCATTTAGCAAGGCCCATACTCCTTCCCTTTCTCCTATTTTTTTTCTAAAAGTATCAAGTGAGTAAAGTTACCCTTTGACAGGGTCCACTCACTGTCACCACTAAACTGTCTCCTCCTGGTTGCTCTGGGGTTTAGCTGGTTCCAGGTCTGATGCCAACTTCTGTTGGTTACTCATCCTATGGTCTGTCTCTTTCTCTAGGACTCAGGGTGCTCCTTCTTCATGACTCAGCCCTCCAGCCAGGTCATTATAGTCCTCCTCTTCCAAGGTATCAAAGTCCCTCCAAAAAGGGCAGTCTTCCCTTCGCTGCCCTGACTGTGCCACTCCTCCAGTGGCTGGTAGGGTAAACTAGGCCTGCCCTTTACTCTGGATTCCAGTCCAGAGACCCTAGCCCTAGCAACAGTGGCCTGCTTTCTCCCAGACCATTTTGCTCTTCCCCTGGACTCCTTCCTGCCTCTCAGCTCTACTTTTTGGCTCCCCCCGCAGGTTTACAAACCCAAAATCCCAGGGAATAATGCAGGCTAGTTGGCACTGTAGCCCCAAACACACCTCCTTTCCCCCAGGCAATGACTGCAGACTCTTTCCCACACAGCCCCTTTCAGCTGTCAACTTCCTGTCTTTATAAACCCAGTCCAGCTCCTCCCACAGCTGGACTTCATCACCAATTAGGCTTTCACACTCACTGGATTTCCTTCAGATGCAGTCTATTGGGTAATTGGCCTAATTTACTCTTTCAGGCCTTGTGTGGAATTGACATTCCATCACATACTCTTGTCAATGAAAAGGTTTATGTATCTAGGAGAGCTCAGCCTCTTTTGGCCTGATCCAAGGCTCTCTGAAGTCAATAGAAAGACTCCCACTGAAGTCAATAGACACTGGACCAGGCTTTTTGTAATTAATCCTTTGATTAATATTTATTATTTGTAGGGCTGCTGATTAATCACAGTTAACTCATGCGATTAACTCAAAAAAATTAATTGCAATCAATCGCAGTTTTAATCGCACTGTTAAACAATAAAATACCAATTTAAATGTATTAAATATGTTGGATTTTTTCTACATTTTCATATATATTGTATTCTGTGTTGTAATTGAAATCAAAGTATATATTATTTTTTATTATAAATATTTGGACTGTAAAAATGATAAAAAGACGTATTTTTCAATTCAACTCATACAAGTACTGTAGTGCAATCTCTTTGTTGTGAAAGTGCTTACAACTTACAAATGTAGGGCTTTTTTGTTACATAATTGCACTCAAAAATAAAACAATGTAAAACTTCAGCGCTTACAAGTCCACTCAGTCCTACTTCTTGTTCAGCCAATCGCTAAGACAAACAAGTTTGTTTACATTTACAGGAGATAATGCTGCCCTCTTCTTATTTACAATGTCACCAGAAAGTGAGAACAGGCATTTGCATGGCATTTTTGTACTCGGCATTGCAAGGTATTTACATGCCAGATTTTCTAAACATTCATATGCCCCTTCATGTTTCAGCCACCATTCCAGAGGACATACTTCCAGGCTGATGACACTTGTTAAAAAAAATAATGCCTTAAGTACATTTGTGACTGAACTCCTCTGGGGAGAATTGTATGTCTCCTGTTCTGTTTTACCAGCATTCTGCCACATATTTCATGTTATAGCAGTCTTGGATGATGACCCAGCACATGTTGTTCATTTTAAGAACACTTTCACTGCAGATTTCACAAAACACAAAGAAGGTACCAACGTGAGATTTCTAAAGATAGCTACAGCACTCAACCCAAGGTTTAAGTATCTGAAGTGCCTTCCAAAACCTGAGAGGGATGAGGCATGGAGCATGCTTTCAGAAATCTTAAAAGAGCAACACTCCGATGAGGAAACTACAGAACCCAAACCACCAAAAAAGAAAATCAACTTTCTGCTGGTGGTATCTGACTCAGATAATGATAATGAAAATGAACATGTGTCAGTCCACACTGCTTTCTATTGTTATCGAGCAGAACCCATCATCAACATAGACACATGTCCCCTGGAATGGCGTTTGAAGCATGAAAGGACGTATGAATCTTTAGTGTGTCTAGCACATAAATATCTTGCGACACCAACTACAAGAATGCCATGAGAATGCCTGTTCTCACTTTCAGGTGACATTGTAAACAAGAAGCAGGCAGCATTATCGCCTGCAAATGCTAACAAACTTGTTTGTCTGTGCAATTGGCTGAACAAGAAATAGGACTGAGTGGACTTGCAGGCTTTAAAATTTTACATTGTTTAATTCTGAATGCAGGGGTTGTTTTTTTTACATAATTCTACATTTGTAATTTCAACTTTCATGATAAAGAGATTGTACTAGAGTACTTGTATTAAGTGAATTGAAAAATACTATTTCTTTTGTTTTTTTTAGAGTGCAAATACATGTAATCAAAAATAAACATAAAGTGAGCACTGTACACTTTGTATTCTGTGTTGTAATTGAAATAAATATATTTGAAAATGTAGAAAACATCCCAAAATATTTAAATAAATGATATTCTATTATTAACAGTGCAATTAATCACATGATTAATTATTTTAATCACGATTAATATTTTTAAATTTGTAATATTGCAGTATCTATGAGTCTTAGTCATGGACCAGTGCTAGGCACCGTACAAATGCACAAAAAAGTGGGTCCCTGCATCAGAAAGCTATGAGAGATGTATTTTATAGAAGTTCCATATGTTATCAGTGTATGGATTGAATGGGTGGATTTTTATATTTCAAACAAATTAAATCAATTGTAATTAATTTCTGTCAGAATCCATCTCTGGCTGAATGAATCTGACTGCTCAGCTATAAGACTACAGGTCTGATTCTCATTTACACTAAGGCCCCCCTATAGTGCTCTGTGTAGAGGGCATTAGTATAAATGAAAACCGGGCCTTTAGCTGTTAGCTTGTTTTATAAGATTCTATTGGACACTTTCAGTATTTTAGGTGAGAATTATATAGTTTGAATACTTCTTATTAATGATTAGCCACCACAAATTCTTGTTCAGGTAATTAGGTCTACTGTAATTGACATTCACCATCTCCACAGAGCTATTATAAAATCAAGGTTAGAGAGAGAACCCACCTTTTCAAAAATCCTTTCCAATCACAAATTATTCTTTGATTCTAATTACAATTTTGACCACTGACAGTTAAATTCTCTTTCTTAGGCATTTGAAATAATCCAGTCATTTGAGCTCAGAAGCTCTCACATTAAACATTATATGTATATAATTGCAGTATAACTGATAGACTCGAAAGTAGCTAATCAATATAGTTCACATAGAATATGACATTTTCCCTTCCCCCTCTCAGTTCTCAAGAGAAAACTGATTCCCCCAACCACAGAAAGTCTTAGCTTCAGTCTTTGGTGGCTAACCTAGGTATGGTTGAGTTAAACATAGATTTACCTGTGTTTGAGATTTTCAGAGTACAGTGTTAATAATGAAGGCCTGCATATCTACTTCCTCATCAACTGTTTTCAGAGTATTTTCTTGTGCTATTTATAAAAGGTATGAAGAAGTCAAGGCATTCAAATTTGGCTTCTAATTTGTGGGACTGCTTGACAGTTGTTTTTTTCCCTTTATGTATTCATCCCAAGATGTATTGGTTATGCAATGGAGTATTTTTTTAATTGCTAGCTTTAGAAATATTTAAGTACCCAATTAATTTTAACAAAAAGATCACTACCAAAAAAAAGGAAAAGTTAAAAAATAGTTAGGGCATGGCTGGACAAGGGTTATGAGCTGCACTGGAAAAGCACTGAACTGTTGATGAAGTATATACATAATTAGTAACATACTTTAAAAAGTCTGTCTCTATTCATGGCACCTATGTTCATTTCATTTCAGCTGAAAATTCACAGTGAAGGACAGATAAATTGGTGTCTAAGTCAATGTAGTGATTTTTGCTCAATGACTGTATGCACACAAATCAGGCATTTCATTCATGAGTGTACAGTTAGATTAGGCATCAATGCACATGCAACATGCATGAGCAAAGACACAATTTTTATATGAACAACAGGTATTTGGATACATCAGTTATTTGCATACAAATTATGTGTGCAATTGCTTGTGTCTAATTTTGAAAAATTGGCCCTGAATTCATAGATGATGATTAACAAAGATGGGTGAACTTGCACACACACGCAAAAAAAATCCAATTATTTTGTCACATGTATGCTTTGGTCATGCTAGTGTCCCGTTGCATTTACTTTCCATTAACGTTAGGGCAATTGAGCTTTGCTGGCACAAATGTTTGCAGAAAGTGAATTTCAAAATCAAATCCATATCTTCACAAAACTGGGTTTTGTAAGTATTTATACCAGTTAGGGACGGATTTTCACATTAAAGATGCAAATAGGCACCTTGTGAGTTTTTCAAAAGTGTCTAAAGAGGTTAGGCACCTAATTCCCATTAGGCACTTTTGAAAATCCCATTAGGTGCCCTTCTGCATCTTTAAGCACCTATATACGTTTGAAAATCTGGCTCATATTAATCAAGGCAGGGAACAGAAACAATTCTATATGGATTATATGATCAGTCAACTAACCAACCCAATTCAAATGGCAAATATTAAATGCTTGTGGAGAACTGTTCCAGATCAATCCATAGACTTTTGGTTTTTTTTTTTAAAAATCACAGAAATATTCACCAAATAGCAAATATATTGCTGGTATTTTGTTGTTAATTATTCACTCAGTTTTAATGATTTACAGACTGCTATAGACAGTGTCTCCCAAAAAATTGTTATTGGGCTAATACAAAATCAATTCCTGTGTTTTTTGTGTACATTGCAGCCTCTCATACACCATTAATTATAATGATATGATTTGATATGATATGATATATGATATGATTGATAATCAGTACTATTCCTGATCCAGCGGTAGTACTTGCCACTTGAATGAATTACTGTGGATGAGTTGAAGTGGATCCATTAGAGGAAGTCTACAGTAGAATTAAGAATAACATTATTTTCAAGAGCTTCCTTATACTTTTCTTTAATTTGTATCAGTGGACCAAATTCAGAAGTAACATATAATGCTGTACCATAGATGCCATTAAATAGTTATTATTTGTCAACATATATTTTCCATTCTAAGATTCACGGCAAACCATGGCAGTCTCATATACCATTGTGTGGTAACTGCTGACTTTGGTAATGAGCATTGTCACATGCTGGCCTGTGCTACATACGGAGGTGGCAGAAAGGTGGGGATGAGGGTATAAGGTGTAACATAATACTCGGCTAGGGAAAGAATTGTTCTTAATGTAAATCAAAATGTCATGGAGATCCTCATACAAACAAAAAATACTTAGGGGTTTTATTTCATTTCTCAAAGCTGTTAACTCCAACTATGTTGTCACATTTAAAAAAAAAATATTATTTCTATTGTGATATTGCTTAAGCATCCCACACCTGTATTGTGCTAGGCATTGTACAAACAAGTAACACAGAGACATGGACAGCTCACAACCTAGGCTATGCCCCACCGGGCTGGGCCTCACTGTTGTTGCCAACTCACTTCACCTCTCCCTGCCTCTGTTTCCTCTCTCATCCTTTGTCTGTCATATCTATGAATTTGTACAGTGCCTATCACCATGGGGCCATTGATCATGTTCAGGGCCTGTAGGGATTACCATAGCACAAATACATAAATAACAGCAACAGGTGGATAAGCAGACCAGACGAGTATTTTCACTTTCCATTATAAGTCTCAGACAGTAACAAAATGTGCATATGCAACATATAAAGTTCATAATGAAAAGTCAATGTATGGTAAAAATGTCCAGGTTTAAAAAAAACCCTACTTCCGACAAACTCTGACAAAGATTTTGTGACTCCCTAAAGTGAAAAAAGGTAAAAAGCAAAAAAGCAACAGAAAGTCATAGTATAAATCCCTAGAAAACACCCTATCCCTGTACTATATTTAACCTTTATCTAGGTGAATATTTCTTTCACCCTAAACATCCATACCTAGCTCATTAACTCTGTTGTACATGATGATATTTATACCAATATCATTACAGGGGGGAGGGATAGCTCAGTGGTTTGAGCATTGGCCTGTTAAACCCAGGGTTGTGAGTTCAATCCTTGAGAGGGGCTTTAGGGATGGGGGGCAAAAAAATCCTGCTAGTGAAGGGGGGGGGGGGCTTGAGATGACCTTTCAAGGTCCCTTCCAGTTCTAGGAGATTGGTATATCTCCAATTATTACCTTTATTATTACCTTTTATTACCATTACTGTACCCTTTGTAATGTTTTAAGGATTTTCCTCCTGATATATTAAAATGGCAGAATGAGAAACTAGAAAAGGCAGGGAGTGTTAAGAACTGTTGGTAGTTTTTCAGTCTAACCTGTGTAATATCTTAGACAATATGTTAAAAACAAACAAACCCTGTTGTATAAAGCTGGGTTATCAGTCAGCCATTTGGTATAGTTGTACAAAGAGTCTTACCTTTCCACATCAGAAAAAAAAATCCTAAAAATAACTATCACTTGCCAAATGTAGTGATAAAGTGCTGCACTGCATCAGTGTAATTAGACGGTAGATACTGTATGCTTATTTAGTGTCTGCTACTTTCACAATAGCTACAACATTTTGTTTACCTCAGTTGCCCTGATTTTGGGGTCAATACCCAAAATAATTTCCAGGAAAAGAGACATAACAGATGGGAGGTAAGAAAGTTAATGATCAAGACATTTTATGAGCGACATCCTTAAAAAAAAAATCTGTATCAGAATTATGGAAATGGCAAGTGTGTTTCATATGAAACATTTTGAAAAAAGTTTGTTTTCTCAAAAATATTCCCAATATATTTCAGCATTTTAAATGTTTTTGATCAAAAATGGAAAACCCACAAAACCAAAATCACTTTGGGTTTTGGCCATTTTGTTTGCCCTCTCTCCTTTTCCCCCTGACCACTTTTGCTCCCCCCTCCCCTGTTCCCTTCTTTTATTCTCTCTTTTTCCATTCTGCCAGTGAAAATATGGGGAAAATGGGACAGAACAGGGGGAAAATAATAACTGACACCCCCCATTTTTCATTAAAATCTTTAATTTTAAAAAAAATTCCATTAAAAAAGTCAAAAAAATTTGGAGGGAAATGGATTTTTCTGTGACAATTTGTGAACAAAGCCATTTTTTGTTAAAAGTTTTGAATGAAAAATTTCAATCAGCTCTCATCTTTGTGTTGATGAGCAAGACCCAAAACATTTGGTAGTTCAGGCTGTATGTTTATCTGAAAATATGGGGCGAAATTGTGTCATCTGGCCACTGGCCAATGAGATGGCAGTGCTGAAGGTGCACTGCCCCCTCGGGAGCTCAGGGAAGGATTCTGCAAGGGGACTGGCAGCCTCTAGAAGGTTACGTTTTGTAGCATGTCTCCAACCTGATACTTTTGGAATTCCAGCCATCCTTAAAAAGGCAGCAAGGGCTCAGTCCAGTGTCCAGTCAAGTCAACAGAAAGATAGCTGATACCCACTTAACTCTACCAGTTGCAGTTGAAGAAGTATCCTCAAAGTAAGTCCCCATTTTCAAATGACTAACTTTCTGAGAAAATTACCTTCTGTTAGGAATGTTCCTATTCCTTCTTCACCCAAAGGTCAATTTCTTTTAGAACATTTCATATAACTCTGTCGGGCTGCTTTTTAAGATATGAGCATGAGAAGATGGTATTTTTAGCAGATAACAGATTTTAGCTGCCTTTTTTGCACTTAAATAACTTAAAAAAAATCTCTTTTTCAAATGTTCACCCAAGGATTATCCTCAATGTCAGCTAGTGCACTGGACACATTGTTGAGTTAAACTCATGAAAGCCTCTAGTCTGAAGGGAAAAAATGCATTTGAGATCTGACCCTTCTGTGAAGATCTCAGCAAGCAATAACGCATGATACAGTTCTTTACCACACGGACAGTCTGGAAAACTAATTAAAATTAAGATCTAGAGTCCCTATTATGTTAAATAATAACAATAAATGGGAAGTGATGTCGTTGAATCATGATCAGCAGAGATTTCAAACATTACCTTTCAGCTCACACACCAATGGAACTCTCTCCACAAAACCTATGCTCTTGTCTATATTTTTAAGTGTGCTCTAATGCAGCCCTTGTCGGTTGTAGAAGCAGCGGGGTTTTTGGTTCAGCAGCACTGATTTTCCAGTTAAATGTGTAATGCACCAGATGGAAGGCTGGACACCTTGGAGACATCATTATTCTTCACCTATCAGTCAAAAACTACAGAGAAACTAGATGGTTCAATCACAATTCTTTTATCTTCATTCTGATTCCTGCAATATTTTGAAATAGATCCAAGTGCTAATGCACATCCTTTGCACTATGACCAACAGTTTCAATTCTAGCACTGACAGTTATGTAAGATCTGAGTTTAGTAAACTAATTTCTCCTGATTTCAATCACGTAAAGCTGTAGAGTTGGAAAGGTCGCTCTCATTAATGATGAGATATACTACTGTCCTTGTGGCCAACCAACTTCACATACTTTTAGGCAGCTACTACCAACAGATCTGGGACCATTCAGAGATAAGCAATGGCTGCAGGGAAAAATGCAGCTAACTCTTCTCTAGGATCTCCCAGGAAAGTTACCAGAGGTTTTCTTCTATAGCCTGGATATGTGCTATTGGTAATTAAGTGTATAAACATGAAATAAATGGAAACATTGATTAATTTAGATTAAACTCCACTGGCAAGAAGTATTCAGTGAAACTAAATCTAGGACTGGGGGAAAATTTTCTTCCGTAGGACACTACTAGGTCAAGTTTGGCCCAACATTTAATTTACTTTTGGAAAAATAAATCTTTATAAAACCAAAGACCAATGGAAAAGTTTGCTCTCCATCAATATCATTTTAGGTCCTGATCCTACAATTGACTATGATGGGCCAGGTGTATCCCCACACGAATAGACAATTGCAGGACTGATCCATAAATCCCAATAAAACTGCTTGGTTTAACAAATAGATGTGTTCTACATTGTCCACAGTCCATTTGTTGCAGCATTGCATTCATGTATTAGACCTTGAAATTGAAATTGACCAGGCTGGTGGTTAGAGCACTGCTGTGGGCAACCACCAGGCTACAGAGTCATTTTCATGCTTGCTCCCTTTCACTGGCCCAACGTTAAACCTGTTCAACTGTGGACCTCACTCCTACAAGAGATGAGGAGGGGCAGAAGCATTAGGAAGACAGGAAACTGTGTCCCTCCTCTTCATCACTGTTCATGGCCTACCTCTTCCTGGTCCCAATCTACCCACTCCTCCCATGGGGACCTGAATCCACAAAGTGCACAGCTGTGTCCAAAAGCAGGAGGGGAGGAACCCCCCTTCCATGTGGAAGTTGGTAGATGTTTAAGGATCTGAGAGCACTATGCATCCCGTTGCCACACACTTATGGTTGAGCTGATCAATGGGGGTCTAAAAACAGTGTTTGAAAACCACATTCTAGTCTCTAGACTGCAGTGTGACTTAAAACACATTTTTGATGTATTTGATGTCCATTGCACACCATGTTGGCAGGAACCATTTTAAAATTATCCCAATAACATAATTTGTCTCAACCTAGAAAAGGCCTAAGTGGGGATAATTAAGCCCTTACAGCTGCAGTGGTATATCATCAGGCACGCACCTAGAACAAAAGACTTTCTGCCTTGCTGCAGCAAATTGTCAAACCTTGCTCACTGTTGCACTGAGTCAAATTTGTTCATGTGTTGTTTCTGTTGCTTGAGGTTAGAGCTGGTCAGAAAATGGGACAATTTTGAAGAATACTTGAGCAAAAATGTCACTTTTTTCCACAGAGAAATTTCTCAATTCAAATTTTTTTGACTTGCCCCACTTAGAATTGATGGCTGCCTTTTTCTGTATTTCCCATGTATTTAAAAGGAAGGCAATAGAAGAGTTTGATGAGTGAAAGAATGAACTTTCCAAAATGATTGATGGTGCTGTCTTACTTGTATTGATTGATTAGTGATTTGGTTATCAAACTGTGCCCCTGGACCATCTGTGGTCTCCAGAGGACTTGCGAGTAGTTGGCAGAAGCTATCAAGTCACACTGCGATGGCTCTCCTCCTTGTTTCCAGCTATGACGTTGTATTAAGAGAAGCTAGAAATACATTAAATATTTTTACAAAGCCAACTTTTCCATGAAAGCAATTCTGCAAGGAAAGATTATTTTTGCATCTGAAGCTGAACTCTTTAAAATAAATACATAATATCTAATAACTTATGTATAAAGCTCCATCCTAGTCATGACCACTGAGGTGCTTGTGGCACTGTAGAACATCAGAAAAACATGATCAAAACAAAAGGAACCAAACTTCACCCTCCCTAACGTTGAACCAAATACAAGTAATATTGCAGATGACAGTAATCATGGCACTGCATATATATTTTTAAATATAATTTGGGGATTAAAAATATGCAGTGCTCAGCCTAAATCCACTGTGTGTGTGTAGGGCGGGGGGTGTCTCTCTCACACACGCACCCCTATTTAGAATATATTTTGGCTTAACTTTGTCAAGACATAATTAATATATTCTCCCACTTGAAATCATCTCAAACCTTTATCATTTTGTCCTGGCTCCTGTGACTTGTCCTGCAGATTCCTGTGCCTATATGGCACCCTATTGAATCTGCATGAAACAAATTGCAGGATTGAGACCTTAAGCTTTTGCAGACAGCTGTATTCCAGCCTATGAATTTCAATGGCTCCATCCCAAAGCATTGTCATATTAATAAACAGCTGACATATTAATAAACAGTGAAAGGAAATATTAAATCATCAGAATGATTTTACTATAATCATATAATCACAAAAATTCCATCTGATCCATACTGCAGTTAAACTCTAACTACTTTTTTTTAATCCAGCCAGAACTACAACTTTCACAGTGTAGGCTTTTAAATATTTAAGCTGGGCATACAAAACAAGCGAGTAATAAGACCCCTCAGGCAACAGCTAAACCACCACCTTTTACAAATAGGTTAAATAGGTTAAAAGAAAAAAAATATAGGGGGGGAAATAATGGAAAATGTATAACAAATGTTAGGCTGTCATTAGTAGCAGCTGTTTCTGATAAGGTTCAGCTCTTAAACTATTAAAACTGGGAAAAACAGATTAAAGCTGTTGCTTTGATGCCTTAATACAGTATCTATTTAATTTGAGATTACATAGTTCATGAGGCATAAATCCCCAAATATTTTTGTGAAATCCTTTAACAGCCTTCAAAAATATATCAGAATAATTTGTAGAATTCACTCTCATGATCTCATTTTTAGACATATACCAATATGTAGCTGACTTGCAAGTGGAAAAGAATTGAGCATGGCTTTGGATTTGTACCTCTGGTAACCGCATTCACTCAAAGCCATGGGTTTCAAGCACGCTCAGCTGTACAGAGGACACACTGTAATGGGGAAAGTTCACAGTGGGCAGCGGGTGCCTGGGCAGATAGATATGAACACGTTCCATTAACAAATGGTTAGATTTGATTTGCATGTGTGCACTCCTCACTCTGCTTTGAAAACATATATTACAATATGCCGTCTGACTAATTAAACTCTGCATCATTCATAGAAGCAAAATACTGACATGGGATAGGAGAAGTATGGCCCCGATCCAAAGCCCACTCAAGTTAATTGAAAGACAATGGAAATCAATGGAAAGATCCTGAGCATTTTTAACGTGGCCAGCACTGTAGTGACGAAGGCATCATGTACACACATTAAAGAGCATAAATTCCAAACAAAAGAACACTGATCTCCATTTCATAATTTTTGCTGCCTTCTTTGGCATTTTCTAGAAAGGAACAAAAAAATGATAGCAGACTTCAGTCTAGCAGACAAAGCTGTAACAAGATGCAAAGTTGAAGCTAGACAAATGCAGACTGGAAATAATTTTAATAGTGAGGGTAATTAGCCATTGGAACAATTTAACAAGGGTTGTGGTGGATTCTCCATAACTGGCAATTTTTAAATCAGCACGGGATATTTTTCTAAAAGACATGTTCTAATTCAAACAGGAATTAATTCAGGGAAGTCCAAATGCCCTGTGTTATCAGACTAGATTAGCGGTGCTCAAACTTTAGCAACCCAAGGATCCCCATTTTAAGATTTTTTGTGGACACCCAAACTCCTCACTCCACCCAAGACCCCACCCCTGCCCCACTTCTTCCCTCCCCTGCTCCACCCATGCCCCCCCTCTTCCCTGCCTCTTTCCTCCCCATCCCCCAAGCGCGCCTCGTCCCTGCCTCTGCTCCGCCCCCGCCCTCCCCGTGAATCCAACACGCCACTGAACAGCTGTTCTGCAGCATGCAAGAGGCAGTGAGAGGGAGGGGGAGGAGTTGATCAGCGGGGCTGGTAGCCCCGGACATGACTCGTGGACCCCCTGGAGTACCCTTGTGGACCCCGGTTTGAGAAACCCTGGACTAGATTATCAAAATTGCAAAAATAAGTGGTATCTTGTGCTCTGAAGGTGGTGGGATTTAGGCTCACTCATCTCTGGTGGCAGGGAATGCCATGGTTGAGGCCCATGCCTGAGAATGCCCATTCTCCAAATATGCTCTTGGGCTCTATCACTGTAACATCCTAGTTGACGTAAGTTTTTGTGGGAGAATATTGGGAAGGGAGACTGTATCTAAGGAAGCTATGCCCCAGCCCACTTGAAGGATTCTTTTTAAAATCTTCAGGAAGATCTGGAAATGGATTAAGAGCCAGTGCAGAGTGAGGGAAACTGGTATGATATACTCTGCCCAGAAAAACCACGAGGAGTACTTGTGGCACCTTAGAGACTAACAAATTTATTTGGGCATAAGCTTTCGTGGGCTAAAACCCACTTCATCAGATGCGTGGAGTGGAAAATACAGTAGTAAGATATATATACATAGTACATGAAGAAGTGAGTTTTAGCCCACGAAAGCTTATGCCCAAATAAATGTGTTAGTCTCTAAGGTGCCAAAAGTACTCATTGTTTTTGCTGATACAGACTAACACGGCTACCGCTCTGAAATCTGCCCAGAAAGTGGACCTGTCTGTTTGACCAGCTGAAACATCTGTGTGTGTTGGTGGGTGTCTGTTCATGTGTATTATATATAAGTACATATGCTGTACAGAGGGAATATACTAAGACTTTCTTTAAATCCTGTATTTGTTAATTTACATATGTTGCTCATGAGTGGCAAAAGAAAATGCAGTGACAAGGGACCCAAACCGTCAGTCCACTCATGTAAAAAATAAAAAAATATTTCAAGGCAGATCTTGTTACTCAAAAATATACAAAAGCACATGGCCAGAGAGCCCTGTCCTCCTTAAAATTAGGGATGTTCCACTTTATTGCATTTTGAACATAATCTTTTGTCCTAAAGTAAATAGGTGTCCCAATATTTTTATAAAGCTTTCTTCAATAGCATCCGTCAGTGATTTATTACAATGCTAGCATCGCATGGAATCATTCTGCCCTAATCCTCCACTTCTAATGGCCTGTTTTTTAAATCATCCCCTATTTCTGAGCTCCTTACCTAGGCATGACTGTAAGAACCCCTCAATGCCAACAGTCAAAGAGTTCACTGTTGTGTAACAGCAACTCCTAACAGGCCTGACAAACTCATTACACCTAGCCCTGGTCTACACTACGAGTTTAGATCAAATTTAGCAGCATTAGATCAATTTAACCCTGCACCCGCCCACATGATGAAGCCATTTTTGTTGACTTAAAGGGCTCTTAAAAGCAATTTCTGTACTCCTCCCAAACAAGGGGATTAGGGTTGAAATCAACCCTGCTGGGTCTAATTTGGGGTAGTGTGTTATTGGCCTCCGGGAGCTATCCCAGAGTACTCCATTGTGACTGCTCTGGAGAGCACTCTCAACTCAGATGCACTGGCCAGGTAGACAGGAAAAGCCCCACAAACTTTTGAATTTAATTTCCTGTTTGGCCAATGTGGTGAGCTCATCAGCACAGGTGACCGTGGAGTCCCAGAATCGCAAAAAGAGCTCCAGCATGGACTGTCTCTGATTGCTGTATGGGGAGACGAATCCGTGCTATCCAAACTCTGTTCCAAAAGACAAAATGCTGGAATATTTGAAAAAATCTCCAAGGGCATGAAGGACAGAGGTTATAACAGGGACCCGCAGCAGTGCTGCATGAAACTTAAGGAGCTCAGACAAGCCTACCAAAGAGCCAGAGAGGCAAATGGCCACTCCAGGTCAGAGCCACAGACATGCTTCTTCTATGATGAGCTTCATGCCATTCTAGGGGGTTCCCCTACAATTACCCCACCCCTGTGCTTCCCTCCTCCCTCACCCCTCCCAGGCTACCTTGGCAGTTATCCCCCCATTTTTGTGATGAATTAATAAAGAATACATGAATTTGAAACAACGACTTTATTGCCTCTGCAAGCAGAGATAAAAGGGGAGAGGGGAGGGCAGTTGGCTTACAGGGAAGTAGAGTGAACCAAGGGGGCGGGTTTTCATCAAGGAGAAACAAACAGAACTTTCACACCGTAGCCTGGCCAGTCATGAAACTGGTTTTCAAAGCTTCTCTGATGCACAGCACACCCTGCTGTGCTCTTCTAACTGCCTTGGTGTCTGGTTGTGCGTAATCAGCAGCCAGGCAATTTGCATCAACCTCCCACCCCGCCATAAATGATATTGTGGAGCACACAGCAAGCAGTAATAATGATAGGAATATTGGTTTGCTGAGGTCTAACCGAGTCAGTAAACTGCGCCAGCGCACTTTTAAATGCCCAAAGGCACATTCTACCACCATTTATGCACTTTCTCAGCCTATAGCTGAACTGCTCCTTACTACTGTCCAGGCTTCATGAGCCATGGAAGCAAGGGATAGGCTGAGGTAGGTGCAACCACAAGATGCTGCCAACTGGGAAAGCAGCCTGAGGTAGAAGCCTCCAGCTGCTATGATATTCCAGGCAGGACTGAATCTCCATTAGATGAAACTTAAAGAAGAGAAAGACCTGGAGTCATTCCCATTTTTGTCCAGACACCCCCAACCAACCTAACCAAGGCTGGCCAGGAGCCCTCGACCAACCTAACCGAGGTCAGCCAGGAGCACCCACGGGATGACAATGATGGTTAGCAGTCGCATTGCGCCATCTGCCGTCCGCAAGGCAAGGCAAGGGGATGCTGCTGTGTAGCACTGCAATACCGTGTCTGCCAGCAGCACCCAGGAGACATACGGTGACAGTGAACTGAGCGGGCTCCATGCTTGCCGTGGTATGTTGTCTGCACAGGTAACCCAGGAAAAAAGGCAAGAAATAATTTTTTGCTGTTGCTTTCATGGAGGGAGGGACGGGCCCTGATGACATGTACCCAGAACCACCCGCGACAATGTTTTTGCCCCATCAGGCATTGGGAGCTCAACCCAGAATTCCAATGGGTGGCGGCGACTGCAGTAACTGTGGACACATACACAGTGCAATGCTCCGAAAGTCGACACTAGCCTTGGTACTGTGAACACACACCGCCGACTTAATGCGCTTAGTGGGGACACACACAATCAACTGTATCAAATCGATTTCTAAAATATCGACTTCTATTAAATCAAGCTAATTTTGTAGTATAGACATACCCCTAGCATGATGCTTTCATGGTATTTATCCATCAATGACGTCATGTAAGTTCTCTACTAAAAGCTTATGTCATACTGAGCCTTGTAATCATTTTGATATGGATAGATGTCATTTAAGGAGCTGTGTATATGTACTGAAAATATATTTCAAAGTCTACCAGCAACTAAAGAGAAAAACAGATTTCTTCCAGACAAGAGGTAAGATGTATATCTCTGTCAAAATGTAAATTAAGAGTTGAAAACCAACACAATAGCCATTTACATACTGAGTCACTACATTTTTTTAGTCTCTAAGGTGCCACAAGTACTCCTGTTCTTTTTGCTGATACAGACTAACATGGCTGCTACTCTGAAACAGGAAAGGAGCTCACCAGAGAATGAACCATGGGGAGTTGCCCTGTGTTTGGGTACAGACAATTAACTTTGGAAAATTTAAGGTCAAGACAAAAAGACACCCTTTTACCATGCACCCAAGGAAGTAATTGCAGGCAGTCTGATCATGCTCATGAAAATGGGATCCCATCCTGCCCTAGTTGGAAGCATTGTAAAGGACGTCTGGGTGAGATAGACTTCCTTGGACAGAAAGGTAGCCTGTTAAGTTTAATCTCTAGAAAGCATATTATGATTTTGTTTTAAAGGTAAATTGTAATCTTTGATAATAATCTTGTGATTGTTTGCACCATAAATATAAATCAGTGTTGTGGTATTATACAAAGAGCTGATCCTGAGCTGAGTCATTAAAGCTGATGTGTATAGTGTCCACTTAAAAATAGCAAACCTGGTATTTATGTGAGTGATCAGTGGATAAGAGACTGAACACTACAGGAGAACATTTCAAAGGGGCTCAGGGAATGAGGAGCATCTATTGTTAATCTGCAAGGTAAAGCAAGGGCTGGCTTAGCCCTGAGGAGAGTGCTTGGGTGGCTAATAGATTGGAGATGTCAGGAAACTGACATCCAGTTAAGCACAAACAAGTCTTCCTCTCACTGGAGCCAGGTGGGTAACGAGGTGACTCTCAATCCTGGGAACCCCGAGATCCGGCACGCGATATAAAAATAACAAAGAATCCTGTGGCACCTTATAGACTAACAGACGTTTTGCAGCATGAGCTTTCGTGGGTGAATACGTGGGTATTCACCCACGAAAGCTCATGCTGCAAAACGTCTGTTAGTCTATAAGGTGCCACAGGATTCTTTGTTGCTTTTACAGATCCAGACTAACACGGCTACCCCTCTGGTATAAAAATAGTACATTGTAAACTCTTTTCAGTTTTGAAAATTACCTTTACAATAATAAACTATAGGACACACGTGCAACTCCTAATAGTTTAGGGCGAGTTCAAATCCAGCAACTCAAGATCATAGATTAAATCTTGAATAGATTTTATTGTATTGCACACCTATGGAAAGCTACCTTTCCAATAACATGGTATGATCTTCAACTCCTGCAAGAGCAGGATGAGCTCAAGCAAGAACTAAACCATAGCATAAGAATATCCCCATTGCCCAGGTCCAGAATAAGATTCCAGTAAAGTAAAACAGTTAAAAACATGAGTAATCACATCCTTATTCCAAAAAGCACTTAAGCAAATGCTTAACTTAAAGCCTTTGAGTAGTCCCTTTGAACTTCAATGCGACTTTTCACATACTTGAGGTTAAGCACCTGCTCAAGTGCTTTGATGAATAGGGGTGGGGTTACCTATGTGATTAAAGTTAATCATTTGCTTAAGAGTTTTGCTAAATGTGTGCAGGGTGATCATGTCTCATTTTGCACACATGTCCTCCTCCCTGAAACCCCCTGCCTCCACCACCCAACTACAATACTGCAGGTCTTATGAACATTCTAGCCAGGATTTTCATGCTAGAGGGCAAAATTGCATAACAGCAACTTAATTTTTTAATGTAGCTGAATCTTCCTCTGCTTTCTAAAGCTCTAATAACAATGTATAAATAAGAATCATCAGAATGTTTGGTAATTGTTTGAGAGTGAGCCCACACGATTGTCTTGGTATCTTGACCAAGCCATTGGTAATATTTGTTTGTCTACACACAGGAATTTTGCTTTACTCTTGATCATTTTTAAAACTGCCTGCATCAGGATAAATTGCAGAGAAGCAGCAGGATGTGGCAGACAAATGTAAAGTCATTTTTTTCTTCCCAATGTGATACCAAAACCAGTGGGGCATAAACACAAGGCCAAGATAGAAAATAAATAAAAAGGCCTTCACATTTCCAGGGGAGAGGCAGGAAAAAGTTATCAGTCAGCCATTATTTTAAAAAAAATATTCTGGCTATTATCTTTTAAATATATATATTTTTAAGCTTGATCATAATGAGAGATGAGAAGTTTTCTACCCACTAAGGCAAAAAGTTAGCCTCTTTAGCCCACTGGAGTCAACAGAAATTACTAGGCATTTACCACTTTTGAAAACCAAGCCACAAAGGGTGGATCTTACAAAGTGCTGAGCACCCTTCCCTCAGGAGTTGCTCAGCAACCTTCGCCCCCATCCTTTCTTAGAATTTAAGGCCAGAAGGCAAAACTGTGATTATCTGGTCTAACTTCCTGTGTAGCACAGGCTGCAGGATTTCAGGGAGTGATTCTTGCATCGAGCCCATGACTTCTGGCTAGATCATCTGTTTTGGAAAGGCATTGAATCTTGATTTAAAGACCTCACATGACAGAGGCACCATCACATGCATCAGAAAGATGCTCCAGTGGCTAATTATACTCTTTGTTAAAAGTTTACACCTTATTAATGGCCAACAGGAGTTGAAGGCATTCAACACCTCCCAAAAGGTGCTCAATCCTTTGCAAGACTGAGTCCTAAGGGCCCAGTTCCCTTTAAACCAAACATCTCTGGAATCCTAAATAAAGAAATAGCTGGATACCCAATATTAAGGCTACTACAGATTTGTCCAGATCCATAATAAAATAGGGATATTCAAAATAGGTCCTATTCTGGACTGCCACTGAGTCACAGTAAATAATAAAATCTAGGCAGGTTGCATAACTTTTCTGTGCCACAGTTTCCCCATAGATAAAATGGTGGCAGTAATCTGTATCCTCTTTGGTAAACCACAGATTGTTCATCCCTGACTTGCATTACTTCAGTGGGACTCCTCAGATGAATGCCCTCACCCACACAGATAAGGGTTTCACAAATGAGGCCCTTGGAATGAAAGGCACTAGATATACAGTTGTAAGTGAAGTGCATTAAGATTGTTGATGCTGCAGAAAGCAAATGAAGGTGTACTGAATAGTTCCAAAGCAATATCAAATAAGTAGGGACAATGATGATGTGGTGCCTAAGCAGTGCGGTTCCCATACTGAGAAAAGAGAGAGACTGTTTCTTTGTACTGATTTAGAGGGAGGCTACCAAGGCACATCCAGTAAATTACTATTGTCCAGAATCATCTGAACAAGCATCTCTAAAAGGGGAATTTGATATAGCGGAGAAATACTGCAATGATTGTTATATAAGAATTGACTGAAGAGCAAGGGACTGTCTATGGAACTGGGGAGTGTACATCAGGCTGGGTAAAGCTTTACATGCTTTGTCAAAAAGCCTGAGGCTTTACTCTCTATTGGAATTTACTCTTCCAGATGGCTCAGAATGCAGGCTCTCATCTTGGCTTGTTCTGTTGGCATGTAATCTTTTCTAGCCTTATAGAAAGCACAGCAATGAACTGAAAATTTTATAAGAAATACAACTTTGGGGGGGGAATCAGCAACTCATATTAAAGAACAAGGTCTAGCTAAAAGAATGAAATTGAAGAGAAAGGCATTGGCAGTGAAAACAGGGAGAGAGCATGTGCAGAGCAGCATAAACAATTGCATTTTTGTCCTTTGTAGTTAACTTGATGCTATATTCAAACACACACACACACAGTTATTTTTAGCATCCAGAAAGGCCAAACAAAATGCTCCAGGCAGCTACACCCTTTACTGTCTTCAAAAATCATTTCTTTTTATTAATTTGATTCTTACCCCAAAAGAAGTGGAAATTTGTATTCATCTTTGTGTCTTTTCTCCCTGTGCCAACTTTCTGAAGTCTGTAGTTTGAAGAGAAAGATTGTACCCTAAGCCATACTCATCCTCAAAGTGTCTTTCCCCTAGAGAAGGATCGGTGTTTGATACATCTGATCAGCCTGACTAAGGGTTAGATTGTGTTCTGCGTTACGTAGCAAGGGAGTAAGGGAGAGCAGTCTCCTGTCCCCACTTCATTGTTCCACCTGCCCAGATATTGGGTTTGGAGCAAAGTGCAGCTTCTCCTTTCTAGATGCCGACTCTCCACATGAGCAAGTGGGCAGTGACAGGATGGAGTGGGCAGTGATGGTGTGGAGAAGGACAGGGAGCAGGTGGAGAGTGGCAGACAGTACATGACCACTCCCCCTCCCCTCACACGCACCAAAAATAGCTAGTCAGTCACCAATGGTGAAATGAGCTGTTTCCTTTTAAAGGCTGCAGTAACTTACATGCCCCTTGAGCAAGAGGGGAAAGGGAAAGGAGTATGATTCTGATTTGCATTTCTCTGATGGGCCTGCTGTTCAGCCTTGTCTACACGGGCAAGCTTCTGCACAGTAAAGCCGCTTTCTGCGCTGTAACCCCCAAGGTGTACACACTGCCAAGCCGCTTAGTGCACAGAAACTGTGCAGTTGCAGTGCTGTAAAAAAGCCCACCCTGACGAGAGGCGTGCAGCTTTCTGCGCCAGGACTACAGCACTGTGGCGCCAGTGTAGACGCCGTGGCGATTACAGTGCTGCGATTGGCAATTGACACGTTCTTATCAACCTCCTGGGTCCAGTCTGTACCTGCTGCATTCTACTCCTGCCCAGTCACAGTCCAGCCCTGCAGACTCCCAGTACCCACTGCACTCAACACCCATCCCTCTGCAGTTTAGCCCTGCTGAAGTACAGTACCCGCTGCGCTGTACTCCAAAGGAGAAGGTTGCATATGATACCTGGACATAAACAAATCTTTAACCATCCCGGGACCCCACCTCCTCCTGGGACCCTCCCTTCCCCCATCCCCCTCAGTGCTGATGTGGTTTTTTTTGTTTATCTCTCTCTCCTCCCATTGTTGTTTTTAATAAAATAATTGTTTAAAGCAATCTTTATTCCATTTATTAAAAGCAAACAGAGCCCTGCAAAGTAACAGGCAATTTTCTTAGATCTTCATAGTGCATCATCTGCACCAATCACAATCAGCTTCCTGAACAAGCCAGTGTTCCGAAAGATGCATGAGTCATGCACCTTTCCTGACCAGCCTGCGTTAATGCCTGTGAAACACCCATGGTGATCCACAAGTGCCTGGAGAACCATTGAGAAATACCCCTTCCAATTAATGTACTTGGTGGCTAGGTGGTCTGGTGCCAGAATGGAATGTGCGTGCCATCTATCGCCCCTCCACAGTTATGGAAGCTCATTTGTGCAAAGCCATCCACAATGTCATGCACATTGCACAGAGTCACAGACTTTCAGGGCAGGATGCAATTAATGGCCCTGCACACTTAAGTCAACAAGAGTCCAATGGTCAACTTTCCCACTCCAAACTGGTTAGCAACCGATCAATAGCAGTCTGGCGTAGCCAGCTTCCACAATGCAATCGCCATGCACTTCTCCAACGACAGGACAGCTCTTATTCTCGTGTCCTTGCATCGCAGGGCTGGGGTGAGCTCATCACACAGTCCCATGAATGTGGCTTTCCTCATCCAAAAGTTCTGCAGCCACTGCTTGTCATCCCAGATGTGCACAAGGATGTGATCCCACCGCTCAGTTCTTGTTTCCAAAGCCCAAAAGCAGCGTTCCACTGTGGTCAGCACCTCCATGAATGCCACAAGCAATCTCGTGTCATAACTACTATGCATGGAGAGATAAATATTGCACACCTCTTGCCTTTGTAGTTTAAGGAATAACTCCACTGCCACTCGTTAGTCAGAGCGAGCAGCATATTGGTCATCAGTGCAAGATCCTTTCCTGAAAACCGAAGAGGCAGAGCTCACAGTACACCCATTGCAGACGAAAGCACAGAGATTGCTGGGATGCGAAGCAATGCATCATGGGCATTGGGACAGGACCCAGGATGCCCTGCGACTCCCTCCACCTTCCCACAACTCTTAGTGGCAGAAGAGGAAGAGATGCTCTGTGAGAGAGCTGCCCAGAGTGTACTGCTCTGAATACCGGGGCAAGTGCCACAAGTGTGAACACGCTGTTGTGTAGGCAGCTGACAGTGTGAACACACAACAGCAGTTTCCCTTCTCTTTGAGCGGCACTGTAACTGCTGGCACTGTAACTCTGCCAGTGTAGACATACCCTTAGTGTGAAACAGTTACATGCCACCCTTGCTCAAGGATGATTCTAAAGGCTTAATCTAATTCTAATTAAAAATAGCCAATCTGCCTGTGGGTAGGTCATGAGTTTGCCAGGTGTCATTATGAAGGACATCATCTCAGGAAACATTCCGAAACTTCTCAGTAGCCAAACAACACTCTTGAATGCTATCATGTCACACCTAGTGATGGCCTCCTGCACTGATGTCATTCAAAATGGTCTTGTGAATTGTTTCAGGGGAAAAACAGATAATCAGACATCCAACCAACTCACTGGTCTGTGCATTCAGCGGCATTCAAACTTTTCTGGGCCAAGGAGCTTCATCTCTACTCCCTGCAAGGAAAAAAACAAAGGCAAAGACTGAGAAAATGTACATGAAATATAGTTCTAATTACCTCTGAACATTTTTATTGCAGTGTCAGAACCTTTTCTCTTTCCTATTTCTCATGCTTGATCACACAGAGAGAGACCAGTCAAAAGGGTTTTACTGCCGCTGTGTATCCAGAAAGGATTATCCCCCAAGCAAAAACAGCCAGGCTGAAATCCTGCACATCTGAAGGCAATGCGAGTTTTGACCTTGATTTCAAAGAGGCCAGGATTTCACTTCCCCATGTTTTAGCTAAATTACCCAGGTTTTCATTTCGTTCCAAGACTGCTAGTTTGGGTAGATGGTGATATTACATGCCTGTGAGAAACAGAAATAAAGAGAGTAGTAAATAAACTTTTCTCAATATTCTACTTGAGTTGAATTTGCCCATATCCCTAGAGGGGTGCAAACAATCTCTGTGGGTTAAAATCCCTCTGAGATCCCTGGGTGGGAAACCCATATCTTGGGTCTGGGCATGCAGAAGTAAGTAGGAGATGCACAACTGCTACTTCCCCTTCCTAAACATGTGGGTAGGAAATGGGTAAATAGGGATGGAATCTGACCCTCTGTCTTGGATCTGTCCCCCATTCCACTCCTCAGTTTGCTGGAATATTTGCTTTTGGTATATACAACTACCCCCTGGAGGGAGTAGTGGGTGGGGAGCATGGAGAGAATTGTGTTTCCCTGGGATGGTGCTGCAACATGCTGCTACTTAATATGAACTGACTATGTGGCACAGTCCAGCCCCAAATAATTAACTGTGGGCCAGATTTTGCCACTCTTACTTGTAGTGAGTAGTACCTTACTCCACAAGTTGTCTCCATTGATTTCAATGGGACTACTCAGGAGCAAAACAGTACTCAACGTAATGTCTTGTGTCTTTAATTGTGGTTCTTGTGGAATTAGACAGAAATTACAACTAATAGCAGGAGGAACGAAAGTTAACTTGATTTGGGTTCAGATGGGGCTAGTAAAAAAGTGAAAACTAAATTACAATTCTTGCTTATATGAAAAGCATATATTTTGACACTATTTTTAAGCCTATATTTTCTGAATTAGCATGCTTGTCCAATTCTGCTATGCTGACAGCACAAATGACAGCAGTGACAAAAAATAATACAGGCTGTTGCTATATATACGATATTAATCTTTAAGCTTCGCAAGCAAAGAGTTGTTGGATTCAGCCAATGCTACTTAAACTAGAAAGTAAAGACAAACTTGTTTCTTATAACAATGGCAGTTAATGCCTTCAACCATTTGGACAGAAAACAAATAGATCTGCCCGTCTCTTTCATACACAATCTTTATTCTGTGAAGTATTTTAAAAGGACTATGATGTTAGTAGGTCTACTACATACCTTCACATCATTTGGTCTCTGTAAACATACATATAGATGCCCTGTATGTGATGTCTATATATACACACAGGACACAACCAATATCAATTTATATATTTCACAAACTATAATAGAAGCTGACATGATTCTGCAGTTGGGGGGGTGTCATGAAACTCCACCTATGCTTCATAACTTAAATGTTTCCATCAGAGCTGTGGCCCTGATTCAGCAAGGTATTTAAACACACGGGGAACTTTAAGCACAGGATTAGTCTCATTAGCTTCGATAGCCCAGATTCAGCAAAACATCCTTGTTTAGGACAGCAGTTAAAAAAAATGTTTAAGTGCTGTCCTGGATGCGAAGGGATTTAAGCAAGTTCTTAAGGCCCAGATTACAAAGATATTTAAGTGCTACTGTTCTCAGCATTGCAATGCCTAACTGATCCACGAGCCTACATTTCATTTTCAGAAGTGATTTAGGCACTTAGAAGCCAAAATGCTATTGTCTAAATCACTTTTGAAAGTGCATCTTGGGCTCTTAAATCAATCAGCCATTGCAACACTGAGAGCATCAATACCTAAATATCTTTAAAATTCAGGCCTAACTATTTTCCTTAACAGGGACCAATTACTCAGGTGCATTTGATTTGATTGATGTGATTTGATGAATAAGGCTTTAGGGCCAGATTTCCAAAGGTGAAGATGCAGATGAGATAGGCACCTGATGGGATTTTCAAAATGCCTAGGTAGGTAGGCACCTAATTCCCATTAAAATCAATGGGATTTAGTGGACTAACCTGTTTAGGCATTTTTGAAAATCCCACTAGACACTCATCTGTATCTTTAAAAGCCTAAATACCATTGAAAATTTGGCCATTAGTTACTATGGGCCTAAGAAGAGGAGAAACATAGAGGGTCTAATAGAAGCCCCCAATGCTATCAACACGAGACATACATGTGGAATAAACAGAATGTGCAGGGTATTGTTCTGTTAAATTTGTATGTTTTAAAGATCTTCATAACTCACCTGTAGCTTTGATAGTCTAATAACTCTCGCCAATTGAGGACAAGAGCATTATGGTTTGCTCTTTTACAGAGCCAAATTTGAGGGACTATCTTCTCTAGAGTATTGCCATTGCTACAATTCAAAGTACTGAAATAATATTTTGTTCTTCAGACCATCTTGGCCTGATGTCAGTACTAAAGTTATTGCAATAGGTATAGTTATGGAAGGCTCAATAGCAATACAAATAAATAAATAAATAAGAATCACCATTCTCTGTATTCTTCTTGTTATTGAAGAAGCAAATTATACTGTAAATTAAATCTTATTTATGACATTTTGCATGCATATAGATCTTGGCATGAACTCAAGGGAGCATACTTTATATGAGCTCTGTAGTCCTTATACTTTTTAATTAATTATTCTTTGTAATTCAGAATAAGTTCCTAATAGATTCCTGGAACATGATGGTATCACTTAGGGATGATTTTAATACCTGCAATTCCCATGGTTGTTAATCAAAGACTGTTTAGTCTTTTAGATAAACTATCTGTCTTATGTTTAAGAGATTGAGATTAAGACTGCAAGAGAAAGTCTGCCTATTGACAAAAAAAATCAGCATTCTGGAGATCTCACATAAGAAACAAAAAATATTTTCTAGATTCTAAGATTTTTCATTTTCCATCATGGAAACAGTTTGCCATGAAAATAATAAAGATTCTCTACAAGATCAGTGAGAGATCCACCTGTTTATAACAGGAAAACATTGCCATGATCTCAACAAAAGCTGTTATTACTGCCAGAAATAGCCAAACTTTGCCTTATTTATAATATCCAAGTTCTTAAGAATAGACACAAAAATCTCAGATTTTAACCCAGAATAACTAGGAAGCACAAATTGTTAATTTTGCATGAGTTTAGTTTTAGGTTTAGAACTAAAATCTGTGTCTAATAAACATGCTGGACAAAATCTTAACCCTTTGAAGTCAATGGCAAAACTCCCTTTGACTTCAGTGGGGCCAGGAATTCACCCACTAAGCCTAATACAGTCTATTGTTTGCTGAAGAAGCAAAATACAAGTTCTGTCTGATTTTTATTAATCGGGTCCAAACAGCCTTGAACTTTGTTGGAAACTTGAAGATCTAAACGTCATGGCTTACACCCATCTTTATGCCAGAGCGAAACTAATCCACTCTGTTCACAACTATTTTAGGTACTTATACAGCACCTATTACAGACCTTCTGAGTACCTCACAATGTTGATCATATTTATCTTCACAACAACGATATGAGGTTGGGAAGTTCAACTATCCCCATTTTACAGAGGGGGAACTGAGATGCAGGGTGGCTAAGCTACATGCCCAAAATCACACAGGAAGTCTGGCAGAGCAGAGATTTGTACCCAAATCTTAAGGTAGTAACTTAAGCATTGGCCCATCCTTTGGCTCTCCCACCTGAGCCACTGGAAATCAGGGCAGGTATGCAGAAATAAGAAAAAGCAGCCAGAGCAAGAGCTTTTAATATATCCACATACCTAAAACAAACAAAAAAACCCTCATGAAATTAGGTTCAACCCAGGTCTCAGAAACTGGGTAAGGAGCCCTCCTTTCCCACAGGCAGTCTCTTCTCTTTCACTCATCAGTAAGTATTTTAAAATCTCTTTTTCATGGGGGGCTAATTAAAGTCAAGACATTAAGTGACTTACCCAAGGTAAGAGAAGGAGTCACTATCAGAACCAGAATTAGGATATGGGACGAACAAAATAGTCAGCACTTACATATTTGCATACTAGAGAATGCATGAGTGGCTCAATATATTCAAAATTATATATATATATACACATACACATACACACACACACACACATATTGTATGGTACAGAGTGCATTTTGAAATTCATTGCTTGGATAGCATTCACACTGGATACAGTTTATGCTTTTTTTGTTAGAAAATGCATGCACATTAAATGAGGAGTGCTAGCTCAGTACTCGGGCTGCCAAGCGAATGAAAGGATTAGCATTAATACACTTCTGTTTCGTAAGGACATGAATTGTACAGATATTTTGAATTTTCTTCATGGGAAAAATATGTCAAAATATTAATGTGATCCTAAAAGAAGTATAAAATGTCATTTCCCCCATCTCTGAAGGGGAGAAAGGTGACATGTCTCAGCTTGGAGAGCACACAGTACATCTACACTGCACACAAAAACCCAACCCTGCGACAGCGAGTCTCAAAGGCTGGGTCAATTGGTTCAGGCTTGCGGGGCTCATGCCATGGGATTGAAAATAGCAGTGTGGATGTTCCCACTGGGGCTAGAGCCCAGGCTCCAAGCCTCCCCGCTGCTGGGTTTCAGAGCCAGGGCGCCAGTCTGAGCGGGAATATCTATACTGCTGTTTTTAGTGCTATATCGTGAACTCTGCAAGCCCAAGTCAGGCTCCTGCAGGACTTTTTTTGCAGCATGGATGTACCCTAAGAGAGCATTTATTGTCAGCATTTTTTTTAAGGTTTCAGAGCTCTAATTTGATTTGTTACCTAAACTAGGCATTTTGCAGAACTGTCTTACTGGGCAGAGTGAAGCTAGTATAAAGCACATTTCCCCTCACGATCCCCCTCCCCCCTCCTGGACTCCTTTCTTGAACTTTCTGCTGACTTTGTGACATTTAATGTGTCAGGAGCATATTTGCAGAAGAATTGGGATACTGAAAATGGCTATAACAGCATAATCTACATTTTCCATAATTCAGCCATTGGCTTTGTTCTGGGGCATGATTGGAAAAGCAGCTTTCTCTCAAAGGAGAGACAGTGTGAGTCAAACCAGATGGCTGTTGACCTTGAGGCAAGAAGAAATGGGCGGGGGAGATGATTCTCAACTGTGCTACTCGTTGCTCCAGACACTGACCATATCTGAAACGCACCTAAATCTCCCTCACTCTGTGTGCAAGCTGGGAAACTCATGCTTTTGCCTTTAATATAATATATTTCATTTTCTTTAATACATGGCTTTAGATATTTATAAAGGTAAATATGTAATATGACAATGGGAGGAACAATGCACTTTATTTTCTTGTATTGTGGCTACGTGCTTTATACAAGTGACAGTGCAGTGAAGCTATGAGTGGCTTTGTGCGTAGTTTTTTCTTTTGACCTATCCTGCAAACACTTCATATTTAACAATCCACTAGAACTGTTTAGAAAAAATGCAGATGGAAGCATTTTCTGACAGATAATGCAGTTCTGATTAAATTATGAAATTGTGTCAATTTCAGCAAAAATTCATTTAGGAAAAAAAATCCAATAATTTTTAAAAAAGAACCCATTTCAACATGTCTGGAAGGAAATATTTCAATTTTTCATTTTGAAACAAATTTTCATTTCAATTTTTTTTAAAATGTATTTATTTATATTACAATATAATATAAAAAATTACAAGCTCAAATTGAAACAAAATGTCAAGGAGAAAGAAAAACATTGTGACTGCTTTGAAACAATATTTTTTAAAATTTTGCCTTTGCAGAGAATTTTGGAATATTTCAAAATCTCAAAATCCTCTGTGAGTTGAAATCGTCATCCTCTGGCCAGCTCTACTATTAATTCATTCGTTCATTTGTGTTATACTCATCAGTGTGACATCTGATTTAGGTCTGATCCAAAAACCATTGAAATTAATTGGATTAGACCCTTCAAGTCTGAATCTGCTCACCTTTAGTTAAGCAAATAGTCACAATGAAGTCAAGGAGACTCACTCACAGCAATTAGGAATTATGCCCAGTGGTGCTTTGATCCTGCAGTTGACTGCACACGGGTATACTGCTGTACCTGCATGAATCAAACAATCATAGTCAAGAAAAGAATAAGTGACAACTCGCGCACACACACACACACATATATTTGAAAGGAAATTGTATTATCATAAAATATGACAAATGAATATATTTCTAATTTCTTGGTCATGAAATAGTTGTGAATTTTAACTTGATTAAGTATTTTAGCTTTATCTGTAGTACCAAGGTCATCAGTTTATTCTGTCAATTTCAAGGCAGGTTCTGTACATTCTGTTCTTTATTTGCAGTAGTTCTAAAAAATATCAAGACATTTATTTTTCTTGAGATAAAGTATTGTTGTAGCATGTTGCAGCACTTTTCAGGAGAACAAAAATCTTTTGAGTTTATGCTACTTTAAACAGCATCAATATGTTGCATGAATATCCATAATATTGGTCAATGGCTGGGTAATTATAGCTGTATTCCCTTGTATAACTAATTCTATCCAGGATTTGTAATTCATTCACAACATTGCTTTGAACCTCTATTACATAATTTCTACTAACATTGGTATATATTATTTTGTACCAGGTTAATCTAGTTATTTATATGCTATATAGAAATGGAACAATCAGTGCAGGGATTTTATACATTTACTGAATCATAATTGTGCAATTTTCTTTCCCCGATTACTTAGTTCCCTGTGTTCTGATTGGCTGTACTGGATTTTTTTTCTTCTGGAGTCAATTTGCCAATACCCACAATTTGTACCTGGGCAGAATTTGGTAAGTAACAAACAAAATATACTTCCCTCTACATAGTTAAAAATCGCAATATTTTCCGCTTCAAACAAATTTGTGACTTTGACTTCCTTGGGGCTACACAAACAGATAGCACCTGAGAATCTCTCTCTATACACCCTGTGGGAATGTTGTGTGTTTGTTACATGAGACTCACAATAAATCACTTTCGATGTTACATAAACCTTTATTATCATATGAACTTTACATATTGGCAAAATCTTCTTCCAAATAATGCAGAATCTATTGATTAAGGGTATAGAGCCTGATATTGAGACTGGACCCTGTTCTGCACTGAAAGATGCATTATGAACTGTATGGATGTATATGTACAGAAGTGGACCATTCTCAATAGCATGATTACTCGTTTTCATTATTTTTCTGCACTGGTATCCCAACTCATCCTATATCTGTTCAAAAACACAAACAAGACCAGCTAGCACTTACCATATCTTCACCCTTCAATATTTGCAGATTATATTGAATTGAGAAGAAGAGTAAATAATGAGAAACACTGCAGTCCAATATAAGAGGACTTAGAACATTAAAGTGCCTTGGCTAACAGATGGCAAATATGGTTCAATACGGATAAATGCAAAATAATGAGCTTTAAAGCAAAGAATAAAAAAGAGGAAATATCTGCTTACTGAAAAGGTGCTGAGGCATAATGATCAGAAAAGAGATTTGGGGGTTATTGCAAAATAATATCCTTGCAGCCCTGAACCCAAAGCTGCAGTGAAGACAAACAAGATACTGAGTTGCGTTCTTAGAAATATATATTGCAAATAAAAGCAAGAATTATGCTCAGATAAGGCACTAATACATCTGCTGAGGGCACAGCACCATACTGGTCAGGATATTTCAGAAAAGGAACAAATGCATCCGAAACATATTCATCCCACGTTGCGCAAAACAACAGCAGAGTGCAAAATCAGATTGCAGAAAAATGAAAAATAAATGATCGGTGGGCAAAACAAGCTAATTGCACTTGCAAAGAATGCAAAAAATGAGACCATCCAATGTTGCTATTAGAAAATTGGAAAGAAAAAAGTGTAAGGAAAGTTGTTTATGAAAGCTCACTGCACAAGAAGCATAACTGAATTCAAGATGTGACTAAAAGCCTTTCTAAACAAAGAAAGCATTCAGCTACAATAGTAAATAAAGTCAGGCATGGGAAACAAAAGGAAACAGAGATGAAAGGTTATTAAAAATAATACAGTGCTGCTTAAAGGCATCAGCTGAGACCAGAGACCCATTGACCTAGGTGCTGTACATACACAAAGCAAGAGTCAGATTTTCAGAAATATGAACCTAAAGTTCTAAATCCTTATTTAGACTGCTAAAAATGTGACTTGATTTTCAAAAGTACTGAGCACACAACAGCTTTTATTGAAGTCAACGGGAACTGCTGGGGGGCAGATTTTTTGAAAATATGGCCCCACATTTAGGTGTTAAGATTCTGATACTGCAAACATGTATGCACCTAGCTAACTTTAAGCATGTGAGCAGTCCCATTGACTTCAGAGGGACTACTCATGTGCTTAGAGTTACACACACGTGTACGTGTTTCCAGGACTGGGTGGGGCCTTAATATGAATTTAGAAGCCTAACTTTAGGCTCCTATTTTTGAAACTCTTGGTCCTTTTATCTATCTGTTTTCAAGAAGATAGAAATTTGCCATAAAGATTTGTTCCCTCCATCTTAAAAATAAACCCAAAGAGTTCTTCATGCAGAATTAGTACTGTACATGTTTAGTCAAACTACCCACATAGACTTTGCATTTAAATTTGGTCTCAAATTATTATAGAAGGAGGCCTAAATAAATAATTTTTTAAAACACCACACACCTGGACTTTAATGAAGTCCAGATACAAACCTCTTGCCTAGCCTCTCCCTCTGTAAAGACCAAACCAAAACTCTGAAGATCCAAACACAAACCCAATACTGGAGAAATTCAGGTCCAGATATGAACTTTGCAGCTCAGGGACCTTCTCCACATGGACCTAGTCCAAAATCCATTAAAGTCAATAGGAATTTTTCCACTGAGTTCAAAATTCTTTGCATCAGGACCCTTTTGGGTCAGTAGTTAAGCTCTTTACAATAATTAGTAACTCTGTGGCTGAGAAGCAACATCATCAAACCCCGTTATGTTTTTAAATCCTTTTTTCCAACTTCGTGTTTTACAACAGCTTCTAAAATCAGTGAACTAGAGTACTATTATTTTTAACATAGATGTCCCCAATCTTTTCAAATTTCTCTTTTCTTCAATCAATATGATAAGACATAAAATTAACTCAAAATTAACATGGCACACACTAAATGGATTAAAAGCTATCTAACTGATACGTCTCAAAATGTAACTGTAAATGAGGAATCATCATTGAGATGGTGTGTTTCTAGTGGGATCCCACAGGGATCAGTTCTTGAACTGCACTATTTAACACATATTAATGACCTACTTGGAAGAAAACATTAAATGATCATTAATAAAGTTTGCAGGTGACACAAAAATTGGGGATTGGCTGGTAAACTCAGTGCAGGCAAAATTGATCTGGATTGGCTGGTAAGCTCAGTGCAGGCAAAATTGATCTGGATTGGCTGGTAAACACTGTGCATTTTAAGATGGCTAAATGTAAACATATACATCTAGGAAAAAAGAAAGTAGGCCATACCATCAGGATAGGGGAATCTATCTGGGAGAGCAGTGACACTGAAATATTTGGAGGTTGTGGTGGATAATTACCTGAACATGAGCTCCCAGTACAACACTGTGGCCAAAAGGGCTAATGCAATCTTTGGATGAATAAACAGGGGAACATCAAATAGGAGTAGAGAGGTTATTTTACTTCTGTCTTTGGCACTGGTAAAAAGAACAGGAGTACTTGTGGCACCTTAGGCCTGGTCTACACTAGGACTTTAATTCGAATTTAGCAGCGTTAATTCGAACTAACCGCTCAACCGTCCACACCAGGAAGCCATTTAATTCGAACTAGAGGGCTCTTTAGTTCGAATTTGGTACTCCACCCCGACAGGTGGAGTAACGCTAAATTCGACATGGCTAGCTCGAATTAGGCTTGGTGTGGATGCTAATCGAACTTAGTAGCTCCGGGAGCTATCCCACACTGCACCACTCTGTTGACGCTCTGGACAGCAGTCCGAGCTTGGATTCTCTGGCCAGCCACACAGGAAATGACCCAGGAAAATTTGAATTCCTTTTCCTGTCTGGGCACTTTGAATCTGATGTCCTGGTTGGACATCGGGGCGAGCTCCG
Organism: Mauremys reevesii; assembly: GCF_016161935.1. Lineage (NCBI taxonomy): Eukaryota > Metazoa > Chordata > Testudines > Geoemydidae > Mauremys > Mauremys reevesii. Next base: position 226,050,336 of record NC_052624.1, on the reverse strand, counting down.
CAGCACCTGCAACGATGCAGAGCTCTCCAGCAGAGGAGTCCGGGCAATCCCAGAATAGAAAGAGGTCCCCAGCATGGACAGACCGGGAAGTCATGGATCTGATCGCTGTGTGGGGCGAGGAGTCTGTGCTCTCGGAGCTGCGCTCCAGCAAGCGGAATGCAAAGACCTTCGAGAAGATCTCGAAAGCCATGAAAGACAAAGGATACAGCCGGGATGCGATGCAGTGCCGCGTGAAAGTCAAGGACCTAAGACAAGGGTATCAAAAAGTCAGAGCGGCAAACGGATGCTCCGGAGCCAAGCCCCAGACATGCCGCTTCTACGAGGCACTGCATGCCATTCTCGGTGGGTCTGCCACCACTGCCCCACCAGTGACGGTGGACTCCGAGGACGGAATAGTGTACCGGGACAGTTCCTCCTCGATGTTCGCCGATGGGGAAGATGAGGAATGGTCTTTGGAGGACGGCGCAGGCGACAGCGAACCCACTCCCGCTTTCCCTGACAGCCAGGATCTCTTCATCACCCTCACAGAGATCCCCTACCAACCCTCCCCTGCCGTTAACCCGGACTCAGAATCAGGGGAAGGATCAGGCGGTAAGTGCTATAGACGTGTAAACATTTATTTTTTATAAAATAGGCATAGAAAAAATAGAAATACTATATAAAAATTTTTCAATGTAAAACTATATAAAAAGTAGGTCCACACATATAGGGATTGAACAATAATCCTCTTGGGACAGTTCAACAAAGCTCTCAAAGAGGTGCTCGAAAAGCCTCCGCAGGAGGTTCCTGGGGAGAGGTGCCTTGTTGGGTGCTCCGTGGAAGCACACTCTTCCGCGCCAGGACATCCTAATGTACATAGGAACCATCGCCTCCACCAGCATTGCTGCATATGGTCCTGGTCTGTGCAGGGCTTCTCTTAGCATCCGCTCTCTCTGACTCCGAGTGACACGCCTCAGGGTAATGTCATTCTGGAAGTGCTGCATCTAATTAGGGCAATTAGTGTACTGTTACTATTGTGAATGGTAGACTTTTACTTTGCATAAGAATGACCCTCGCTTAACAGCCACGTGTTGGAGGCCACAGAGGAAAAGCATACAGTGATCTTTCCCGTGCACTGCCGGGAGGGGCTGGAAAAGGCTCAGACTTTATGCTTTCCAGATTGCCTTTAGCGGGAGGGCACAGCTATCCATTAACTGTTAAGCAGACTCTACTGTAAGGCTTACCAGGACTGGCTGCTAGACGGATTCAGCTGTCCCTCCCCGCTTGGCGTCTCTCCTGTGCAAGACCGCAACCACTGAAAGCGTATTTCGAAATCTCGAACTTGTCCTGAGATCTCGTGAGACTAGGTGCCCTGTATGGTCTTGTTCACAGAAACTGACTAGACTGTGCTCACTGTTCGCAAACATGTATCTGTTCAAGGAAATCACTTACTTTTTCGCATCACACAGCTTCGGCTCTTTCCCGGACTGCCCCGGCATCCCCCTCGCAGAGGCTGGCTCAGATTAGACGGCGAAAGAAAAAGACTAGGGACGAGATGTTCCAGGAACTGATGGCCTGCTCCAGAGCAGAGGCGGCAGAGCAGAGACAGTGGAGGGAGACCCTGTGTCAGCAGCATCGCACACACATCGAACGGGAGGATAGGTGGCGGCAGGAAGACCAGCAGGCGACTCAAACGCTGCTTGGTCTAATGAGGGAGCAAACGGACACGCTCCGGCGCCTTGTAGATGTTCTGCAGGACCGCAGGCAGGAGGAGAGAGCCCCCCTGCATTGCATCTGCAACCGCCCTCCAACGCCAAGAAGTCCTGTCCCCCCCTCACCCAAAGTTACAAGAAGGAGGGGCGGTAGGGGCCGTGAGAACTGTCACTGCACCGCAGCAGAGCGCTAATGTACAAGACACCTCTCGCGCTCTAAATTTGTAGAAGTTCTTCCCTTACAGGATCACCCAGTCCCAAATCCAAGTTTCAACCCCCCACTGTGTATAACATTATTAAAAGCGGTTTGCTGTTACTCTCTGTTTCCGTCACGTTTCTCGTGTCAGAAGACTTTGTGTGTAGGGGGGGGGATTTTCAATTGCAGTGCATAGCCGACATTACCAGGGTACAGACTTGGGGGCAGGGTCAACTGCAGGGCACACACAGACTGCAGTCACTAGGCACAAGGGTCAGTCTGTGTGGTGTATGCTGCCCCGGGTCATTCGTTGATGTGTATGCTTGTCCAGGGTCCTGGTGCCTGCCATCCCCAAATGTAAAGGCAGGCTTCCCTTACCATGCACTTCGACCGTAGCCACGAGCCTCTCCGCTGCCCTGAGCCCCAAAAAGAGCCCTCATTCAGGGACAGATACTCACCCGTCCCCCACACCCCTCACCCCTTCCAACGCCCAAACCCACAGCCCACAGCCATCATGCAAACCCCTATCCAAAGACGGCACCCCTCGCCCCTTCCTGCAAACCCACCCATTCCTGCTATCCCACCCCTACATGCACAATCACTGTAAACCGTCCCCCACCCCACAGACCTATGTAGGAGCAGGAGGCTGTCCATCCTGTATTGGACAAGCGGTCCGTCCTGGACAAGCGGTGTGCACTGTACATCAGTGCACACCGAACCCACCACAGTATGCTTCCATGTTTCAACCCAGGAACAGAAATGCAAAGTCAACGAAAGATTATTAATTACTGTTACATGTCATTAGTTTTAAAACGTGCTTTGGAAGTGGGGGAAACTTGGAGAACCGGGTTTGTGAGCTCAGATCTAACTCGACACATACAGACACAGGCCCATGATCAGGCTCTCTTAAAATCAAGTGGACAGTCACAGGTTACCCTGCTCTGCGAGGAAACTAGCTTTCAAAGCCTCCCGGATGCACAGCGCTTCCCGCTGGGATATTCTCTTGGCACGGGTGTCTGGCTGATCGTAAACAGCAGCCAGGCGATTTGCCTCAACCTCTCATCCGGCCAAAAAGGTCTCGCCCTTGCTCTCACACAGATTGTGGAGCACACAGCAAGCAGCAATAACTACGGGGATATTCTTTTCGCTGATGTCCGAGCGAGTGAGTAAGCTCCGCCATCTCCCCTTGAGACGTCCGAAAGCACACTCCACAACCATTCTGCACTTGCTCAGCCGGTAGTTGAAGAGTTCCTTCTCACTGTCCAAGGCTCCTGTATAGGGCTTCATGAGCCAGGGCATTAGCGGGTAGGCCGGGTCCCCGAGGATCACTGTAGGCATCTGCACATCCCCAACCGTTATTTTGTGGTCCGGGAAGAAAGTACCTGCCTGGAGGCGTTTGAAGAGACCAGAGTTCCTGAACACACGCGCGTCATGAACCTTGCCCGCCCACCCGACGTTGATGTTGGTAAAACATCCCCTATGGTCCACCAGTGCTTGCAGCACCATTGAAAAGTAGCCCTTTCGGTTAATGTACTCGCTGGCCTGGTGGGCTGGTGCCAGGATAGGGATGTGAGTCCCATCTATAGCCCCACCGCAGTTTGGGAATCCCATCGCGGCGAAGCCATCTATGATGACCTGGACGTTTCCGAGAGTCACTACCTTTGAGAGCAGTTGCTCAACGATTGCGTGGGCTACTTGAATCACAGCAACCCCCACGGTAGATTTGCCCACGCCAAAGTGGTTCGCTACTGACCGGTAGCTGTCTGGCGTGGCAAGTTTCCAGAGGGCTATGGCCACTCGCTTCTGCACACTCAGGGCTGCTCGCATCCGTGTGTCCTGGCGCTTCAGGGCAGGGGACAGCAAGTCACACAGTTCAAGGAAAGTGCCCTTACGCATCCTGAAGTTACGCAGCCACTCTGTTTCATCCCAGACCTGCAGCACTATGCGGTCCCACCAGTCCGTGCTTGTTTCCCGGGCCCAGAATCGCCGTTCCACACCATGAACTTGACCCATTGCCACCATGATCTCCATGGCGCGGCGTACCCTGCTTTCTGAGAGGTCTGTGCCACTCTCCTCACCATGCTGCCGGAGCCTCCTCGCCCGATTTCTCAGCAGCTGACTGTGGAAGAGGTGGACGATAAGGTGCGAGCCGTTGACAACGGCCATAAGTGCAGCGATGATCGCAGCGGGCTCCATGCTCGCAGTGCTGTGGCATCCGCGCTGTAACCGACCAGAGAAGGGCGCGATCAGATTTCCCGCCGGCGCTTTCAGGGAGGGAGGGCGTGATTGACGGTTCAATGACGACAGTATCCCAAAACCGCCCTCGACACATTTTTTCCCCCAGCAGGCATTGCGAGCTCTACCCAGCATTCCAATGGGCAGCGGGGACTGCGGGAACTGTGGGATAGCTTCCCACAGTGCACCGCTTCCAAAGTCGACGCCGGCCCCGTTAATGTGGACTCAGAAGTTCGAATTAGTGTATTTAGTGTGGATACACAAATTCGACTTCATAAGGTCGAATCCACAAATTCGACTTAAGTAGATTCGAAATAGTCTTGTAGTGTAGACAAGGCCTTAGAGACTAACAAATTTATTTCAGCATAAGCTTTCGTGGGCTACAGCTCACTTCTTCAGATGCATAGAATGGAACACACAGACAGAAGATATTTATACATACAAAGAACATGAAAAGGTGGAAGTATGCATACCAACTGGAAGAGTCCAATCAATTGAGATGAGCTATCATCAGCAGGAGAAAAAAAAAACCTTTGAAGTGATAATTGAGATGACCCATAGAAGGTGTGAGGAGAACTTGACATAGGGAAATAGATTCAATTAGTGTAATGACCCAACCATTCCCAGTCTCTGTTTAAACCTATGTTAATTGTATCTAATTTGCATATTAATTCAAGTTCAGCAGTCTCTCTTTGGAGTCTGTTTTTGAAGTTTTTTTGTTGCAAAATTGCCACCTTCAAGTCTGTCACTGAGTAGTTAGAGAGGTTGAAGTGTTCTCCCACTGGTTTTTGAATGTTATGATTCCTGATGTCAGATTTGTGTCCATTTATTCTTTTGTGTAGAGACTGTCCGGTTTGGCCAATGTACATGGCAGAGGGGCATTGCTGGCACATGGTGGCATATATCACGTTGGTAGATGTGCAGGTGAATGAGCCCCTGATGGCGTGGCTGATGTGATTAGGTCCTATGATGGTGTCACTTGAATAGATATGTGACCACTGCTGAAATGTTGTGTTTCTAGTGTCCACAATTCAAGAAAGATGTTGATAAACTGGAGAAGGTTTAGAGAAGAGCCATGAGAATGATTAAAGGATTAGAAAACATGCCTTTTAGTGATAGACTCAAGGAGCTCAATTTATTTAGCTTAACAAAGAGAAGGTTTATGGGTGACTTGATTATAGTCTACAAGTGCCCACTTGGGGAAAAAAATATTTGATAATGTGTTCTTCAATTGAGCAGAGAAAAGTATAACACGATCCAATGGCTGAAAGTTGAAGCTAAACAAATTTGGACTAGAAATAAGGCTTACATTTTTCATAGGGAGAGGAATTAACATTGGAACAATTTACCAAGGCTCATAGTAGATTCTTTATCACTGGCAATTTTTAAGTTTAGATTTTTTTTTCTAAAAAAAATGCTTTAGGAATTATTTCCCATGGCCTGTGTTACACAGGAGGTCAGACTAGATGATCACAAGATGATTTGGCCTTGGTATCTATGTGGTGGCATCAAATTAGTTATTTGTTGAGGGAAGGGGCAAATTCCATTGCCCCTCAAACCCTGGCAGGATTCCAGTTCTAGTCCCTGATCATTCCTCTCACCTTCCTCCCACAGTCTCACCTTCCACCCCGGTCTCCCTTGGCTGGGAAATCTCCTTTCTCCTACCCACACAACATATGAGCCAGTGCTGGCAGAAGTCAAGTTCTTGGCAGACTTCCCTGTGCTCTGCCATACATGAAAAGATTCTCTGTGTGCCAGGTCACACCACCATTTGTCCCAGATGCCCTTCAGTCTGGATGGAGGGGAATCTGGGTCAAATTTCAGTGGCATTATGACCATGCAGCCAGAGTGATGCTTTAGACTACTCCGTCAGTGGCCATATTGATTTAGTACAGGGCCAGTGCATAAAAGTGGTTAGGCCATGACCCCTCTGGTTTTGCAGCCTATGGAACTTTGAGCAAGTGCAATCACCCTCACTCAACCACCCCTAATTTGTGTGGCTGAATCTGTGAGATGTCACAGAAGATACTGCTCAAGGATTGGAATCTGGTTCAAAATTCATTTTATACTGTTTCTGACTATCCTACCTAAAATAAACTCAAATGTCCTTGCACTCAACCATTGCTGTATTCATCATCATCACTTTTATCCTCCACTGAGGCATTTTTGATTCTGCGATACTTTCTCCCTGTATGCAAACCCTTAAGAAGGCAAAGGCACAATGAGACCCTACGGTGCTCCAGTAGATTAATATAATAAAGTTTCTGGAACAAGATTGATTTTCTTCTTGGCATACACCCTTTTGTTACATCTGTTTTTTTAAGCAAAGGAATAGCAATTCTGTAATGGATCTCATCACATTGCACTTCCCAAAATGTCAACATTGCTGAGAGGAAAAACACATTCCTTTATAGTACGACTAGTGGGAAATAGTACAACTGCTAAACACTTTCTATACTAGTTTCAATATACATGTAGCTGTGTTTTGGTAGGTTTAATTAAGAAAAGCAACAATGACTTCTTTATATACAGTACAGCTATTTGAATTAGAATTGGATCTATGAAAAGAACTAAGTTTTTTTATCTATCACATAGTTATCTCCTTGTCAATGCTAGTAAAACAGATCTAGCATATACCTTTTCAAATGGCAAAATTACCCATTTTACTAGTGTTAAGCATCCTTGATTTTCAGCAAACCCTTCTTTTTATTTATTTATTTATTATTTATTTGGTGTTAGTGTAACATGCCTATTAACAGCACTTCCATCTTATCCATCAAACAGCTAAAGTAAAGGTGTATGTATTGCACTGCTGCTAGCTCTGCTGTATACAGTCAGCTGAAGTGTCCCCACACTAACCACTTAATTAGTTTCAAAAATGACCTAAAGGAACTGGATGTGAGGATAGCAACTGAATAAGATGTGAAAGAGCAATTCAGTCTCCAGGCCCATTCAGTCCTTGGCCTCTCTACTGATAATGTCAGAAAGGTTCCCCATTAGTGACAGTTATGATGTGCAAAACTTTTTGTATACTAGACCATATACTGAATCTACCAGCATATTTGATATAGGTTAGTAAGCAGCCATTGCTGGTAACAACTTTTAGTCACCACTGACCTGGGCCAAATATAAACTTGTCACCTCAAAGTAAAACACTCTATATTTCATTATTAATTCCCTGAGTGAGCCAGTCTCTCCAGTACACCTTCCTGAAATGATTTTGATACTATTTCCTCTATAAAAGGATTATGAATTGCAACAAACATCTTTACATCTATGAAGAAATAGGTTGAAATCCTTGACACATTGACATCAACAGCAAAAAACCTGTTGATATCAATGGGGTCAGGATTTCACCCATGGTATTTGCAATAGTGAAAAAAAAAAGAGTGGTCCATCTGCCCTGCTCTCAGTATGCGTTATCAGGTAAGGTTCTCTCTAAGGGTACGTCTACACTACGGGACTATTCCGAATTTGCATAAACCGGTTTTGTAAAACAGATTTTATAAAATCGAGTGCGCGCGGCCACACTAAACACATTAAATCGGTGGTGTGCGTCCATGGTCCGAGGCTAGCGTCGATTTCTGGAGCGTTGCACTGTGGGTAGCTATCCCGTAGCTATCCCATAGTTCCCGCAGCCTCCCCCGCCCCTTGGCATTTCCGGGTTGAGATCCCAGTGCCTGATGGGGCAAAAATCATTGTCGCGGGTGGTTCTGGGTACAGCCTCACCCCTCCCTCCCTCCCTGACAGCGGCAGACAACCGTTTCGCGCCTTTTTTGCTTTGCTTGGTGAACCGTGCAGACGCCATAGCACAGCAAGCATGGACCCTGCTCAGCTCCATACCGCAATCGTGGATGTTTTAAACACCTCGCGCACTCTCGTGCAGTATATGCTGAACCAGGACCTTCGAACCGAGGCGAGTAAGAGGCGGATACGGCAGCGCGGCGATGACCGCATTGTGTTGCAGGTGTGGGACGATTCCCAGTGGCTGCGAAACTTTCGCATGCGTAAGGGCACTTTCATGGAACTTTGTGACTTGCTTGCCCCTGCCCTGAAACGCCATAATACCAAGATGAGAGCAGCCCTCACAGTAGAGAAGCGAGTGGCGATAGCCCTGTGGAAGCTTGCAACGCCAGACAGCTACCGGTCAGTCGGGAATCAATTTGGAGTTGGAAAATCTACTGTGGGGGCTGCTGTGATGCAAGTAGCCAAAGCAATCACTAAGCTGCTGCTACAAAAGGTTGTGACTCTGGGAAACGTGCAGGCCATAGTGGATGGCTTTGCTGCAATGGGATTCCCTAACTGTGGGGGGGCGATAGATGGAACCCATATCCCTATCTTGGCACCGCAGCACCAGGGCACCCAGTACGTAAACCGGAAGGGGTACTTTTCAATGGTGCTGCAAGCACTGGTGGATCACAAGGGACATTTCACAAACATCCACGTGGGATGGCCAGGGAGGGTTCATGACGCTCGCGTCTTCAGAAGCACTACTCTGTTTAAACGGCTGCAGCAAGGGTATTACTTCCCAGACCAGAAAATAACAGTTGGGGATGTTGAAATGCCTGTCGTTATCCTGGGGGACCCAGCCTACCCCTTGATGCCATGGCTCATGAAGCCATACACAGGCAGCCTGGACAGTGGTCAGGATCTGTTCAATTACAGGCTGAGCAAGTGCAGAATGGTGGTGGAATGTGCATTTGGCCGTTTAAAGGCTCGCTGGCGCACATTACTGACTCGCTCAGACCTCAGCCAAACCAATGTCCCCTATGTTATTGCTGCTTGCTGTATTCTCCATAATCTCTGTGAGAGTAAGGGGAGACCTTTATGGCGGGGTGGGAGGCTGAGGCAAATCACCTGGCCGCTGATTACGCGCAGCCAGACACCAGGGAGATTAGAAGAGCACACCAGGAAGCGGTGCGCATCAGAGAAGCTTTGAAAACGAGCTTCATCAATGGCCAGGGTACAGTGTGACTGCTGTGTTTGTTGATGAACACCCAACCCCTTGATTGACTCAGTCCCTGTAAGCAACTCCCCCTCCCCCTTCGAGTACAGCTTACTTATGCAAATAAAGTCACTTATATTTAAAAGCATGAATTCTTTATTGATTCATTATAAAAAGAGGGAGAGAAGTAAGGGTGTGCTTTGGGAGGAGGAAAGGAGGGATGGAGAAGGCCATTAAAAAAAATTCAGAGTAACGGCATCCTTCTGGTTGGGCTGTCCACGGGGGTGGAGTGGGCGGGTGCACGGAGCCTCCCCCCACGCGTTCTTACACGTCTGGGTGAGGAGGCTAAGGAACATGGTGAGGGGGGAGGGTGGTTATACAGGGGCTGCAGCGGCACTCTGTGATCCTGCTGCCGTTCCTGAAGCTCCACAAGACTCCGGAGCATGTCAGTTTGATCACGCAGCAGCCCCAGAGTTGCATCCCGCCACCGCTGATCTTCCTGCCGCCACCGCTGATTTTCCTGCCGGTCTTCCTGTCGCCACCTCTCATCTCGGTTGTCCCTCCTGTCCTCACGTTCACTGGCCTCTTTCCTGTAATTTGAAACCACGTCCTTCCACTCATTCAGATGAGCTCTTTCATTGCGTGTAACTTCCATAATATCCGAGAACATCTCATCTCGCGTCTTCTTTTCCTCCGCCTTATCTGTGCTAGCCTTTGGGATGGAGGAGGGACGCTTGAAATTTTGCAGCTGCATGAGGGAGATAAATATTTAGAAAGATACATTTTACAGAACAATGGTTATACTGTTTCACAGTGAACATCACTATTCACCTAGCACATGTGATTTCCCTACAAGGTCGCATTTCTCATCTTAATAGTGACCGCTTGCAGCTCTGGGTTTACAGATCTCACAGACACATCAGGTCCAGGCATCAGAATTCAGCTTGCATGCGGCCATGGTAAGCCACTGTCTCAGTGATTTACCCTCCCCAACGCATGGCTAATACCATGCTAGCTCCCTGCTAATCAACAACCTTCCCCTCCCCACCCACCGGTGACCAAACAGAAAAGATCATCGGCATTTCACTACTCACCTCCCCCCGCTTCGCTACGTGCAGGAAAGTGTCTTTTTTAAGCTGCTGCATTCCACGAAACCAGTAGAAAAATGGCCACCCCCCTTACTTAAATTCCTGATTTTTAACCAGGTTATCCTGAACGATATCACTTTGCTGAGGATAACAGAACAAGATAAAGAGCGGATGCTTCTTGAATGCCAGCAGTCCCGGGACCATACGCTGCGATGCTTTGCCACGCAATGATACCTGATTACTTGCTACATGCATGGCATGGTAAAGTGTCCTACCATGGTGGGCGGAACAAGGATGCCTTGCCCAGAAACCTTCTGCAAAGGCTTCTGGAGTACCTACAGGAGCGCTTCATCGAGATGTCCCTGGAGGATTTCCTCTCAATCCCTGGACATGTTAACAAACTTTTCTAAGTAACTATACTGTCTGCGAATGCATCCCAAGTCCTCTGGGCAAATCAATCATTAAAAAAGGCTTGCTTAAAAAACACTGTTTGCTATTTGCAAAGGTACACTCACCAGAGCTCCCTTCCAGGGCGTCATTCTCTGGAATAGTTGCTTGTGAGGGCTGGGAGCAGGGTAATTCCGTCAGGGTTATAAAAGCTCCTGGCTGCTGGGGTTCATGGAGTGCTGTGTGCTCTCTGCGAGGTCTTCCTCTTCTTCTTCCTCTTCATCTTCCCGTCTGCATAATCCTCAGACATGGCAGAGATTACAACCCCACCTCGGAATCCACGGTCAGGGTGGGGTACTTGTGGCGCAGCCCCTAAAATGCGTGCAGCTCAGCATAGAAGCGGCATGTTTTTCGACCTGCCCGGACCTTCCGTTTGCTTCTTTGGTTTTCTGGTAGGCTTGTCTGAGCTCCTTAACTTTCACTCTGCACTGCACGGAGTCCCTGCTGTGGCCTTTATCCGTCATCGCCTTAGAAATTCTTTCAAATACTTTTTCATTTCGTCTTTTGGAACGCAGTTCTGTTAGCACTGAATCATCTCCCCATATAGCGATCAGATCCATTACCTCCTGAGCGGTCCATGCTGGGGCTCTTTTCGATTCTCAGGAGACAGCATTGTTAACTGTGCTGATGAGCTGTGCGTGGTCACCTGTGATGATGAGCTCTCCACACTGTCGAAGCAGGAAATGAATTTCAAAAGTTCGCGGGGCTTTTCCTGTCTACCTGGCCAGTGCATCCGAGTTGAGAATGCTGTCCAGAGCGGTCAGTGGTGCACTGTGGGATAGCTCCCGGAGGCCAATACCGTCGATTGCGGCCACACTAACCCTATTCCGATATGTTAATACCGATATTAGCGCTACTCCTCTCGTCGGGCAGGAGTACAGAAACCGATTTAAAGAGCCATTAAAATCGATATAAGGTGCCTCCTAGTGTGGACGGTTGTGGCGTTAAATCGGTTTTACGCTCCTAAAACCGATTTAAACGCCTAGTGTAGACCAGGCCTAAGATCCATCATCCTTATCATTTTCAGGTTTCTCTTTACAGATTCCAAGACAAAGGTGTATTTTTTTTTATTCTTCTCCTGGTATCAGAGTTTCTTTTTAATCTCTTCTCTAAATATGCACCTTCTACCAACACATCAATAAAATTTCCCTGGTGTCTCCTTAACTTCTCACAATGAGAATTCATGAGCTGAAATGTAGAAAAATGCTGCTATTGTGAAGTGTCAATATCACAGTCAGTACATGAGATCTGACTTCAGCAGAATTTCCTTGTGTTGTTGCTGTAAATAGCTTTTGTTGATTGGGCTTCTTGTGTTTTGAATTCTCTATTGTCTGAGCTAATTACAGGTTGGACACATAACACAATGTAGTGCTCGTGAACTACTGATTTAACTTGAGTTATATTCTGTTTGAGTCGCAAAGCCAAAATCTGTTTTGCTAACTGGAAGGTTCTTTCAAAGAATCCTTACAGGGGAGTAGTCCAAAGTTCCAGCACCTTTGGCACTTGCTAGCATCGGACTCAAGCTTGCAAGGTTCTGAGCATGCAAGCCCTGATTGAGTAAAGAACTTGAGCATGTGCTTAATTTTGAGCACATGACAATGCTTAGTTGGATCGGGACAGAGTGCTCAATACATAGTAGGATTAAGCCCATATCGTGGAAACAAAAACCCTTCAAAACACTGGACTCTGTAACCAGAAGATCAAAAAACTCTTATGTTACAGTATTATTCTAGTATTCCTTTGAGTTTGCATAAAAATTGTGCAATTATGAGTGTTGATGTGTAAAAGTATAAGAGGAAGCTGAGGTTTGATCTTGTACCATAGTATTAATGGGAGTTTTGTCATTAACTTCAATGGGTGCAGGATGGAGCCCTTAACAACAAGCCCAAGGTCACAGAGCAAATATCTAGCAAAGGTGAGAAAAGAGCTCCTGAGTTTCAGATCAATGCCTTACCCACAAGACCATCTTGTAATGACTATTGTTCTTGATGGTGATGTATGTATTTATGTATGTATTAGTGAAGCAGGGTCAACTCTTTACTGTGGAAAGTTCTCTCCTTTGTATTCTCTTTGTCCAAGTTTTCAGTTGCAACAAATGTCACATGTTCCAGGAGATACTTTTCCAATTTGAGTTATTGTCTAGTATTTAGATTGGGTGAAAATTAGCATGGCAAATTCCTTTAATGCAATGTTGATCTCTTTGCTATGCAATCCTTAAATCTTCCATAGTTTTCATACAATGAAATGGCTTAAAAATATATCAGTACACCACTTCATTGTTCTGAGCAGTTAGCCAATATTTGGGGACTTGTGTGTTGTTTGCATTAGAAGGGGGAATTGGTGGAGTTATGTATTTCTTAGATACAATCCTGATTATTTACAAAGGATACCCACAAAGTTCAGTTTCTCTGAACATAGTAGGTATTGAACAACAGGAGGCAGTTTCTTTGCTCAGTATTCCAAGCCCTGTTTTCCAACCAGAACTTTCCCTACAAAGCTCTCTCTGATGGCTTTCTTTCAAGGTCATACTATGTCTGGCTGTCTCTGGGGCTTCCTTGTTGTCTTCTTTGTCTGCTTCTGTGCTGTTTCTGGTTGTGTCTGCTCACACACAGCTCCATCAAAACAATATCCAGCCCCCGAGTCTGCATCCAGCCCCCAGTGAAACTACCATATATAATAATTTATTAGCTCGTTCATTTATAAGCTGACCCCCCTCAAGATGGTTAGGTAAAAATAGCAAAAACTGTATGACCCCTTTCATAAGCCGACCCTATATTTCAGGGGTTGGCAAACTTTGGCTCCTGGCCTGTCAGGGTAAGCGGCTGGTGGGTCGTGATGTTTTGTTTACCTGGAGCGTTCACAGACACGGAGCCCCTCAGCTCCCAGTGGCCATGGTTTGCTGTTCCCAGCCAATGGGAGCTGCAGGAATTGGCTGGGAATGGCGAACCGCGGTCACAGGGAGCTGAGGGGCTCCATGCCTGCAGACTCTCCAGATAAACAAAACGACAATGTATTAGATATTCAATTAAATGAATCCATAGAGTTTAAAATCATCAAATTTTGGTGTAGACCCATTGATAAGATGACCCTCGCTCTTTGATGCATCTTTTTTTACCAAAAATATTTGGTTTATGAATGAGTATATACGGTACTCACATATTTCATCCCAGCTCACATAGCTCAACTCCTCCCTGGCCTACCACATGGCCAGTGTTTTGGGTTGAGGATCCTATTGTTTCAGCTATCTTACTCCAAAAGGAGCTTAACTGTTTCTGACATTTGAATGAAGGGTTGCTGTAGGACCGAGTAGCTTCAATGGGGTTTCACCTAACCCCCAGCATAACACTGGATTAAACACTGAATTGTGACAAATTCAAGTGTCAATTATAACTCAAAATGATCAAAATAAAAGGTTAATTGGGCTCTGTTATAGAATATTGAAAATTAAACTAAAGTTATTTTCCCAGAAGTCAGCTATTGGCTTGAGATCCCTTGAGAGCACATTGTAAACTGCTGGTGAAGCTGAATTTTGGGAGAAATTATTTTTCTATAAAGTTAATGGAAAGATTTAATTCTTCCTATAACTTTAAAAGAAAAAAACTGCAGAGGAATTGTGCTTAAAGACTATGGAAAATGTTATACTAGCACTGCACTCTGCACCCTATTAACATAGAGAACACAATGCAAATACAGTTGACATATGTAGGAAACAGGCAGGTCTTGTTTTTATGAGCAAGTCAAAATGATTCATTTGTAAAAGATGAAAGTATTTCTCCTTTTACCTGAGTTTATCATTCTAAAATGCACATTTTGCCTAGAAAATTATTCTAAAAATGGTACTGTGTAGGTCCAGGTTTATTGCGCTGCAGCCATTTTAAATCAAAATTTACTCAGTTTACAGGAAAAGAAAGGAGAATTTGTTAGTGCCGCAAACTTGCAGCCCCCGAATTCAAGCTGGGCTCTTTCCTTTTCATGCATGATCACCAAATAATGAATCTGCAAGCCAAATTCAGCCCTTTCTTCAGCTCCATTGTCTTCAGAACAAGCCCTAAATTACAGCTGTGCAATCTCATTGTGTTCAATGGAGAAGAATGGTTTTAACTAATCCCCATTTCTGCAGTTATAGAGTGAGGACAGAATTTAGACTAGAACTTGGATTCTTGTTGACTGTGCACAAAACAGAGCAAATCTAGTTCACACACTCATAGCTGTGTTAGCTCTCCAGGGCTATGAGGAGAAAGTAAATAGTAAAAGCTATTTCTGTCACTGTAGAAATCCGAAATGACTCTCTCTGCTCACAAGGAGCATATATCTGTTGAGTAAGATGGCATTTCTCCAATAACTATTGCTAAGAGTAGAACTATGCAGTAAATCCAAAATAAATAAGCTAGCTGCATTTTCAAGGTTCTGCAGAGAGTTGTTTGAGCTCTTATGCCAGGCCTCTGTATTCAGGAATTTAATGCTTTGTAAAGGCATTGGCATCAGAATCTGTGGAGCAGATGTCGTATGCCTAAAAGGCTGGATAGATGTTGAATGCCCTGACTTGGCACCATATTAAATAGAGATATGTAAACCTCACAAAGAGATTAGTTTCAAACTTTCAAATGTATGTAATGCTTGGATTTCATAGGGCTTGCTTCAATCTTCCCTTTCAGTTTGGTCTAGTTGAGTGGAAGGGGGAAAAGGGACAAGAGAGCAAATTTAGAAAAAAAAATCTGACTAGTCCATCTCTTTGCTTTTGCTCAGTTCAGGTCTCCCCTCCTTTTCATTCCAATTCATCTTTCTTTTCATTTATGCCCATTCTATTTTTTCATATATAGATATCTGGAACTTGCGGCTGTGTTTTAAATCAAGTACTAGGGGAAGGCAACTTTGAAGAATTTTCTTTGTAAATCCCATGATTTTATCTATTCCTAGATCTATATTTACAACTATGACAAAGACTGAGCCATAAGTTACACGCAGAGGTTGATGAACCATTTTGGTTGAGGTTCAGCTAATCCTAACTAATTAGTATCTTGCATTGAATTAAGTATTGCCGGGAAATACAAACATAGCTAGACAGTGTATTCAGATAAATCCTTAATATTGTTTTGTTTCCCCTTTGAAGGGTCTTTTGTAATGCCATGAGGGATTCTATGGCGGATAAGTGCCATAGCACCTTTGTGCAATTCTGGAACCCAGGTTCAAATCCTTAGGAGAAAGGAACTTGATGGTGGCACAATAGTTCTTGTAAATTGCTGTAACCCCATCATCATCATCATCATCATCAATGAAGCTACACCGATTTACATCAGCTTAGTCTCCATTTGCCCACAATACAGAACCACCTCAAACCTTTGTACAAGTGTCATTTTCTGTTCAAGAGAATCCCCAGGGTGGATAGAACTTCATTAATGGTTCAGCCATGGCCTCAAAGACATTTGAAAAGCTTCTGCCCAGACTACACCTGTTTCTAACCAGTGCTATTGCTTCACAATGTTCACATGCAGTAAATTGACCTAGAATTATTTCTTAAAGTCCTTTTCAGTGTGAAGCCATGCTCCACACTCTGAGAGTAATTTGTGAAGATATAAGCCTTCCCTGCCACTCAGATGAAGCCTTGGAGCCCAAAGGATTTCATAAAGTTACAGATTGTATTAAAAGATTAAGGCCCAGTGGTAACGTCCTCTGCCATGAACACAGAGGAAGCACAACAAGTGAGTTTAGGCATGCAGCATGGGGAGGGTCAACTTCCATGGCATTCTCTTCCCATTCTCCTAATTATTATTGGAGAAATACAATTACTTATCCTACAGATGCACCACCAGGTTCAAGATTGATGGGTTGACATAAGGGCAAATGTCCCTGTCCACATAGGGTTGTATACAGCTTGCCTCACCGTGCTATTTGGAATGCCCCATGAGTTAGATGGTTTCAATCTAATTGGAATGATCTTACATGGATTCCTCCATCACTTGGTGAACCATTATGAAAAGAGGTTCTGAGGCAATGAGGATGCACTGGAATAAATTGTCTAGGGAGGTTGTGGAATCTCCATCATTGGGGATTTTTAAGAGCAGGTTAGACAAACACCTGTTAGGGATGGTCTAAATAATACTTAGTCCTGCCATGAGTGCAGGAGACTGGACTAGCTGACCTCTCAAGGTCCTACGATTCTATGATTAACAGCATGATTCCTTCAGGAGCCAAGCTGCCATTTTGGAAAGAAGTCTGGATGTACTGTAAAAGCACTGGTGCTCTGTGCAGATGTCCCAAAAGCCATACAAATCCTTAATGGAACTTCAAACTGAATTGAAATCCATCCCCAACATGATTATTTTCCTTTGTAGGGGAGAGTTCGTGCCCAGGTTTTTCATGAGTGTAGACACAAATGTTATGTAACAATCCACAGGTGACTGGAAAAAAAGTGAAAAATCTGGATAAACATTTTCCCTTCTACTGTTGTTATTGTTTATGTATTACTTAGCTTGCAATAAGTATATCGAGCATATTACAAACACATTGGAAGGCAAGTTACTACCCCAAGAAGCTTACATTTGAATTACTGAACTCTGCATTCGATATGGAAATAACATGTACTGTACTATATATGCTCCCTGAGAATTTTGTATGTATGAGGGAGTGGTGAGGTAACCATAATGAGCCATTAGCTTGGGAAGAAAGTCTTCGTTCTTGTGTTTTCAGTTCATCTTTTGTCAGAAGGAATTAAATCAATAGATTTTATTTATTTTTACTGTAAAAATACTTACTTAAATTTGTATTTATTCTTGTTGTATACAACTATACTATACCAAAAGTGATAAAACCTTCCATTAAATCACTTCTCAGTTTTATTTTTAATGACACTTCCCTTTATAATTTCATCCCAGAATATATATATTACTGTATAATAAAGCTCTAGATCTTGTCATAAAATTACAACCAAACTACAGTTATTATAGTAAACCCACTAATTATTCTGCAGTTTATCAAAATATAGTAAATCGATCCTAATAATAGTAAGACTATAGTGATTATGTTGAATAATAGCTGCAAGTTATCTGTATATTTACTACAATATTACAATAATTACAGTTCAACCACAATTTTTTTTTAAATACAAAGTCTAAATATACCATGGTAATTTTATACTGAGTTTCTTCTTTTGCATAATTCTCAGAATACAATTAGTGTAACTTTTTATTTGAAATATGAAAGCTTCACATGTATTTTTTAAACTGTCATTATAATGATTTATAATTAGGCAAAATATTTTTAAATGAATAAATCTGAGACTCTCTTTGGATTAAAAAATGCCTGCTTTTCCTGTGGTACACAACATTTTACAATATGCCAAAACAAACTAATTGGTAAGCATAAAAAGGAGGAAAAAATGACATCTTAAGAAATACAATGGATTTTAACAAATCAATTATTCTAAAAATCCATAAAGTATCAACTAAAATGGTCAACTGATAAAATGGTACTTTATTATAATCTGTGGTGAGAGCAGTGTAGATACTATTTGCACAGTAAAATGGCACTACTTTAGTATAATTTCAAAGATAGCAACATGAATAAGTTATTCATGTACTCTATTTTGTGTGTGTGTGCGAACACATGCATATGGAAGTGTGCATTCGATACTTATGCAATAATACTGCAATTCCTACAGCTTCTCCAGGAATTTAACATAGCAATTGAATTTGTTCTCAGGACTCTATTTGTCCATCTGTCTTTGTGCTCACCATTCCAACCACGTGCACCCAGACTCTTTAATCTCTCTGCAAGGCACCCCATATGCATGCTGCGTCTTCTAGAGTTCTTGCCGCCAATCACAATGACACTACTTTCACATATCCCACTCTTTCCTGTAACACTTCCTGCAGACCACCCATTGCAAGTTTTTATCCAGAACATGTTGCAGCCATCCATAATGCCCTGCTTTCCAGTCAGATGAAAATCAGCTGTCAGTTTTCTGAGTAGCTTTTAAGACATTCAGGAATAGCTATTCCAGCTGGTGATTTAGAAAACAATTAATTCATTGCTGTCTCACTAAGCATGATTCACAATATTAGCCATCTCAACCCACCTCCTATACGGGCTTCAAAGGAAAAGAGAGTCAATTTCTCATGCTCACTTGAATTTCATACTCAAACTTACAAATCAAAGCAAGTCTTTAACAACCATGGGCCGAATGTGGATTTAGGAAAGCAGTCCCATCCCTGCCCTAAAACCCCCCTAAAGCAAGGGGAAGGTTCTAATAAACAGTCAGGTGTATGCAAACTAAATAAATGGGACCAGCTGCCTCCTAAAACCAGTGAGAGACTTCTTGAAGGCAGTCAAAAGCTCAGCCATAAGCAGTAATAAAAGCAGCAAAAGGTCACTCTGCCCCTGCAGGTAGTATATAAAGCAGCAAGGATTCAAACATTTTTAAGGTCTTCTAGCTCTTCTGTATACATACAACACACTATCACTGCAGGTAACCAGTCTGATAGCATGTCACCTTCTCTTGAATTTAAAAAGCATACTGCAGTCAGAGGCGGCTCTAGACATTTCACCGCCCCAAGCAGGGCAGCACGCCGCGGGGGGCGCTCTGCTGGTCGCCGGTCCCGTGGCTCCGGTGGACCTCCCGCAGGCACACCTGTGGACGGTCTGCTGGTCCAGCGGCTCCACCGAAGCGGGAGGTCCACCAGAGCCGCCTGCCACCCTCCGGGGGACCGGCAGAGCGCCCCCCGCGACATGTTGCCCCAAGCACGCGCTTGGCGTGCTGGGGTCTGGAGCCGCCCCTGACTGCAGTGAAAGTGAAGCAAGCTTATGTCTGCTCGCACCAAGACAACAACAAGCTTGAGGTTGGTTCAGTCACCTCACTCATTGGCTTATATGCCACATTGACAACAAAGTGGCCAGGTAGTGCCAGCACTCAGGCTAGGTGATACTATCTTCAATTTAGTAAAATATTGTGAAAAATAAGGTTGTTTTTTCTAATACTCCCATTGAAATCTCTGGACCTCATTTCCTGGATATAAATATGGGAGGAATTAATCCCAGGAGTAGAATTGTTTTTAGTTTTTAATTTTTGAACACAAAAATATTCACCATTTACTAGGTTGAAAGCTCTTTTGCAGCTGTAAGGTCTGTGGATGCCTGAAATTAATTGTAACCACAGATAATGAATAAAATGATCAGTAGTGATAATTACCACACTTCACAAACATTAAAATACGGTATGTTCATATCCTGATTTTTCTACTGCATAACAAAGTTGTGTCTATTAGTTTTTAATATTTGAAATTTTCTTATATCTAGCATTTGAACAACCATGTTATAAAAGAGGTTGTCGTTTATATTTCTCAAACAATGAAAATTTAAGTCAATAATTCTGCATATATGATCAACAGCTGCTGCTTAGAAATGCTCACATACCGAGGTAATCAACTTTAGCAACATGGGAAAGAAGAATAAGATCTGGAGCTGTAGGGAGCTCTGACTCACAAAGCAGCAAGATGAAAATATAGCTATGAACCTTTTGAGTGAGCCTATGAGAAAGAGTTCACTCTGCCATGACAAAAGAAATCACAGGGGAACAAGATGTTTGCCAGTACAAAGAAATCTAGCAACAGGTGAGAGGTAAAAGTCAAGAACTGCTGTGTATGGGGGTTCTAAAATAAATCTTAATTCAGGAAGTGATAGAAACTTCCCCCAGGAGACCCACTTTATCACAGAACAAGCAGAAACACAACTGAAGGGTATTATGGAGGTGTCTTAATCGTTAAACGGAATCTCTCACCCAGTGGCTGGGTCTGATGGACCAAATTTTCAAAAACATTCTCTGATTTTGAGGGTGAAATCAATTGAGGGTTCTATTCTGAAGATATAGTCAATTGAGGAAGGCAGATATTAGACTGGAGGTGTCTCATATTATTTCTACTGCAGTAGCACCCAGAAGTCCTAATCTGGATAATGGTCCAGATGTGCATGGCAATGCACAAAGATACAAAGACACAGTGGCTGCCTGTAGACGGGCTGACTCACCCCTGCGGTGCCTCCTGCTGGTGACTCCGGGAATTAGCTCAGTTCCAGTCCAGAGCGCCCTCTGCAGGCCAGTGATCCACCTGTCTTCAGGCCCTCATGTCCCGCCTTGGACCCAGTGCCCTTTTACATGGGGTGCTGCCCCCTAGCAGTAACCCCGTTCTTTCTGGGTTTCCCCTGCCCAGGGAACCCCCACCCTCTATCCCCACCTTGCCTCAGTATTGGCTACTGCCAGTCATGGTCTAGCCCCACACTCTGGGGCAGACTGCAGTATCAGCCTACTCATCACAGGCAAAGGGGTTTGGACCTGCTGCTTTGGCCTACCCCTGGGCTGCCCTCTGCAACCCCCAGTACCTGTTGGCCCTTCGCTAGGCCGCAGCCTGGGGCTTTCTAGGCTGGAGCTCCCCAGCTCCTCTGCCTTTCCCCAGCCCTGCTTCACTCAGGTATCCAGTCTCAAGCTCCCTACAGCCAGGCCCTTCTCTCTCTAAAGGCAGAGAGAGACTGTCTGTGCTTCTGGCTTCCCTGGCCTTTTATAGGGGCCAGCTGTGGCCTGATTGGGGTGTGGCCCAGCTGCAGCCACTTCCCCAATCAGCCCAGCTTTTAGAGCCACCGCTCTCAAGCCCTGCCAGGCTGCTTTTTAAACCCCTCACAGCAGGAGCAGGGTCCACCCTGCTACACTGCCCCAAAGAGCTTACAGCATAATAGAAGAAGTCCTCAGATCAGGTAACTGCTTGTCTAAATTCTATCATTTATGCCCACAGTTCACTATAATGCAGATGCAAACTGCAGGCACAAAATTAGAAGTTGGGATGAAGTCTTTTTTTAAAAATGGATGCTTTCAGGTATATCCTCTGGTAAGTTACTGCACCAGAAACTACAACCCTGACACTTATCAGGAAGGCAGCAGATATATCAGGTGAACCAAAAGGCACCATCTGTCTCGCTAAGCTAGTCAGACTGACTGCGCTAAACCTGTCTCGATGTTGCTCTTTGGATACTTTGATTTCCCTCCCCTTTTGGGAGCTGCACATGGTATTGAAGTCTGGTCACCGGGTAGCATAACCTGCTAGTAGAATTCCTCCAGTGAGTCAAAAGAGATTCAAGACCTGACTAAACCAGCTGGAGCTTTGTCTCAGCTGGAAGTCACTCTTTGCTAAAAGGACAACACATAGGAAGTGCTGAAGGCTGAAATGTTTACACATTGGAAATGTCCATTTATGAATGCCTGAGTGACAAATGAAAGTGTGCCATGCAGATACTTTGTCCTTCCAGCAGTGTAAGGATCCCTCACACCTACCTGGTCTGCTGTGAAAGTGTGCTAATCTGTGCTCCATTCACTCTGCATGGACTTCAGAAGAACAGCAGTAAGAAGCATGCTTCCCACTCTGCTTGGGGAATGATGACCAATCAGACTTGGTTGTGCAGGAATTTCCTAGTTCACCCCAGCATGGAAGTGAGAAGAGGAGAAAAATGGACAAACGCTTTCCCCTCTTCCTTCCTCAGGGAGAGGAGAAAGCAAGGAAGAACTGCTCAGAATTAAACACAGAAGTCTCTTGAATTTATTCTACCTTCCATTAGAAAAAGGTTCTCGCTTCTAGAAGCCAAGATAGAGAGAGAATGGCAGATCTCCTCTATCCCAGTAGCTGGAGAATGGAAAAAGGGAGAAACTGATTTGGAGGAGTAGGTGAGCAGAAAAGCACTCCTTTCCCCACCACCCAAAGATAAAGTACACACTAGGGGTGACACTCACCTTGGTGCAGAAGGCCAGTGCAAGACCAATGCCTCAGTTAAGTCCACTTACATTTTCAAAACAATGGATTAAGTAGAATTTAAAGTGCTGCACTCTGCACAGGAGTGAATTTCACTGTGATTGATTAAAGTATGATGAAATGGATCACCTCATCCAGAACTCATGACCTCAAGGCTCCATCTCGCACCCCAATATGTTTTTCCTGCAGATCTCTATCCTTTATGGACAGCTTATTGTTTGAGAGCCGTGTTGGGGACCTGCATTCCAAGCCATATACCTAAAATTACCAGCGATCACAGACTGTTAGATCCTTTTTATCCATAAGCCATAAAAAATATGAACATAGGTCATCTCAAATACCGAAAGGGAGATCCTGTAATGTTGAATAGTCACATGCCAAATTGCCAGACCTTTGCTTTGCCCTAGATCTGGCATTAGTGTTAGGCCCTGTTAGCGTCAACGTTGTGGAGTGTGTTGCTAAAATAAGAGCAAGATTAAAAAAAAAAGTAATAACCGATAAGAAGAGGGTAAAATTGGAAACAAGAATGCTTTATAATTTTTTTAAATAAATCAGTTGAACCCCACCATGTCATTTGCTCTGTGGGTTCTGTGATCCCGCATGTAATAACGTGCTGCAGTAAATTTTGATCTGCATCAAAATTAACAATCAGTCAGCCACTTTATGAAATATTATCTTTGTTAGCTTTACCACTAACAAAATACACTTTCAATTCTTCACATCCACATAGCATGCCTATTAAAGCAATCTGGGAAATTAGTTTGAGATAAACTGTACAGCAATTTTATTCATAGCCTCCCTGTATCTCACACTGTTAATCTGCATCACAGCTCACTAAATAGTGCCTAATGTTTATTGCATTTAACTGAATGTATACGATTCTGAGGGTACGCCAGGGACCGATTATCATAATTATACATGTTTCTATGGAAACCCACAAGTCTATCAGTTTTGATTCATTATATTGTTATACCTTCTAGCACTTTCTAATTATTAGGTGCCCATAAAAAAGTCTCAGTCTTGCTGTTACTATAGAAATGAGCTATAGACAGGCCTCAATTGTTAACCCTTAGAGGACCAAAATAAAAAAGGGGGGGGGAAAACACAGGCTCAGATAGCTGGTAGCTATTCAAATAAGAGAAACCATAGGTTATTTTAGCTCTTAGTTTAACTTTCCATAATTATTTTCAGTGAACTTATTTTTTGGAAAAAATATGTAACTAGAAGAAGTGTAGCTGTTTGCAAAACTATCCTTAGTATGATATTTCATATATCAGTGCCACAGAAATACCCATTCACAGCAATTACAATAAACACTTGACAGATAGCATTGCAATTAATACACAAGAATACAAACTACTTTAACTTTGTTTATGTCTTTCTTTATTTATTTTGCCCCATGGATAAAGATGTTTTTCTCATTATCAGTGAGATTGATTCAGATCGCACACATACACTGGTGTAAATTAGGAGCGACTATTGAAGCCAGTGGCGTTACATAATGGTAAAACTGGTGTTCCTGAGGTCAGAATCAGGCCCATAGGCCCTGATCCAAAATCTATTAAAGTCAATGGGAAACTTTCCATTGTCTTCAGTAGGCTTTGGACTGGGCCCATAATGAATTGTAATGAAGATGATAGAGCAGAGGTTAGATTTAAGGCATGCTGGACACCAGGAACTTCCATTGCTCTGAACAGGAATTGCAGGAGTTCAGTACCATAAAGCTGTATTCTAGGTAAAAGTAAAGTTCCATAAGGGTCTAGAGGAAATATCTGAAGTGCATCACAGTGATATGGTTACTTAAGTATAATTTAATACTGTTACTTATACAGTAGCATAATATTGTCATGTTACTCCTCTCCCTATATTTCCTAACAGAACCCCACAAAAACTGAAAAGGACTGAGTGGTTCCATTGTCTCCCTAACCCTCCTGCTATTACAGTTTTCAATTAGAAGTGCCTTTTAATTTAGATCAGCAAAGCTCTCCCAAAGTGACAGCTCGTCCTTCACACTGCATATCTATTTATTTCGGAAGTCAACACACTATTCAATAACCTGAGAACAGGCCTGATTGCTATGCTAATAGTATTCAAAAATATGTCGACACCAATCGAAACAAGTAAACTAGGGCTAATTCATAAAGTGAATAATAAAAGGAAAGGGGGAAGCATTCATACTTCTGCTTCTGCATCTGAAATCTTAGTCTGCACATTTATTTATTTTTCCTCAGGGAAATGAAAACTGTACGATAACCATGCTGAAATTAGGTTTCACCTAATATTACAGTCTTTCCTATTTTGTACAGTTTGTACCACTATAATAAAAATAGTAAAGAAACAATTACCTTATTGCCTTTGTGCAATGGTAGAAGTGCAGCATTGTTCAGCTCAAAACTAAATGTATTTTCTTAAGAGGGAAGCAAAAGAACTGACAATTTAAAATACATTCCCATATTGTGTATCTAGCTGTTCTCGGCATATTCAGTTCTAAACCAGACTTTCACAACTTCCAGTCAATTAGAGCTAAGCCATATTACAAACAACAGAGATGTATACTTGCATTTATATGTTAGAATTATCATTAAAAAAAGACAGAGTGTTGTTCTATATAAAGGTATCACATTTGTACTATATTTTCAAGAACAATTTTGTTCAAGTCTTATTTTACTATTTGCATCAAATATCTAGATTTGCTGTTAAACAAGGAAATTTAAAGCAACAAAAGAATTAATTCAATCAGATTATGTTTAAAATGTCACCAACTGGTAAATTAATATGAAACATGTATTATAATATGCAATACTTTTAACCAGATTAAAATTAAAAACATCTAGCAGAGAGGATGAATATTCATATAATTTTAGTATCTCCAAATAATATGACAAGAGCACTTATATGTATAGGGCCAGATTCTCAGATGAGTTCGATGGAGCTGTGCCAATTTACACAAGCTGAAGATCTTGCATACTATCACTTCAGTTGCTAGTGGTTATGCTAGCTCCCTAGGTCACACTATAAATACTTTATAGGTGTTTTCACATATTACATGGTGCAATAACATTTCTAATATGATAGTGCTCTGAACAGAGGCTGCGCACGGGGTGAAATCTTGATCCCATTGAAGTCAATGGCAAAAGTCCCACTGACTTCAACGAAACAGAATTTCACTCTGGATATTCAGACAAAACTTGTTTCCTTCCTGGTGCTTGCCTTTATTGCTAGCATTATATTATATTGGAAAAGGATCCCTTGAAATTAATGGGACTAGTTATGTGAGGAAGGGTTACAGAATCTACCCCTAGAAGATTATAAAAGTCACATTTTCTATTCTATACTTTTCTAATACAACAATAACAAATACCGGAACCTGACTTGCTATAAAAACTATGAGTTAGCTTATTACAATGCACTAATCACACAGTAGTTACAAATATAGATGTTCAGAGTCTATATACACTTACATCAATCTATAACATCATATAATCAAAACCACTGTTTCCTAATACTAAATAGATTACTCATCCCATTGCTATTCATAACAATATTCTTCTATAACATCACATTATGTGCAAATGTACAAAACTTAGGCAACACCTTAAGTATTCTGAAACTTTATTTAATAATGTCAATACCTTTAATATACATTTCATAACCAATATACAAAATCAAGAGACTACACCCAACAAAATAAAGCAAGGGGGGACAGTTCAGGATGTAAAATGGATGGGTGACAATGAGTGATGAAGGCAGAGTGGAATTTCTAGAACTGTTCATTGCCAGACTAAATTACCTTTTCTTTTAAATTTTGTGAGAAATTGTTTTTGAAGTGTTAGCTGGACCCCACTAAGACACACTTGCATTCTTCAGTGTTTTATGAATGAGTTTTGCTTGGGAATATATAGTTTATTAAGACCCTGATTCAACAAGGTACTTAAGCATGTGCATAATATTGAGCATTTGAGTAGTCCCATTGATTTCCATAGGAAGTAAGGCTTGAGCTTCTTTGCTGAATTGGGACTTTACATTATAAGCTCTTCTGGGTGGCAACCTTATCTTCTTACATGTCTATAAAGATCTTAACACGACCTTCCCCCGTCAGCTACGCCAAATAGAGTTCTGATGAAGATAAGGATATGGGATATTGTCTTGTTTTGTATTATAAAAGGCAGTTATAGAAGTTTTCCAAGAATGATTTTTACATAACTGTGTGGCACTATACTCATTTTAGCTCTTAATTTATAGCATTAACTATTTTAAATGGTTTCATAGTTGAAAGGGGGTGAGAAGGAATCCAGTTAAACGGCAAAGTGCTTTCCTTCTTAAAAGATATTTGGGTACAAAATTAAAGTGTCCAAATTACACCTTCCCTTAATCTTCTGGCCCTTCATTGCATGCATTAATCAAATGATTATTCATTTTTACTTTCTCCAGGAGATTGTTGGCTTGACCTTGAATCCCAGCATACAAATGTTTTCCCATTATTGATCCTCTAGCGCATGGATGGATACAGAACTGCAGCGTCAGTCCCTTTGCAAACTGTTTCTTTAGTTCTGTCAATTTTTGAACAACTTTGAGTTCCTTTTTAAATGTATATTACAGCAACCAAGGGCAATACGAGATTCAGCTAAAAACACATACAGGTAGAAATAGGAGTTTGACAGCCAACTAACACTGGGAATTTCTCAGTATATTAGTTACAACATAAGTGTTTACATAGTTGTGTGCTCATCCACACTAAAAATACACAGCTCCTTACCTATCACAATGTGATCCAGGAGGTACTAGGTGAAGTATAGAGATTGTACCAACACTGATTCAGTGTGTAAGGTAAGTTAAAGTGCACCTTTATCAATGAATTTGCTTTGGTATTTATACTCCAGCAGATAGAAGGGCTAAAATAAGTGTTGAAGGTCCCACTGATATTGCTATAACCAAACAAAGAAAAGATTGGAAGATTTAATTCATGACTCTTATAGCTTACTGTATTGACAAGAAGCCACTTGTCTACAACCAAGTTCAAGATGTGATGACAAGGGGCATGATGATGTTATATGTCTGAAATTCATTTACTTCACTGTGCACACTAGAGAGACAGAAAGGTTTTAGAGCTACTGAATGGTACTGAGGATGAAATCCCCCCTTCTGCTGCAGGCCAGCACAAAGCCTGTAAGGATGTCAGTGAAACTTAAGTGATGCATAGGCCTTGTGCATAGCCTGATGCATAGGAGTGAATTTCACCTGAGCCAGGAACCCTAAGAGAAAACAAAAACAGGGAAATGTGAATAAGCATTTTGAAGGTGGCTTGAGCCTGCTCATTGTACAAACGCAGAGGTTATGCAGGAAAGCACCTGTTTGCAAGACGAGGAAGAGCACTGAGGGAGAGAGCAGAACTGAGGAGAGCAGCAAATCATGCTGAAGTAGGGATAAGGTACAGACATCTGAGGAGAAAGCAAATAGGAATGTGTCTTTAATCCCATTGAAATTCTCTTTTTTTAAGGGACAGAGGGGAAACCTTGTTACAATTTTACTATCAAATGAATAAACAGACAGACAAACAAACTACCTCATTGGCAGAAACAGTTGTCATCTCTTCAGTCATCATGCCCATCTTCCTCTCCAAACATCAGGGTCTCTCCTTTCTTTGGACCATTTCCAGCTAGACCTCTGACCCCCATGTATAGCTATTATCCAGCTTTTCTCTCTTTACCTCATGTACACCCTCTTATTTGGGCATCTCTTTCTCTCAACTCCTGATGCTCTTTCATGGACCAAGGCTAACTGCTCCTCTCTAAGCCCCTTATTTTCTGCTGTGGACCTCATTCTTTCTCCTACAAACAGATCTTTTTCTGCCTTTGCTTCTACTCTATTTATCTCACTCCAAGTTGTGCGTGCGCTCACTCTCTCTCTCTCTCTCTCTCATATCTTTCTTCCAGGCATTCTTCCACAGTGTTCAATCTCTGACTAATCAACCATGCTGTTCATTACCCTCCTGATTCCATTGCTAGCTGTTTAGGTTATTATAAAGATGCCCATCGCTGTGGTATCATGGTGCATCCTCAGAATTCTGTGCCACTCAGTGTTTTTAAAATATACTGTTTGCTCTAAATAAATGATCCTGTAAGGTTTTGCTTACAATATTCACTATTTTGGATGGTTTGGGGTTTCTTACTGTTATAAAAGAAAAACCTCTGCATTTTATTACCAATCCTGGAAATGTCACTGATTTCAGCCACTTTCTATTTGCTATTTTTTCAGTGCTTATTTTCTCCGTTTATAATGGAAATACTGTAAAACTATTAATTATAGCAGCATAGAGAGTGGCAATGTAATTAATGTAATGGTTTAAGTAAAAAACATCCAAGGTAATTTTCACTGGAAAATTCAATCTTGTTTTGGCAAACCCTCTAGGTATTCCATTCCACCATGGATTATTACCCCCACCCCCTTATTTGGCATCATCTCTTTTGTATTTGTCCATGTAGCCTTCCCCCGACTTGACTCTTCTCTCTTTTACTGCAACTGTTACCACAGCCTGAAGTCTGGACATATGGTCTTTCTTTGAGTCATCATTAAGGCTGCTCCAAGGAATGACCAACAGGTAGTTTCAAGGAGAAGGGGCAGTTCACACCTATTCATACTCTCCTTCTCTATGCAAGAACCAAGCACATCAGCTTGACAAAATTCAATGTGTACTATCCCAGGAAGAGGGGGAACAAATCACTCTCTAGTATCCAGAATCTTATGCTTCTAACAGTTCTTTGGGCTGTGTTCTCAAAACGTACTGGTATTGGAGTATTAGTCAGTAAGTAGGAGTACTACTTTGAGTCATGATCTCGGAGCAAATGTTGTGGACAATCTTCAGCTTTGAAAACAATAGTAACATTATGCACTTCAATACCACTTTCCATGGGAGGATCTAATCACTTTATAAGCAATTAACTAAGTCTCACAACTCTCCTACAGAGTTGATATTATCCCCATTTTATACAGATGGAGAAACTAAGGCATAGGGAGATTAAGTGTGGCAGAACCATGCACAGAGCCCAACAATTTCCTTTAAAATCCGTTTGCATGATGTTTACATTTGTCACCATAGCATTACTCGGTGATGATTTGCTATATCACTACATTCTTCTTCTTTTACAAATTGTGGCCTTGATTCCACAAGGTACTTCAAGCACTTCAAAATTTTCTGTCAACATTGTTTTTCTACAGATACTAAACTAATTTTTTTGAGAATATCTGCCTTTTGCAAAAATTTCGAGTTGTTGCCAAACTAGAAAGTTTTCAGCTTGTTTTATTTGTGCATAGTTGTTGGTCAGCCCTGCACTCATCATTTCTATAGTCGGTTAAGGGAGCAGTAAATAAAGAGCCACCTTTCTGCATTATGTTCAAAACAAACAGAAACTTTTCATACACCCATCGTTTGTCTGGAAGTAGTGAGTAAGCTTCCGATGCTGAAAGGAGGGCTCTTCTCCTGAGTGCCCTCATACCCAAGTCAATGGTAGCTGAGTGGGTGCCACACCTTTTGGGGAAGATACACAATACCTTGCAGGACTGGAAATAAAAGAACAACATGATCTTTCGTTGATTTCACATATTGAACTAGTTGAAGTTAGCATACAATATGTCTGCATTTCATATCTTTGCAAATTCTTTGGTATTCAGAAATGAAGCATTATGCACAGATTCTTCTAAATATGTATTAAAAATGTATGATCTTACTCAGCTGATTAATTATTGACTATGTTTTCCACTTAACTATCCTTATTTTGCCACTGATATTTCTGCATTGCTCAACTTACTGAAATAATTTTTTGAGTTGGTGGGGGTTATAACTAGCTCATCAGCTTTAATTGGTTGCAGGGGTGTGTGTGTGTGTGTGTGTGTGTGTGTGTGTGTGTGTGTGTGTGTGTGTGTGTGTGTGTGTGTGTGTGAGAGAGAGAGAGAGAGAGAAACCGGTGGAGAGAAAGAGTGAGAACTAAATACTGTTCTATAATTATTTTAGGTTTCAAAATATCTTTTTTCCTGAACATACTAGCAAAGCTCCTTAGTAGGAAACTCAATACATGCCTGGATCAGTAACCCATAAGTCTTATTTTAGACTGTAATTGTAAATCCCGCTGTGATTGAGGGTCACACTGGGCTGCCTATGTCACTTGCAGCTTTGGAAATAGAGTTCCTTCCAGGCTACACTGAGGCTTTATTCAAATGGGTCTTAGGGTCTGGCTTAAGCTGTTAGATTTGAATATTTTATTTGGGATTTATTTTGCTTTTTTTGGAAAACTCCAGCTACACCTTTACTTGGGATTAAGATCAGATAACTGAAGTTCCCAATTCTGTGGGTATTTTTAGTTCTGATGAAGTCTTTTCATTCCCTTAAGGATGCATCAAGAATTGCTTCAGACTTTTACCTATCTCTAGGAAAGGGCTCGGGCCAGCAGTTCAGTTGTCATGTTATCTTCTTTGGGAGTCAGGAGTCTTATCTGTTCAGATCCACCTTTGATGGAACTGGCAATAGAAAATGGAGGTAAGGTTCTACCTTTGTTCTACCAGCAGTCTTCCCCAAGAACCTGATTTTACAAGGAGCTGAGTTCCTACCAAAGAGCACTAAGAGCCTTCAATATCCAATTAGCTCAATAGGTGAGGGTACTCAACATATCGCAGAAGGAACTCAGATCCTGGGAGGATCAATAGTGTTAGGTTTAGCAGCATAAGCCATAGGAATCCCTGCAAATCCAACCCTCTTCAGCACAATAGCTGAACTCATGCCTGCTACACAGGATCAACCAATAACCCTGAGTTTAGCTGGCATACTCCATCAGCAAAGCCTGTAACCAGTTTTTAATCTGTTATCGTGTTTCCAGGTTGAAAACATTGGATACCATGTCTGAGAGATCTAGACAAAGGAATCCAGGGCAATTGTAAGGAATGTCATCATACTTCATCCTTTGACTTTCTACTGAATGGGCATGATGCTATGGTTCACAATTCAGTTTGAGTGATGCTTTCCAGTCCCATCTCCTGTCATTTCTCTGTGAAAAACTATAAGAACAAACCAAGCTGTGAAGCTGGATATAAATGAGTGCCACTTGGAGTGGTGATGGGGTAGCCAAGCCCAAGTGGATTTAAGTCTTGAAAGGAGGCTAAAACAACATCTGCACATCATGTTCCAAAAGATCTGTCACAGCCTGTTTGTGCTTGGCAACATTCTTCACCCCACAGCTAATCCTCTATAGGTGCTGTGTTTGATCAACAGCAGACCTACTAACAGGGCTAACACAGGGCTGAACCATAACCTCCCATGCACACAAGTTGGGACCAGCTCAGGTAGACTAAGCCTTTTTTAATGAAGAGCACAAGACCTAAGGAGATTCCTTTATGAGCTTAGAAGTTTAGGACCACCCATAAAAAAAACCCAGTACATATGCTGTTAATGTGTTTCCTGTCTATAGCACCTGCACATCTGCATGTTTTCATCAAGTGAAGGGAAATTTATTAAGAACTTAGCTTGATAACCTCTTTCCTCCAAATCAGGACATCTCCAGAGCCACACTCACTCACTCCTTGCCACCACTAAGAAGAACCCAAAGTAACATTTACTGAAGGAAGACTAATATTTTATCTCAGTACCAAATAGTAGTGGATCACTATCCTCTACCAGAACTGGTACATTATGCAAAGAGTCTTTACTTTGTAGCTGTTCTCTTAGGAAGAGAAAAGATGGAGGGAAGTGGAGGGATTAGAGGAATCTATGCTGTAAGAGGGAGATTTTCAAAGACACAAAGAGCAGCTAAGTGAACAACTCCCATTGGCTTTCCAAAGAAGTCAAGTGACTAATTGTTTTTATGCTTTTGAAAATCTTTACCCAAATGAGCAGATTCCATGATCGATAGTCAATAGTGTCTTGGCCAGAAACTAACACTTGTGACACTATAAGCAATGATGTTATAGAGAACTATGGGATGAAAACACAGGAGCAAAAGAAAATCACTTCTTTGGCATTGCACTGAGAGACTGTTTAGGAGTAAATTCTGTGGTACTATTATTCTGATTTTAAATATAATTTATATTCTTCCACAGAATGATCAGGTCTTTTACAGGGTCTGATGTCTGCTTTCTCTGTTAATTCTTGATAATTTTGTACCTTCTTGACAAGAAGTAGACTAGATCTCAAACTCCTATGTATTATGCATTTCAGCATTTTTATATTCAAATCCAGATACTGGGTTCTGATTTTCTACTTTCATTCTATAATTGGGTCATCAGGTTTTCCATTAAAAATTCTTAACAGAAGATTACAATTAAACTCTAAATCTATTACATTTTGCCCTGAATACGTTTATAATGTTCTTATTTTAGTATCTTGGGTGAAAACATTTCTTTAAATAAAAGATTAAATTAAAAAAGACCTGTTTTATATAGTAATACACTAAAACCATTTTTAAAAACCCCAAATCCTACAAAATGACATTCATTCTGCTAGATTTTCAGAAATATAAACTAGGCAAAAATGGTTATAATGTGCCTAAATCTGAAACAAACACCCATATATTACTCTCAGGAGCTTTCAGAATTTTAATCCAGTTTGAAGATCACTGACCACCATAATTAATCATTTTTTATTTTAAATAATTAAACTGATTAAAATCCCATTCTAGCAATTATAACAGTACTAACTGACATGTTTACTGAATTACATAGATATATTTGTTTGGTGTGTACACATGGATATTTGGTGTTCTAATATTTAGAAGCAGTGGATGTTTTGTTTAACAGCTTTGAAATTCATTGACAGATTGTTCTCTCCTACAAGACAAATATATGGACAACCCAGTAGGAGTCCATTCTGACCTCAAGCGAGTGCCCTGGAGCTGTCCATAGGAAGGTGCTGGAAAAGGCAGACGCAGATGGCCCAGGTACACAATTATGTCAGCATGGATGATGGCATAATAATCAGCCCCATGTAAGAGCATTGTTCCAGTAGCTCTGACCTGGAAACTGTAACACCGAGGATGCAAAACAACCTCTCTCCAATGTAGGGTCATTTCCAGAAAGAAAGATGTTCCATCAAATGATAGTGTCAAGCTTCAAACAGCACTGGATTGCATTTCATACAAAATTTCTTCTGTCCAGTATTCTACATGATAAATATTTCAGGGAAGAAAAGAAAAAATGTAAAGTTTGTTAAAATGTCAATACATTTTGTGTAAGAATAAATTACACTTTATGCCAACGTTCACACAATGCACTGTTACTGTTGTTCTTAGTTTATATATATATTTATTTAATTAATTATTTGTTTTAGGGCTGTTGATTAATTTAAGTTACCTCACGTGATTAACTCAAAAAAATTAATCACACTGTTAAATAATAAAATACCAATTGAAATTTATTAAATATATTTGAATGTTTTTCTACATTTCCAACATATCAATTTCAATTACAACACAGAATACAAAGTGTACAGTACTCATTTTATATTACTTTTATTACAAATATTTGCACTGTAAAAATGATAAACAAAAGAAATAGTATTTTTCAATTCACCTCATACAAGTACTGTAATGCAATCTCTTTATCATGAAAGTGCAACTTACAAATGTAGTTTTTTTTGTAAGAGCACTCAAAAACAAAACAATGTAAAACTTTAGAGCCTACAAATCCACTCAGTCCTACTTCTTGTTCAGCCAATCGCTCAGATAAACCAGTTTATTTACATTTGCAGAAGATAATGCTGCCTGCTTCTTGTTTACAATGTCATCTGAAAGTGAGAACAGGCATTTGCATGGCACTGTTGTAGCTGGCATCACAAGATATTTATATGCCATATGTGCTAAAGATTCATACACCATGACCTCTTCATGCTTTGGCCATTGTTCCAGAGGACATGCTTCCATGCTGATGACACTTGTTAAAAAAAACAATGCATTAATAAAATTTGAACTCCTTGAGGGAGAATTGTATGTCTCCTGGTCTGTTTTACCCACATTCTGCCATATATTTAATGTTATAGCAGTCTCAGATGATGACCCAGCACATGTTGTTCATTTTAAGAACACTTTCACTGCAAATTTGACAAAATGCCAAAAGGTACCAATGTGAAATTTCTAAAGATAGCTATGGCACTCAACCCAAGATTTAAGAATCTGAAGTGCCTTCCAAAATCTGAGAGGGATGAGGTGTGGAGCATGGTTTCAGAAGTCTTAAAAAAGCAACACTTCAATGCAGAAACTACAGAACCCAAACCACTAAAAAAGAAAATCAACCTTCTGGTGGTGGCATCTAACTCAGATGATGAAAATGAACATGCGGCGATTCGCACTGCTTTGGATAGTTATTGAACAGAACCTGTCATCAGCATGGACGCATGTCCACTGGAATGGTGGTTAAAGCATGAAGGGACATATGAATCTTTAGTGCATCTGGCATGTAAATATCTTGTGACACCAGCTACAACAGTGGTATGCAAATGCCTTTTCTCACTTTCAGGTGACATTGTAAACAAGAAGCAGAGAGCATTATGTTCTGAGAGTGTAAACAAACTGGTTTGTCTCAGCAATTGGCTGAACAAGAAGTAGGACTGATTGGACTTGTAGGCTCTAAAATTTTACATGGTTTTGTTTTTAATGCAGGGGTTTTTTGTACATAATTCTACTTTATCAACTTTCATGAAAAGAGATTGCACTATAGTATTTGTATTAGGTGAATTGAAAAATACTATTTCTTTTGTTTTTTACGGTGCAAATATTCGTAATAAAAATAAATATAAAGCGAGCACTGTACACTTTGTATTCTGTGCTGTAATCGAAATGAATATATTTGAAAATGAATAAAACATCCAAAAATATTTAAAGAAATGGCATTCTATTATTGTCTAACAGTGCAATTAATTGCATGATTAATTTTTTTAATTGTGATTAATTTTTTAACCGCTTGATAGTCCTAATATATGTATATATAAAACTGAGAATAACAGTGCTCATTACATACTATATATATACACACACACGAGAGAGAGAGAGAGAGAGAATGTAATGGGAAAATAGGGTTTAATCACTGTGTTTATTCTCAGTAGAATAACTTTGCAAATAAACAGGGATGATGGGATGGGGAAGTATGTATTTTTATCAAGATATAAATATTTATTTTCAAATTAGAAGTAAAGATCTGGGACATTATTTTAAAAATAAATGAAAAGGCAGCCATTCCATTGACCCCAGAAGATTCCAAAGTACGATGGGCACCCACAGACATTGCCTCAAAGCATGCTTATTGTGATACCCCAGATGACACTGAAAGCACTATAAGGTGTCCTATTTGCCACTACGCTTTTCACATTATGTATTCAGTTATTGTTTTGCATTCTCTGAAAGATACAAAAGCATTTGGTTGAAAAATAAACCACTGGTTTTATGCTTAACACCAGGATTACAAAACGTGATGTCATGAATTATTCATATTATTCAACTTCATGTAATCATTTTCCTTCCTGCACTAAGCCTCTGTGAATAGTCCTATACAGCCACTGTTTTGAAGAACTAGGGAGGAAAACACCTGGCATTAGCTGACAGTGAATTAGGTTCATTGTCACTTGGAAAAAATACTTTTGCAATTTAATCTGTGATCTTCTGTATATCCTGATTCCAAAGAGCGTTTATCAACTACAGAAAATGAATCAACCTTGAAAACAACAGGAAATATAGATAGGTGAATCTTAGGCAATGGCACTGAATCCATCTAGCTGTTGCAATCCCAGCTGTATTTGGAAAGTAATTTTTGCTCTTATCATTCAGTGAGAGATTTTTTATAAGCTTTCATAATTTACTTGGATTAACCCTTTTTAAAAACTACACACCTCAGGACAATGGCTTGATGCACTCACTGCTCTTGCCAATGTACATGCTAGTTTACTTTCTTGTTAAGGAGAAATAAGGAGATAAACTAAAAGCTTGGGCTAACAAGAGAGTTGGGTAAAGGGGACTAATTTCTAAAAGAAAACATGAGTTCACCTCAGAGTTACCCACACTATTATTTGGACTATCAGAAGGAATGTTATTCAGAATCAGAGCCATATTCATCACAACAGTTTTGTTGGCCCTCACACAACAATCTTGCAATCTGGAGTAAATAAATAAAATATTCCTCTATTCTTCTGACTTAAAATATGACCCATTGCCATAAACTATTAACTGTTGCTAAACACGGCATAGGCTAACACCATCAATGGAATCATTTCTTCTTTATCTGCAATAGCATTAAAAGTACCAAGAAAACATAATTAAAAAAATTAAAAACAACACAGTAGAGGAGAAGAGAATATATCTTTAATTTATACTTCAGAGAGCAACCATGTAGTAAAATCTCAAGTGTTACAAAAGCCTAATTGGTATTATTTGATGATATCTCAGAGCACAAAAATATCAAAACAACAACAAAAACTCGAGGTGTGAGGGGAAAACAATGTTGTCCAAACTAATTTAGTAATGAGCATCCTGTGCTGTTTATATGGAGACTGGATTATAAAGTTTGTGGTATTTCCCCGCCACATTATGTTACACTGTCGCCATGCTCTGAAGGAAAAGGTTGACGAGTTGTTCTCACATGCAATATGACATTGTTTGCAATTGTTCACCGCAGTGTCCACTTCATAAAACCGTGGCAGTATTTCCAAATCAAACGCTTCTTCAGGCTGCAATTCTAACTACATATCCTGTTTGCTTTCTAAGATTCCCATTTTCCCTCACCCCCCAGCCCCCAGAGTCTGGGGAAGCACCAGTTCACCCCATCATGATTATTATGCACTTTTATTTATTAATCACATTAACAATGTATTTGAGCTACATTCTAATCAAAATTGTGAACTGGGCCAGAAGACACGGCAGCCATGTCACTTTGTATCAGCAGCCTCTCTTTTATTCCAGTACCACTCTGACCTTCAGCAATAGTGTCATGTGTTTCTATAATAGTTCTCATTGCTTCCCTTTGCAAGCAGCCATAACTCCCTAGAGACTGTCTGCATGGGAAGATAACTTTAGGAGCCTCTAGGGGTCTGCTTTCTGTTTGCTCCCATACTGGCTAAAAAACAGTAAAAATCCCATTTGTTCAAATCCAGAAATTGTTGTGCTTTTTAAAAAACAAAATCAAGTGCACAGAGCAACACAGTCCTTGCTTTAAGTCTCTCAGCAAAGCTACAGCCTAATTACTGCCTGCTGAGTAGCGCAGTTAAACACAATCAGTCAGAAAGCCTTAAAGATACAATATTCTTTTTCATGAACTGCCTGCTTGTCAATTCGAAGTCACCCTCCTGCTATAAATCAACCAACCACAGAGCTGTTATGAACAGCAACTGATTTTCCACACAGTGCTGCAAAACAAAATCACACCGTATCCTGTTTTTAATGGCCACAGTTTTTCAACTGCATAACAAGAGGTAGCTAGCACTGCTGAGCTGAGCCATATCAAAAAATGGGTTCAAGTAGAAATAGCATGGAACCCTTGAAGTATACAAGTAAGACCCAAGTGCACGTGCATTGTGATGCTCAATACCAATTACAGCGAAGTATGAGTGGAGTGTTTTTCCCTGCATAGTTGCATTATAGACATGGGCTGCTTTTATTTTTTGTTCCTACAGGAAACAATAAGAATGGATCCTAAATATTATTTTATTACTACAATATATATTTATGCATAAAGGGTAATTTTTTTAAATGGAATTAGCGTAGGAATATTACTCTGTCAAACTCACATCAGCATCAGCCAGCAGCAAGAAGGATATAATACCTCCATGGATATTTTCTCTCTCTCTTCAAACATAACGTAACTATTGCAGATATGTTTATTTCTCCATATATATATCTATATTTGATAATCACATAACACTAATTTAAACTCAGAGGATGGTGTGATATATAAATGCTTAATGAATCTCCTAAGATTGCTTTGTATTAAGTTGCACATCACCTTGTATGATTGTTGTTAGCCGGTATTAAAATCCAAATACGGCAAGACTGATAGGCTAAAATGTCAAAATACCAGCAGTGTCTTTCACAGCATGTTCTATCTATCCAGTTACATATTTGTCCCTCATTACATATCTGAACACCTACACTTGTTCCTTACTAGTGACTCCATGCGATAATGACATGTTTATGGTTAAGGTGTTTTAATGTTGGCGGTCCCTGAGTAGATTAACTGATTTGAAATGACACATTAGATTTTTGCCTATTTTTCACCCTCATGGGGAAAAGTTGTTTTGTACCTTAACAAGGCATTTGTTACCTTAATATATTTAGATTTCTTTTAATCTTCAGTTTCCTAAAGTAATAATAATTGGTATGGGGCTAATTACAATAGTCTAGTAACATTTTTTGCCCTTAAATTAACCCTAAGCCTCAACCTTAACTCTATATTAATGTAATTATTTGTCTAGGAATTTCCGTAATTTTAAAAAATATTTAATTTTTTTATGCACAAACACGAAACCCAAAGAAAACATGGTGATATGATCTTTCTAGTGATCTGAAGATATGTACTAACAATATTCATTTTTTAAAATTTAACTTCTAAGGGCAGATTCACAGATACACCCAAGTAATGCAAGCAGCCAGTTAAACAGTTTACAGCTGCTTTGAACTACCACAGCAGCACAAAGCAGCTGAAGTGTACCAGTGAATCTGGCCCTTAATTTGCAATTGACTTATTTGTTTTAGAGGGCTGTGTTAATGAGACCAGCACTATGTGAAGGGGGGCTAGGGAGATCTTAATCCCTGTATCCCAATGTATATGGGCTCCTGCCTCAGTTTCTCTGGCAATGCTGCTGAGGTGGTAGCAGTGCCATAAGGAACATTTCAAGCCCTGATGACCACCTTGTACACAGCCACACAATCTTTAAAGAGCAGTGACAGTTGCACTAGTTAGTCTACCAGTGAAAACTCTTAACCTGTGTCCACTCTCCCTCAGACCACTGAGTCATTACAACCAATAAAACTGTTGCACTGAAATTAGCTGTAGAGGATGAGTGATATTCATTGAGTTACTTCTGATATCACAATGGACTCACTTAAGAGTTACCTAAACCTGTCAGTAGCCTACATAATCAGAACAATTTGATTCAAAATCATTAATAACTATCTTAATTACATCCTAATTTCCTCACATAAAGCCTGTGCAGAAGATTTCAATTAATTTGAATTATATGGAAAGTATAAAGCATCTGCATTATTCCATTATGATCATTCAGGACAAACTAAAGACTGACACACAGACCCCCAGTTTCTTAAAAGACCCAGGGTTTAATTAATTTTAACTTGTACACTTATTATTGGATTGACTTGTAAATTCTCAGAACATTCATTCTATGCTCAAATAGTAATTGTTATTATTTTGGGGAGGATAGCTTTCATACATATAAAGAGGTTGGATCCTTGTTTTACGTACAAAAATGGGATCCAACTTTAACTATACAGTTATGAACAACACTTCCATAATAAAAATCCTTAAACATACTGCAAATTTACTCCAGTTACCTGCAAAAACTCCATCTGCGGTGAGTATGCAACAAAATAGTTACTAGAAAATGAAATCATTTTCTATAAGGGCTAAAAACAAGCATCTAGTCTGATAAAAGTTTAGGATGTAACCAAACTCCCAAAAGGAAAATGACATTAATTGAAATCTTACAAGAAATCATAAGAATTTAGTGGGAAAAGGTTCATTAAACTCTGCCCCTGTCCAGGATTTACTGTCTAATCAGGTAAATTGCTGAGTGTTCTGGACCCTATTCAGCTTAAGCATGGGTGAAATTCTGTTGAAGTTAATAGGATTACCAGTACTCACATGCTTAAAGTTAAGTGTGTGTTTACGTGAGGTGCTGGATGGTGGCCACAGTGCTCAGTACACCTTGTAGTGGACATGGAATGGTCTGTCTGAAGCAAAGGCACAATCGTGAATGGCTGTATTCATGATTTTCCAAGATCAAAACAATAAAACACTCCCAAATCAGTTGCAGTAGGTTTGTGCTGTCTTGAAACTACTGTCTATTGGATCTGTAGTCAAATGTTTTGAGCCCTGTCACCAGCAGGATCTTGTGCTAGGTGTGAGCTGTGGGTGCCTTGATAGCCTTCATCATGTAATTATAGATCTGCATTCAGGACCATGAGTCAGCTTTACCTTTAAAATTCCTAAAGACAATAAAAATCTAATGGTTGAGTTCAAATACTCAGAAACATTCTGTTTCAGGATCACACGTCATAGCACTTATTTGTAATGAGATTTATAAGGCATTTACACATTTTCTCAGTGGCACTTTGATCAACTCAGAGCTTGATGGTTTTTTACTCACATACATATCACATAACAAAAATTATGTTGTATGGGGGTGATAATTAAGTGGTAATAAATGGCCCTTTTCATGGTAGTAAATAAACCAAGAGGCCTGTGACCTTTATATAACTTAGTGGGATCACTTTTGCCTTATACTAATAGTTACAGCTATTAAGCTATTAATTCTCATGCTGTCATTTTTTTTTCTTACTGTGGTTGTTGGCATTATTATTATACAGCAGCAGAATATTATCCGACACATCAAAGAAAGCAACCTATATTCAGCTGAATGCTACTAGTGCCATTATCTTAACCACCTCGTTACAAGATACATGGAGCTAGAATCAAATGCATAATAATCATCAGCTATTCTTTTGTTTTCTTGAATTTTAATGAATAAATGGCATTTCTATTTACCTACATTCAAATATTAATGAATAGATCCACAGATAATTACTGATTTTTCTCTAATTACACAAAATTGGCACTTCATAAATATCATATTGTGCTATTTTCTATAATTGAGCCAGTTTTCTGTTCATTTGAAAATTCACTAATTGCCACTAGACCCATAGGTTAAAGTGTGTATAAAAAATAAAACATGCAAATGTCTTAGGAATATAGGAATTATCCAACTGGATCAGACCAAGCTCCATCTAGTCCAGTATCCTGTCCCCAGCAATGGTCATAATAACCAGATGCTTCAGAAAGGTGTGAGAATCCTGCAGCAGGCAGATGTGGGGTAATTATGTTAGGACTCATTCTTATCTATCAGAGACAGAGATTGGCTTAAGCCCTGACAGATGAGCTTTAATATCCCCTTAAGCTAAATTTTTATAATTAATTATGACCACTTTGTATATTCTTGCTATCCATATAAATATCCAATCTTTTTTTCAATCCTGCTAAATTATTGGCCTCTAGGACTTCCTGTGGCAATGAGTTCCACAGTTTAATTGCATGTTGTATGAAAGAGTAGAAACAACAAGGAGTCCAGTGGCACTTTAAAGACTAACAGATTTATTCGGGCATTTTGTGGGTAAAAAAACCACTTCTTCAGATGCATGGAGTGAAAATTAATTATATAATGCCTGCATCTGTAATTTTCACTCCATGCATCTGAAGTAGTATTTTTTTACCCATGAAAGCTTATGCCCAAAAAAATCTGTTAGTCTTTAAGGTGCCACCAGACTCCTTGTTGTTTCTGCAGATACAGACTAACACGGCTACCCCGATCCTATTAAAGAGTATTTATTTTTATCAGTTTTGAATTTCTCATCTTTGAATTGTATCGCCTGTCCTCTTGTTCTTCTGTTGTGATGACAAAACAGAAATTCAAAATCTACCTTGTCTATATCATTCTTTATTTTATACACTACTCTCATGTCTTGGTGGGTGAATACCCACTTCGTCAGATGCATGTGACGGTTACCCCTCTGATACTTGATCTCATGTCTTGCAGGACCACAAATTGATCGTTCCAAGTGTCTGATCATACATGATGATCAGATTTGGAAAAAGCAATCTGTGCTACTGTTCTTGCAGTCCTTTGGCATATGACACTCCCCTTGATTGTAGAGGATAGGAGAGACTGTAGGATCAGAAACTTGGGACTGTATAATACTTCATTTTATTTTTATAGTGTACAAATCCTTTGCATTTCACCTCCATAGGAAGGTTGCATAATTTTCTTATTATAGGCAGATATGTCCATCCCAACTGCTGATGTCTTCAGCCCTGGAAACAGAGAAAGGTTTTCTGACATAAGCAGAGACCTTAAAGAGACCCATATGAAATAACAGGGGCATTTAACAATGGATTTAATTTCCATATACAGTGAAAATTTATTTGGAGTCTAGATGGCAAAAGGGACTGGTAACATGTTACCATTTCATGGCTGCTATGTGGTCTATGTGAAATAAGTTGGTGGTTTCACTCCAATTCTGAGGGGGACATGTCAACATCTCCCTTTAGCCAAATCAACATCATCACTGGTAGTGCCAACCTGCAGGACCAGGGACTGAAGAAGTATGGAAACTGAACTAGCCACTTACCCCATGGATACTCCCTCCACATTGGGGCTGGGGCACTCTAGCAAGGTGGTGTGTGGAAGCTTACACTTTCACTGTCCATGGCATGGCTGTTCTGTGGATAGAGGACTTCAGTTTCCAGGGTTACCAAACCAGTATCTTAAATGGGCACAACATTCACTAAGAAATTTAAAAAACCAAAATCTGAAACTCGAGATTTAATGTGTTGTATTTTCTCTCACCATTACAATATGCCATTTTTATGGGGCCCGTAAATATTCAAGGAATGTGTATCTGTGAGTGGATATGAGTGAGTGTGTGGAACATCAGCCACTTTGAACCCTTTCAATGGGAATATATATGGATTAGTAGGTGTATTTTTAGATGTGAGTGATCCCACGTGAACCCAAACGAATCAGCAAGTAAAAAATTAATTAAGTAGATTCCCATTTTGCGATGGAAAAACACTATTTTTTCCTCAGAATTTTAATACTGTCCTATCCACTGAATACATTTAATGCAGTTTTTGTATTTCATCCAAAAAACCCTCAAAAAACAAAAATATTTTGCTGAATGCTTTTTGGTTTCTTTACTGGCATTTCAGTTGCAGCACCAAGACTAAACTTCACAGAGGTTGCATGCCACTGAAGTTTTGATGTACTAATTTTTGATTGGCACAATTTTGAGAAGGCTATCTATTTTAGAGATAAACATATGCAGATAAGCCCTTTTGGAAGATGCATTCTATGATGGAGTGTTCAGTGAACATTCATTTTGTGGTTGGTTATGGTACTAATTTTTGTATTAAGGCCAAATTCTTGTTTAAATTCAATGTGTTCCAGACAGCAAAGACTGACTCATTGAATATTAAGTGGAAGAAAGAAATTATATATTTCTAAATCTGCTTGGTAATTCTTTTCCGAGTCTCATTTTGTATTTTTGAATATAGTCTCAGTAAACCTTCTGTTTTTTAAATCATTTCCAGATACAACTTTGTAATTCCATACATCTTATTTAAATACAAAAACCTTTAGGGTGTCTCTCTTACTGATATGAACATCCATTATTTTCTTGTACCATTAGTTATAACATTAATCCTGATCAATTAGGGCCAAACTGTGGCCCCACCCCTCCCAGAGATGATATGCGATGAAGGAGGGGGAACAATGTGCCTCTTCCTGCTACCCCTTGAATCCCTATGCATGCGTCTAGCACAATATGATTGCCCCTCCCTAGCACCCCAGCAGATGCTAGCTGCCAGAACATGGGTGGGGCCATGCCTCTGCCATTCACCACACTGTCTAAAATAGCTGTCTGGGTGGAGAGAGAGAAAGACTCATATATCATAGTGAAGAGCATGGTACGCTTACATACAGATACAATCCAAATTGCCTGGGAGACCCCAATGAGGAACTCTGGCTTAGTAAGGCAAAATGCCT
This sequence comes from Mauremys reevesii, assembly GCF_016161935.1. Lineage (NCBI taxonomy): Eukaryota > Metazoa > Chordata > Testudines > Geoemydidae > Mauremys > Mauremys reevesii. The sequence goes on along the minus strand of NC_052624.1, from coordinate 226,006,158 downwards.
CCTGGAGGCTTCAGCTGCTGCACATAACATAAGAACAGCCGTACTGGGTCAGTCCAAAGATCCATCTAGCCCAGTATCCTGTCTACCGACAGTGGCCAATGCCAGGTGCCCCAGAGGGAGTGAACCTAACGGGTAATGGTCAAGTGATCTCTCTCCTGCCATCCATCTCCACCTCTCTGACAAACAGGGTCTAGGGACACAATTCCTTACCCCATTCTGGCTAATAGCCATTAATGGACTTAACCTCCATGAATTTATCCAGTTCTCTTTTAAACGCTGTTATAGTCCTAGCCTTCACAACCTCCTCAGGCAAGGAGTTCCACAAGCTGACTGTGCACTATGTGAAGAAGAAAAACTTCCTTTTGTTTTTTTTAAACCTGCTGCCCATTAATTTCATTTGGTGGCCCCTAGTTCTTGTATTATGGGAACAAGTAAATAACTTTTCCTTATTTACTTTCTCCACATCACGCATGATATTATATACCTCTATCATATCCCCTCTTAGTCTCCTCTTTTCCAAGCTGAAAAGTCCTAGCCTCTTTAATCTCTCCTCATATGGGACCCATTCCAAATACCTAATCATTTTAGTTGCCCTTCTCTGAACCTTTTCTAATGCCAGTATATCTTTTTTGAGATGAGGAGACCACATCTGTATGCAGTATTCAAGATGTGGGTGTATCATGGATTTATATAAGGGCAATAAGATACTCTCTTATTCTCTATCCCCTTTTTAATGATTCCTAATATCCTGTTTGCTTTTCTGACCACCGCTGCACACTGCATGGACATCTTCAGAGAACTATCCTTGATGACTCCAAGATCTTTTTCCTGATTCGTTGTAGCTAAATTAGCCCCCATCATATTTGGGGTTATTTTTCCTATGAGCCTTACTTTACATTTATCCACATAAAATTTCATTTGCCATTTTGTTGCCCAATCACTTAGTTTTGTGAGATCTTTTTGAAGTTCTTCACAGTCTGCTTTGGTCTTAACTATCTTGAGCAGTTTAGTATCATCTGCAAACTTTGCCACCTCACTTTTTACCCCTTTCTCCAGATCATTTATTAATAAGTTGAATAGGATTGGTCCTAGGACTGACCCTTGGGGAACACCACAAGTTACCCCTCTCCATTCTGAAAATGTACCATTTATTCCTACTCTTTGTTCTCTGTCTTTTAACCAGTTCTCAATCCATGAAAGGACCTGCCCTTTTATCCCATGACAACTTAATTTACATAAGAGCTTTTGGTGAGAGACCTTGTCAAAGGCTTTCTGGAAATCTAAGTACACTACATCCACTGGATCCCCCTTGCCCACATGTTTGTTGACCCCTTCAAAGAACTCTAATAGATTAGTAAGACGTGATTTCCCTTTACAGAAACCATGTTGACTTTTGCCCAACACTTTATGTTCTTCTATGTGTCCGACAATTTTATTCTTTACTGTTGTTTCAACTAATTTGCCCTAGACTTACTGGTCTGTAAGTGCTGGGATCACCTCTAGAGCCCTTTTTAAATATTGGTGTTACATTAGCTATCGTCCAGTCACTGGATACAGAAGTCAATTTAAAGGACAGGTTACAAACCATAGTTAATAGTTCCTCAATTTCACATATGAGTTCTTTCAGAACTCTTGGGTGAATGCCATCTGGTTCCGGTGACTTGTTACTGTTAAGTTTATCAATTAATTCCAAAATGTCCTCTAGTGACACTTCAGTCTGTTATAATTCCTCAGATTTGTCACCTACAAAAGCCAGCTCAGGTTTGGGAATCTCCCTAACATCCTCAGCTGTGAAGACTGAAGCAAAGAATCCATTTAGTTTCTCTGCAATGACTTTATCGTCTTTAAGCGCTCCTTTTGTATCTCACTGGTTGTTTAGCAGGCTTCCTGCTTCTGATGTACTTAAAAAACATTTTGTTATTACCTTTTGAGTTTTTGGCTAGCCATTCTTCAAACTCCTCTTTGGCTTTTCTTATTACATTTTTACACTTAATTTGGCAGTGTTTATGCTCCTTTCTATTTACCTCACTAGGATTTGACTTCCACTTTTTAAAAGATGCCTTTTTATCTCTCACTGCTTCTTTTACATGGTTGTTAAGCCACGGTGGCTCTTTTTTAGTTCTTTTACTGTGTTTTTTAATTTGGGGTATACCTTTAAGTTGGGCCTCTATTATGGTGTCTTTGAAAAGCGTCCATGCAGTTGCAGGGATTTCACCATAGGTACACCAGCAGCAAAGTATAACCACAATTACTTTATGTAATATTTTCACCCAAATCTATTTCAGATAATAGTTTCATTCACTTCAGTCTAGTCCCCTTTTCCTTTACTTCTAAGTCATTTTCACACCACTGTCCTATGCTTTTAAGGATTTCTGCTGTGGCACCTTTCCTTGTCTCTCAGGTCTTGTCTACACTAGGGTTTTAGCCACCAAAGCACCTGTGTTTGTGCACCACTCCTCCCTCCCCCCAACATACACATGGTTTAAATCAGTGCAACAAGATTTGTATCAAAATAAGCAGCAGGGAAAAAACCCTGTGTGATCATGGGGGACTTCAATTTGAGTGACATATGCTATAAGTCTCATGCTGCATCTTGAAACATCCTTGGAATTTCTAAATATTATAGATGACAATTTCCTACCTCAAAAAGTGCTGTGTCCAACATGGGAGAATTCTATATTAGACCTCATCTTGACAGTAAATAGGGACCAATCACGTAACTAAAAATTAATGGTAACTTACAAACAAGTGATCATGATTTGATCACATTTATAATGCACAAAGAGAATAAAGAGCAGTCCAGTAATATATACACTTAGTGCTTTAAAAGAGCCAATTTCACAAAGCTGAAAACAGTTATAAGCCAAATCAGCTGGGAGGAAGAATTTAATCGGAAAAATGTGAATGATAATTGGGAATTTAAGAACACTTTGCTAGATGCCCCCAAAGCCACAATCGAGAAAGGAGGCCACATTGGTTAAAAAAATGATTTGGTTTAGAGGGAAAGTGAAGGCAGCTATAAAAAAAATTAAACAGTAATATATAACAAATGGAAGAAAGGGGACATTCATAATAATGAATATAAATCAGAAGCTAGGAATTCTAGAAAACTGATAAAGGAAGCAAAAGGAGACAAGGAAACATCCGTGGGCAACAGAGTTAAGGACAATAAGAATGAAGAGGGGGTTAATATATTAGGAACAAAAAGAATCCTAATAATGGTTTTGGTCCATTACTAGATGGAAATGGTAGAATTATCTATACTAATGCAAAAAAGGAAGAAGTATTCAGTAAATATTTCTGTTTTGTATTGGGGTGGAGGAATGATGATGTGGACATATCACATGATAACACTCTTTCCTTTCCACTACTATTCCAAAATGATGCTAAGCAGCAGTTACTAAATTTAGACATTTTAAAATCAGCAGGTCCAAATAACTTCCATCCAAGAGTTTTAAAAGAGCTGGCAGAGGAATTCACTAGACCATTAATGTTGCTTTTCAATAAGTCTTGGAACACCAAGGAAATGGAAGAAAGCTAATGTTTTGCCAATATTTAAAAAGGATATATGGGATGCCCCAACTAATTATAGGCCTATCAGCCTGATATTGATCCCTGGCAAGATAATGAAGCAGCTGATATGGGACTCAATTAATAAAGAATGTAAGGAAGGCACTATAATTAATGCTAATCAATATATGGAAAATAGATTCTGTCATACTAACATGATATCTTTTTTGGATGTGATTACAAGTTTGTTGATAAAGGTGATAGTGTTAGTGTTTTGTAAGGCATTTCACTTGGTATCACATGACATTTTGATTAAAAAACTAGAAAGATAAAAAATTAACATGGCACACATTAAATGGATTAAAAGCTGACTGAGTGATAGGTCTCAGAATGTAACTGTAAATAGGGAATCATAATTGAACAGATATGTTTCTGGTGGGGTCCCTCAGGGATACGTTTTTGACCCTATGCTACTTAAATTTTTATTAGTGACTGGAAGAAAACATAAAATTGTCACTGATAAAGTTCATGACACAAAAATTGGGAAGTCAGTCTAGATAATCACAATGGTACCTTCTACTTTGGAATCTATGACACTATGCACTGGTACAAACTGCACTGCACCAGTTTAAGTTGTGTCTATACCAGGGGTTGCACCTGTGTAGGGTGAACTACCTCAGTGTAAACTGTGTCTACATCAAGTTGCATGAGTGTGGAATAAGTAGCACTAGCACTAGCACAAATTGCACTGTATCATTGTAAATCATTTAGATTAGTAGTTTCTACTCTATGATCGAATGGATTTTATAAACCAGAGGAAGAACTGAAGAAGTCACTTATGGGGTAAACATTCATGAGAAAACATATTTGTATGAGTATTCATGACACTTTTAGTGTAAATACATAGACAGAACTCTTTCTCTTTCCATGAATTAAAAAAAAGTCACTTGTTTGCATGCTGAAGGACAATGAATAAAAAGGGTTGTGACTCCAGCTGAAGTGAACCATTGTTTTTAACATGAATAAATGTTTGCTAATGCTCTATCAAGTACTGTTCCTCAGTTTCTCAGATGCTGCTCCATTTCTCCAAAGATCCGCTGATTTAGAACTGGTTCTCTGCATTCTTTCTGTGACATAAGCAGATGTCAGCAATCTAACAAATAACCAGTTCTCCTCAGACTGCCTGACTTAGTTACTTCAGCACATATCCAGCTCTTTGCAAAGCTATTTGATGCAAGTTCATTGTCTCGATGGAATGGCACAGAATGAGTGAATTCATATAGCAATTTTGGACTTTTCTCTAAAACTCAAAAACATGTTAGATTTTTGCTATCTTGAAACTCAAAAAACAGCTTGTTTAATCTGTTTAAGACTTGCCAATAAATTATCTTCTTTGACCTGAGACTAAACTGAGAATTTTTAGGTCAAAAGAAACTTTGTTTGTTTTATGTGGCAAAGTTAGAAGAGATTCAATACTACTTAAAATGGGATAGTTGTTACAACATTAACTACCAATAGAAGCTATAAACATGGTTCGCATAATCCAGCTCATTCAGGATCATCACATTGGTTTGTTTTCCATGTACTGTGAATCCATAGAACAAGGAATAGATTACACTCATCCATATGCATGATGTTTTCCATCTGTAAAAGATATAATATTGATAATATAAAAATCTTCATTTAAAGTCCGATCCAAATCCCAGTGAAGCCAATGGAAAGATTTGGATGTCTACTTTTAGGAACCACATTTGAAAATTGGGAAGTTTGTGATCTTGATTTGAAATAATTCTGGATTCCTCCCCTCCTCAATCAATTCAGAATGATAGTTTAAATAAAATAAAACAATCATCCAAAGAAACAAAAACATTTTTACATACTTTATAGTCATGTCTACATGCAGATATTCTAGACGGTCTCATGACAATTGCTGCACATCTATCCTATGAAAATCAGGCCACTTCAAGGTGTCTCTAGGTGAGCATTCAAAAACTGAATCACCCAAGATCACGCTCTAGTCATGGTCCCGAATCCCAATTTTCAAATGTGGTTGCCCTGAAGAGAACATCCAAATCCTACATTTGAAAGTTCACACCAGCCTTTGGAGGCACAAATGAAAATCATCCCCATGCAAGACATTCATACAAGACTCCTTGCACCACTTAAGTGATTTGTGATTATTTAAACTGCATAGCTTGGACCTTCTTTATTGTCCAGGACTCAACACATGTAATATTAATGCCCCTTTTCCAGTGGTGCTCAAATGAAATATATAGTGTCCATGACTGCTGGAAACTCATCAAGACTGAGAGAAAAGTGAACATGCTCAGGAAAGTCTACTCTTTCAAAAGAAAAAAAAACGTTTTAAATTTAGGTCCGGTATAAAAGTCTTAAAAACTAAAAGCTAATCAGAGAGAAATTATTTACATTTTCTTAAAAGAAGACTTTTCTGATCAGGCTCTCAACCTCAATCACTTTGAAAATGCCAAGAGAATACCGGCAATTGTTTGTTCTAAACTGAAACTGAGATTTAAAATTACTCAATAGTTCAGTCAAATGACCTTTAACCTACATGGGGCAAATGTTTTGGCCTTTCATGGCAATCTTCATATCAACTTTGAAAATTAACTATATAAACAACATTTTGGTTCAGGGTCAGAATCTGATGCTATTTTTTCCATGTAGTGGAGGTTTTTCAGAACAGATTAGACAAACATCATCAGGGCAGGTGTGGAAATATTTAATCATGTCTCCATGTGGCAGGAGGAACTAGATGACCTTTTGAGGTCCCTTCCAGCCCTACATTTCTATGATTCTGTGATTTTATTTTATGAGTTCATTGACTTCAATGGGACTATTAATTGAGTAAGGTATTATTCAACATGAGTAAGGTTATCAGAATCTGGCCCTAGCTATTTAATAATAATTTAATTAAATAAGGTTTGATTCTGCCTCCCTTACTCATACTGATTAGTCCCCTTACTCACGAGTAATCCCAGTGGGACTTCTTGCAGAGGATGGTCCTAACTCTACCTGAATAAAGTTAGAAGAATCAGGGCCTTATTAAAATGTTACCAGACTTTTTAAAATTAGCAGTTTCAAGCACAATGTAGAGAACGAATAATTTGTTCATTTTATAACTATATCTCTTTAGAATACCAGTGGTTTATGATTTAAACTCCTAAAGTTGCAAAATCATGCTCTGAAGTATCCCGAGCCTCTGTTTGCCAGAAGCTGGGAATGGACGACAGGGGATGGATCACTTGATCTGTTCTGTTCATCCCCTCTAAAACACATGGCATTGGCCACTATTGGAAGACACGATACTGGGCTAGATAGACCTTTGGTCTGACCCAGTATGGCTGATCTTCTGTTAATATTTGAGATTTTTTTCCTTAAAATCAGCCTAATTCCTCATTTAAAAAGTAATTTCTTTTAATACATTATATATATTTACTCCACCCCCAATCTTGCATTTTTTCTCTAGAAATTCACCATTTATAATTACAACAAGGCACTACAGGTGTATACTGTGGTCTAATAAAGTCATGCTTTGGTGCTTTACGGCACTCTGCCTTCTGCTTCATGCCCAGCAAGTGTCAAGGTATGTCATTATATTAGATCATAATACACACATCTCTTTAATGATGAACTGATTTCAGATAAATCAATGAGGAAGCAGAAAATTGCATACAATATCTGATTGGCTGCATTACAGTTTGAGGCTAACCTACTGAGTTCTGAGATTGTGTGATATCATTGATCAATGTTGTGGTCTTCTCAGGAAGTTTAAACCATGGAAAATTACTGACTTGCCACATGCCTGATCTCCGCCAGTTGTGAGGTGATTTTCTTCTAAGTACAACCATGCAATTTGTGAAGCTGGAAGCTCCAGCTTTTGAAATGTATAAGAGGGACAACAATTTCAGGTATGGGCAAAAAACTTGAAATTCATTAAAGGATTAGAAGGAATAATGTGTAAAAAGATTGAGGTGGCGGTAGCAGCTGAAACAATAGCTGGACTGTTTTACTAATGTTGGACGTATAGCTGTTCCCTCTGGGTGTGCTACCTAAAAAAGCTAAAGGAGAATACAGGATTATCTACCATTTATTTTACCCTTCGTGAATGACAATATTTACCCTCAGTTGTGTTCAATTTGATATTCTTTATTTGATGCAGCAGTAGCTATGGTTTAAAAATGCAACGGGTTAATGCAACTGTACGGGTTAACAGTGTGATGTTATTACATCTGTAATTAATTTTGAGCTGACATAACAGTAAGAAAAGGTCTCTCACAGATAAAAGGTAATGATTGCAAGACCTTAAAGAACAGCACAGCAATAATGGCAATTTTGTTTTTAACTTCCTGAACTAAAAATGCAGACACTTTTTTGTTCTGTGTTTACACTCAAATGACACTGAAAGGTAATGATTAACAATAATGTTCAATTACATTGGCAGCCATAATATCTCATTACTATAATGTAAGAATTAGCCATTTCTCAAACAAAATATTCCCCCCAGTTTCCTTGTATATGTGAACATTGATAACTGGCTAATCTACACAGAGCTTTACCTGAATAGGCTAGTTATAAGAATACATCTCTAACCATTATTATTTTTTTTAAAAAATAAGTATTTTACTATTGATAGGCCTTATAAAGTGATACAAGATTTTTCAATTAAATCACACTAAAGGCCTTTTTATTTATTCTGTATTAAACCTCATTTTATTTACTGTCATCTTGCCAGCATGATATCATCCGGGCTGAAGAGGGATGCTAATGCTATTTATATTATGCTGCACTGTCCTCTAATTGACCTTGTTTGTGCATCGGAATGGCTGCTTTTCTCAAGCTGCCAGCCCTTTACTGCTGCATTTTGACCATGCACTAGTGGCTCGTTGTGCTGCTGTTGAGTTCAAGAATCAATACTGCATTCCCCACAGCCAATAAAGGAAGCTAACAGCATGAATTAACCGAGTGTAGCCAGTTGCATGGAGGGCCATTGTCTTTAAGGAAAATCCGGACGATTACAAGCCTCCATCACTTAGTGGAAATTTTAATGCAAAGTGCAAGGTTGCTGTAATTTAATTTTGGCCTGCTGCTCTGACACACTCCCTTTTGCTACTGCTTCATGGAGTCCAAGCTCCTAATGGCTGCAAACCAAAACACATAGGGAGACAAAGGCAAATACTCACAGTCACACAGTAGGACCAGTTACTTTCTGGTTTAACCGTAGCTTTTAGTGTTTGCTGAAATTGGCAGGCACCCTTTTTTCCCATTGAACTAATCCATACAAAATGAGCCAAACCTAAGCTAAAAATCAACTTGCCATGTCCCTCACACCTAAAGGAAGGCAGAACTTGGGGCAAAATTGAAAACATATCTATAGAACATGGTGATCTATATCCTTCAGACTTATCAAACTGGTTGATAGGTGATGTTTCAGAACAGTCCTTAGTGTAATGGACTAGGGCAAAAAAAAAAAGTATACACAAAAGGGGGAAAGCTAACTCAATGTAAAGTTAATAGTAGAATTTCTTCCGCAAACAGGACAATTGAAATGTCTTTTTATAAAAAGTAATGGGTTTTACTTAAGGTGTGCATTGATATTGAAAACTGTAGTTCCATGTGACAGGTAATATTGTTGATTCAAGTTCAATTATTCAAAGGGGCAGTGTATTATATACAAACCATTTAACTCAAGCTTTTAACTTGTTTTCTCAGTTGGCTGTGGTAGACAAGATTGTCTGGGAGGTAACATTTTTAAAGCAATGCCACTAACATTTTAGCAGTTCACCACTTTCTGTAAACTGGAAAAAAACCTGAAATTGTGGACTCCCAATAGTTGCTGTCTACATTGTAATTGTCAGAGATGAATAAATAGCTGAAAGGAAGCTGGCTTAGTTTAAAAGCTGCTCTGTCTTCTAGGTCATACTCAATATGAAACTACATAATAGAAATCTGGATACTTTATATACTCATTATTACAACCAAACCAACCACTCAACAGATGATGATAAAAACTCAACCCATCAGTAGTTCCTTCCATTGCCTTAATTAAAACTCACACTCCCAGTCATGATCTCTGACCATAAGACCATACCTCTTCCCTGTGCAATACAAATCTAAGGTTCACTGCAAATGTAAAGTCTATATGCTGCATTCCCTTATAGTATGTGTAAAAAATGTACAAAAGACCCTGAGAAGGCTGTCTGAAGGGAAAATACTGCAGTGTGGGTGTGTCCCATCCTGCTGCACAGTCACCACCATTCTGTCCACACCAAATATGTCTGAGCAGTATTACTCACTGATGGGATGTGAATAGATAGAACGGAGAGGAGGCAGGGAGCAGTAACTGTGCATGGCATGTTTCTTGGCAAACAGCAGAAATCATACTCAGACGTAGATGCTCAAAGTAGAGGTGCTGGGGGTATTGTTGCACCCTCTGGATTGAAGTGGTTTCTACTATATACAAGGTTTACAGATTGGTTCAATGGCTCTCAGAACTTCCACTGTAAAAATTGTTCCAGCGCCCCTGTACCCAGAGAAGATGTTACATGAGTGCAGCAATGGGAGGAGAACCACTGGCAGCATAGAGTTTGGGGCTTATGTGGAGGCCTACTGGAAATATGTGCATACCCTGAATCATTACCCATGACTCCTCAGTCTACACATCTTTTGCTGACCACTCCCCAACTCTTCCACTTGCTGGCTGTTTTGCATCAAGCAGGAGGCAGATATGGCATAACTGCTCTTGCCCAGAAGCCACTGATAATTCTCTCCTCAAAAGATCTTCTCAGGTTGATCTCTGCTTCCATGTGCTTTTAGGCGGGATGGGCAGGTATGACCCTGAATTCTTTGGTGATATAAGAAGTTTAAGAATCTATGACTTGGTTTGAATTAGATTATATGTTTGGTTATTTATTTAACAACATCTTGGGCATAAGCCAAAAAGCTAGAGCTACCAGCAGAAATAAGGAAAAAGATGTGCATGTAATACTAGTCTGTGATATTGTAAAACGGTGTCGTTGGGGAGCAGGTGGCCTGTACAAGAGAGCATTGATATGACTAATTAGTGGATAAAAGCATATGGAAAAAACAGAGTAAGAGAGTGACAATAAGCAGAATATTGTAAGATAGTAAGGTGTATGGAAGGAATTTGATTCCCATTTATGACAACTGATATGGGTTTGATTCATTTCCAATTTATATTAAAGGAAAAATTCCAATTGATGTCAATGAGAGCAGATTAGGGCCCTGTGTGAGTTTTTTATATCATGCCTCTCACCGCGGTATCTAATGCTGCTTAAACTGTTCAGTGTAAAGATTTAAACGTTTTGAACTATTAGCCAAATTCTAATCTCAGATATGAGGACATTTCACCCATTGACTTCAATGAGAGCTGTGCGTGTATATTATTGAGGGCAGAGTGTGGCACTACCTCTGCTGAAAAGCACCATCAGTCACAAATGATCAAAAGTTTAGACTATTCACAGTAGCTTGTTTTTCCACCCTAACTCATTAATGAGCTTGAAAATGCATTTCTTACTTTGTAAAAATGTTGACAACTAGAAAGTTTGGAATTATTAGCAAGACCCAGTTTTCAGGAAGAAAACAAGGCCAGACCACATTTAGTTTTCTTTTGAAAATAAGAAGTTACTTGGATTAAAAACAGAAAGTGATGTGGAAGTAAGGTATACCTAATTTGCATTATTCAGTTCAAAAGAAATGTTGCTTTGATACTACTGTGGTATATTTATAGTACACCCAAGTCCTCTTTGGAATGACTGTTTATTAAAATTCCATTCCCCTTTTTCATCATTTCATCTTATATTTTTTCCAATCATAGAATTAGGTGATGAAGCTATTACAACTGAACTTCAATTATGAGAACATTTGCCACTAAGTAACTCATTGCTACCAATAAATAAGAGTAAAATTAGACAGTACATAAAGCATAATTCTTTTACAAATATCAGTACTGAACAATAAATTACATACACACCATATAACACAATATAGGCATTCTTGTGGTTTGTCTTCATTGGGGGTTATGTCAATGAGTGTATTTAAATGTATTACAGTAATTCTAACTTGTCTTCATTTCTGAATCAGGAGCAAATTAAAAATCTCTAATCTAGACAATATCATCTTTAGGATTTGTTAATGGTCACTTATTCCTTTTGAGTTTCTTATGGTTAATAAAATACAAAGTGATTGTTTCCTTGAGGATAGATTACTTTCTAATTTTATATTTATACACCTCTACCTCGATATAACGCGACCCGATATAACACGAATTCGGATATAACGCGGCAAAGCAGTGCTCTGGGGGGGCGGGGCGGTGGATCAAAGCAAGTTCGATATAACACGGTTTCACCTATAACGTGGTAAGATTTTTTGGCTCCCGAGGGCAGTATTATATCAAGGTAGAGGTGTATTACACTAGTGCACAGAGGTCCCAATCAGGACTTTGCCTAAATGTGCTAGGTGCTGTACAAATACATCTGAGGGCAGTTCCTGCCTTGACAATTTTAGAATTTAAGACGACAAATATTGTACAATAACTGGGTGGAGAAGGATATAATTAAATATATACTCTACGAAACAATTTTTTAGGAAGGAAATGGAAGAATTCCTTATCAAATGCAACAGCAGGGGGAATTTAGATGGGACAAAAGTAATAACCTGAATTAGAATTTGGACAGTACATCAGCGCTCACTGCAACTTGATCTTTAATAATCACAAGCAGCCATTGCCTCAGTTTCATGTCTCATCTGAAAGGCAGGTCAAACAGACAGCACTACAAAACTGATGGTGTTTTAAAGCCCCGTGTATGAATATCAATGGTAACTGGAGTCTGTGCATGCTCACCCTTGTTATTTTGTGGCATCCATCCACATAGTCTGCTGCAGACCCCTGGCATCCATGTCACCAATGAAAAGAAACAAGAGTAATTATAAAAGTCATGGTATCTGAGAGTATGTTACAGAAGCTCACAGATTTACAGAGATGCTGTAGGTCTTTCCACAAATTTGTGATCTCTTCTTTTGTATTTTGCTCGCATCCACTTTAAAAATAAAGGCCATATGCTCCCCTTCATTATTTAAATACAGGAGTAAAACTAAAACAATAAGTGGTTTCTAGGTGGGTTACAAATCACAGAGTATAATTGGCTGTAAGGATATAGACAGAACCACTGAACCAAACAGTTCCCAGTCCAGATCTGTCCTGGGAAGCACTGTATCAGATATTTTAGTTAAATACCACTAGGAGAATAATTTGCATTAGATTTGCCAGTGACACCAGACAAGAATGTTCTATGATGAGACAGTATGAAAGATAGCAGTGTCCAGGAGATTTCTAACTTCAGTTTTTGCAAGAAATGAAATAGGATGTTCTTTGTCTTCTAAAGACAGGAACGCAAATTCTGCCTTAACTTCCACTCCATATCAAATCAGTCGATGATGTTACATGGGATGAAAGGGCAGAATTTGGCCCAATTTCCTTATCAAGGGAGAGATCCACAGCACATATAAGGCAAAGTGCTGTTTATACTAACACCACCACATAAATAAATGAGCAATAATAAATCAAAAGGAATATTACAAACCACTTAGTCTAATAAATCCAGGCATTGAGAACAATTCACAATAAACTATAATAAACTTTTCATTTCTTTAACAAGTTTGGCATCAGAAAAGTGAAACCAATGCCTCCATTAAGAGATTAGCTTTCCAGGCAACAGATGAAAACAGTAAGCCAAAAAGTCGATTTTCTTAATGTATTGTAGGTTTCTATCTTCTCTGATGTTCCAAAAATTAAATGTTTTTTAGATAGCTTGTTTCCCCTAATGATAGCAACTAAAGTTCTAATTAATTCATACACTATTGATTTATTTTTTTTCCCATGACTGTAAACTAAATATAGTAATCTTGCCTTTTTGTTAACACTTCTGAGTATCCCTCTTGAGTTAAAAGACTCTGTGGCCATATGGCTTCCTGGGTTGTGCATAATGTATTGTAAGCACAGAATGTGTAAGACAGGAGAGCTCTTGTGCCACCATTTTGTTAATGTTGTGTGAAGGAGCAAAATATAAGCTATCAATATTTCATTGAGTATAAGGACCTGTGCAGTTTTGTCTGTGAATATGCAGGCAATGAACCAAAATCTGCTCTCAGACACGCCAGCGTGTCTGCTGTCAAAATCAATGGAGTTACTCCAAATGTAGCTGATGAAACTAGGAGCAATTTTGCCCTACACATCTACCTAAAAGGGATGCTTCTCTTACTCGAGTCCTGTGCACATTTCAAGCTTGCCTTAACCCCCTACTACCTGCTGTGAGTCCATGTAATAAAAATAAAAGGCAGTTTTCAATGGCCTAAAGATGATTTTCACTTACTAAGAATCAGTAGTGTGAATTCCCTCCAAATAACTGCCAAGTTTACAGAATAATAGAGTTCAACATTAAAAGGTATTAAAAGGGTGAAATTTTGCACTGCAAGCAATATTAACTGAACATTTTTGTATTGTCATATGAAGACAATGGATAAAAATTGAGCCAGGCTAAATATGGATTAAGAAACCAAATATTAGTCATTCCAGTTTGAACATTTTGACCTTTATTTTTTTTTCTAAAAACCATGTTAAAGTTAATATTTTAATGCATAATTTGGAATCATCATTAATTATTTAGAAAAAATAATCACATAGGCACTTTACAGTACAAACAAAATATGTTTCCCTGCCCTGAAAGCATAAGGAATTGATCCTGCAAAATCTGATGCATGTGCTTAATTTTATGCACAGTAAGTAGCTCCATGTGTGCACAATGCTTAAAGTTAAGCACATGCTAAGTCTTTAACAGGATCAGGCGCAATTTTACACATGAAGCAGCAAGTAATAGTTATAAGCATGAGGTAAGGACAGGCAAGGCTCTCAGTAACAAAATTGCACTGCTATAATATGTGCACCTCATGTATTTTATAAAAGTATGTTTCTCAGCAAATACATCTCACCAAGCCTCTTATAAAATCAGCAATTGTGTTTGTCTGCACAGTCCCTGATTTTACAAACTCAATACCTGCTTGCAAATATCAGTTCAGAAAAAACACAAATGAAATATAGTTTCCAAAGGAAATCATATAGCAGACAGGATTAAAATTACTTTTGATAAAAGAAAAAAAAATCAAGAAGCTAACAATGTTACAGAAATGTAATTCACGCAACATGCCCTAATTATTTTAAAGGAAGCCCTAGCAGCATTTGAAAAGCCTGTGGATACACAATCATTAAATTTTAATGCTGATGTTTGTGTGTATTTGAATTTATGGAAATTTGTGTGCAACTTTTCAATCCTGTTGTATCCCAGGGCTCTTTTGAAAACAAGACTGTGGCCTCAGTAGAGTTATTCAACTTAATGCACATTTTAAATAAAATAAATAAATAATGCCCAGTCATACATAGTTTGTAGGCCATCAATCATCCATGTTTTACTTTTGGAATCTGCTAAAATAAAAAGGCACATTGCAGGCTGCAATTTTTAATTCTGTTTCCTTAACTCAATACAAAGGAACAATTTACACCTTGTCTCAGTTTAGAAATGACAGTGCACCTATATGCACAAATAAAATACTCCTCCCCTTAAATAAGCCTGTGAATACACTTCTTAATTTAACAATAATAAAATAGAAAACATGGCCCACATGTAAAGCTCCAGGCAGGGTAGAGAAAATGCCATGAGGTTTACTATGTGGACTGCATGTTCTATTCATGCTCTCCTCAACAGAGGGGTATCTGGGAAATCATGGAGAGGGCAGGTAAGACTTGGAAACCCTGCAAGAGCTCTAGGTTACACTGGGAGACGAGGCTTCATCTGCATAGATATGGGGCACTACAGTTTTTGAGGGATCCAGGATAACGCTTCGTGCCTGCATCTTACTCTTCCAGTAGCAGGCACAGAGG
This sequence comes from Mauremys reevesii, assembly GCF_016161935.1. Lineage (NCBI taxonomy): Eukaryota > Metazoa > Chordata > Testudines > Geoemydidae > Mauremys > Mauremys reevesii. The sequence goes on along the minus strand of NC_052624.1, from coordinate 225,990,677 downwards.
GGTCGTAAGGATGGTTTGAGCAGTGTTAAGTGCTGTGAAGATGACAGCTGGGTATCGGCCAGTACCTGAGAGAAGCATGTTGCACAGAGTGGCTGCTCCCTCAGTGTCCTCCTTTTCCTGTGTTTGCACCCTCTGAGCAGACCTGCAACCCCGCCTCTGCAACATATAGGCATGGAGAGGTTTCCACTGACGCCTGTAGATGGGGCAGCATGTTACAGTGGCAACAGTCCTCACCCCCAGGGATTCTGCTGCACTCCTTCACTCATCTCCATGGCACAGAATGAAGGGAAACATGGAGCTGTATGTTTTCATTGGATTCAAAATCCTCTCTATCTCCTGCAGAAGGGTTTAGCAGGTTGACTAACTCTGAGGATGGTCAGTATGGTGCAGAAGCAGAGACTACAGTAACCTCGGGCTGCAATAGCCACTGTGCAGCAACCTGAGGCCGAAAGAGACTGTGGGGATAGGGAAATGCTCAGAGGGCTCCATAATCCAGCGCTTTTGTTGCAAGAGTGGACAGGCTGCAAGAGGCTTTGACAGGGGTATTTTTGGCCAGGATGTTCCTTACCGCCAACTCAGATTTTGAGCCAATTGCCAGCTTTCGTGCTGTGGAGTAGTTGAGTAACTTGCCCCCTTCATTGGCTACTTCATTGGTCACTCAGCTGAGAGGAGCACATCCCCCTGAGGCGGTGACGTCAAGGGAGGCATTTCTTCCCCTGACATTGCTCCCCAGTAGCCCCCACTGCCATGTGTCAGACTCTCCTTTGGGAAAAGAGTCAGGGCTAGATACCCCCAGAGCGACCCCACTGCCTCTGCTGAAGAGGTTGTCACCTCCTCAGCATTAGAACCCTGCCCTATGGGTGCAGAGCTCAGGAAGGCCACGGAGCTCTGGGCAGACTCTGCATCCGCATGGAAGGAGCATCAGGATTTTGCCAACTACTGATAACTAATATGAAAGAGTATTATGACAATTTTGCATTAGGACTGCAGCCGACAATGACATTCATGGCTGAAACTGTTCTAATACTTGGTGTTATCTCTGCTGTTTCCAGAAATATACTGACCCTTCTGCTTTCACTTTAGCATCTGTGACAGTACCTTTTCTGCTATTTACCTTTAGGGCTGTATTTAACAAATGGGAGTGTTTTAGTGCTCCTGACAATAAGAGACAGATACCCATAGCTATCGTCAGTCTCCGACTGGGTAGCTGTCTGCGGTTCTGTGTTCAGCATACTGTTCATTTAGCATCAAGGTTACAGATCCCTGAACTTTATTTATTTAGGCCAAATGACTTCAATGGGAGCTGCAGCTACTTGGCACTTCTAAAAATCAGGCCATATTGAGGAGACTAAATATGGAACTAATACCTGAACTTTAGGCCTCCAACTTTGAAAATGTTAGCCTGACGTTTTAAATTTTGTTGGTGGATTTGGTGCTTATGGAAGGAAGAGACTGGCATCATTAGGTTATGCAGACATCATGCAGGCTTGCCCATGGGGCTTTGTGAATGACCTCAGACTTGACAGGTACGATACCAGATTTGTGGCAATTGCCTACTGGTTGTGCAATGAAGACACATTTCCACAGGGAACTGAATCGACACCAAACTCGTAGTAACATTTCTATAGTGCCTTCCACCTCAGGTTCTTAATGCACTTTACAAATACTGATTAATTTAGTCTAATAGGTTCTGTGGGAGTAGTGTAAGTATTCTCTTCATTTTACCGATAATCTCTCTTTGCCTCAGTTCATTCAAGGACCAAATTTTCAGGATGACCTCCTTTATGTGTATGCAGTTCCAGCTGAATCACTGAAACAAGAGTGAGTATCTCCATTTTAACTACCTAATTACAGGCACAAATCAGATAGCTAGAGCCCCAAGTGCAATTTGGCTTGTAGGTAAATGTGCAACTTGCCCAAGATCTCTCATAGACCTTCTGGGTGAGACAGAATCCAGACCCCTTGATTACAAGTCTACCTGCTAGCCCAAACTTCCTCCCCCTTCAATCATGTTTCTTACAATATTTTGTGAACCTACCCTTCAGAAGTGATATTAAACCTCTAGACTTCCTAGTGCTACTATTATTGAATGTGTAAAAACAATCTAAAACAAATTATTTTCATAGATTTTAACAGGTTTTAAAATTCACCTCCCCTTTTGGGGGGTTAATATTGATACTCACCCACACACAGAAACAGACACAACCTATTTTAAATAAATCTTTTTGAATGAAATCTGGAAAGAAGACAGGAGCTTCCACTTTTAACTTTTAAAAACAACCTCAATTTCCTCCCCAATTATGGCAACTACACAAAGGACCAATAAGACTCTCAGAAGATTTGTCTGAAATCCTCCAAGTCTATGACACTGGTTTCAAAGGAAACCACTGGTTTCCTTTCAAAAGCACTAGTCTGCAGCTGCCTGATAAAAGGCCACAACCCAGTACAAGGTAATCATTAGGCAGACATTATTATTATTTTGCTAATTAGTCAAAAATCATTGGATTTCCTGTGGCTTCTTCCCGCTGAGCAATCATTTGATCTTGCTTATGTTGACAAACATGCAAGTCACCAATTCTGCCTCATTTATCATTTGACAAGGACAATGTTTGCTTCTTCATGTGTGAAGAAGAGAAGCCTAAGAGTAGGAAAACAAGCAACAGGAATCAGACTATAACTAAAGCTCCTTTTCAGTTCAGCTACCACAGTGACAAACCCATAAAAAGAACAGTGTCTGCAATGCCATGGTTATGTGCTGTGGATGGTGTTAGTGCTGGATTCCTACAATCCACCTTAAGGAAGGATCCCATAAAATATGATGGAAATAATTGTAACTTTTACTAACCTGGAGCACTCAGTATTCCAAGGAAAAGAATTACTGCTACTATCCCCCAACTGCAACATGAAGTGACAATATAAACATGTGTAGTATGACTGTGACAGCTAAGAAAAAGCATTATGCATTCTGTAAAAGGAGGAAGCGCAAGTGCAAATTTGAATAATTCAGACCCCCAAAAATATAGTTTGTGAGGCAGTTAAAAATTCAAGGCAGCAGCTTACTATACAGAAATAGACATTTGAAGAAGGTGTGTGTTTGTCTTCATGTTTATTTCTAGTTGTTAGACATGATGAAAATGAAATGGCTGGTTTTAGATAGATATTTATCTTGCGGTAAAGCTGCTCTTTATGACGCTGGAGCTATTATAAAAAAATCCACTGTATACTCTGTACAGTAGAGTGTTTTACCAGGTAATGAAAATAATAGTAAGTATTGTATTTTTCTCAGCAAGTTACACTATGGTTTTCCAAACGCCTGCTTGAATGTATGTATTAAAGACATACTGCAGTTGTTTTATTTGGAAGTTCTACACAAGAACCTATTTTTCTTAATTCATTTTATGAATTATCATTAGCAGCCTGCCAGAACAAATATAAACAACAGAACCTTGCTCTGAACAAAGAGAAAAAATAAATAGGCAGGAATAAGAGAAAACAATTTAAAAGAAATCAGGCAATTAATCTTCCATACCAGATTCACTCAGAGGCAGACAACACTGACCGCACTATTGTCCTTTCATATATGATTTTAAACAGGGATGGGAAGCTGCTGAATTTCTATGACATTGACATCCGTGTCATCAAGGCTGCCTGGATGTCAAGCTTAGATGTCTTTAAGTTAAAGGGTTTTCATTAGCAAAGATAAATAAGTAAAAACATGAGCAGACAGGGATGTGTGCTGAAAGTAATGCATGTTACCATTTTTATGGGAAAAGTACAAATCTCTCATAATTAAGGATTATGTAAACATAGATTTAAGTGCACATTCACTCTTTTGCTAAACCATGTATTTTTCCAGGGAGATAACAGTGATTGTTCAGCTCTTTTATTTACATATAGTTTAAATTGGCTTTCAAAACTATAGTTCATGTGCTTAACAATACTGATTAGTTTGTGAAATTATTTGGTTTATTGTTTTTATTGGTGCTTAAAAATATTGCAAGTAGGATGAAGCACCACCTTCTCTCACTAAATCATTGTCACAGAGAATATTTAAGACTCAGTCTAGACATAACACTTAAGAAAGGGTCTGTGGAGAGATCATGGCCCATGGACGTTAATGGCAAAACTCCCATTGACTTCATTGTGGCCAGGATTTCATCTCTGAAAGTGCTCAGAGCCTATTGGCTTTAAGGAATTCTGTAAAGAAGGTCATTTTTACAGTCAAAAACTAATAAATTTGTGGTCTTAAGGAATTTTTCCTACAAAGTAAAATTTACTAAAGAATATCAGAGACCAAAAAAAAAAAAGTTTTTCTTTTTCATGCAGGACTCCCATCTGAGGTTACTGCAATTTCATGGATTTCCCACTGAGTGTATATGCCGAACTAGAGGAAAAAGTGCAAACATTTTATATAAACATTAAAATGAGTTTCTTTTGGTCATGTCTGTGAACCTTTTACATTCATTCTTAATACAAATGTTTGCAGAAAGTTAATTTCAAAGGTGAATGTGGAAGTATTTGTAGAAAGTGAATTTTAAATGTATATATTCAAGTACTTGTGCAGGAATGAATTGAACACAATCGATCTCTCAGAGAAACAGTATCGTATGATATACCTGACCAACCACTTTTATAGTCAATTATATTTAACAACTGAGTTGTGTCAGGAATTTTGTAACTTAACGTTTTTTGACTGGAAAATGCTAATTTGTCAAAAACAAGATTTTCTCAGGAAAGGATCCATTTAGATGAAATTCTCATTTCAATTTTTTTTTTGAAAAATAGTTTTAGAATTTTCCAGACAAAAAATTTTATTTGTTTGGTTCAAAATGACTTATTTTCAAATTTATTAGAGTGAGAAAAAGTTTCAAAAGTCAAAATCAAAACAAAAGGTTTTACAAATTACCCAAATGAAATTTCATTTGACCTGAATTGAATTTTTTTTTACTTGTCAGTTCATGAAAGTTTGAGATTTCGACTGTTCATCCTTATTTGAGACAGGAAAATCTTTTAAAATCTCAAAATTTTTCTGGGATGGGAAAACCATTTGCCACTCAGTTCTAATGTTAAATATTCACGGTGACTCCACAGACTAAAAAGTTCAAAATGACAATCAAATAATTTTGTAAAATGAATTAGCTCAAGCAAATAGCCATTTTTCATAGATATTCTGCTATCAAATATGTGAAACTATTCATTTCAAATTACTAGTTCAGTTCAGATAGTAAAAAGAGGAACATTGATTCAAAAACAAAAATTCCTCAAAAGGAGAACTAAATATGAGTAACATCCCTGAACCACAAAAAACCTAACGGCAGGTATGTTGTGCCTCACCCATGCAATGATTCACTTTCCTTTTCCTTTTTGTTGACTGTTTCAAAAGGAGGCATCATGCTATATGATTTGGTGAAAATATATATGAACTTCCTCTTGGATTTTTGTACACATCTGTAACCTGTTCTAAAATCCTCCATTTATTACTCCACTCCTGACTTTTTTTGTTTTACAATATGAAGAACAGCTATAAGCAGACTCCTCTATCATGTAATATGGTCATGTCAATCAACTAACACAAACTTTTGGGGCAGAAGTAACCATAACGAATGACATGCTGGAAACTGCTGTTCTGAAAACACTACAAAATGATGTGTCTAGGCATTTAGTGAAATTTTAAAACTCCATCAAATGGATATAAACTTTCAGTTTCTATTGTTAACACAGGCTAAACAAATCATACTTGATAGCATGGACAAACCCAGCAGGACCACAAAAGGCTGCATGGCCAAACCTGATCAGAGTAAACCTTCTAATGGAGCAAATTTCAGCGAGAACTCAAACCAGTTTAAAAGGAAATAGGAACCATCTACAATTATTTCAAAATAAATAACACAGATTTACTCCTACCGTATGGTTTTGCATCTATTTGATACTATTAGAGATACTGTGCAACATTCGCTTGGATTTAGATACGTTATTGAAACAAAAGAATTATGCATATGTATATTCTTGTAATGTTTACCATCAAAAAGTTAAATATGTAAACATAACTGTTGCATGATCAGTGAGAACTGACCACCACCTTGATAGCCTTATTTGTTTTGTAATTGGATTTTTGCTCTTTACACTTCATGCCAGGCTTCAAAGATAGTAGTTATCATACAGGACTGAGATTTCAAGACCTCTGGGTTCTCATCCGAGCACAGTACATGACTTCCTGGATGACTCTTGGGAAGTCGTTTAACCTTTCTGGGACCTATTTCAATGTAAATATATACCTATAAATATTCTGGGAGAAATCAAGAGGAGTTTTGCCAATGACATCAATGGGCCAGGATTTTGTTCTGTTTTTATATACATACCACGAGTGATATATAGTCGCTTGCGTCACACAGCATATAAAAACGAATTGTAAATATAATTGTTAGGGCACCTAGAGCTCTTTGCATGGATGGTGTTTTTTAATGGTTGTTTAAATGTAAAGAAATAAATATATCAAATTGCTCTATTACTTTTTCCTTGGTAATCCCCCAGAAATATTTTATTAGGATTTCAATAAAAATAAAGTCACAATACAGGCAACCCAGATTACAACCAGCAGTATGTCAGGTACTCCTTTTTTTTTTAAGGAACGTAAACTCCTACACCCCAGCTAATAATTTTGAGGTGGTCTAAGTGTCAGCAGCATCTAGTATAAAAATGTTTTGTCACTGAATCCGTGCATCAGGCTGCTCCTCTGTTCACACAGAGGTTAAATAGGATTCCTTTCCTTCTCTGTATCCTGTAAGCAGCACTCCCTGAGAGACACCTTTCATTGGTTGTTTCCATTGCCTGTTCTCTGGCATTGCTTAACCCTGCCTCCTTGTGTCTAACGTCAAAATCACATGCAGGGGAGATGAAGCAAGCTATCTGAATCAGCAGTCAGAAGGGGCAGCATACCAAGAGCAGCAAGGAAGAGGTGTCTGTGGATTTTTGCTTCCAATCATGCAGGTTCTGGGCCTCCTAAATCTTGATTCCATAGACCCGTAAAGGTAAAGAAGGAAGTTGCTATGCATGGGTAGTGTCCAACCCATAAGACTCCCATCCTTTTTGATATGCAGTGTAAGGCTGTATGTTTCTAAGCTTCCTCTCAATGGATGTATCATGCTTGTGTTATAGCACAAGTCAGAAGAACCCCCTTATCAAAATACTGTACTGATATTCAATTAATATTTTGTCTCATTTAACTGAACACCCACATCCTAAAGGCATCTAAAGTATTCCTACTATGAAACTTATTTATCTTTGTGTTATCTGAGACAAGAGATTGTCATCATATTAAATTCTATAGATTAGACAAAAATACCGCCTCACTTCCCCATATCTTTCTTTCTCCACCCTTTTACCAATAGCCCAGCAGTTATGATAAGCTTTTAAGAACACAGGAAGATCCTAAACTGCATTTCTGATCGGACAGAACAGAAGGATTCAGCAACTGCCACAAAATACAAACATATGTGCATGCATACACACGTAGGGTGACCAGACGTCCCGATTTTATTGGGACTGTCCCAATATTTACTTGTTTGTTCCGCGTCCCGACCGATGTTCAGTCGGGATGCAAGTTGTCCCAATATTTTGCCCTCCAGCACACAGGCGGAAGGGGCTTGCGCCCCCCAACCTGACTCCACCCCTCCCTTCCCAAATCCCTGCCCTGGCCCCACTCCCCAGCCCCACCCCCTCACTGCCCTATTGGATCCCTCCCCAAATCCCACCCTGGCCCTGTCTCTTCCCCAAGCACACTTCATTCCTCCTCCTCCCCCCTTCCTCCCAGGCTTGCGCTAATCAGCTGTATGGAGGCGCAAGCGCTGGAGGGCGAAGCAGGATGCGACAGCCAGCTCAGGGGAGGTGGAGGCAGAGTGAAGGTAAGCTGGTGTGGGGAGGCCGGGCGTGGAGCTGCTGGTGGTGCTCAGCCCCCATCAATTTTTCCTATGCTCCGGTGGCTTTTTTTTTTTTTTGCTTTTGTTTTTGACTCTGCCACCAGCTCTTGGGTTTTTGTTGTTGTTGTTGCTGCTCCACCGGCACCCTCTCCCCCTCTCCGCATCCTGATATTTCACGTCTCTCATCTGCTCACCCTATAAACACACCTCCCTATGTATGTGTGTGTGTGTGTGTGTGTGTGTGTGTGTGTGTGTGTGTGTGTGTGTGTGTGTGTGTGAGAGAAGATTTTTTTAGATAACTGATAACTGGCTAAGTATTTTTCCCACAGCTATTTTTTTTAAACGATCTCTAAGGGAAGCCAGTACTTGACATACCCTCTAAGCTGTACAGCTGGACTTTGTATATATCCAGAAAAGCTAAAATGATTCCACTGCAGTGGAGCAACAGAGTGCTTGAAACACGTCCAGATCTAGTGAGCAGCCATGATTGGTCCAACTGATCACTGCAGTCGCTCGATATTACATAAAAGATTGGTGCTGAGGTACATGGACTGGAAGATAATCAGAGTTTTTCTGACATGGCCTCTTCAATCATTCAGAAAGGAAAATTTGAAAATGATTTTGTTTCTGTGCTAAACTGCAGCCCCAGTTGATGCTATACTGCAGCCCCAGTTGATGCTCTGTGTGTGTTAAATCACTTTAGGTACTTCACAAATATTTCAGACTGCCTTTACTTTGAGACTGATTCTAAGTCATCGCACCAAAACCTGACCAGGAGCTAACAGCAGGCTCACAACCTGTCACAATCTGTGAAGGGGACACTGGTTTCCTTCTAGTCTTGGATTTCCCAAATAATGCCCCTGTGGGAAGCTAACTATCATAATGAAAGACAGGGAACAAGCTCAACTTAGTCCTGATCGTACACAAACTGAGATGAGGAAATGATAATTGGCAGAGCACCAGACAGATATACAAGGTTGTGAAGATCTTACAGTCTGACAACAAACAAAAGATGTCCGTGGGGATAGGGCGCAATGGAAAGCAATAGTAAGCACGCATCTTTTTAGTCCCACATTTTTGTATACGTACTTTATTTTTAGCTGCATCTTTTCAGTAGATTAAGGGGAATAAAGACTCGCAGGTCACTCTTCCTCAAAAAACAAGAAGTAAAATCTTGTAACAAGATGAGGATGAAAGACAGCATTTCTTGTGACCAATGTAACCTGGTCATTCATAAGGGTCCACAATGAGTGCAACATGACCTTGAGGTGTCACACAATTTTGACAAATAGAGGACAGATACCCTCACTTGGAGGAGCTGTTGTGATTTTGCGTAGGTTCAGTTTAATCCAAACAGTCTTCATCTGAAAGCAGAGCACTTGCTAGCACTGTGATGTGTGATGGCATTGGTTGTGTTTGCTGAAAAAGAACTGTACCATTGGGTGTTACCGATATATTATTAGAAGCCAAGAGGCAGATTTTCCAAGGCACAAAGGGCAATCTGATGCCCAATTCCTATTGAAAGTCAATGGGAATTGGGAATCTACCTCCCATTAGAAGCAGCAAAGAATCCTGTGGCACCTTATAGACTAACAGATGTTTTGCAGCATGAGCTTTCGTGGGTGAATACCCACTTCTTCGGATGCAAACAGACTAACACGGCTACCCCTCTGATACCTCCCATTAGTTCCTTCCAAAACTCTCCTGGAGTCTATGGTATCTCACCACCTCTCTCAGTAGACTCTACAAGGCTCTTACCGAAAAGGAGCAGTTTCCCATTACCATTTTCTGGTCCTGTTTGTGAGTTATGAACTAGGCCATTGTAGTCCTGCATGCTCTACTTCAGCTACGTCATGTAAACTGACCAGTAGCCAGGGCCGGCCTTACCATGAGGTGAACTGGGGCCTCAGGTGCCAGACTGTGGGGGGCACCACTAGGACCCAGGGTGTAGAAAATTGTGTCTGCTGCTGGTGCATATGTATTCTCTCTGCTCTAGATGCACAGAGATGGTGGAGTGCTGTGCTGGAGGAAGGAGGGCACAAGAGACATAACAGGCAGGCAGGAGAAAAGGTGAGAGGGAATAACAGAAAGCAGCAGGAGCTGCAGGGAGAGAGAGGAGGAGGAGACTCTTATGTACCTCTCTAGCACCCACAGGAACCTGGACTGATTAACACCAGCTTCTCAGGGAGCTTCCTGTTTCCTGCTGCTTCCCTGAACCCACTTGAGGAGAACAGGCAGTCAGCTGAAGTAGTAGGAGCCAGTTAGCCCCTTAAGATGCTGATATCTTCCCTCACTCAGGCCCTGTTACCAGCCTGCTTATTTGTCCCCTTCAATTGCGTGTTGAGCGCCACTATAGCTGGCACAGAACAACAGTCATGAGTGAAAGAAGAAAACGTCCCTCTGGGGCAGCATTTCTATCTCAGGAGGAAGGAGCTCTCCTGAGATACATAGACACAAATGTTCATTGTGAGTCTTCTGGCCCCAGTGAGGATGTGAGTGGTGATGAGATGCCTGATCTTCCAGTTAGTCAGAGTGCAGGTGACCTGGCAGCTACTGCAGCATCCATATCTCCATCTCAAATGGATGTAACTATGCACATTCCTGAAGAAAAGTGTAGATCAGAGAAGAGTGTGGCGGAGCCGCAAGAAACAGCTGCTGCTGAGTTTAGTTCCTTAAGTCTATTTGATCCACGATTGTGGACCCACTTCAGAAGTAGCCTGAGGGACTTCCTTGTACTGCATGGGCCACAGCAAGTGAAAAACGTCATGTTCCCCAAAGACAATGAAAATAGAAGTTTACCTCCAACACATTACTGGTGTGAAATCCCCAATGGCGACAAAGTGGAGAGGCCATGGCTTATGTTCTCAAAAACCCAGAATGCTGCATACTGTTTTTGTTGCAAACTCTCCCAGTCTAATGTTCCAGCCACATTGGGTTCTACAGGAACAAAGGACTGGAGAAATCTGGCATGCCAGGAGAAGGCAGCAAATCACCTGAGAGCATTCCATAGGTGGAAAGAGCTTGAGATGAGACTAAGCTTAAAGGCCACCATAGATGATCAGCATCAAGAGAAGATTCCATCAGAATCACGTTACTGGCAAAATGTTCTTAAAAGGCTCATTGCCATTGTGAGAATGCTTGCTACTGTGGAAGCAGGGAAAGAATTAACAAGGATTTGAAGGGATCTTAATGCATGTCAGTTAGTTAGCATGAGTTAGGCTAACTATGACCCTAATGACGTGAGACTTGAAGAAGCAAAGTTAGTGTAAGGCAGAGGAACGAACTGTGTAAAAAGTTATTACGACCTTGCACTGATAACCAAATATGCAGGCTTGCTTTTTCTAGTAGTGAGACAAATAAGATAGCAGAAAGGCTTATGTATAAACAAAATGCAATTGTTTCTCTTTACTGTCTGTATTATTGCTAGTTATTGTCTGTAACAAAAGTATAAAGGCTTGCTGTAATTGTTTACCAATTGAGAGAGACCTGTCCGGGACAGGGGCGACCCTGTTTCCTAGGACACTCCCTCCCTCTATTGTAATTACTAGAGAAAGAATAAAGTATTTGATTTTGCTGCACCCAAACAGAAAGCGAGAACTGAGTTTTTCTCCGACACTACCCAAAACCTAGCACTGCATGGCACTTCAGATCAGCTGTATGTGCCAAACAATGGAAACTTCCTTAAAACTGTGAAGCTGATGGCTGAGTATGATGCTGTAATCCAAGAGCATCTAAGAAGAGTCACCATCCAAGAAATGTACACACACCACTACCTTGGAACAGCAATTCAAAATGAGATCATACAGATACTGGCAACAAAAGTCAAACAGAAGATTGTGGCAGATCTGAAATCAGCAAGATATTATTCTGTTATTCTGGACTGCACACCTGACATCAGCCATATGGAACAAATGACGTTAATGGTGTGTTTTGTAACAATAGAACCTAGTGAAAATGTCCCTGCAATGGTGACTGTCAGAGAGCATTTTCTATAATGTATTGACATTGATGATACTATAGGAGCTGGTATGACAAATGTGCTTCTTAAAAAGCTGGAAGATATGGGAATTGCGATAGCTGACATGGGAGGTCAGGGCTACGATAATGGTGCCAACATGAGAGGAAAGAACAGAGGAGTGCAGACACAGATCCGAGAGTCAAACCCTCAAGCTTTTTTTGTCCCATGCAGTTCTCATTCATTGAACTTGGTGGTCGGTGATGCAGCATCAGCTTCTAGTGAGGCTGCTGAATTTTTTAATATAATTCAAAACATCTATGTATTTTTTTCTGCATCAACTGATTGACGGCAAATTTTGAAGGAACATCTGGAACATCCTCTCTGACACTGAAACCACTGAGTGCCGCATGATGGGAAAGTTGAGTGGAGGCAATAAAGCCTATCAAACACCAAATTGGGAAGATAGATGATACCATAGTTGCCATTATGGAGGATAATGCTATGACAGGAACTTTTCGTGGGAGAATAGTGACAAAGGGAAATGGAATCACCAGAAACATACATAACTTCAAATTTCTGTGTGGCTTAGTGTTGCGGCATGACATACTGTTTGAAATAAATGTTGTAAGCACAAGACTCCAAGGTGTTGACCTTGATATATCTGGAGCAATGGTACAACTGGACAAAGCAAAGTCATACCTACAGTCTTACCGGTCAGATGAGGTATTTCAAAATGTTCTGAAGAGTGCACAGAAGTTGGCAGAGGAACTTCACACTGAAGCTATTTTCCCACCCATTCAAGAATACAAGAGTCTCCAAAGAAGAAGACATTTTGATTACGAGGCACGGGATAATCCCATAAGAGACCCCAACAACAATTCAAAGTTGAATTCTTTAACCAGGTGCTAGATTGTGCAATACAGTCAGTCAGTTGAAGAACATTTCATGCAGCTCAAGGAACACAGCAGTATATTTGGGATGTTGTATGATATTCCAAAACTCCCAACTATACCTGAAGAAGACCTACACCACCAGTGCAGGGCACTATAGACAAAGTTGACACATGATGACATGCGCAATATTGAGGCGATTTAGGTGATGAACTGAAAGCCCTTTCAAGATACATTTCAGCAGGATCAACTCCAAAGGCTGTTCTGGAATATATGTGCACAAATAAGATGACCACCCTCTTTCCAAATGCTTTTGATGCTCAGCGCATACTTCTAACACATCCTGTAACAGTTGCCAGTGGAGAACGCAGCTTCTCCAAGCTGAAGTTCATAAACACACATCTATGCTCCACAATGACACAAGAGAGGCTGGTTGGCCTTGCAACCATCTCAATAAAGTATGAGTTGGCCCAGACTGTGGACCTTCAGTAGGAAGCAGTTCAAATGTTTGCAACCAAGAAGGTACAGAAAGCACCACTCTGATTATTCAAACAGATAAAAATCCCAGTGTTTTTACTATGCAGACAAGAAAAGTTACATTTGCTGTACTTAAAGTTTTTGAACAAGGCATTTTAAGTCGTTCGTTCCCCTTTATTGGGGTAGGTATCAAAGCAGTACCATGAGAGGAGTAGCACAGGAAGAAGGCAGAATTGAGACCTTTCAAAGTTTTGGCCCAAGTGAGGGGGCCTGAGGGTGTCATTTGAGCTCCCCGCCTCAGGTGCCAAAATGTTGTGGGCCTGCCCTGTCAGTAGCACCCTCTGACCAACTGCATCAAAAGCTGCAGGGACAGGTCAAGCAATACAAGTTTTGAGATATAGCCTTTATTCATTAACATAGGGAAGGTCATCCTAATGCTACTAGGGCTGTCTCTGTGCCATGAACCCGTCTAAAGATTGAATGAAAAAGGTCTAAGATGTCACATATTGCTGTACCTTGGCTGATGCTATTTTATCACTGATTTTGCTCAGGAAGGAAAAATTGGGTCAATCCTGCAACCTGTACTCATGTGGGTATTTCTTATTCACCCAAGTAGTAGCATTAAGGTCAATGGGACTACCTGCATGGATCCAGTATGTGGTCCTCTCTTCCCCGTTCTGTTCTCAAGGCCTCTGTCTGGTATAATACACACAGAGAATGAACTGTGAAGGTGACCCTTTGTGTGGTCTAGTCAGATTTTCAATTGACTCAAAAGAAAGGTCTTGCTAAAGACACTGCAAGAGATTTCAGCTCTGCCTGCAATGCCCCTCATGAGTTTAGTTCACATCACTTTGTTCATTAGATTCATTAAAACAACAAGTTGAAATTTACAACTGTCTGTGAATCTACCTGAGAGGCTAAGGGTACGTCTACACTATGGGATTATTCCGATTTTACATAAACCGGTTTAGTAAAACAGATTGTATAAAATCGAGTGCATGTGGCCACACTAAGCACATTAATTCGGTGGTGTGCGTCCATGGTCCGAGGCTAGCATCGATTTCTGGAGCGTTGCACTGTGGGTAGCTATTCCGTAGCTATCCCATAGTTCCCGCAGTCTCCCCCACCCCTTGGAATTCTGGGTTGAGATACCAGTGCCTGATGGGGCAAAAATCGCGGGTGGTTCTGGGTAAATGTCGTCAGTCACTCCTTCCTCTGGGAAAGCAATGGCAGACAATCATTTTGCGCCCTTTTTCCCTGGATTGCCCTGGCAGATGCCATAGCATGGCAACCATGGAGCCTGTTTTGCCTTTTGTCACTGTAACCGTATGTGTACTAGATGCCGCTGACAGAGGCGATTCAGCAGCGCTACACAGCAGCATTCATTTGCTTTTGCATGATAGCAGAGATGGTTATCAGCCGTTCTGTACCATCTGCTTCCATTGTAAATTGACAATGAGATGATGGTTACCAGTCCTTCTGTACTGTACTCTCTGCTGCTATCGTGGGTGCCCCTGGCTGAGGTCGGCCAGGGGCGCAAAAGACAAAAATGGGAATGACTCCCCGAGTCAATCCCTCCTTTATGGTATCTAAAAATAGAATCAGTCCTGCCTAGAGTATGGGGCAAGTGTATTAGAGAACCAGTGTATCAGAGAACCAGAAAGCACAGCCGCTCCATGTCAGATCCTGCAGAAATGATGAGCTGCATGCCATTCACAGGGGGTGCCCCTGCAACAACCCCACCTGTTGCTTCCCTCCTCCCCCAGCCTTCCTGGGCTACCGTTGCAGTGTCCCCCCATTTGTGTGATGAAGTAATAAAGAATGCAGGAATAAGAAACAGTGACTTGTTAGTGAGATAAAATGAGGGGAAGGCAGCCTCCAGTTGCTATGATAGTCCAGACAGGACATTAAGCAGTGTGGGGGAGAGGAGCCCAGCATCCCGCTGCTATGATAGTCCAGGCAGAACAGAATCTTTTCTTTACACATGAAGGGTGGGGGCTGATGGAGCTCAGCCCCCTGTTGCTATGATGAAGACAGTTACCAGCCGTTCTGTACCATCTACTGGGAAGTAGTAGCACTCATAGGCTGATGATGAAGACGGATACCAGTCCTTCTGTACTGCACCATCTGCCACAAGGCTGCTGCTGATGATGGATATCAGTCATATTGTACCATCAGCCACCAAGGAGGGGGGGCGAGGATGCTACAGTTCACTGCTGCAGCATCGCGTCTACCAGCAGCAGCATTCAGTACACATAGGGTGACATTTAAAAGAGTCAAGAGATGATTTTTTTCCCTTTTCCTTCTGGGGGTGGGGGTGGGGGGGTAAACTGACGAGCTATGCCCTGAACCACCCCGGACATTGTGTTTGACCCTACAGGCATTTGGAGCTCAGCCAAGAATGCAAATGCTTTTTGGAGACTGCAGGAACTGTGGGATAGCTTGAGTCCTCAGTCCCCCCTCCCTCCCTCCATGAGCGTCCATTTGATTCTTTGGCTTTCCGTTACGCTTGTCACGCAGCAGTGTGCTGAGTCCCTGCTGTGGCCTCTGTCTGGAGATTTTTTTAAAATGCTTTGGAATTTCGTCTGCTGTAACGGAGCTCTGATAGAACAGATTTGCCTGCCCATACAGCGATCACATCCATACGGTCCATGCTGGAGCTCTTTTTGGATTTGGGACTGCATCGCCACCCGTGCTGATCAGAGCTCCATGCTGGGCAAAACAGAAAATGATATTCAAAAGTTCGCGGGTCTTTTCCTGTCTACCTGGCCACTGCATCCGAGTTCAGATTGCTGTCCAGAGCGGGCACAGTGGTGCACTGTGGGATACTGCCCGGAGGCCAATACCGTCGATTTGCGGCCACACTAACCCTAATCCGATATGGTAATACCGATATTAGCGCTACTCCTCTCGTTGGGGAGGAGTACAGAAACCGGTTTAAAGAGCCTTTATATCGATATAATGGGCCTCTTAGTGTGGACGAGTGCGGCGTTAAATCGGTTTAACGCTCCTAAAATCGGTTTAAACGCGTAGTGTAGACCAGGCCTAAGACTTGAGCATAATAAAGAAGGAGCAGTTCTGTTCTCTTGATAGGCCTGGGCGTAGTCCCATTAGTGTAATGGAGCTACTGTATTTGGAGAAACAGGGAACAATTTTCAAATCGGGATGCCTAAAATTCAGATCTCTCAATCTCTACCCACTTTAGGCACTACATTAAATACGGCCTTGTGTGTCTAAAATATGGTTTTAAGTACCTAACTTTAGTCAAACCAGTTTGAAAATTGAGTCCAAGAGGACATTATAACCCTAAGAGAAGAGTAAATGCCCTACAGAGGACTTTTAATGTCTTAAAAAGACTTTTGTTAAAGCCTCAATTGACTCGAATGACACTTTCTCTACACTTGCGTGATAAGCATGCTGACAAATGCGTAATTGGAAAATAAGGGGGAGAGCTAGGTTTCCCTCATTCCTTGAGCAAATTCAACAAAGCCGTTTCTCTTTTTCATAATTTCATAAATGGTGTTTCTGTATATGTTCAAATTAGACAGAAGATAAACAGTGAACAGCTGTAATTATAACTACCATACACAAAAGAACAAGCCGTCATTTAGCGTTTTACCAAATACACCTTCTAACTGTACACTTGGGGTCAGATTCACCACAGCCTTGCACTTCATGTACTCACTTACATGTGTGCAGAGTGGGTATAAACGCCTACCCAGTCAGCATGGTGGTGTTTTAAACCCATGCCTTACAACTGCAAATGTCTGCACAAGGCTCAAAGTGGTGGATAATCAGGCCCTTTGTTTTAACTCATGATAGCTAGCATGGTTTGTTACTGCAGCAAAACTGATCAACTGATTTTTGGGTCAGTGCACAGTCACTGCTTAAAAATGCAAGTGAGAAGGTAATCCCAGCATATGGAGTCAATTCAGTACATTTTATGACTATAGTAGGCACAGAGTAGATATGAATGTAAAAAGTGCATGGTTTGTCAGAGAACCACAATTAGACACATGTTCAAAAGATTAGAACCCCAACTGAGGGTTGTAATCTCTTTCCTGATGTTTCAGTCATGTTAGGGGAAAGGACAGCATCAAAGGACAGCATCAAAAGCTGATTTCATTCAACCACACTCACCTCTGTACCAACTTGAATGAATTCTGCTGCAAAGTTTGCCAACAAGAAGCTGACATGTAAGACAAAACTCTAAGAAAATCGATGCAAAATACTTGCTTCTAAGACCTAAGAAAAGACAAACTTACTCAGTGTATTATGTACCTTTAACACGGTGTAGTGTTGTAAACCTAGGAGCCAGGGGAATAAACAACTCTTATTGTGCATAATATTCTTTTATATACCAGCAGGCAGCACAAATCATTTCCTTCACTGCTGCTCAATTCCCAGTGATTCTACCTCTCTCTTCTATATTCATTTCTGCACCAGACTCATGCCCTTAAATGCTATGCTGTGGTCAGTTACTTGAATGTCCCTTCCTGGGCTGCAAAAGGTGATGCTTACAAATGAATCAATTGTCCCAGTAGGCAAAGATATCCTGGTGGGACATATGATCAACCCTAAAGACATGGCTGCAGCATAAAGTATTTTATACTTTACATAAAATTCTGTCACACAGATTTTTTTTTCATTTTTAAACTGAATGTTTTGGTGGAAAGATAACAGATGGATGTTGATGTCAGAATCAGAGTAGGTCCAGAATGTATCTTGCAGTGTTCTACAACACAATGAGAAATGCTGCCACCCCTACAATATAGATGGTACTTTCCCATATTATGGTCCCCACCCTACCAAAGGAAGTCAGCCCCAAACTCATAAGGCCATGCCCCTCACAAACTAATCTCATAAATCTCTGTCACGGGGATGGTCAGTGTTTTATTCAGTCTTGTAAGTAACAATTCCTCCATGTCCTCCTCAGATAAGAACTCTTCTGTAAGTTGAACGCCATTTACCAAATCTCCCTGTTATTTGACATAGGTCATTCATAGTTAGACTCATAGACACATAAATGCCTGGGTCTTTTAAAACCAGAAATTGAAGCTTGATCTACTTCAGATAAAAGGTTTCATCAGTTACAAACAGATATGGTATCCAGCTTCTCAGTTTTAGCTAAAAGTTAAAGCATATTCTATCTTTGACTTTCATACAAGAATTCACATTGATATCAGTGACAGTTGTGGATGCCAATCAAGAGTTTCAGATGTTTGTACGAAAATGTTTTCTGCATCTGACCTACCTGTATGTAAAGTATGTTCAGATATTACAATGATGGGTGAGGTGACTTATAAATACCAACAGTAAAGATAATACAGTATTAATCAAAAATATATTTATCTATACTTATAAAAACATGTTTAGGTGACAGTTCTATGGTCTGGGTGCCGACCATACACATTAAAATACACAGTGTAAAGAATGATATTATATATATGGACTACTCGTCCTATCTTGATACCACCAGGAAATATCGATCCATTCCTTCAGACCATTTTGAATGTGCATTCACGTCAATGGGTTTATCCATGTGAAAAAAAAAGGATAGGATCAGTGCCACCATAACAATAATAAAATACAGCCAAATCCCTCCAGCCTTCATCTCATCCCTTCCCCAGAAGTCTGAGAGGGGTTGGAGTAAGTAGGGACAGAAGGAGGGAGATAAAATGCCTTGAATTGAATCTGGAAGCTTGTTAGCAGCCAGTGTAGATCCTGGAGTATTAGTGTAATGTGCTCTTGATGTGTAACTCCACTTAAGTATCTCACTGTGCCCTAGCTTCAGTTTCTGAGCGATCTCAAGGTGTAGTCCTATGTATACTACAAACACAGAAATGTAATCCAATTGGGATAAAGTCCAGACCAGGAAGAATAGATTTCATTCTTGTCACCAGGTGCATATTGAGAAAAACATTTGTGGCCAGGAACAGCCCAGGATATAACAACACAGCTAAGTTGCACACCTTTGTTACAAATGTCAGACACGCTCCTTCAGCCAGGAGCACCAATGTAAGTTCTGCCAATTCTGCCAGCTGCTTTCCCCAACCGAGCATTATCTCAGTCTTGTCCTGATTAAGGCACAGCCAGCTAGTGCTCAAACTCCCTAAATTCACATAGACACTGGGTTATTCATGCTAGTAGGCCAGGTCAGATATGATAGAGACATCCCTTTGGTTAAACATGAAAAAGAGAGAGAGAGAGGAATAAATTCTTGAACAGACAGACTGTCTTTAATAAGAAGCTTCTAGCATCAGGCAACACAGGAGCAGTCTCACTGACATTTTAGTTTAAATCTCAAATACTACAGATCAAGGACTTAATTCATTAACACTTGACAATCTGGCACTGATTGGAACACAACATTTACTGATTTTTCTTTTTTTTAAATTCCAATTCTCTGCAAAAGTTTTGTCTTGCTAGGAGTACAATTACTCCATTTCTTTCCTTACCTCTGATTGCATACGGACCAAGCCTTGTAGAGAACTCAGAGGCATTCTTAGAAATTGCACTGGAACAAGAATCCAAGAGGAGGATATTTAACGGATTATAATCTTGTGTAAATCACTTAATCCCATGCCTCAGTGTCCCATCTGTATACTACATTTCTTACACTTCTTCTATTTTATCCATTTACACTAAATTCTTTGGGACAAGGACTAAACTCCTACTAAGTGTTTGTTTAATATGTAACACAATGGGATTTTGATCTTGGTTGCAGATTCTAGGCATCACCATAATATAATTACTTCTGTATATTTTCTTTTTTTAAAGTTTAAACATAATTTTAAATGGAATACAAATGACAATGTCACTCAGCTAAATGAAAATGTACATAATGCTACTGTATAAGACATGAGATCTTTCACTTTCAAAGATTAAGTCATTCATTCATCCACTATCTTTGGTACCCAGCAAGGATTTCCTATATAATTAGGCAAAATTCTTCCCAATGGCTTCCAGGAATAATGAATAGCTAAAGGCTGATGTTCCTTTCCTACAGAAGCCAAGATTTTCAAAATTAAGACCCTACATAAAGGGTTCCTAAATCCTGAATTAAGTTCCTGAAGAAGTAGACTTATTTTCAAAAGTGCTGAGCACCCAGCAGTTCCAATGATCCCAATGGGGTTATGGGGTCTTCACTCCACACTCAAGCAGTGAATGTAGGCAGCGCCACAATAACATAGGAATGACCATACTGGTTCAGATCAATGATCCATCTAGCACAGTATCCTGTGCTTTAGAGGGAGTACACAGAACAGGGAAATTAATTGAGTGATATATCCTGTCTTCCAGTTCCAGCTTCGGGCACTCAGAGGTTTACGGACACCCAGAGCCAGGAGTTGTATCCCTGACCATCTTGGCTAATAGCCATTGACGGACCTAACCTCCATGAACTTATCTAATTATTTTTTGAACGCAGTTATACTTTTGGTCTTCACAGCATCCCCTGGCAACAAGTTCCACAGGTTGACTGTGTGTCATGTGAAAGTGTACTTACTTATGTTTGTTTTAAACCGGCTGCATATTAATTTCTGTGTACGACCCCTGGTTCATGTGTTACATGAATGGGCAAATAACGCTTCCTTGTTCTCTTTCTCCACACCTCCATTCATGATTTTATAGACCTCTATCATATCGCTCCTCAGTTGTCTCTTTTCCAAGCAGAACAATCCCAGTCTTTTTAAACTCAATTCATATGGCAGCTTTCCAAACCCCTGATCATTTTTGTTGCCCTTCTCTGTACTTTTTCCAATTCTAATGTATCTTTTTTGAGATGAGGGAAAAGAGAACTAAATGCAGTATTCAACATATGGGCTTACCATGGATTTATATAGTAGAATTATAATATGTTCTATTATTTATCCCTTTCCAAATGGTTCCTAACATTGTTAGGTGTTTTGTTTTTTTCACTGCCACTGCACATTGAAGTTTTCAGAGAACCCACAATGTCTCCAAGATCTCTTTCTTAAGTGGTAACAGCTAATTTAGACCCCATCGTTTTGTCTGCATAGTTTGGATTGTTTTTTCCAATGTGCATTACTTTGCATTTATCGACATTGAACTTTATCCGCCATTTTGTTGCCCAGTCATCCAGTTTTGTGGGATCCCTTTGTAATTATTCACAGTCTGCTTTGGACTTAACTATCTTGAGTAATTTTGTCTCATTTGTAACCTTTGCCACCTCACTGTTTACCCCTTTTTCGAGATCATTTATGAATATCTTGAACAGCACCGGTCCCAGTACAGATCCTTGCAGGATCCCGCTGTTTACCTCTCTCCACTGTGAAAACTGACTGTTTATTCCTACCCTGCATATCCTACCAATTACTGATCCATGAGAGGTCAAGGGGATGGTACCACCAGGAACATGGGCTGCTTCAGTCATTTATATCAGTGTGGGTCCTAAATTGTTCATATGATTAAGGCCTGGATTAATTTAATCCAGCCACTATCAGATTTCATTTTTGTTCATCTCTGTGCTTTGTATGCACAAGAAAGGCTGCTTTTGAAAGGGTTACAGGCCAATTTTGCCAACCTAAGTAGTTTATGTAGTTTGGATAAGCAGGGCTGACTCTAGGCACCAGCGTTCCAAGTATGTGCTTGGGGCAGCACTTTTCAAGGGGCGGCACTCCAGCCCTTCGGGGGCAGCCCTTTTTGCTTTGGTGCTCTGGTTGAGTTTGGTTTTGGGTTTTTTTTTGCTTGAGCTAAAAAGAAAGCTAAAATCTTGATGATATATGAGCAGCATTATTGAAGTAAAAGGATTTGGATCGGCATACAAGAAAAGACAATTTGACCCAGGTTCCTCAAGCTTTTGAGGTTCACACATTGCTAATTGAAATATTGAGGCAAAATGGGGTGAATTAGTGACAAAAGTGGAAGCACTGATTAAAATGCTTTGCTTCTGACAGTTTGTGTCAGACCATTAGCATTGCTTTATCATTTTTATATGTAGATTCTTGTTTTCAAAGGAGAGCTTAAGAAAAAAACTAATAGAAAACATGTGGTATGATGACATGGTGCTATCATCCACAGAACATTAACACAATAAACTGCAAAGGCCCACTCACTAATACATCACTGTGGATTTGAAAAATCAATACTATTTATGAAATACACGTCTGAACCCCAGCCATATATCTTTCTTACTATATCTTATGTGCCACAATGTAGTCCTATGGTGGTTTTGCTGTAGAGAGGCTAGGGAATTCTACAAGCTTTCACACATTGAGTTTCATCCCATTCATCCCACTGGGAGTGGCAAAGGGGGAGTTTTGCCCCTGCCATGTAAAACATACAGGGGTATGGTACTCTTGACATGCAGATGATCCAAGATTAATGCAAATATAAGGACACCCCCAAGGGGAATGAACCTCTGCCATTCCCCTGTTTCCACGGAGTAGAGCTTCAGCCAGTGCTGTGCCACGTGTTCCCTACTCGTGGCTGTATTAGATGGAGGGAGAAAGAGAAGGAATAATTTGCAGCATGGAAAGGGATTTATCGCTGATCGGACTAGCATCAGAAATCCAGCCAGACCCCAAAGAGGCATGCTGCATATATACTCTGTCTCTGTCTGCTGAAGCTGCAGACCATCAGCATCAGACAGGGGCTTCTGTAGGGTCTGAGGTCTGGGAGGAGAATACATCAAAAATATTGCTGTCCCCTTTCCCACTAAAAGCTTAGCTCTTTTTCTTGCCACAATTTCTACCCTGCACATTCCCCAAGTCTATTGATTTTCAAATTTCTTATTATTTCCTTCAAAAATCAGTAAAGACCGACCCCACACATAAGATTCAACATAACAATGACCTCTTCCACCGCCACCCACATCAGCTTGTTTCCTTTATTAGCTAATATTACAGGCATTCCAGGTTTTGCATAATGTACCATTTTATAGAGCAATTAGGAGAAACCTGGGCTATAGTGCATCTCTGGCTATACTGTATTTCTAAAGTCCATTAATCTTCTTAGTCATCCACCCTTTCTTTCAGTGAAAAGCTCCTAGGTCATCAAACATTCTTCCTACTGACTCAATGCATTATACAATATATTGCTTTCTCCAAGGGAATTGTTATTTCTGCAACTCATTCCCAACAGTGGGAGCTGCATCCATGCAATGCACTTGTTTTTTTTCCCCCCACTGAAAGCATCATTTGTATGAATATCCTTATATTTACTTACCAAATGTTACATCATGAAAAATATACAGATTTTAGAAGGTCGCTATAGAGGAACGCTCCAGTTTTGTGATGCAGAATGTTTCAGTGACCTAACTAAAAAGAGGATTCGATTTTAGTACACAACAAAATCCCATAATGAATTTTGTGAAATATATTCAATCAAGTCACACATTGCCTAGAAGGGCTCAGAAAGGATACAGATTATATACGCATGTCCAGATCTCATCACTCAGATGTCCATTCACTTTTCTGTATGCACACGTAAAGCACTTACATGATATGCACACCAGGGGAGAAGAGTATTCTCAAAGTATAACTTAAATCGTGAGATTGTAGACAAAATTCTCTCTTCCAAGCTAAACAGCAGAACTCTATCACATGTGGAACAAGCACTAGCTATGAAATAATCTGCACTGCAGATAAGGGATCTGCAGTGTGAATCGAAGAATAAATGTTGTTCTCATTTACTCTATTTGCCATTCTTTTTAAAAAAAATAACATAAGCTTTCTTTTCTTGATGCAAACTTTGGACCTGAGCTTTCAATCTCTATATTACACAATTCTCTTGAATCTGTGGGAGTTTTGAGTAGTTCAGACAGCAGTACTGGCCTATGCTGCATGTCTGTATTACATTTTAACAGCATATCATTTAAAAATTGGTTGCTTTTAAATTTACCTCAATGTGTTCCCAGATCTTTTGCAAAACCAGTGTGCATTTCCACAGGCATTTCACAATGCAAATATACTGCATCCAGTACAGCCTATGCAGACTACATCAGCATCAAGGATATTAGAGGTGGACAAGATCTATTCGACCATTAGTCAATCTGCCTGACATTACAGGATTGATCCCTACATTATATTTTCACCATTTAAATATCCCACACAATGGATTTCCACTACTTCATAGAATCATAGAACTTAAGATCAGAAGGGACCATTATGATCATCTACTCTGACCTCCCGCAAGATGCAGGCCACAAAAGCTGACCCACCCACTCCTGAAATAATTCTCTCCCTTGACTCAGCTGTTGAAGTCCCCAAATCCTGATTTAAAAAGACTTCAAGTAGCAGATAATCCTCCAGCAAGCGACCCCTGCCCCATGCTGCGGAGGAAGGCGAAAAACCTCCAGGGCCACTGCCAATCTACCCTGGAGGAAAATTCCTTCCCGACCCCAAATATGGTGATCAGCTGAACCCCGAGCATGCGGGCAAGACTCTCCAGCCAGACACTCAGGAAAAAGACTTTCAATATCCCAACATTGACCCTCGGTACTAATTACCAGTGGTCGCACGTTATTGACCTATTGACTAAATCACATTATCCTATCAAACCATTCCCTCCATAAACTTATCAAGCTTAATCTTAAAGCCAGAGAGGTCCTTCGCCCCCACTGTTTCCCTCGGTAGGCTGTTCCAGAATTTCACTCCCCTGATGGTTAGAAACCTTCGCCTAATTTCAAGCCTAAACTTCCCGACTGCCAATTTATATCCATTTGTTCTCGTGTCCACATTAGTACTGAGCTGAAATAATTCCTCTCCCTCCCTGGTATTTATCCCTCTGATATATTTAAAGAGAGCAATCATATCTCCTCTCAACCTTCTTTTGGTTAAGGAAAACAAACTGAGCTCCTCAAGTCTCCTTTCATACGACAGGCTTTCCATTCCTCGGATCATTCTAGTGGCCCTTCTTTGTACCCGTTCCAGTTTGAATTCATCCTTCTTAAACATGGGAGACCAAAACTGCACACAGTACTCCAAATGAGGTCTCACCAATGCCTTGTATAATGGGACTAGCACCTCCTTATCTCTACTAGAAATACCTCGCCTAATGCATCCCAAGACCGCATTAGCTTTTTTAACGGCCACATCACATTGCCGACTCATAGTCATCCTGCGATCAACCAGGACTCCGAGGTCCTTCTCCTCTTCCGTTACTTCCAACTGGTGCGTCCCCAGTTTATAACTAAAATTCCTGTTAGTCATCCCTAAATGCATAACCTTACACTTCTCACTATTGAATTTCATCCTATTACTAATACTCCAGTTTACAAGGTCATCCAAATCTCCCTGGAGGATATCCCGATCCTTCTCCGAATTGGCAATACCTCCCAACTTCGTGTCATCCGCAAACTTTATCAGCCCACTCCTACTTTTGGTTCTGAGGTCAGTGATAAATAGATTGAATAAAATCGGACCCAAAACCAAACCTTGAGGAACTCCACTGGTAACCTCCCTCCAACCCAACAGATCACCTTTCAATACGACCCGCTGCAGTCTCCCCTTTAACCAGTTCCTTATCCACCTCTAGATTTTCATTTTGATCCCCATCTTTTCCAATTTAACCAGTAATTCTTCATGCGGTACCGTATCAAACGCCTTACTGAAATCAAGATATATTAGATCCACCGCATTTCCCTTGTCTAAAAAATCTGTTACTTTCTCAAAGAAGGAGATCAGGTTGGTTTGGCACGATCTACCTTTCGTAAAACCATGTTGTAATTTGTCCCAATTGCCATTGACCTCAAGGTCCGTAACTACTCTCTCCTTTAATATTTTTTCCATGACTTTACATACTACAGATGTTAAACTAACAGGCCTGTAGTTACCCGGGTCACTTTTTTTCCCCTTCTTGAAAATAGGAACTATATTAGCTAATCTCCAGTCAAACGGTACAACCCCCGAGTTTAGAGATTCATTAAAAATTATCGCTAACGGGCTTGCAATTTCACTCGCCAATTCCTTTAATATTCTAGGATTAAGATTATCCGGGCCGCCGGATTTACTACCGTTAAGCTGTTCAAGTTTGGCTTCTACCTCGGATACTGTAATTTCCAACCCCGCACCTTCATTCCCATCAGTCACTCTGCCACTATTCCTAAGCCCTTCATTAGACTCATTAAAGACCGAGGCAAAATATTCGTTTAGATATTGTACCATGCCTAGCTTATCCTTAATCTCCACTCCGTTTACAGTTTTAAGCGGTCCCACTTCTTCTTTCTTGGTTTTCTTCCTATTTATATGGCTAAAAAACCTTTTACTATTGGTTTTAATTCCCTTCGCAAGGTCCATCTCTACCCGGCTTTTGGCCTTTCTCACTGCATCCCTACACCCTTTGACCTCAATAAGGTAGGTTTCTTTGCTGATCCCTCCCATCTTCCACTCCTTGTACGCTTTCTGTTTTTTCTTAATCACCCCTCTGAGATGCTTGCTCATCCAGCTCGGTCTAAAACTGCTACCTAAGGACCGTTTTCCCTTTCTCGGGATACAGGCCTCTGACAGCTCCTGCAACTTCAACCTGAAATAATCCCAGGCATCTTCCGCCTTTAGATCCCTAAATATGTTAGTCCAATCCACTTCCCTAACTAGTCCCCTTAATTTAGTAAAGTTAGCCCTTTTGAAATCGTAAACCTTAGTCTCAGATGCAATTTTGTTTATCCTTCCATTTATTTTGAACCGAATTAGCTCATGATCACTCGAGCCAAGGTTGTCCCCTACAACCATTTCCTCAACAAGGTCCTCACTACTCACCAAAACCAAATCTAAAATGGCATCCCCCCTCGTCGGTTCAGCTACTACTTGATGAAGGAATTCATCAGCTATCACATCTAGGAAAAGCTGAGCCCTATTATTATTACTAGCATTTGTTCCCCAATCTATATCTGGGAAGTTAAAGTCTCCCATGATCATACAGTTCCTATTAGCATTTACCTCCTTAAAAACATTAAAGAGTTCTCTATCCATATCCAGGCTAGATCCCGGCGGTCTATAGCACACCCCAATCACTATCCCAGGGGAGGCTCTAGTAGTTTTCTTCCCTAATGTGACCATTGCCCAAACAGACTCCGTATTATCCATTCCATTACTAGTTATTTAATTACAGTTTACCTCATTATTGACATACAATGCTACTCCCCCACCTTTACCTTTGTTTCGGTCTTTCCTAAACAGCACATACCCTTCCATACCTGTACTCCAGTCATGACTACCGTTCCACCATGTTTCGGTTATTCCTACGATATCCGGTTTCAATTCTCGGACCAGGAGCTCCAATTCCTCCATTTTGTTACCTAGGCTTTTCGCATTGGTGATCAAACATCCTAATTTTTGCTGTTTGGCTTCTCTCACCTTTGTTACCCAATTTGGTAGGGACCCAGTACCACCAGTATGACCTATTGGTCTAGTATCCATCCCCCACCCCCTCTTCCTTATGTCCAAACCCCTCCCTCTGGCTATATCTGTTGTCCTCCCTCTCAATGTTTAAATTTGGTGTGGAGAGTGCCTGGACATCTCCCAACCGTCTCCCCCCAATACCTAGTTTAAAGCTCTTTTGATCAGATGAGCCAGCCTCCCTCCTAGAAGTCTATTTCCCTCCCTACTCAGGTGGAGCCCATCCCATGAGAACAGTTCCCTGTCCCTGAAAGCCTCCCAGTGCCCATACATCCCAAAGCCCTCCTTATAGCACCACTCCGAGCCAACTATTTATCATCACAATCCTGTCACCCCTTTGTCGCCCTTCCCTAGGGACAGGTAGAATCCCACTGAAGATCACCTGAGCCTCAATTTCCTTGAGCGTCTTACCCAGCCTGGCATAGTCTCCCTTGATTCTCTCCAGCGAGAATCTAGCCGTGTCATTCGTTCCTACATGAAGGATGATCAACGGGTTCTTACCTGCTCCTTTTAGGATCCTTTTCAACTGCAGGTCCACATCCTGTATTTTAGCGCCCGGTAGACAGCACACCCTTCTGTTCTCCGGATCGGCCCTGGTCACAGGCCTGTCCAACCTTCTCAGTATGGAATCACCAATCACGTAGACCTGCCTTTGCCTGGTGACAGTGTGGTCTGCTAACCTATCCCCCGTTCCCCCTGGTTGCAAGCTCCTTCCATTCCTATCATCCCTTGTAGAACTCCTTAAGCCATCCTGCATCCTCCCGGGGCCCAAAGCTGGCGCTGTCTCCATCGACTCCTCCCCTCTT
This sequence comes from Mauremys reevesii, assembly GCF_016161935.1. Classification (NCBI taxonomy): domain Eukaryota; kingdom Metazoa; phylum Chordata; order Testudines; family Geoemydidae; genus Mauremys; species Mauremys reevesii. The sequence goes on along the minus strand of NC_052624.1, from coordinate 225,962,273 downwards.
TCTATTGGACTAGCCGCTATTCTCTTCTTCCTTGCCCTCCCACCATCAGCTACCATCTGCTGTACCCCTTCCTCATTCTCCAAACCTTTAAACCTGTTCCTTAGCTCTATTTCTCCTTCACTGGCCCTCCTTTTCCCCTGCCTGCTTCTCACGGTCACATGCTTCCACTGCCCATGTTCCCCATCCAGCATTCCCCCATCACAGGCCTTAGCCCCTGCTTCCCCCTGTACCTCTGAGCATTCCCCTTCAGCCACAGCTTGCCTTTGCTCCATCAGCTGCTCAAGCCCCCTTCTAATCTCTACCAGGGTTTCTACCTGCATCTCTAGACCTAGGATCTTTTCTTCCATCAGCTCTATTAGGCGGCACTTCATGCATACATACCTCTGTTCCGGTGCCCCCACTAAGGCCATGTACATACTGCAGCTGCCGCATGCAATCATCTTCATTGTATCCTCTGCTGCTTGGCTCATGGCTGCTGTTGTCTCTGCCTCTATCAGCCTTCTCACCTGGGGAACACAGCACACACAGCACCGCGCCCCCTGCCCCTTCCGACTCCCCCTGTAAACTCCCACTCAAACTCCCCTGTTAGCAGCCCTGTTCGCCGGCTCCCGTGATGCTGCTCACAGCTGTGCTGCTGCCTGGCTGGGTGGCCGCTTTTATAGGCCCCTCCTCAGCCTAGCTCCGCCCCCTACTCAGGGGGTAGCTAAGTCGGTTCCTCCACCACCAAGCAGTTGTCACTCTGAAGTTTTCCTTATCGTAAGTCTCTATTTTCCCTTTCTTAATATTCATCCCCTAACTCCTAGTTATATCCCCTTGTACTATCCTAAGTAAGTTCTTTTCATCTTTAAATATTTATATGATCCTGCCCTGCTCTTATCGGCTTAAAATGCTGCTGCAAAGATCATTTCCCTAGTTCAGAACGTTCAGAATCCCATTCCTCTTTTTGCATCCTTCCACTGGATTATTTCTTCACTGCATCATATATAAGCAAATTGTCTTCACTTTCAAGGCCTTTGACAGCCTATTCCTATGCTATCTGTCATTTCTCATATGCTATCAAGATATGTTGACTACCACCTCCAATAGACCAAGATACCAGCCTTCAATGTCCACTTGTTAAATTTTCAAACAAGCACCTTTAGTGCTTCACTTCCCATAAACATTCTCAAATCTATCTCATCCCTGTCCCCACAAACTCTCCTTTGCTGGAATACAAGAAACCTGAGAACAGTTAGGCCACTGGTGCGCTGATATCAATTCCTTTACCATGCTCATGCTGTGCTGACTGATAGTGTCTCATCGTTTCCTTGCGCTCCTGTTGGCCTGTATTCACTGGGTATGTCTTGCCTTATACCTAGACTCTAATGTTTAGGGGCAGGACCATCTTTATGTTCTGAGTTTGTACAGTGCTTAGCGCAGTGGGGTCCTGGTCCATGACTGGGGATCCTTGGCATTACTGCAATAGAAATAATAAATAATAATTAATATTTTACAACCCTTCAAATATGTGTATACTGTTACACATTAGCTCCAGTTGCTGCTTAACCAAACTATGCATACAGTCCTCGCCCTATTGAAATCAACACTCAATCAATTATTTTAATGGGGTCAGGATTTCACACACAATTCTTAGCTCATTGGTCAACCCTTCCAATCTTTGGATCATTCCCATTGCTCATCTCTAAATTTCTGTTCAGCACCATAAATTCATTTGAGAAATAACATTAGCTTCCATATTAACATATGGTCACGAGTCAATACAAACATTTTATGGCTGACTTAGGGCTTGTCTTCACTACCCTGCTACAAGGGACCAGACTGGGACTCTCTAAGGGCATGTCTACACTAGAAGCACTACATCGGCATCCAGTGAAGACACTCTATGCTGACACGAGAGCACTCTCTTGTCGGGATAATTACTCCACCTCAACAAGAGATGGAAGCAGTGTTGGTGGGAGAGCATCTCCCACTGACACAGCGTGGTGCAGACACCAATTTAAAGTTGACGTAACTTATGTCACTCAGGGGGTGTAGACACCCCTGAGCGACATAAGTTACATTGACTTTAGTAATAGTGAAGACAAACCTTTGGAGAAAGCCCTGAAAATAGAGATTATAATTAAGGTATCAGTAGATTTGTGGCACCAGCAGAACCCAAAACAGGGCACCATCCCACCTCCCACCAGGAAGGAAATCTAACAGTAGTGCAAGGCTCCCACAGCTTGTTACTCCAGCAGAGATTCAGGAGCTGGCCAGCACAGCCCCAAATGTGAGTGGGTGACTTTGGCGCATTAGCTTACATCTATACTGCAACATAAACCTCAATTCAGGCTCAAGCCTAGCCCTTCTTCCATCTACACACAAATTTTGCTAATCCAGGGCTAGGACTCAAGTGAGGAGCATGATGCCACTCTGTTGCTGAAACTGGTCCTAGAGCAGACTTTGGAACAGGAGCAGCAGCACATTCTTGCCCCGTACTTGGAGGAGCTGTTTGATGCACTCCCTGAGGAACAGCCCATGGCCACGCCTGCACAGACACAGATGAGACAGAAGCGACCCTTGAGCATGGGGTACATTGCACAGGGTAAGCCATATGGAAGCTAACGCAGCATCCTGTTGATTCCCTCATGGATTCTGACCCAATCCCAGATGCTGATAGCTGCAAACTTTTCCTGAAGCAGAAAATCCAGGTAGGTAGTCACATTGTAGGGAAGGGCATATTTTCTAGGGTAATCGCGGTAGTTGACCAGCCCACTCCACTCACAGCTGTGCTATTCAGTCACTATACATTTGAATACTTTGATTGCATACACTGCAGGTTTCCTACTGACAGCTTGGAATAATACCTCTCTTTGCCATTTGGGCACCACAAGAACTGTTATGTCCTCCGAAACGTGGCAGGCCTCAAATGATAGAAAAAGTTTTTGTAGCACTGATGGCAAGTCCTCCTCCCCTCCACCCACCCCCACCCCAGTAGTTTTACAATTTTCTACAAGCATAAAAGCAGCTTTGCATTCTTAATTTACTATTGTGCCTGCAATTCTTTCACTGTAATTAACCAGGCTGTGTCCAGTGATCTGCAGTGGTCTGAACTGTCCATCTCACAAAATATATTGAAGTTCAGTTGTAAAAGCATCATTTTAAGTCCTTGAAATGCCATAAGAATTTTTTCTCTGTTCCTGCACTGAGCTATATGAGACAATAACTCTGTGTGTCTTGTCCTCTTCCAGGCCCATCGACCTCTACTGTCTGCTGTACCTCCACAGCGTGCACATACTGCAGCAAAAGACGGGGCCAATGAATGTTCATGGACCGGGCCAAGAAGATGTGTTTCCATTATGAATTTATGATTGTAGTTCTGGAGAGGGCCCACAAGCAGGTCTAGAAGGACTTGTGACTAGAGGAAAGGCATGGTGAAATGCCAGAGGAAAGGCTCAGGTTGGCTGCACAGCTTGAGGACAGGGTTTCAGCGCGGGAGCAGGCACTTGAGTCACAGTTCCTGAAACAGGAACGGTGGCTAAGGCAGGAGGACAAAGCTCAGCAGAAAGAATTGTTTGAGTGGTGCTGTTTACATAGACACATATTATCTCACTAATGACTGCCAGAGCAGCAGCTCCTGCTGCATCACCTGCACCACAGCCTGAGTCATTTGTGTGGTACCCTGTGCTGCAGTCTAGACATAGCTTGGAAGACTCCATAGCTGGGTGGCCCATGCAATCAGGCCCCATGACTGGCTGGGCTGGGCAACCTAGCTCCATGCAGCCCTCCATATTGATCTCCTCGCCTCTGGATACCTATACCTCCTTTCCCCAGTGCCAAGTGCGTGCCACACAGGGAAAGAAGAACTGGTGGCCAGGGACATGCCATGATAGGGGGTTTCTGCCTTGTACATGGTTTCACTGTTTGCACTTGTTCATGCACTTTGTTCGTCTTGGTTGGGTTTTTTTCTGTAAGGTTCTGTTGTTACTGGTGTGTTGATGTGACAATGGCAGCGGGCCTGCCTAGCAATGAGTGAATCTTGTTCTTTTCTAATACATGTTTATAAATAACATTTTTTATTTCATCAAGGAAGTTTATTTCTATCACTGCTTCACATCATACAATGTGTATTCAAAACAATAACAGTGATCAGGGACAACTGGAAGTTAGTATGCAAATACTCAAGTATCAGAGGGGTAGCCGTGTTAGTCTGGTTCTGTAGAAGCAGCAAAGAATCCTGTGGCACCTTATAGACTAACAGACGTTTTGCAGCATGAGCTTTCGTGGGTGAATACCCACTTCTTCGGATGACTGCTTGCATCCGAAGAAGTGGGTATTCACCCACGAAAGCTCATGCTGCAAAACGTCTGTTAGTCTATAAGGTGCCACAGGATTCTTTGCTGCTTATGCAAATACTATCATTCAATGCAGTTATCCATACCAATTTATACTTCAATCACTTCCTTACATCAATCCATACTGTCAATAACCCCCCTGCCACTATTTCATAAGTGGTCATCTCATTCATAGGTAAATTGCATGGCACTAAAATTCCACACCCCTCCCCAAGTACCCTACCTCGCCCCACAGTCAATGAGCCCCCCCATACAACCTCCCCAACAAGCCCATTCATAAAGGTACTATCCCCACTCTTCCACTGGGCCATGCAAGTCCATAACATGGAAGCACAAAATATCCCTGCCCTTCTGTTGCCCAGATGCATCCAGCTCCAGCTGTGGTAGGTGCACTTTCTCACCGAGGGTACCAGTTCAGTGGCCTCTTACTGTCATAGGTCCATTCGGGGGAAATGGCTCAACTGTGGCTTCAGAGAGATTGTGAAGAGCACAGCAAACCACAGAGAGGCAGACAGCATTGATGACACTGGAATCCAAATGGGTCTGTAAACACCTCCAACAGGATTTCAGCCTACCAAAAGCACATTCAACAACCTTTCCACACATACTGAAAGTACAATTAAACCTTTCTTTGCCAGGGTCTCTGAAATCAGGGCATGGTTTCATAAATCAAGGCACAAGAGGGCATGCAGGGTCCCCCAGAATAACTTTGGGGACAATAACTCCACTTATGACAATGTCATTTGGTGGGAACAGAGTCCCAGCCTGTCCATAAATGTAGACTCCTGATTGGTGAAAAATCCTGGCATCATGAACTTTCCCAGTGCAATCCACATTGACGTCCATGAGGGCCTGCATAACAATGGAGTACTACCCTTTGTGGTTTATGTACTCATGCTCCTTGAAGAGGGCAAACTATGGGCACATCAGTCCATCAATGGCCCCAGCACAGATTGGAGACCCAATTCTCTCAAAGCCATCAATTACTCCAGGAATATCTTTTATGCCTGCCACTTGAGGTAAACCACATGGCTGATTGTTTCAGACACTTCCACCACCACTTTACCCACAGTCAACTTTCCGACACCCAACTGGTTTACAATGGACTTGTAGCAGCGTGAGATGGCCAGCTTCCAAATGGCAACAACAACTTGCTTCTGGACCAGCAAGGGTGGCCTCATGAATCTATCTTTACGCTGGAGGGTGAGGGCAAGCTGCTCACAAAGCTCCAGAAATGTAGCTTTCTTCATGCAAAAGTTCTGGATCCACTGCTGGTCATCCCAAGTCTGCATGATGATGTGATCCCACCAGTCTGTGCTTGTGGCCCTACTCCAGAGGCATCCGTCTACGCAAGAAGCATCAGCAGCTATACCACGCATTATGATCAGCATCAGCTAGTTCGAATCTGCCATGCATGGGTTCTTCTCCTCCTGCTCCATCATAAGCTCTGTCAGGTGCCTTTGGTGTGTCAGAAAGTGCTGCGGAAACATCCTCCAGTATCTCACAGAGGCTCTGCCCACTTCTTGACACAGGAGTGAAAACACAAACAAGAGAAGTTCTTCAAAAGGCACCTCATCCACACTGCTGGCTCCAGTAGCTGGGAGCACACAAACTAAAATGGCTGCTTGGCCGGCTGTTTAAATTCCTATAATGTTCAGGGTGGGCAATCAAGTTTTCCCACAGTGCACCATGGTCAAAGGATTGGAGTGGCCACATTACATGAGGCTGCTAGGGAGTCTGGGATATGGTTGGCTTTATTCAAGTCAGTGTGGATGCCAGAGCACTAGGTTTGAGCCCAGGTACGAAAATTCTTAATGTAGGGCTAGCAATCAGTGTAGACGCTCAACCCCTGGGTTCTCTAACCCAGGGTGAAGTTCAAGTCCCATTAACCCTGGGCTTACATTGCAATATAAACCTACCCTGGAGTCTCCAGTGGCAAGGCTCCTATGGAGCTCCAGATGGAGGTTAAAGCCACCCTCACTGGCAGAAACTCCAGGAAGGACAGCACTGTAAACATCCTGGTGTGCGGTTCGTTCCTTTCACCTTCCTTATTCTTAGTGCAACCTGCACACCATCATACCAGCATTTGCTCAACTATAGTGGGCTCTGTTGGTGCTGTTTACATGGACACATATTTTATTGTCGCATTGGGGGTTGGATTATATTGTCATGCCGGGAGTTGAAGCTGGTGGCATAACAGCCACCCTTCAAAAAGCTCTATGGATTTTTTTATATTGACTATTTCCTCTTGTTGACTCATAAGAAAACAATATGCAGACCCAATATATTTTAAATATGTCATTTTGCAAACCTTCCCACCCCACATGAAAATAACATGCAGAGTTTCCAGTCCCAGAAACCAAACAACATTCTGTGTTCCCTGCGTTTGACCTTATGTTCACGTTCCCTCTTTGCACTCAGGCTGACAAGAGGAGCTCATGAAGCTTTTTCTCGCTGCTGCACTGCATCTTGACCTTGACCTCGGAGCTTTAGAAAAGGCTACTTGCATGCGCAAGGCAGCCATTGTCCACAGTCAATTCCCTCTTTCTTTTGATATTAAGGAAAGTGAAAGGGTATGTGATATGTCCCCTTCTCAGGCCCAGCATTTTTGTTCTGCTTTTCTCCTTTGCAAGCATATTTGTACTGACTTTTTCTCCAGTCAGGTCTGCAGCATCATTCCTCTCTCTCTCCCTCTGTGCTTCCTTTCCATTCACACACACACACACACACACACACACACGAAAATCTATATGTGTCAGACATTCAGCAAGGGAAAGACAAAGGCACTGAGTTAATTACCCATCATTTACTGCTGCTGAGAAGAACAGATGGTAGCAGACGATATGTAAATGGCAAGGGACAGTGAATTATTCGATTTTTTTAGATGAATCGTCGATGACAAAGGAAGTGATTACAAGCTGTGACATTTATACAAATGTATAAAGTACATAATGCTAAAAAAAAAAGAGAGCTGGATATTATTATGAGGATGTCATGCATACGAACACCATTGTCACAATACAAAGCAACACAATTTGTGATATCCAAGGCTCTGCTTCCTTTTCATTTGCAAACTTTAGGAAGTCCTAGCCTTTGGAGATATACCTTTCCAAACGAATCCAAGCTCAACTGTCACGGAAACTGCTTGGGTGATTTTGCACATTTCTCACAAAATCGAACAATGCTCACTCCAAATGGTATTGTTTGCTGGAAAGAAAGCTGGTGCTGAATCAGTGAGTAGGACTGTAAAATAGAAAATGTGGTAATAAAATACACTTGGAAATAAAAAAATAAAACTAAAGGTGATGTTTTAGATGTCAGGCTCAGTATGGGGGCACGTGGGAGGGGAACACAATAGAATAAAGTATTGTTTCCTTGCTATTATTTTCACTGATGAAAAAAAATTTCTTCCAGTACCTTTCAAGATCAGAATGATATAATTTCCAGGCCAGGCCTAGCTTGGTATTACACAAATACCCAACCCTTCCCTTCCTTAAGACAGAGAACACAGTATTCTGTATTTTCCGTTGCATAAATAATTAATTGGTACATGAGGAACACAGATGCTTTCTTTTGCAGATCATAGAAACCGCTCCATCATCAAAATGTCTTCAATCACCGAATTATTAAATCTATATGGTGCTAATATTACAGGAGGGAGAGGAAGCCAGTGAGCTGCAAATTCATTCCCTGAAAGCATTCCAATCTACTGCATTTCTGACATTTCTCGTCTTGCAGTGAGCCACTCTCTGCAACATCAGCATAGGAAATAGAGGGGACAGTTTGGGGGCAACCTTATTTAACCTCCTCAGAAATACTTTCCAATCAAGCACAGCAAAACACCACAAAAATTACGGCTAAGCACTCCACTGTTATATATGCTTTATTGATTACAGAAGGGGGAGGGAGGGAAAGACTAGCATTATATTAGTCAGCAGCACTGGGTAGTGCATTTAAATCTAGCAATCCATTGTGTATGAATATAGGTTCAGGAATAAAGTGCAGGCTGAACCAATCTGCCCTGAAGAAAGGAGAAGCATAAAACATTGTAGTAGACTAGAATTTCCAATGTGGTTTTATTAGAAACCAGACCTGGCACTCCATATAAGCACCATCAGCTAAGATAATGGTTTCTAGGTGGGTTTTTTTTTCTTTTAATAATGATACATGCTTGAGATACAATTAACACAATAATATAGCTTCTAGTAAATTTAATGGTGCACACAATGGTATGGCTCAAGTGTTTATCTTTACCTACATAAATATAGCATTGACCCTGTAAGAAGAATGTTAGCACAGCTATAGAAAAACAGATCTGCACGCATTTCTTCTGACTGTGGCGTTTAATCAAGAGAGTCTCCAAAATCTTTTCACATTATACTTATCATCATGGCTATTTTTATATTACACACACACACACACACACACACACAGAGCTTTGTGCTGGTTAAGGTTACAATCTGATGGGTGTGGGTAAAGCCAGTGATTTCTCTGTACTATAAAACTAGATTAACAGAACAGGGCTTTCCCTTTCTGAAAATACCAGAAAGAAAAATAATTTTTGTATAGGGCAACAATAGACTGGCCTTCACGGCGTACAAATATCCAGCGAGGCATCCATATGCATATTTCTTAATCCTGCCTAAGAAAGATGAAAAGGTTCCTCTAAAGGATCACATAGTGTTTATCTGAAAACAAAGGATGGATGAATTATAGCACAGGGTATAAATGTATACAGGTTTTTGTACCAGTATCTGCATATTTATGGTGTTTTAGAAAAGGTTATATATTTGCAATACATTGCTGAAGTCTCTCTATTACTAACATGCGTATACGTTCCAAAAACCAACAACAAAATGTGTGTTTTAATTTGGAAACATGGCTGAATCTGAATCCACGCCATATCTGGACAGCTATTTATATAAATTCCTGCAGTACATCAAATTCATGAGAGAAGTGAAGATAAACCATCCATGCATTTCTACAGCCTTTCGCTGCTCCTGAGATATTTATTATGGAAACCACAGGTAGCCATTATTTATAGTCCTGATCTTTTTGTTCTTTTTACTAAACAAAGATGAAATTGAAATTGATTTTTGTAGCGACATTTATATTAAAAGGGGGGTTGTTTTATATTTTCCCCAAGTTGAAGTCAGTATTCATTACTGAAAAACAATGTAAGAGCAGGGAGCTAAAGTATTTTCATTTGTGGCCCATATTTATTTTATAGGAAACCTGTCGTTGCACTACTGCATAGAAATGGAATTTGCACTATAGTTACCAAATAAAAGGAACTGCAATGTTGCTTTATGCATACATACACTGTGCTTAGATACAACTATGGAATATTATATATTATATTATATATAGCACGTGCTATACATTATTTAAATATATTGTTACACACATATACATATGTCTGTGTTGAGAGTTTTCTGCCTACGTTGCTGTGTGGTTCCTGTTTCAAAAAGGTAAGAAACGCAGATAGAAATTACAGTCCACTAAAGACATACATAAAATTTTATATGCAAATATTTGTCAGCAAATATATATACACAGACACACACACACACACACATATATTATATTATATACATGTCTAAACACATTTGTTAATATTGATTCGGTATTTTTAAATACGATACAATCCACATATTGTTTATTTCCATTGCTGTGTACTGTACATGACACACATCATATAGCTAAGTTTCAAAATCATTATTGCAGGTTGAACACATCAGCGTAGTAGCACTCATTCAGTAGTTGAGAAAGGTATAAGACATTAAAAAGAAGAACAGGGAGGTCAGAGTGGCAGCAGAGAGAAGCGTTAGGACAGCAACCCCCCGCCCCACACACACACACACAGATTAGCAGTCATACCCAACAAAAAATATAATTTATTATTTCTTCAATTCAGATTATGGCCTGTTCTAACTGAAGCAATGTTACATTTTCTTTTAATTGTTCTCTCCTTGGTATCTACTAACAATTTCAATTCATGATCTAATGAAGGCCACAGATAGCTTGGGAAAATAAATATTTCTGTTGTGTCATAATTTTTATATTTATATATATATATTCTTTTTGCATGTAGATGTACATCTAGCTAAATATACTGACTCTGGTATAAAAATATACGTGTATATAATTATAACAGATGTAAGTGTACATCCAAAAATAAATTTAGTAAAGGATAGAAATGTTCACACTATTTCTAAAAGGCATAATTTGCTCTTTAGTCAAGTTCTAAATGTTATAGGGAATTTAAGCACAGCATACCACTAACATCTTCATGCCACTGAAAGGAGTCACAGTGTACTCTAAATAGCATCTATTCAATGATAAATATGTCAGATCACCTAACAGCAATAATTTTTTTAAGTAACCCTCAAATTCTTCATTTAAACATGTCTTTCAATTCAGTTCAGCTGACTCCATTTTTATGGATGCTCTCAGATTTATTACAGCAACCTTACCCCACAAAGTCTAATACCCCTTTTTTGTGACTTAAATCAAACCAATAGAGCCCTCTGTTGGTCGAATTTCAGATTGTTACACTGCCTCCTTTGTAGTAAGGATATAATGCTACTGTTGCAAATATTTACAGTTTTAGGACATGATCTTGCTCCCTCTGAAGTCAATGGCAAAATTCCTTTGGACTTATCTGGAATAGCAAAAGCCATTTAGATATCTGACTCTTATTACACCTCAAGGGGTGAAATTTCACTTTCTGAGGTGACATCCCAGCACAGCTAGCTTAAGAAAAAATATAACAAAAATAAAATAAACCCCCTCAATACAGTCAACAGTATATTGTTCTCTCCAGAAACACCTATATATGTAATGGCACTTCTGGGAATGATGCAAATATATGGCATCTGGCACTGTTTCAGCTTCCCCATTGGAAACTAAAGTCTTTAGATTGTACTTTCAGAAGCTATCTGGGACAGGCATCCCCTGTTCAGTCCAACAAATTAATTCACACCTTGGGTACATTGTAATTAGAAGGCTTAAAGCCAAGTCACCTCAGCATCTAAAAGATGCATTACTGATTCGTGGCAGTGATATAAGCTATAGAATGCTTGATTATAAACACAATAGTCCTTACTGAAGCAGAACTCTCAATGACTTCAGTGGGAGGTTTTCTTGATTAAGGACAGAGAGGAAAAAGCACTTAGTAAGCACTTCAGGATTTGGCCCAATATAAATATTTTAAGGCTCCAATCCTGCAAAAATAACCTGTGCAAGGTCTGCTCTGGCCTAGTTTTTATGCTCAAACCAGACCCAAGCTCATCTGACCCGACCTGAGCATGAGAACCTGAGCCCAATTCAACCCCAACCCTCCCTTCAAACCTGAGTCAGCACTGCCCCCACTTCCTCTCATGAGAGCAGCTCTCCTCCTCCTGTCTGTGGGGTTAGTGTGGTAGTGGATGCCTGCCCTGCTCCCGCTGTCTGCCGCCCCCTGCCGTGTGTGTGTGCACTGTAGGGTGAGAGGCACTAAGATGCCTCAGCATGCTCATTCCACAGCATGTACAATGCCGTGAAGTGGTGGCAGCCATCAGGAGCAGGGCACGCAGCCCCGGCCACAGGCAGGAGGAGGAAAGCCAACTTTGTTTTTCCACCCAACTTGGACCCAACGCTTGTCGTCGGGTCCCGTTGGGGTTGGGTTGGGTTGCAGGGCTCTCATCCTCCCACTAAAGCCTCATTGCTTTTAGTGGGGCTCCACAGAGGTACAGGAGCCGGTGGGGGTTGGGGTTTCTTTGCAGTATCATGGCCTTAGCTTGTAAAAAATAAATGTTTAAATAAAGTGAAACAACTGACCACATTTGCTTTTTTCCCCTTTTATATTGTAATAGGATCACATTTCTTTTCATTGAATTATATTGTTTCTCTAAAAACAAAATCAAAGAAAATGCATTTACTTGTTTTCATTCTTTTGAAGTGGTGAGACCCAAAGACTCTCTTAGCCACCAAGGTACTTACACAGCCTCATCAATGCAGTATCTGAGTATATCACAATTGTTAAGGAGTTTTGACCTCACAACACCCCTCTAAAACAGAAAAAATATTATCTCTGTTTGACGGGTAGATTAAGTGACCTGCTCAAGCTCACAAACAATGTCTGTAGCAGATCCACAAAATGAACCCAGGTGTCTTCAGTCCCAGTCTAGTGGCACCTCCACAAGGCCTTCCTTCCTACATTTTAGCTGTCCAAGTCCAGCTAGCTGGTCACTAACTCTACCAGTAGGCCCACCAGATCCTCTATGAGTCTTCTTCTCACTGACTCCTGAGACTTTCTAAATCTTTTTATAAGTTCCATCAGCTTCCTTGGATCTTATCACATCGTTCGTGGACATATGTAAGCTATCCTAGGCTTGAGTCATGCTTTTGCAAAGAAGCACCCACACTGACCCAGTACAAGTCAGCTTAAGCACAAACAAAACCAAAAGCTTTTTCAGTTCATCTTTAAAAGTACATGCTGCCTGTATTTTTCCTTCACCTTTCGTTATGTTTATGGTATCCATGTAGATATTTCCTGTGCTTTTAAGGTACTTTCATAATGCCTCCCCCATGTTTCCTCTGTTCTATTGATTTTACTCTGCTATTTTTGGGGGAGAAAAGAAAAGTTTAAAAAGAATGTATATTGCTAAATGTAAGAGTATTCCCCAAGTGTTCCATTGTTACAAAAGATGTGGGCCATCTTTTGTTGTTGTTTAAATTTGAGGCCTATTGAATAGCATACATTTTTTAAAAAACTTTGGGGGCTTAATATATGAATGTGTGCACCATACAATGTCTCCTTTCACATTAAATTTGGGTTGTCACATTTTGAGTAACTTCCATTCACTTCACTTGACACACAGATAACTGGCTGTGGAAGGTGAAGAGAAGCCCATGGGGTTCACTAGAAAATGTGCTAATGTATGAGCACAAAAAAAAATCCTTCATGGGAGGCTTTCTGTCCTCATTTTCTAATAACTTCTACAGACCTGGTAGTGGGTATTTCTATAAAAACCCTGGGCCCCAATGGGAATGACTCAAATCCTGTTATGGAAGGACAGGACACACGGATTTTAAAAACATGTCTTTCTATAACTTTGTACCTGGAAATATCTGAAAGTGTTATATATGGAAGAAATAAGAGGCAAAAGCAGACATGAAAGGGGACATGGTGAACTATAAGCTCATCTAAAACCGTTACAGCAATCAGTCAGCTAATTTTCTTATCGGGTCTTAGAAGCAGCATTTCAGTCTAAACTGACTTATGTTCACTTCCCACTATATATGATCCTCATATTGAGCAGTACAATGGCTGCAGGTATGAAAGGTAAAGAGATAAAAGGTGTTTGTGCCTCACTGCATTTTTCCTCTGCAGTGAAAAACAGCATGTAAAAGAGAGAGAGGTTATCGATTTTGCTCCCTACATTTGCCAGCAACATCAAAGTTGGCTCGAAGAGGATTTCTAGCATTCAAAGGCTTGGCAAGTGAATTTCTTCATTCCACAAATGCCACGTCTCTTGGAAGATTGTCTACGCAAGCAGGAAATTTTACTCTCTTAAACTTAAATAATGACTTTTTTAAAAGCTATTCTACTCCATAACTAAATGTAAGAAAATGCCACTGTGGTACCAACAACTTGCCTTGTACCCTAAAGCCCTTGATGCTATAAATAGCAGAGGCTGGCAGCCTCCATCTTCAACTGCAGCATGGCTCTACAGTGCTAGAGAGGGATGCAATTACTATGTTCACCTGAGGAGCTAGTATTCTGGTATGCTCATCAAGGTCTGCTGAGAGACAGTTTCCAACAGGTTGATTTCTAGCCCATTAGGAAAATAAAACTGCACTTGTTAAATCTATTCCCCTCTTTGTTTGCACAGGGTGACAAAGGCAAGAAATTTGGTTGTGCACAATATGGGTGTGACTGCTAAAGAAATGCCATAAAAAATATTAAAGGGAAATAGGAATGTAATTTCACACCCACAATCTTATGGGGAAAAAAACAGATAAAAATAAATTAACTTGAACACTGCATGTAAATCTGAGACTTGTCTCTCACAGGAAAATTATTTTTAAAAGACTTGAGGGAAACAATCTGAAAGCTTGACAGACTGAGATACATATGATTCAGAAAATACTCACATACATCTTTGACTGATAACATTACCTTGTAATTGGTGGGGAGAAAGAAAGAGGAGACTGAGCGAACACACAGAAGTGGATACTGAAAGGCCATCTCCATCCCAGGTGAAATCACAAGAAAGGGCCTAGAAATTGCATTGACAGAGAAAGTGCCAGGTTTAAACAGGTTTATTTGTAACAGAGAGGAAGCAGCGGGCCTGATCATTTAACCAAAATGTGTGTGCAGGTCTCTTCCATGGGGAAGGGAACCTCAGCCACCTCTCCAGCAGCATCCCCCTTGCCTCAGACCTGGCAGACCCACCCTGAGGAGCCAGAGATTGGCGTGGCGGAAGAGACAGGGACAGCAGACGAATAGGCAGGCCGGAGCAGAGGGATTGGAGAACGTGCCTCCTTACTCCCCACTATTTGTACTACAAGCAAAGTGCAGAAAGGTATTACAACCAGAGGCTGTACTACTTTTTAGCAGCCCACCCCTCCATGACTGGCAACCCCCTTTAGGGGGGTTCATGGCAGGTCCCTGACTTTGGAAGCCCTGAACAGCATAGCTCTAATCAGGAGCAGTCAGAAAGCCACTAGAGACTGAGAGCTGGTGTTGAAGTATGAGCTTCCACATGGATAGTCCTGGCCTCCTACTGGCTTCACGTGAGTCTTGGATCCACAGATTTGTAACTGGCCTCACAGCCTTCTTCATGTAGGAACAAACCCCACCCTCGTGAAACAATTTCAGACAGACACCGAGAGTAACCATGTGGAGACTTCTTCCACCACAGTCCCTCCTGTGGTTCCCTCCACTGGAGGCGGGGGTCAATAGAGCTATTAAATGTTTGTAAATGGTCATATTTACAAGCCATAATGAAAGGAGTCACTAAAAAAATTCTAAGAGGTCCTTTTATATTTTATTTCTCAATCTGAGCAAGCAAATCTTGATGAATAACATAGTCACCCAATTTCACCACTTTGTGAAATGTTTACCAAAAAAACATCTTTGGTGAAATTCTGACCCCACTAAAGTCAGTGGGAGTTTGATTTTATACCTTATTCAGTATTTGGAATTTTTTTTGTAAATTTTTTCATGATAATTTTTCCCCTGCATAGAGCTCCCATACAGCTCAATTGACTTAGATTATTTAGACTGTAGTGCACTGAACTGTATTGTATGGAATTAGTTTACTTAGACTCCATGCTGTTGGGGCAGGGACTGTTTTTATGTTCTGCATTTGTACAGCATCTGGCATGATGATCCAGGGCTGGGACTCCTACCACAATACAAAGACAGACAGACAGAAAGAAGGCTGGATTACAATGTGCATATCTGATGTTTGCACTTTAACATTTCTGCTGTGTTGGTTGGTTACATAAGTCACAGGGCACTGTTCCTATTTCCTGACTAGATGACTTATGTAGCTAGCCAGCACATTGCAATTTTAACTTTAACAGAAGACCATACTATTTGAAATTCACTTTGGCAAATATTCGAGCATAAGAGTTTATTACACCACAAATCTGAATACTATCTATGCCGGGGTAGGCAACCTATGGCACGCGTGCCGAAGGCAGCACGCGAGCTGATTTTCAGCGGCACTCACACTGCCCAGGTCCTGGCCACCAGTCTGGGGGGCTCTGTATTTTAATTTAATTGTAAATGAAGCTTCTTAAACATTTAAAAAAGCATATTTACTTTACGTACAACAATAGTTTAGTTATATATTATAGATTATAGAAAGAGACCTTCTAAAAACATTAAAATGTATTACTGGCACGCAAAACCTTAAATTAGAGTGAATAAATGAAGACTCAGCACAGCCCTTCTGAAAGGTTGCTGACTCCTGATCTATGCTAAAACATATTATGGTGTAGCTATGGCTTTCCCAGAATGGGATATCCCTGGTTTGTCTGGGGCAGCTTCAAGTCTCGTAAACTCATATATATGGTTGGATTGGCACTTTGCAAACCATCCTGCGCATGGAGACAGTAAGAAGCTATGCAGCACCAGGAGCAGGAGAGGGTCAAAATAGAGAGTCACTATTCAGTCCTTGATTAACCCCTCTGGCCTGGATCATCATGTTTCCCCAGACCATTGTCCACTTATCCCCCACCCCTTCCCACCCACCTGCATGAGAAAGGAAGGAGCACCCTTTGATAGCTGCTGTCCTCACGTGCAGCATCTGGAGATGTGAGTAGCCTTGCACCTCATTACTCCCATGCTCACATGCACAGCCAGGCTCCTAGAGACTAGTCAGGAGAGTGGCAAAAAGAGCCAGCAAGAGTCAAAACATCAGTGAACACGGGTAGTTGCCAAGAGCACTTGGACAACATTAGAAAGAGCTGGGTAGCACTGGAGAAAATTTGCTTCACTGAGTGAAGTCAGAAAGTACCAGTCTCAGGCAGCAATAGCGCTGCAGACTCCACATTTGTGATAATTGCACAGCTGCAATCTCAGCAGTATGGAGTCAATCCCGGCTCTGAGAGCCTCTCCTCTACAGGCTCTCTCTGTCAGGGACATGCTGCAGAATATGGCTGCTTTCAGGAGAGAAGGGGTAGCAGGCAGGAAATCACAGCTGAACTCCCAGCAGACCTCAGGCATTTTTATAATTGCCTGTAGGTGGGTAAGTTCTTAAACAGTGTGCATGTTCCTTAAAGGTCAATGCACATTCTCCTTGAAATTTCAATGCACACTCATGCTCAACTGCATGCTTTTTATTTTGCCCAGGCTCTGGCTCAGAAAGGCAGGTGGATGTGATTCTAGCTTCTTGGAGCATCACTTACTGTAAGGATGCTTTATTTTTAGTTTCAGACTACACAATATTCATTTACAATTTCCCCATTCATCAGAGGCCCTTCCAGTCAGCCAAGGTAAGATTATAATGAGGTAGCCAGGTCTTTTTCCCCTTTGCCTTTCCTGGTTTACTCTGTAAACAACATACTTTAACACATTTTTCATGGTTAATATACTGCATAGGGGAGATGAGGAGAAAGGCAGGGAACCATTCACCTGCCAACTTAATAGCCTCAGTGGGTAAGGCTAAAAGCAAACTGTGGTTTGATGTGTAAGCAGCAATGCCCTCAGTGCAAGGGAAGTCATTACATACTCAGGATCAATATACAGCCCAAAACAACGTTGTCTTCATTTTCTGCTCTAACCTCTGAAAGGTCTGAGACTCTAAAACGTTAAAATACATCTCAATATTGATGATGATTATAGGTTCTGAATCAATTCAGTATGAGGCAGGTCTATGGTAGGCGTGTTAGTAAGTCTAAAATTCATATTATCAACAAAACAAGATTTTTAGATTACAGACGAATGAAACAGATTGATAAAATACAGACCCAAATCTTCACCAAAGCTTGAACCAAATACAAATCAAACTTGTCTTTAAGTTTTGAAAGAGTTCAGTAACTGCATCCTCTTAAAAGAAAACGGTTTACTGTGTGTGTGAATTTATGGCTTATGAAAGTTGCCAGCTGGATGGTGCTAGAGACTGAAATCTTCTACTTATCCACACAGAAGGTTCAAACTTCCCCAGATGGTCCCACTAATGTGCCTACCGGTGAGAGTAGTTCAGCCTGTGCTCTCTCTGCTGAGACTGCCAGTAAGGGTCTCAATTCATGCCAGTATTTATGTGTGGACACTTGTTCACTGGAAATTAGGCAGAGATCACCAAATCCATGCTACACAGGCAAAGCCAGATTGGCAGGTGCAAACAACCAGGGGCAATATCTCTCAAAGAGCCCAAAGGCATTATGCCCAGCAAATTTTATGCACATCTCTACCATCTGTGTAATTTGCATTCCAAGACAAAAGAATGAGCCAGTGGTTATTATTTTACATTTATATTGTAGCAGTGCCGAGAGGCCTCAGCTAGGTTGCAGACCCGTTGTGCTTGGTGCTGTACAAACATATTGAAAATGATTGTCACTGCCCTGTAGAGTGTCCATACAAGACAAAACATAAAAGGTGGATGAGATAAATCGGGTTACAGGAGATGGGGTAACAAAACCGAGGGGATGTGTGCAACTGTTAGTCAGGAGCAGGAAGCAGGAAGGGATAAAATATTATTTGGAGAAATACTGTAGCTCAGCAGCATGTGGAGAAGGGGAATAAATTCCACTGAAGGCAGAGAAAATTGGTCCCTTGTTCACCTTTCTCTTAAGATAATACCTTCCTAGGTCATCTTTAGATTTAAATTCCTTTTTATCTTTCCTCAGTTTTTCATATAAAATATTTTGGTGCATTATTTCCTCTGACTGCTTCCTCTTTCCTTCTCTCCGCACCACTCTGCCTGTCCCTGTGACAGGCTCCCTCTTTCGTCTTCTGGGCTTTGTTTTTAGCATCTCACTCCTTCCCCGCTCCTTCTTCTTTTCCTGTCATCTTTACTTCCCCAGCAAGCTCACCCTTTCTTTCTCTCAGCCGAGCCACCACTCTACAGCCATGCTCACTGTGACTGCAGCACCTACAACAGTCACTCTCCCATTAGCTACACACAGAATAGATTCCAAAAGGCCCTATAATATTCCATTGCCAATGCCCTGAATCATCCACTGCTAATTTCCTCTCTTCTCCAACCCCGTCTCTGCCTTGGTCTCTTCCACAAGAGTGTTTTAATCTTTATGGTTTCAGACAGGTCCAGAAATGGAAGCACTAAAATACCATGAGAAAGTGGGTCCAGAGGAAATACCAGAATTCTTATAAAATAGTGTAATCTTGTGAGATTTATAGATTAGTTTCTGGACAGAAGAGGCTGAGAATTTTTGAGGAGACAGAATAATGACAAATCTTTCTTTAAATATGTGCTTACATACTTTAAACCATACACTCAACCAGGTGTAAGTGTACCTCGAGGGGTACTCAGAGGTCTTCCGGGGGTACATCAACTCATCTAGATATTTGCCTAGTTTTACAACAGGCTACATAAAAAGCACTAGCGAAGTCAGTACAAACTAAAATTTCATACAGACATTGACTTGTTGATACTGCTCATATACTATACACTGAAATGTAAGTACAATATTTATATTCCAACTGATTTATTTTATAATTATATGATAAAAACGAGAAAGTAAGCAATTTTTTTATAATACTGTTGTGTGACACTTTTGTATTTTTATGTCTGATTTAGTAAGCAAGTAGTTTTCAAATGAGGTGAAACTTGGGGGTACGCAAGACAAATCAGCCTCCTGAAAGGGGTGCAGTAGTCTGGAAAGGTTAAGAACCGCTTCTTTAAACTGACACTGGCAAAAGTGATAAATCACATTTCCCGCCACCCCACCCTCAGCTATATTTTATGATGTAAAAATTACCACTAATAAGAAAAAAAGTGAGGGCTTCAACACTTAAAATCCCAGCTCCTAGGCTGAGGAGACTACCACAAAAATACCCCAGAGTACCGCGTTCAGTGGGACTGCAGATGCAAGAGACGCAAGCACACAGGTAAATTGTGCCATTCCATCTGCACTCCACTCTCCCTGCCAGTTCCGTTGGCAGGGGAATGGCATGGACAGAATCCTGCTGTACAAGCATTTCAGAAGACATGAATCTTGTCAATTTCAATTGTACCCCCTGCCAGATATCAAAAAAGGAGCCAGCAAACTGCAGCGTGCCAGGTTTTAATGTATTGGCTGTAGTATACGCGTACCATTGCCCTCTACTGGATGGAATATATCAGACCCTAGTCACACATGGGTCTTCCAAATATTTTTGGCAGACATTACAATGACCATAACCAATCATCTCTACTAGTGCACCCTACACCAGCTGAGACTCAAACCCATGCGTCACAGACAGCAGCTCTAACAGGTGAACCAAACTGGAGGCTTTCTTTGGACAAGCTCATAGGAGCTATGAGAGGCTGGTTTCACCTAGCATTCTGGTAATGCATATGTTCCGTTATTTCTCCCTTCCCTTCCCTAGAAAGGGCTGACTCCATCCTTGTCAATTATAGCATCTACCAAGTGGTGGTCAGACACTAGAGCAGATTTAACCAAAGTAAGGCATAGAACTGACTGACTGAGCATGGCAGTCACACTCAATCCTGGGCTCAGTGTTCCTGAAGCTCTATGAGGTGAGGCTTCCTTATTGGATGAGCTAGTAGGGCACTATTTTTACTAGCTCAAAGGGAAACCAATGCTAAATATATTAGTGCTAGAAAAAATGACTGTGACAGGCAAATTGGGTGTCCTGTAGCTAGTAAACATGTGGTATTTATGTTTTCCTTAGAACTTTTCCCCTCTACTTTCTGGTCCCTTTACACAGTCTTTCTTTCTCCCTGTGAGTTTTTCATCCTATCCTTCATCCGTTCCATTTTTCATTTCCCCAATTTCTTCTAATTGGGACCAATTGGGCTGGTCAAAACAATGGAAATATAAATTTGCTGGAAAAAAATGCCAAAATTTTCCATAAATATTCAAAGATTCATAGATTCTAGGACTGGAAGGGACCTCGAGAGGTCATCGAGTCCAGTCCCCTGCCCTCATGGCAGGACCAAATATTGTCTAGACCATCCCTGATAGACATTTATCTAACTTATTCTTAAATATCTCCAGAGATGGAGATTCCACAACCTCACTAGGCAATTTATTCCAGTGTTTAACCACCCCATATTCATAGATTATTTGCCCAGCTCCATCAATAACATTTGAGTTCAAACTGCCACTACACACCTGTGACCAATCAGACACAATCATGGTCTAGGCTTAAGACTTAAGTTGATAACAGGTGGAGACAAACACCAAGACCACAAGTTCTTGCTGTGGGCCTCTGTGCTAAGATTGCTAGGGCAGTCTGCAGCTGCACAATAGTTACTGGGAATCCTCCCTTCTTTTGGTGAACCATGGCTATGAAAAACTTCCTGTCCTTTGTCCAAGAAGACTCTGTCAGATTCAGACTTAGCCATGGTAATCCACGCATTGTGATCTCCAGGCTCAATTACTGACATTTTCTGTTCCTACGTATAAAAGCATAGACCTTAAGAGTCCTACCATTGGTTCGGAACACAGAAGCCTGACTGCTCAGCAACACCGACTATTGACAGCACATCACCCCAGGGCTCTGTACCCATCACTGGTTTCCCAAAGAATATCAAGTCAAATTCAAGAATTGAGTGCTCATCTTCAGAGTTCTCAATGGGACTCGCCTGAGCGGTTCTCTCTCACTCTGCATCCTCATGACCTCCCTTACCAGCTACATTCCACTTGAACAATAATGTGCCACCCTCAGAAATGAAGCTTCTTTGTAAAGGAAAGAGCTTTCTCTACAACCAGTCCAAGGAACGGCCACTCAGACCCAGAAGAGATCAGGATAGCTACAGACCTTGGCACCTTTGGAGCAAAACACAAAAGCTACTCCCTGATCTACTCTTCCCTTCATAACACCACATTAAAGTAGACAGTATTTGAGTCTGTTAAGGAAATTGAGTGCAGCCATTCCTGGTCACAATGCAGTTCACAATTTGGACTGCGGTTGTGGACACTTTTCTTTTTTAATGTAAACCAGTGACAATTCAAAATACAAACACATTTCTGGGATGATTTACATGCTGAATTAGAGAAGGAGAAGGAGACTGAATTATTATGATGTTGTAAAAATGTGAGCAATCGCTTAGATCCCGTTTTTTCCTGTCATTTTAGAGGATCATAATCTAAACTGTACGATTTTAAATTATGCCCCAGTCAACTTCACAAGCCAAGCGGATATGGAGAAAGTGTGATTTAATCAACTGGAAGATTTTTAAAATATTTGTTTAGCACTTTTCTTTTTTTCCTAATCAAATTTATTACTACCTGAGGAATTAGAGAAAAAAACCTCTGAGCAGATTTATATCCTACTTACCCCTCTTTTCCATGAAAAATCTTACAATAGGTCCCACTTCTCTTCTTATACTCTGGATTTTGAAAAATCTGAAGAGTGTATTTAAAAAAAAAATCCAATACTCTCTTTACACAATTATACTGCAACACAGTCACTGTGATAGCTGAGTGAAAGAGTGCGTATGGGCATACACCCAGGTTGCAGCTCCTCCCATAGCTGAAGAAGGAGCCCTGACTCAGGAAGTAATTCTAAAAGAAAGACAGGATTGTTTCTGTTTCTCCTGTCTTTCTGTACACATCATTAACACCAGCCGCAGGGGGTGAGCTGTGTGCATGCCTTCTGCCAACAATAAACAGATGCGGTTCTTTTATTTAGTGATCTTGGACATGCTGTTATTTTTT
Source organism: Mauremys reevesii (assembly GCF_016161935.1). Taxonomy (NCBI): domain Eukaryota; kingdom Metazoa; phylum Chordata; order Testudines; family Geoemydidae; genus Mauremys; species Mauremys reevesii. The sequence continues at coordinate 225,939,594 of NC_052624.1, read as the reverse complement.
CTGGAGATTGTGCTGGTTTGCACTAGCCCAACATGAAGCAGGCTGAGGTTACATAACAAAATAAACATGCATTTGGATTTAGCACCTAATTGAGCTTGTCTCATTAGAAGTTTTATAGTTTTTCCTCAAACTTTGGGTGTCAAACTCTTCCCAGTGGACCTTGCATGCACAGAATTTGGGTGTAAGCTTCTGTAGCAGAAACTAGGGAAACCATCCACCATTTTATATAAGAAAGAGCCTGTTTCAAAACTCAGATACACTGGTGCTTCTCAAACCCCTGTCTGTCCACTCAGATATCTCAGCTTTACCCACAAAAGACTGAGAAAACAGGTTTTGCAGCATGCTCTTAAGATCAACAAATTCAAACTATTTCAGTCCAAGGCAGGGAAGAGGGTTACATAAGCATTTTTTTTAAAAAGAGGAACAAACTCCCACTTCAAAGAGCTTACAATCTAAATAACTTAATGAATTTTCTTATTAATTAAGTAGGAGCCAATTAAATGAGAATCTTATCAATAATTATCAATTACTCTACCTGTTTCAAATATAGAAGAAAAGGTCAGTTTTGCTTTTTCCCCTCTGGTACTCCAGAGAGGCCTAGTATATGTCTCTATATGTAAGTATAGTACCTTTTTCAATCATTTTGCTTTGCAAGGTTAAAATTAAAAGAAAATTGGGAAATGAAGGGAGCTTTTAGTTTTAAAAGTATTTACCAGGAAAGGTCTTTGTCAAGGATTTAGAGAACTAAAGACCAAATCAAAATAATTAAAACTAGACATATATGTCTGTCCATCTGAACATTCCAAACCTAGGAGTTTTTAACCTAGATTCTAGAAAACAGCTTCAGTAATAACTATCTCTGGCTCTAACCCTTGTTGTTGCTCAACTTTTTCACAAGGGGTCAGGAACCATCCTGGGCATGTAAGAGAGGGATAGGGAACCAAAACTGTCTTCCCTTCCCATGGCCACAGATTCCTAAATCAGGCTATTCAAATTTGTGGTCCATTGTTGCTTGATCAAGGGGAAGAAAGTTGATATTTAAGGGAATGATCCATCTATTGTTATGGATCCAAAGCAGAAATAGCAAAGAAAGGAAGCACAAGCCAAGCAGTTCTTCCACTGGTTCTGGATCCAGGTTACAGTTTCCAGTTGCAGGGAACATGCAGACCCAAAAATGATTCCACTGCATACATTGGTGAGCTAACAATTCTCAAGTGTTGAAAGATGGACAGACTAGTTCTACCACAATACACCATGAACCAAGCCCCAGAGCAACTACAGCTAGCAAAGGAGATTCACCCCTGAAGATACAGCATCTGACTTGCGTCTGCATAGCGCAATATGGATGCATTGACACAGGGATGAGGCTTGTGCTGCAAGCGTGAGCTTGGTAAGTACAGGTCTGCAGATGCAGGTTCCACAGACCAGGTCATACCCCTTGAAGACAATGAGATTTCGATCCCATCCATGATGCATATATTGAAAGACTATTCAAAACCTGCCACTTGAAAACCAATAAGCTCAGCTGAACCACTCATAACTCGACCGAAAACTGATCGTAAGAATTCCAGACTAAGGGGTCCTACTCAAAATGCTATTTTTGTACAAACACACTTGTGAGATCTTCAAGGCAGCGACTGCATCTTCATTTTTAGTACTGCCAATCGCACAAGTTCTAAATCATGAGACTGCCCAAAGGGCTGTAAGGGAGAGGAGCAGACAGCAGACTGACCCATTGTTCACAGGAGGGACCTGAGCTGCTGGGCTCTTTCCTCCTCCTCTGCTGTTATGAGAAGGGTGTCAGCTTCTCACTCTCCTCTATCCAGAAACTCCTCTAAGCTCCTGAGGGGAAAGGGAGAGCTCTCCCAACCTCCTGCAGCAACTGTGACTGGCTTTTCTTCCCCAGGAGGCAGGAAAGAGGAGAAAGCAGCCTGAGCTGGTTAGAGGTAGGTTTTCCCTGAGCTAGTCTGAAAAGGCACATGAAGGCTGGAGCTTCTCCCATCATTGTGAGACTGCCACCAGCAGACACCAAAATCCCATTACTCGTAAAAGTTGGCAACACTGCATTTATATGCTTAGAAAGCCTATTCTAGTACATCCGGTGCACTAAACTAACATAGATAAAGCCCCTTGCTATCTTGCAAGGCTCCAGAGAGAAGAAAACCCCCCAAAGGTTTGCCTGGTCAGGTATTTGAGACATGAACAGTATGTGGGGGCCAGACAAGGAAGCTGACTGACATGCCAGGATAGCCAACATCAGGCCCTGGAGAGTTGGCACAAGGCTGGGACCAGCCAGATATCTGAACCAAGCCCAGACAGCTCAAGGAAAGAGACTGGCTGGAGGGAGGTAGCTTCCAGAAATAGAAGATACAGTCCCTCAGTTGCTCTTGAAGAAAAGGAGAGAAGCTTCACAAAGAACTCAGTTGTTCCCAAGCTCATAGAACCACTGAGAAGGGAGGAATAAGTGGACTGCATTGCTCTTGGGAACCAGTAATGCCCCAGTATTACATAAATAATATATACAGAATAAGAAAAGGTTCATTTTGAGTTCATCTGTGACAGGGATGCTGTTTAAAAAGCAAAAGACGAATAGGAGAAATTACAAAAATAACGTACTGGAATAAAATCTGTGTGATGGTCTTGCAAGTTTCCAGTTGGGTAGTTGTATTTGAAATAGTTATTTTTCTCTGCATGTTTGCCTGTCTTTTCTCAAAAGTTTTGTTAGACGAAAACAGTGATACAAAAAACAGTTACAGAGTATGACAGTAGCACAAATGAGATGGTGCATAATGTTGATTGTTTCAGGTTTATTATAGCACAGCTGAAATGTTTACAGAGCCACAGAGCATGTATACCAGATATATAAATATTACACCACAAAAGTCAGGAAATTCAGTTTAAGTTTCCACAGTTACATTATTTCTGGAATGAGAACCACCCTGAGAAATTTCAGCTCAAAGGGTAGGATTTTTTCCCCAGAAAGCTACTAGTGATTGCAAATAAGAATGGAAAATTAAAGTGCCATCCACATTTAACTATAGTTATTATATGCGGATGGGATTTTTCAACAGTGCTCAACATTGGTCTAACTCTCTATCTATTGATGTCAGTGGTAAAATCCCCATTAACTTCAGTGGGAGTAGAATTAGACCAATGCTGAGCACTGTTGAAAATATCTAGCTATATTATTGCTCAACACATACACACACACACACCGAGAGTAGCTGTCATTCAGTAGACTGAAAATGGGGGTGGGAGTCAAGAGACCAGGGTATATTTCCCCAGCTCTGCCATGACTCAGTATGTTACCTAGGCCTAGCCTTTCTGTGCCCCAATTTTCCCAGCTGTGAAATAAGGACTATAGTACTTCTAGAGCTGGTCAACATTTTTTCAAACACAAAGGTTTGGGGTTTTTTTTAAAGGCCATTTTTCAAAAGTGAAAAATTTCACCAAAAAACTGTTGTTTTTTTCAAAATGTTTTGGCTTTTGCAAAAATTTGTGACATTTTAATCAACATTATTAAATTTTTTTTGTTTTCTAAATTAAAATGTTAACTACCATCAGGGGCGGCTCTACGTTTTTGGCCGCCCCAAGCAGTCATGCGCGGGAGGCGCCCCGGAGCCGCGGGAGCAGCGGACCTCCCGCGGGCATGACTGCAGAGGGACCGCTGGTCCCGCGTGGCTCGGCTGGACCTCCCGCGGCTGCGGACGGTTCGCGGGTCCGGCGGCTCCGCTTGAGCTGCCGCAGTCACGCCTGCGGGAGGTCCAGCCGAGCCGCGGGACGAGCGCCCCCTCCGCAGTCATGCCTGCGGCAGGTCCAGTCGTCCCGGGGCTCCGGTGGACCTCCCGCAGGCATGACTGCGGCAGGTCCGCCGGCCCAGCCTGCCGCCCCCCCCCCGGCCGCAGGGGACGCCCCCTAGATTTTGCCGCCCTAGGCACCAGCTTGTTTTGCTGGTGCCTAGAGCCACCCCTGACTACCATATATCTATAACCATTTTGATTAACATTTTAATTACAGATGTATCTATTTCAAACCCTGAACTTTGAAGTTTTGGTGATTTTTTTTTTTATTTATTGACCCATTTTAACACTTGCCAAAATCGTACTTGTTTGAAATGTATGGATGAAAAGTGCTACACACCCAAATTGTTATTACTATTATACTCACATGTTCTCATTCCTGTGCTGGCAATTTCTGAGATGCAGGATCTGAAAATATTAAGTTAGGTTAGATGTTTATGAAGATAGACCAGAATGATAGCAAAGGGTACCTTCCCCATACAACCAATGCACCTCAGTCCTGAACTGATATTCTACTCCTAGGCCCGTCCTAAATAAGGAGAGGTCACAGTGATAAATAATGCCCTATTTTTTTATATATACATAGACACAAGTCCATTGTGTGTTAGGTTGGGATCACCCTCAAACTTATTTTAAATTTGTAGCTTGGAGCCTAGGTTTCCAGAGGCAAAGAATTGGTGCACAACCCATCCCATGACACCTGTACACAAAAAACAGAAAGGGGTTTATTATATGTTTACATCACAATCTATGGGAGATGAATTATTAAGTATGGTAAATGCTGCCAGACTAAGGCATTGTAGGGGTTAAAGAGCTAACGTCCCCCGATCCCATTTTGGTTTCCCCCTAAACGTGGAGTCTTGTTTATTGGAACACAAATGATTTGGTGCCTGTCTCTCTCAACGTGATCAGTACACATGCAGTTAGGGAAGTAAAACAAAGTAGCTCTGGATTTCATATCACTGCTCCAACCCATCAATACTTGAAATAATAAGATATGCCAATGTATTCCATTGGTCAAATGATACCCCCCACCCACACCTTCCACATTCAGAGCCAAAACAGTTCTTAACTCTGAAATTAATGCCCAAATTCCCACATGCAAGTAAAACAAACAAGTAACCCATCCATTCATTTTAATTGTCTTGATGCCGTTAGCTCTGAACAGGCTTCCTTGCATATCCATTTCTGGGGACAGTAAGAGATTGGGGGTTTTGGACCTTTTGTTTCTCTTTGAGGGAGTGAATTCCCTCTACATTGTCTCTGTCCTGGTCTTCAAATGGCCTTTCAACATGGGAGCTAATGCCTAGATCCTCAAAGATATTTAGGCATCTACTCCTATTGATTTCTAATACCTGTGAGAATCTGAGCCTACGGGCTCAGCTGTTCTTTCCCCTACTCTTTCTGAGGCCTAGTAATGGCCCTATACATCAGCTGGGTGCCTCCGCCCTCTCACCATTATCTTCACAACATGTACAGCCTTCTAGAACTGAAATTATTTGCACTTCAATCTGCATGAACACCTCCTAATTGAAGGAAGACCGTCAGACAATTTTTGCTGCCTTCCTGATAACTTACTATTTGATCCACTGATGCATTATGTCAGCCAAAAAAAATCCCGAGTTTCCAGGTTTGGAGAGCTTCTTGTATGTCAGGGGGCTTCAGTTTTCAAAGAGGAGCCACTTGAGAGCTTCATGTATCTCAAAATAATTACAAAATCATGAGCTACATTGTGGTAATGAAGTGATTATACAGGCAAATGGAGCACCCGTTATGAGTTTGAGAATAAATCAGCCACAGACTGGTACATTAAAGCCTGTTTATAAAAGCAGACATTAGCCAGGGCACTGAGATTGCTTTGGGAAATTTCACAAAGTGCTACCTGAGGCACCCACCAGAGATGGCTGTTGACTTCAGCATAGTGACACCAAGATTTGGCCCAACATATTTGCTAAGGTGGGGGGGGGGCTAGTTTTAATTCCTTCCTTTACTTACACTGCTCTGTTTCTTTAGCTTTTACTAATAGCAGTAGAAATGTCTACCCTAGTGTGTTTCACTTGTCTTCTTCTGAATAAAGTGGATGCACTAAGTGGGAACAATTAATTTTCCAATGCCTCATTCTCCTAGGATGTATTACGTCCAAATATACGTGGGCACAGTGGGACAGTTGACTCTACTTATGCATTCTATTTTATTTCTCAATTGTTTTCCCTTAGAAAGCTCCAGTAACTGCCCATGGTTTCCTGCCTGCTATTTTTACGACTCCTTTGGACAGGGGACACACCAGTATTGGGGGTGGAGTGGGAGGGAACAGATAGACTGAATTAGATTTTTCCACAACTGTTCTAGTTTCCCTGTGGTTTCAATAAGGCTGAAGAAAAAAATTCACAGCAAAATTTAAAAATAAATTTGGCAAGGAATCTTCCTTGCAGACTAAGTATTTAGGACTAAATTTTCAAAAGACCAGTGTTAGTTTGACCACAAATAACATATTTTCTCACACATCTGATGTGTGTTTGCACAATTTTGGCCCTTGAATGGATTTTTCTGTGCATCAGAATCAGATCAAGACTGACAAAATAATCAATCAACTGAATAAAAAAAATCCAAAAGTTTACTGAGGGCTGTGGAATTATTAAACCTGCTAAATGATTTCTTGAGAAACTATCCTTGCGAACATCTCTTATTCGCTGGTGGGTTTTTTATCCTTTTGGAGTGAAGAGGATTTTCCTCCCAATTTCTTTTCATCTCTTTTTGGCTAAGAAAGACTAGACGACACTTTTCTCAGAGCCAGTCAATGCTGCCCCTTAGTTTGTCATAGGCATGGTCCCAGGAAGTCTGTTACAAGCTGAACCTAACTTCTGCAGCAATGTCCCTAGATTCTGCATCATTCCAATGTACGAGACTGGAAATTGTGCTGCAGCTTCATTCAAATTGTATTATTAATTTTCATTTTAATCAGTACTATAGCTCCTGTGTTATTTATTTTTATATTACATTTTCCCAGCCCAATCCCTACAGAACTATAGGAGTCTAGTTGTGACTGGGATATGCACATTTGCTGTATATTTCTACTCAAATGATCAGCGGTGAAATAATTAACAGTTTTGACTTTTAAATTGTTGTTTAGAAGTTCCAGAGATAACGCCCCACTGAAATGAATGGAGCAGTTTATACCTTTTAGAGCTATTGTTTCATGCTAGCTGCAGACTCACACATTCTCTACATTAAGACTAGTTGACCAGTATAACTACAGCAATTTTAGTTACATTGATACAAACCCCTAATGTAGACAGGCTGTATTCATTCTAAGCACCATTTTGTGCTAGTGCAGTCTGTTCATATGAGGGGGTTGCACCAAAAACTGATGTAATGACGTGGATGCAACATTTTTTAATGCAGAAAGATAACACAGCATCAGTTTACACTCATATATTTTCAAGATTTTCATTGGAACCATAAGGAGCTAAACACAAGTTTTAAAGAAAAAACAAAGAAAGGAAGCTCAGATTATGGAACATAATTCTATAATAAAAGGTGGATTCTGCAGCATATTCCATGGCCACTGACTACACAGGACCCTAGGCAAAGGGTTCTCTGTTTAAAGGCCAAAAGTGTGCTCTGACAGAGACTGAAGGTCTATTCCCTCACCTCAGTCCCCGGAAAAATCATGGAGCAGGTCCTCAAGGAATCCATTTTGAAGCACTTGGAGGAGAGGAAGGTGATCAGGAACAGTCAACATAGATTCATCAAGGGCAAGTCATGCCTGACCAACTTGATTGCCTTCTATAATGAGATAACTGGCTCTGTGAATATGGAGAAAGTGGTGGACATGACATATCTTGACTTTAGCAAAACTTTTGATCTGGTCTCCCAAAGCAGTCTTGCCAGCTAGTTAAAGAAGTATGGATTGGTTGAATGGACTATAAGGAGGATAGAAAGCTGGCTACGGGTAGTGATCAACAGCTCAATGTCTAGTTAGCAGCCGGTATCAAGCGGAGTGCCCCAAGGGTTGGTCCTGGGACCAGTTTTGTTCAGCATCTTCATTAATGATCTGGATGATGGGATGGATTGCACCCTCAGGTGGTTCGTGGATGACACTAAACTGAGGGGGGGAGGTAGATACACTGGAGGGTAAGGATAGGGTCCAGAGTGACCTAGACAAATTGGAGGATTGGGCTGCACTTAGGATGGAAGAATCCCATCCACTGCTACAAGCTGGGGACCATCTAGCTAAGTGGCAGTTCTGCAGAAAAGGACCTGGGGATTATGGTGGACGAGAAGCTGAATATGAGTCAACAGTGTGCCCTTGTTGCAGAGATGGCTAACAGCATATTGGGCTGCATTAGTAGGAGCATTGCCAGCAGATCAAGGGAAGTGATTATCCCCCTCTATTTGGCACTGGTGAGGCCATATCTGGGTATTGGGTCCAGTTTTGGGGCCCCCATTACAGAAAGGATGTGGACAAATTTGGAGAGAGTCCAGCGGAGGGCAATGAAAATGATTAGGGGGCTGGGGCACATGAGTTACGAGGAGAAGCTGAGGGAACTGGGTTTATTTAGTCTGCAGAAGAGAAGAGTGAGGGGGGGATTTAATAGCAGCCTTCAACTATCTGAAGGGGGGTTCCAAAGAGGACGGAGCTCGGCTGTTCTTAGCAGTGTCAGATGACAGAACAAGGAGCAATGGTCTCAAGTTGCGGTAGGAGAGGTAGGTTGGATAGTACGAAAAACTATTTCACTAGGAGGATGGTGAAGCACTGGAATGGGTTACCTAGGGAGGTGGTGGAATCTCCATCCTTAGAGGTTTTCAAGGCCCGGCTTGACAAAGCCCTGGCTGTGATGATTTAGTTGGGGTTGGTCCTACTTTGAGCAGGGGATTGGACTAGATGACTTCCTAAGGTCTCTTCCAACCCTTATCTTCTATGAAATTAAGCTGGAGGCGTAATTTCCAACATAGAGAGGCATGCCTGTGCTAGCTCTAATTGAGCTAGTGCACTAAAAATAGCAGTGCATCCATGGCTGCCAGGGCAGTAGGAGGGGCTAGCCTCCCTGAGTATGTAACTAGGGTTTCAGATGGGATTGTATTCAGGGCAGCTAGTCCATCCTGCTACCTGTGCAGTTGTGGCTACTGCTATTTTCAGTGGGCTAGCATGATCAGAGCTAGCATGGGCATGTCTATCCGAGTTTAAAATTATTCGTCCAGGTCCAGTGTAGACAGACCCCAAGAATGCTGCCTACTCAGGAGAGTAAGAGATTTTAAGGCAGGTCACTATATGTATTCAACAATACGGAGCCTTGCCTTCTAGATCACCATCATAATGTTGAGAGCATTTTCGCTCTTTAGGGGAAGGACTTGGACTTTTTTACAATACCTAGCAGAATGGGGCCTCAATGAGCTACCACAGTATGAATGTTTAATAATAATTAATTAATCATGGCTTACTGCCATGGGGCATGTCAAGATGCTGTTTTCCGAAGCCTGTCTGATATGAGCAATATCTTTATTCTCCCTTTTTTAGGCACTGTAGAAGAGAATCCGGATTTTAAAAACATACAGTCACAAGTTGTCCAAACAATGAATTCCAGCGCCCATGAACATTGTTGCTGAAGAATCCTGATTTACAATGCCAGAAAGAACGTAAGGACATTTTGCCAGTTTAAGGGGGACCTTGCCTCCCTTCCCTGGAGCACAGCATAATACTAACAGGGATTTAAAAAAGAAATCCTTGGTTGTCTTGCTGTGCCCGATTAGTATTCCATCCATGAGTTGTCCCATCAGGGAAAAATGCTTCCCCTCACACACGTGTTCAGGATAGCACTGATGGATCTGAGGGCCTCTCCAAACACAGTGACCATCTGCTAGGCAAAACATTGGGGTCTGACAAGCAGGAGCCATTCAACCCTGTTGTTGGGCCACATTATTACATATTTGACAAGGGTAATGAGAGGCTGTCATTAACCTTACATGACAGTTGTTACAATGACACACACTAAAGCAAGAACAAAGAGCAGAACTCAGTGAAAAGGCACCTACTTCTCATTTAACCCTGAAATTGTCAGACACCATTATTGCTAATGGAGGCTAGCGGTCCTGGGGTTAATTTCCATTTCAGTGCTCTGCTTGTTCTCTTTTTGAAATGTATTGCTCATATGGGTAAGGAAGCCATTTTATCCGTGCTTCTGGGAAGCCAATGCATTATTTATCATAACACACTGAGATGTAAGAACAGAAAGAGGAACAAACAGATATATTTCACGAACCCCTCTGATGGTCTGAAATATTATATCTGAGCTCAGTCTCTGATACTTAAGATTATCATTGCCTAAGTGTGACATTTCTCTCGTCTGCATTTCCTGCCAGATCCCCAACAGGCTGAAAGTCACAAGACTGTATTTGCTAGTGACCTTGCCATAGCTCCCTGTCTCGATAATCACAGGGAAATCCCATAGAGAAAGTTAATGCTTGCCTGACTTTTAGTTAAACAATAGCTGTAGGATAAAACTGTATGTGCAATTTCAGGAAAAGAACCATATGAGTATAAAATTCCAGTACCTGCTTAACGGTAATGGATTTCAGTTTTGCTAGGAATATTGCTTTTGTACCAGAACTGCTTACTAAATCTGAACACAAAAACAATATGCTTATTTCCAAAGTCACCTCCAGGCTGAACTGAGGACAGGGGGTTGTGTATATGAATGCAAGTACTTGCTTGGTGGTTTCAGTGTATTAGGGACATGTGATAGAAGTGAAAGTGAAGATTATGTCTCACCACAGGAGATTCAGAGACAGTACATGTGGGTGTGAGCTCACAAGTGTCACAAGGTTCAGGAACAGCTAGGGCCAATCAGAAAATAGGACATCAGGTGGTGGTTCGCTGCAGCATGAGGATGCTTGGAGCCATTTGGGGGAGGGGACGACATCACTATGGAAAGCTCTGTATAAATAGCATACAAAAAACTAGATGATTTCTTTCTACACAAAGAACGGTGTGCAGCAGCACAACATTACCATCACAGAAGCATTGCCTGGTGGGTTGGAATTGAGAGTTAAACTTACTGAAAGATTAAAAAAATACAGGGAGTGGAAGGCAGAAATCAGAATTAAGATACATACAGTATGAGAAGAAAAGGGCAAGAATGAATCAAAGCAGGATTATATTAATTGCCCTTTGTCCCCAATGGCAAATTGGTAGTGAACAGACTGTGATTTTTACAAATTAATCTCTATTAGAAATTAATATTTTGTGCAGACAAGTTTCAGACTATGCAATGCTTGCAGATGTTCATTATGCTTGTTCCTTGGAGTAGTTGACAGAGCTGTGAGACTGGCCACCTATGTCCATGGTATAGCTTTTGTTCTTTATCAGGGAACTTCCACCCAAATGGAATTCTGGTGCTCAGTAAATAGATTTTATTAGATAAATCAAACAATTTTCAACTAGGGGTCTCAAATTCACTTTCCACGAACAGTCACATGAAAAAAATAAATATGTAAGAATATTCAGAACAAGCTAAAAAAACAGGATGCAAAAACATTTGAAACAAAATTCTGGTTAGAAATCTCCAGAACATCTCTGAATAATTTCCTACCATTTGCCCAGCTCTAGTCCCTCATGTTCTTTCTGCTACAATTACCAGTGTTCCATGGGTAGTACAAGCATATAATCCAGATCCCTTATCTCTGAATCAAAAGATTGTGCTGGCCAACTGCTAATCCTCCCCAAAGGATCTTTCATGTGGGGTATCACAGGACTCCATTCCTTAAGTCCTCCTGGCAAATGTGTATGTGAAGCTATTAAGGAAGAATTTTGTGCACAGTACCATCAATATAAGGATTCTACTGAGCTCGCTCGCTCTCCTCCACACCCTTTTTGGGTTTCCCAATGTATAGTCTGAAAGATACCTGGCTTTAGAGCAAGACAGATATAATGGAGGAGATGGAAAAGTCTAAATTTCTCATATGAGAGACTGTCTGTGTAACTGGACGAGGACGATCTCCTGCAATGGTTGCAAAATATCAGGTTTTGAGATGCAGTGGAGACTGTCCTTAGCAAAGATGGCTACAGTTTTCCATTATCTGCAATGGAAGTGAAGCCAAGCTTCCCTCAGGGAAGATGGTGGCTCCCTATATTCTCAGAAGGGAGGGAGGCACATGTGAATGGAGGAGGCGGTCATCTTTGTTAAGGGCAGACTCTGGCTTCACACCCATTGAGAACAACAGGAGATGGACTGGACACCATTTTGAAAGAGAGCAATTCTTTGGGCTTGTCTTCACTACTGGGAGATTGATGCCGCTGCAATCGACGCAGCAAGTGTCGATTTAGCGGGTCTAATGAAGACCCACTAAATCGATGGCAGAGTGCTCTCCCATCAACTCCAGTACTCCATCTCCCTGAAAAGAGTAAGGTAAGTCCACTGGAGAGCATCTCGCATCGATGCAGCACAGTGTAGACATGGTGGTAAATTGACCTAAGCTACATTGACTCCAGCTACGTTATTCATGTAGCTGGAATATCATAACTTAGGCTGACTCACCCCGATAGTGAAGACAAGCCCTTTGTGAGTTTCTCTGCAAAATATTTTACATGCCAGGCATGCAGAAGAAGAAACTTTCAGTTGTGAAGATAAATGGCCAAAAGAAAAAGAAAAAGAAAGTGTGAAGTGTCTGTGTTATTCTATTATTAAATAATTCTGGACCAAAAAAAGGTTGAAACAAGGCTCTGTTTTTTTCTTAAAGGACCCATTTTAAAATTGACCTTAGCTCTAGTTAATGGATCTACTTGTGAATTCTCAGATATATCATTCTGTACTCAAAGAGGAAGTAGAGTATTTTGGGGAAGAATCTTTGTCAGTCTTCAGATAAAATAAAGAGGTTGAATTCCTGCTTTAAGTACAAAACTCAGCATTAACCATGGAGCCATATCTAATGCCTCCTTACTAACATCTGTTGTGTTTCCTCCACTCCTAATTTTTTATTTTTTATCAACACAACCTCAGGTTTACCTGGCAAGACTTCTTTATAAGCTCATGCTTTTAATTATTTATGGCAACATTATCCTCTAGAGGTTATATGGGTTTATTTCATTTTCACTTTGTATTATGGTGATGGTAATGACCAGGATGACTCATCTTTTTTGAGTATGCATGTTATATTTGCTTTTCTCCAATTTCCCATCAGCAACTCAGTTTTCAATGACTTTGCAAAGATGTACAGTAAGTATGAATGTTTATGTGCTTATTATTTATGCATATCAATTTAATAGCATCATCATCATATACAGTCTGCCCAAAATATAACACTATATACTAGTCCAACCAGTTAATGAAGTTTAAAAAAAAGCTACAATCAGGTTGGGATAACACAAGGAGAATAGGGTATATCACTAAGTTCGCATGCTTAAAAGCCAAAAGAGAAATATTAATAAAATTTAGTACTTTTCTATTTTGCAAATCATATAAGAGCACAGAATGTTATTTATCAGATGTTCAAATGAACCTAATTTAATGTCTTGAAATTATTAAAGTTTTAGTGTTATGACTACAAGTGCAGTGGACACAAATTTACAATAGAAACCTGTCTTGCCAGTCTCAAAATAAAATACATGAAAAAGAGAAACAAAATATAGGAAACAATTTATAAATGCAAACAGAAAATGTTAGCTATACACTGATCTATTAAAAAGGAATAGTAAGTAATGCATTTGATCCAAAGGAAAGGATTCATTTTATGTGGTTATCGTATCTTGGCAACTTGGAAAAGTAAAGTGTTCTTCCTTTAATTTAGCTTCAAACACTATCACACAAGTCAGCTAAAACTATATTTTATTAGATGCTGGATGAATTATGAATGGGCCTACCAAGCTGCTGGACTATTATGTATAGTCTTGTATATTATGTATATTATGTGTTAGATGAGACATAACTGCCCCAGATGCTTCACCTAGGGCAAACTACGGTATTTGTATCTTCAGCCAACTTTTTAAAAGTTAGAAGAATTAACAACTTCAACACTTTTATAAGTATGAGACGTTTCAAACTAGGAATGTTTTGCATGAAGTTAAACTATCAATAAACAACCACCAAGATGCAAAAATGTGTACATCAGAAAAATCACACATCTTTTCAGCATTAGTCTTTCAATGGTCAGAACTAAAACTAAATTCCCATGATATTAGTTAAAAACTATAGATGTCTGATGCAAAAATCAAACAAACAAAAAAATAGAACCACCATAGCAATTTGTATACAGCAAGTGGATAGTCTCAGTTTCCCACTAGCCAATACTTATCATCTGTTTAGTTATCAATTTAAATAGAGAGCTGGAAATCTTATTCCCTTCCTTTCCCATTCCCATGCACCCTCTTCAATCTCTATTTTCCCCCTCCACATTTCCCTGTACTGCCCTTCTACCCAGCCTGTTTTCCTCTTATGTCCTTACCATTTTACTGACCAGTTTACAAACCAGGAAATAATGGGAGCAGGTGGCTGTCTTTACCAGGGGCAGCCTCACTGCTACCTATGAGTCGGTAGGTAATTGATAGCCATGTTAACTGAGGGCAGCTTATGGATTCAATTTCACCGAAAGTAATGTAAAATGGAAGCCATTTTGAGTAAAGGTAAAATGAGACAAGAAGGGTGAAAGCACTGCAAGAATGCTGCTGGACATCAGAAGATCCTAAAGTATGTGGGGTTTTTTTAAAAGAGCACCTAAGAAACCAAGACTTGCACTATCAAAAACATTGACAACTTTGTGTGAGTTTCACACAACTATTTACATGCCACTCACACTGTAAGCATCCTTAAACCTCAGCAAAGGTGTTGTAATTCCTCTCATGGGCTATAAAGGACTATTGCCCTTTTGTGGCAAGTAGCAGCTGGCTGCAGTTCCTGTGCTCCCTGTCTTTCAGTCTGTATTGCTGGAGAGAAAGAGAACCATGCATAGGCAAATAGGTCCTATGGGTGGGGAGTGTAATCAAAATAAGAAACCTCCTAGGTGACTTCCCTTATCCACAGTGGCAAGTTTCTCACTCAGCCCCTGCCCTACCTATGCCACACCAGTGGGTTTCCCATTCACCACTATCCTCTCTAACCCTCAGCTGAAAGATTCCTAGTTACCTCACCAACTTCTCATCTCTCTGCTAACCTGATGGCCCATGTTGGCATACTCCATTTCCCACACACCAGGTGGTATAGATAGTCCATAAGTAGCATGCTTCCCTTCCCATGCACACAGTGGCCTTAGAGACACTGTGGCTGCAGCATCTCACAATTACAACATGGCTTCACAGTTCAAAGAGGAAGGTGCCTCCGTCCCAGTTCTTTTCTTAGCTCCAGTCCTACCCTTGGAGATTCTTCCTCTTTCTGCCAGTCTGAGCTTCCATCTCCCCATAGGACATCCATCTGTACTGTGCTGGAGGGAGTTCTGCTGGCTAGCATGCAAATCCCTGCACTCAGGGCATCTCCTCAGAGGTATCAAGACTTGGCAGCCCTCTAAGAATTATCCAAGCAGTAGCAGATGAAACATCCCACTGATCTCACTGACTGGCAGGGGCTCAAGGCCCAAAGAACTAGTTCCACAGCACCATCAGAGGGGAGCTGATTTTTCTCTAGCCAGAGAGAGAAAGTTAGTGGCTTCCCTGCCAACCCCTAGTGGAGAGCTATACAACCATCACTTGCCAGCTCATTCTTCTTAATATCAGAAGCTATTAAGGAAGATTGAAGAATTTTGTATTGCAGTAGCATCAATATAAGCCCTAGGGCTTGTCTACACTTACCAGAGGATTGACGCTGCGGCAATCAACGCATTGGTGGTTGATTTAGCAGGTCTAGTGAAGACCCACTAAATGAACCGACGATTACTTTCCCATCGACTCCTGTACTCCACCAGATCAAAAAGAGTCAGGGAAGTCAACAGGAGAGCAGCTCCCTTCGATGTCACATAGATCTACTTACCGCAGGGTCCACACTAAGCTACATCAATATTCACGTAACTCAAATTGTATAGCTTAGACCGACTTTTCCCTTTAGTGTAGACAAGGCCTTAGAGTCAATTCCCCAGAGGGTTCCTGGAGCATTTCCTGGATTATAATGATGCAGTAGTTTCCTATCCTATTGATAGATGTCCCAGAGCACCTCAGAACAAATGCTCCCAATCCCTGAAAGCTGCTCAAGTACCAGGATGGCACTCTCTTCACAGCCTATTACTATTGTCCATCAGTTGCTCTGTTTGCCTGAAGCTGGGAATGGGCAACAGGGGATGGATCACTTGATGATTACCTGTTCTGTTCACTCCCTCTGGGGCACCTGGCATTGGCCACTGTCAGAAGACAGGATACTGGGATAGATGGACTTTTTGTCTGACACAGTATGGCTGTTCTTATGATCACTGAAAATGTTATTGTTTTAACTATAAAAACCCATCTCCTGTCTATATTATGCCATCATTACATAAGAGGCTCAGATAATAAAACAAATTAGGCTTGAGATCTTTCTTGGAAACCCATCCAAGATTGGGGAATGAACTCCTAAAGGAATTAAGAACCACCACAAACCTCACCACCACTTTCCACTCCAAGTGCAAGATGCATTGCTTCAACCTTGCTTTTACTAATGTAAACACAAGGTAAATATAATGTATTAAATAAAAATCATATAACACAGAAATAAAAAGTCCTTATGCAATTTCCAAGTGGGGAAGAGGAAAAGAGAGTGAAAGACTCACACATGACAGACACTTGATGCACGTGATGCTCAGAGACGATGGTGATGAGGGCTGTAAAAATTGGAATAGAACAGGACCTAGTATACAATAAAATCTAGAAGCCACACTGGCCTCTTCTGTGACTGTTGTGTAGGTTTATTAAAATTTCTTTTGCCATAGCCTGCCAACTATTTATGTTTTCTTCCTTCGTCACTTCAGTCTCCTTCCTTCATGCTTCTCCAGGTTGTCAGAGAATTGTGGTGGTCTTTGATGGCAATGGGTCTGGATGCCTCAGGGCCAGTATGTTGATGGCCACGGACAGCATGCGCTTACTCTGACTCTTCCACACTTTGACTTCTCAGCTGGGAGATGCCAGTAGGATGTTTGGAAATGCAGCCGAACGTGAGAGCTTCCTTGATCCTGGCAGACTATAAATATAAGGCCTTCTCTTTGCTGGAAAGTAGAATGAGATCTGACTTCATCTTGGAGATAATAGTGGAGCTTCACTGGGTTAGGCCTACAGTTCTGCTGGCTCCCCATTCCCGTGCCCACCTGCATGCCAAAGATCTGGTCTAGAGTGTGTCCAGGGTGTGGGGTGTGTCCAAAATGTGGACAGAATATCCCAAAATTGATAGAATGGGTATGAAGTTTTTAGTAGTGAAAGATTTCTGCAGCTTTTGGAGATGTGCTCTCTGTTTTAGGAGTTTTTTTTTTAATTAGCTAAGTTTAGAATTGAAGTAAATTGTACATGCCACATTCCAGTAAGAAAACTTTTAAGAACCCTGTTATTATTTCTGGTGTTCTTTCAAACACACCTTTGGACTGTAGGTGGGTGGAAACAATTATTAACGGGCAGCGAGAATGGAAGTCTTTTGTTTTAGCCTTCTTGGTAAGCAAAATTTGAATACACCTAGAAAAGTCCAGGATGTGTATTCCTTGCCTATTCTTGTACATTTGTAGGTTTCCCTCTGCCAGTAAAGCACTGGAAAGAGACAACACTTGTAATCAGATCATTGGCTAAAACACTGAGTCAGTCTGATCAATAACAACTGCACATGCAGCAAAGAGCGCTTAATGGCTCTTAATCCCCATTAGGCTGAGTTAGAGGAAGTTGAAGGGGAAACTGCATCACATTTCAGCCATTTATAGCAGCATCCTGGTACTTGAGCAGCTTTCAGGGAATAGGAGCATTTGTTCTGAGGTGCTCTGGGACACCTATCAATAGGCTAGGAAACTACTGCATCATTATAATCCAGGAAATGCTCCAGGGACCCTCTGGGGAATTGACTCCAAGGCTTATAAATTTTTTAGCAGGAATCTATGGTGGGTCAACCAGAAAAGCATTAGCACATGGAGCTTTTCTGTCACCAGTAATTAAATGTGTTTTAGGATGCCTTTTACATGATTTATATCATCAAAAAAAAGGCCAACTTTAAGCCATGTGAGTTGCCATGGTGTCCTTAAAAGTATTCCCATATAAACATGAACAGTTATTCCTAGTGACATTTTGCACTGGAGTCATAGAAAAAACTGTTTCAAAGTGTTGCTTTTGTTGTTCAAAAATTGCACATGTAAAAAAAAAAAATCCACCCAACACTTTTAATTAGCCCCACCAATGGGCTTTGGGATGGAACTGCACACGAGAACTGCCCCATACCACAGCTGTCACCCCTCTCACTAGAAAGAGCTTCCTGAGACTCTCTTCACAACCGATTACTATTGTCCATCAGTTGCACAGAGCTATTGCTATTGACTGACCCAGAGAGTAAGAGAACAAAAGTAGGAATACAGCCAGGTTCTCTTTATGGTACTTAGACCAGCACCACTTTAGCCAGCACTGTAGTACTTATACCACACTCTAAATTCCAGTAATTAGAATAAGCCAACAACAATTTCCACACAATTTACAGGGGTATACCTATTTGATCATCCAGCCTATCGCTTTAACAATCAGTGCTTAAAGGGATCTGGAAAAGCGTGGGCATGTCAATCATAATTCAGGAGCAGTGGGTTTGGTGAGACAATGCCTAAAGTGCTCCCCTTGGTGACCTAGCTCAATTGTTTTTTGGAGTGGGTCTGTGACCCCTTATTGCTCGCCCCACATGCACACTTTAAGCATTGCTGTCAATGCAGGATTGTACCATACATTTCCCAATGTTCTGTCTATTCTAGTTTTAAGACTCCAAGTGATGAACTCCCACCACTCCCTTGGGAGACTCTTCTCCAGCTTATAATTATATCACTGGCAGGATGTCTTTCCTGCTATAAGACTCTCATTTTCCCTCTCTTAATTTCATCCTATTACCCTTAGTTATAGCTACATCTATAGCTACAACTGAAAAGGGGGCATGTGAACGATTTTAGAACATTGTATTTGTTTGTTTTATTCCCTTTCTTGCTGCTTTAGTAATGTATGTTCTGCTTGCTTTTGGAAAAAAGAAATATTAAGAATGTCAAGTCTGAGCTTTCGTGGTATTGGTGAAGGGCTTTTAAACCATTTAAACCTTTGAGGGTTAAACAGCAGCAGAATCAGCAGCAATAAAAAAAATATGACAAAATCAGGCCGGTACCTGGCTCCAAGTTGGTTATTCCACGATACCATTTTGGGTTTCTGCTGTATCTGTATCATGAAGTCCTTTTGTTTTCCTAAAAAAGTACTATGTTAGAGGAATAATTAGTAGTCAAGACACACATTTTCTATCAGCAAATGGGGCTAAAGTACAGCAGTATTCTTGAAGAATGCTGATTTTTACTGTTTTGCAATTTTGCATTTTCAAAGTGACATCTGCTTTGTGTGAGACTTAAGAATGTGGAAGGAGATTTGTAAAGAAGAAAGAAATTATGTCCCTGAGCCTTCTGTATTATATCCCCTTCAAAATAAATACTTACGTTTGTGCCTCCTGGAAAATTAATACAATGGCTAAAAATATTTAACTCAAACTCATGTTCTGACAGTTTTTATATGACTTCATGATAGGGGCAAATATTTTGAAAGCTGCATTTTTAAATACTGTATTTTAAATTAGGTTAATCAAAACAGCCTTCCATTCAGCATTCGAATAAAGTGCCCTGCATTTTACATGAATAAAAATCACATATTTTTCATAAAGAATGACTGATCCATTCTGTTATTCACATCACTACTTAAAAAGAGGTGACACTAAAGTAGTACACAGATTGCATAGGTATAAAGCAAATCTAACTAGTTACCTAGGTATTAACATGTTCCCCATCATCATCATATTATCTGAAAGCCTCTCAAATACTTAAAAACAAACAACGTTCTCATTTTCCCCCAGTCAGCCTGTAGGAGAAATAGCTTGATTAGGTTTTCTTACTGGTGTGTGAAGGGGGGAATGGGGGTAGCTGGGGATTGTGAGAGTTTGTGGGTGTGTGAAAAAGTTACTAAGGTAAAGCTAAGTTGGAGAAGTGAATGTTGATGTGGAGGGATTGTGGGGTCTGTGGTCATTCTTACATCCTGTGGGAGTGATCTTCACAGGAGCTTGACCCATACTATGTAAGTTCTGTCTTCCACACTCATGAGCCTTCTTTTATTGGTGAGCAATCATATTTTCCAGGGGCACATAACTCTCATAAGAAATCCTGGTTATATAGAGAAAGAAGTTATTCTTCAGGTATCGAGGATCAATCCCATAGAGCGCTTTGAGTATCTGGACAGTGACTTTGAACTAGACTCTCTGTTCATGGAGGAACCCAGTGCAGAGAGCAGAGCACCAGACTGACTCACATACAGCAATCAGTGTTGCTAAGCAGACAAGCTGTTGCCTTTTGTACCAGTTGCAGCTTTATCAGGACATGTGGCTGCATTACTAGATATAATGAGTTGCAAATATGTGCATTGGGAATGCTGTTTCCACACAAAATGTATTTGTGCAGTTTCTATGCAAAATGCGCTCTGGAATATATTCACGAATGTAAGCATCCATTCCTACAGTGCAGCTTGAGATCACAGATGAGAACCTTCACATTACTGGCTTGATGTTAGATTTATTGGTGTTTGTATTACTGCTGCCTCTTCCTGTTCTGAGAAAGTTATTTGAACAAAGCAGCAAGCAGAGTAATGCTCAGAGGTCAGACTATAGGATGACTCTTCCAGATAAAAGAGAGGAAGTCTGGTTTCAGTATTTATTTAAAGGGATAAATGATACATCAACAGAAAGTAATGCATTTATGGGAAGGGAAGTGTATACACACCAGAATGCTGACAGAATGTTGAGTAGAACCCCTACAAGATTTACTGTACAAGAAGGAACACAGAGGTAGGGTAAACTCAAGAAGTGTTGGGGCCTCCAAAATGGAAAGGAGCTCAAAAATAGAGCATATAGCACGGTCTGTACAACAACATACATAGCATTTTCCTTCACAGCATCTTCAGGTCAAGGAACCTAGACTAAACAGCTAGCAAGATAAAGCCAATTCTCTAACTCAATAAGAACATGCCATTTGGGCAAACAAACAACATTCCCAGACAAATAGTCAAGCATGTGCGTAATTCTTCTGTCAACTTGATCTTACAGGCATTAACATATGAATGACAAAGTCTCACAAGCCTTACAGCAGCTATGCTCTAAGTAAATCAGGTTTATGATACACAGTACAATGAAATATCAAGGAAGGATTGCTATCAATAATGATGTCTATTAGAACAGCGTTTGGACTATCACGTACATATACACTAGAATCAACAGCATACTGGAGAGAAAATGGAAGAGCACCTCTAGAGAAAGCTGCACCCATTTTTCTCAGCACAATGTTCTGAAAGTTTCCATGATGAGTGGCAGTGTCACTCAACTATAAATATGCCTGCCTCTACCAGCTGCCCCATCAACACCAGCTCTAGCCCCCAACCAGGAAACTGGGAAAAACTAAACACCATCCCTGAGCACTTCTAGGAGGCAATACTTCCCCACTCACAAGCACTGAGCCTTAGTATAACACAAACAAAACTTTTATTAAGAAGAGAGGGAAAGCAGCATGAATTAGGGGAAACATCATGATTCAAAAGCACGCAAACAATAAGTAAACACCTGCCTTACAGTATCCTGGGCAATAGTGCTTTCCCTCAGTTTCCCAACATGCAGTGAATGGACCAATGTCCCTTTAACACACCACTCCCCTTTCTCTCTGCTGCACCCCACTCACAATTTGTTGTACAAGGTCAGCGAAGTCCTAGGATCCCGGCGTGTGTTCAGCTGGGTTCATCAAGTTCCCACTCCTGGGAAGCTGGGGGAGTGGTTAAGTGATGACTGCGCCTCTGTTGCTGCTACTTTCGCTGCTGCCACTTGTTGCTGCTTACTGCTGCTGTGGCCTCTGCTACTGCTCACCAGCATTGCTGTCACTTCTGCTTTTAGCTGTGATGCTGTGTTCTGGGTTTCCACCACCTAGCCCAGTTCTTAGTGATTTCAGCTCTTAGTGATTTCACCAGGCAGTGAGGAACTTCACTACTCTTGCTTCCTTGCACTTTTTTTCATTACAACACTGTCCCCACTCCAGGTCTAAGGCTCAGATCCCTAGACCAACCTGTTGGTGATTTCAGCATCAGTGATCACGGAGAAGAAAACAAGGACTCTTAATCAAGTCTGGTCAGCTCTATCTTTAAACCCTGGAGGACAGTCAAATAGCCTCTGGAACCCTTTAAACAAAGAAGCCATTGTCATCACTCTCCTGGTGATTTTAAAAACACAAACCAGTGATTCCCTCCCCTTATCTTTCACTTGGGTTTGGCACTAGCCCATGTTTAGTGAGTGAAATTACATTTAGGGTGACCCCCCTCAATTAGGGCATATTAAGTAGTTCTGCTGCCCTTTAGCTATACAATTAGGATAATAGCATTAAATAACCCCTATATATAAGAAGTGAGTTTTAATCCAGAACAGCCCAAACTGATCATTTTGGCAAAACAGGTATGTCTGCTGATCACCTAAGCAAAGTAGGTGTGTCTATGCAAATACAGTCTGCTCCTGAGGTCTTTTTCCCCAGCTCATCAATAGATGGCAGGAGAGAGCTCGTTCAAATCACTGGCTTACACATGTTTCCTAAACAGAGCAATGTAACAGACAAAATCTGACTAAAGAGAGAGAAAATAATTTCCACCCTCCTTATTTTTCTCCTTGTTCTTATTATAGGCAGTGCAGGTAGAGATACCTATAGTTAAGGTTTATCCTGTTTTCAGTTGCTTATTACTTTGCCAAATTAAACATTTGGGGCTGAAATTTGCCATGCCAGGTGTCTGCCTCAGGCTGAATTTTCTCTCCGCCCCAACCCCCACATACTCTTTTCTTTAAAAAAAAAATGAAAGTTTCAGCTAAACCAGTTCAGCCATTTCTCAGAAACAGGTCAGAGAAATAAATATTGCTTTGACCACATTAAAAAAGTCCATCTTTTAGTGAGAAATTCTAGCACCTCTGGGCTTTGGAGCAGGGACTTGAAATTTGATAGGTGAGTTCTCCTCGAATCAGAAATGTGCATTTTCTCTAGGGCAAGGAACAAAGGCATGAGACTGAGGGGATAGCAACAAATGGGGGATGGGTAGGAGCCAAGTGGACAGTGGCAGGAGCTGGGGATGTGGTGACGGGAGCAGAAAGATGTAACAACTAGCGCGCACACCCCTCCAGAACTTGGAAATTATTCTGACGCTCAACAACCATTTACTAGAGCAGACAGTTGTGCAATCCACTGATCTCATCCCCCACTGGTAACAGGTCCACATAGAAAATAACAGCCTTCTACGGTTTCCAATTACTTTGTTAATTTAAGTTGTAGAGAACTGTGTGATGGATCTAAAAATCCAAATCCTGCTGGTGATCCAATGAGGGACTTTTTATTTTTCAAAAACTTTTTAAACACTTAGGAAATTACATATTTAAAAAAAAACTCAGTATGAACATTAAGGTTGTAAAGTCATGCACTCACAGGTTAGGAAATGCCAGCACTAAGTTTATCTGGGCAGCTTTAATTTAGCATCACTTATGCATATGCATTAAGACAATCTTAATTACGGGATCACATAATATGTTTTCAACAGGACCTCCACAGCCTGGATCTGCTTTGGGGAGGAATCTGGATTGTGTTGTGAAGGATGCTGTTGTCTATAGGCCCCTGCCTCATTTGCTGCAGTAGTTGAAGGTGTGTGGACAATGAGGCAGGGCATCACAGGAAGAGAACAGATGGTTTTATGGTTAAGGCAATTGACTGTTGTCCTGAAGAACTGGATCTATCCCTTTCTCTACCACCGAGTTCCTGTCTGATAACTGGCAAGTCATTTATATGAAAATGTTCATATGTGGCCATTGTATGTCTCTCATTTTTGGGGTGCCTGACTTGAGACCCTGGGGTCTGATTTGCAGAATGCTGAGCACTCACAGCTGCAACAGAGGTCAACGCGAGTTCTGCTCTGAACATGTGAAGTGCTGTAGAATGCTATATACTCTGAAAAATCAGACCTCAGGCTTCCCAAATTGGGCATCCCAGATTAGATTATACATTTGACCATTTAGCTGCAGTAGTGCAGTGCTTAGCCTCTGTGGAGTAAGATAGCAGCTAGAGACCGGCCCCAAGAATTAAATTTTACTTAAATGCAAAAAGCTTGTAATTATATTGTTTTCATTTGGAAGCCAGAGCAAAACACCTCATCGGTCACAAGCATAAGTGGGGATAGGTAACATGTATTTGTGTTAGTCGTTCATATTGTCCTTATCGCTGTACAGAGAGAATATTCAATATATGTGATTGTATAAAGCAATGTTATTTTTTTTCCTATTTGTGTGGATTCCACATATGACCATTCCCCCAGTAGTTCTCTGTTAGGACCATTTTTACTTGGTGTTCTGTTTCTTTCCTGAAGTTAAGGCATATTCTGTACCTGTTTCATTAGTGTCACTTGGCTTTTCATTAGACACGGAAAATGAGCCTCTACAGCATTCAAGGAACAGACCAATAAAGATATATTACTGTCACTTTACTCAATAAGAGCAGATGGGTCATAATAGTATGTCTGATACCAGTACGTTTGTAGAGTCATTTTTTCTTATCAGCTAGTTAATGAAATGAATTTCTATCACAGCATCTTTAAAATGTAATACTCTCACAACTGTCTTCAAAGACCTATTTTGAACCAAATAAGTTATCTATCAAAATACTCATTAAAATTAGGTGCAGGCCTACAGGAAGAGACAGATTAAATCATTGAGACATCTGGGCCTCTTATTCCTCTAATGTGACCTCATTATATCGCAATTCGTTACTGCAGAAATTTAATTTGCTGATGCCATGGAATTACTGAGGGTCTTCACATTCTCAGGATTTTCATCCTACCCAATTGTAAACTTTTAGATCATTTAGTATTCGATATTGGGTTGCTTAGAGACTTAACAGGAAACCGACATACTGTAAATGAGCAACCTCTCTATAACCGAAGCCGCAGTCACGTATTATCGACCATTCTCTGAGATAAAAGATAAATAAGTAAGCACTACCTAATTTCACCTCAGACCTCTAGAACAGTTGTTTAATCTAGAAAGAAGAAATTGCTGCATAGCCCTAGAGTCAACGAAGAATTTCTAAGAAAAAACGTGGTCACCAATGTTGATACACCGCAGCCTTCAATGGGCATTGAACCTGGTACCTGCACTACCAGAAGCACAAGTCCTACCTTTTGAACTAAAGAAGGAATACCTTTATTTCAGCTTAAGTACCTGGATTAAGCTGGACCAGCACAAGAGCGTGTGATGGTCACACACACTAAGGCACACTTCAATTTGACATTTATAGCCTTTTCTCCACTTTAAAAGTTCTATGCCAAGAAGTGTTTCCTTCTGACTAAAACATACTGAAAACACAAATTGATGTGTGGCACTACTCACTACCATAGTTCATGAGACTTTGTTAGACTTCCCTAAACTGAAAACAATAAACCAATGCAACTGAAACAGAACAAAGAATTTTCCCAACAGAAGATTTGCTACCTTCCCAACTCACTTCATGGACCAAGGGATCGTTTCATATATGCAATGAGATTGTCCTTGATCTCGTGTCTTACACCAAAGGCCCTGAACATTGGGCTGTGTGCAGAGTGTTAAAATGAAGAGCTAGCAGACCAAGACACGTGGCCATCACAAACTGTGACATGGCTGTAGGGAGTATGTGTCATAAAAAAAAGTAGAAAATATTCCAATATTCCCCTTTTTTCCATACCCACCAATGTTGTGCAAAATGCACTCCAAGGAAGTAACACCTTCCTTTGTGACACGCTGCTGGGTGAGTGTAGGCAAGGTAAGACTCCTTTTTATTCCACTTCTTGGCCAGTTTTTCCCACTGATCCAGAATTCACAACACTTGTGACAGAGGGACACTTTAAACCAAAGAAAAGTGATTGCATGTTAAAGTGCTTGTCCCATTTCCCCCTTCAGGTAAAGGACCTGAAACATTCCTAATTAAGCGGTTTCAAAAAAAGCAGCTACAGATACTGATCTGTGATTCTCTATAAATACAACAGCCCTCCGATTTTTAACACACGCACACAGGATGTGTCAGAAGCAGGTGCAGTTTTGTTATACAGCAATTTATAAATAGAGAGATGTTTGTGAAGACTAAGATTAGGATATTATAAAAAGGGCCTAAATCTGCTCTCAGTGAAGTTACATGGGTATAACAAATCAGATTTTGGCCATGGCCTATAGTATGACCTTCTTCAATCACACTCACTTTGATCCTTTATTGGGTGACTGCTAATACTCTTCCAATGAAATTTCAGCTTACCAGAGAATCCAAATTAAAGAGGCACGCAGCATCATGAACTAAAAGGATGGGGAGCAGCAAAAATAATTGCAAAAAATATAACGTTGCAAAAAAACTCAATGCATTCATTTTCCACCACAAAGGTGATCTCAGCAAAACTGACTTTAAAAGATGTTGGTAAAATCAAAGACTTGCCACATGTCTAAAACTCCCTGATGCAGCCTCTGATATGTGTGCTCAAGTCAAATGAAAAAGAAAGGCATTTCTTTGCAGGTATCCTGTACTTCAATAACCTGATAATTATTCATTTCAGCTTAAAGCAAACTGGTAATTACTTAAATAAAGCACTGACTTGATTTTTAATCAGTGAAAACTGCCATTTGTTGAAAGGGCTTTTTGGAATAATTACTTTGCATTCTTATTACTAAAGTAGATTTATAGGAAAATCAAAACAAACTATATTAATTACACCATATCTTCATTATATATTAATAGGTTCAGAAACCAAACAGTGAGCGTCTTATAGAGCGAGGTGTAATATTTATATGAGGCTTTGCGACAGCAGCCGGCATGGCACTTAACTCTAATGCATCCACTTTAGTTTATTGACCTTCTGCTTTGGGGATTCATGATCTCAGGTCCCAGCTGGGAATGTAGATACACTGTGCTGAGCTTTCAGAACCAGGCCTTGGGGTTTCTCATCTCATGAGTGCTCTGACTGTCAAAATTTCCATTGACTTCAATGGGAGCAGATTGTGTCTAAGGAAATCAGTTCCTGGGATGTAATGCACACTTCTTACATTTCCAGCTTTACCAGACCAGCCAGCAGAGCTCCTCAGACTTGATTGAGAAGGCACATGACAGGTTCACAAATGGCAAGTCAGAAATATCATTACAGCACAGATTCTACAATCACCCCCAACAGATTTCTGGAACCCAGACATGGGGTGTGCACCGCCAGCACACTGGGAGCTCAACTCTAGCGAGATCACTGCAGGGAGTCTGAACCAGGGACAGACTGTCAGACCTACTGGCATGGAACTTGGAGGAGGAGCACAGGAGGAAGGCTTACAGAAGAGAAGAATTTGGAGGAGGCTCTAGGAAACCAGTCTGTGTACACATAGCTGGAATGCTGGCCGCAGTTGCTGCAGCTCTATAAATAGTTTTCTCAATAAAGGGCCAGTTTAGTTTTAGAAACGTGGACTGTTTCTAAAACCATGTTATTATCCAGCATGCAGTACATCAAACAATTGCTGGGCAGATCCATGGGCCATTGACACAAACCATCCATCTATGGAGCATGCAAGCCGGTGTCATGGAGGCTACTTCAGCCTCGGGGTCATGGTAGCAGCAGCACTACTGTGATTGCCATGTCATGGGAGGGAAGTGTTCCTTCCTCCACCTCTTTGTGGTTAGTTTTCGTCCCATCACAGCTTGGCCACTGTGATTGATACTGAGGCCCAGGATTTGGTCTGCTGCTCAAGATGCATGTTGAGGACAGATGATCAGGCCAGATTTTTAGCCTAATTGGTCAGTTTCTTGTCTGGTATAGGTTTAAGTCACATGTCAGGCTTCTAACATTACTTAACCAGTGATGGACTCCCTGATTGAATTTTGTTTGTTACTTTTTCTAGTTAATGGTTGCAAAACATAGGAAAGATTGGATGAAGATGACAGTGCATGGGACCAAATGCTGATGCCCTTCCTCTTCACCTTAATATCAGTGCGAGTTTTGACTAAGTTGCCAGGGAGTGGGCTAGACCTGTGATGGCAGGTACCCCTTTGGCCACTACTGCCCTGGGACTTCCCTTAAAAGGGAGTTTCCCCACTGAAAAGGGGTCTTCATGGGAAAATACCACTTACACTTTTTCTGGGGAATTTCTGTGTACACCTAGTGCAGAGCTGCCCACTCCTAGCCTGGTAGTCCCCAACTCCTTCCCCCTCCTTGCAGATCCCAACTTCACAGAGAGACCTCCACAGGATGTCAGGGAGGAATGCTGCTGCAAAGGCAGTTGACCCTTCCCTTCCACACAGGAGGAGGGAGATCCAGGCATGGAGGCTTGATCCGGACCCATGTTTCTAACCTCTTTAGGTCCCTTTGTACATGGTTTTGCTGTCCTCGCTGGTGTTTGAAACTCATCCAATTGTAATATAATCCATGTCAATAACTTGCTGACTAGCAGAGAGAAGACCGGCAATGGGGAGAGCTTTAGGGCTATGTAAGGGCTCATTGACCTCTGCCAGTTGAATCCTTATGGCTCCTGTAATGTAATATTTCCACCTCAGCCATCTCTATCTTGTGAGCCTTTCTCCACGTGCCCCAAATTTCAGTCCCCTAAAACTGATAAAAGCAGATTAAATCAATGCCTTCCATCTACAGCATAAAATTCTGATACTTTTATCTCAATAATTCAGTTTTGTGGCAGAACCCCTGTGCCCTATTTAACTTAGTTAAAAATCTAGTTTAATTTAACTGAAGAGGAACTTGTTTGGGGGACTGCAACTACAGCAGGTGACAGCTCAACCTTTAGCCTCTAGCTTGGTTCCTTTATATCCAAACAATGTTGAAATATGTGTTCTTAACTTCTGAAACATCTATGGTGGTGGTAGTGGTGTTTATTGTGAGTTAAAGTCAAGCATTTAGGGACTTATGTAATATTTATGTTTTTTTTTAAAAAAGATTTTAAAGAGGGGACAGCCCAGAAGAGTAGAGGAAGAACTAGAAATCACAGGATTGCCAGGATACTGTTTGAGGGGATTTGCAGGCAACCTGCCTTACATCCCCTCTTCAAGCAATGCAAAAAATAGAATGGAAGCATAATAGGGAATTAATTAAAGATGTCCAAAGCAGAAAATTAATAGGGCCCGAAGCAGAGACAGAAGCCCAAAGCAGAGATGAGTCCCGCAAGACTTGCAAAGGGCCAGATCCAGGAGTCAGTGAAAGAGAAATTGCCTTGCAGCAAAGAATAGGAGATGAGTAAATGGGGCTCAAAGTGAAAGCAGCAGCAATGAAACCCTGGAAAGAAAGAGGGGTCAGGAGAAAGAGTGGAAACCACTGAGATGAGGGCAGTGGTGGGTATTAAATTTGCTTTTCATCCCTCAAACACTATCCTATTAAGTCTATGTCTACACTGCCCACCACTGGTGTTGGCATGTGGTATGTATGTAGCTACACAGTGCAGTGAAAAGCAAGCACTGAGGTATGTAGTGACATATACCAGTGAAAGGCTCTGGCAGCAGGGACGCAGTCAGGGAAGGCTCTGGCAGATCCCCTCTGCCAGAGCCTTTGCCCACTACTTGACAGTTTAGAAATGGGAGGCACTGCTTGGGCATGTAAAGAGCCATGTGGAGTATATACCCTAGGGTTCAGGCATGTCTTTACTCATCTGAGCATTGCCCCATCCACTACAATGTTATTTATATCTGTGCTGGGAAGGTATGCATGTATGTACTCTATAAGCCACCATAAGGAGTGCACAATGTAGACATATCCTTACTTATATAATTAATATGGGTAGGAGTATGATCTCATTTAGACCAACATAAATCCAGTGAGTTCAAAGATACTCTAGATTTATGCAGGTATGGCTGAGCTCAGCGTCTGACTGCCCCTATGTACAATACAGTAGGTCCTAATTGCATTCTGAGTAATTTTCGTTGAATAGACACCTGGTTTATTTTATGAAATGTTAAGTTTCCCTCGCTGTCCAGAATTAGTGTTGTTCAGTTTAATGTGGTAACCAAAAGCTCTTCATACACTCAGCCCTTCCTCCCAGAATTGTTTCTAATTCAGATTAGAGTTTTCCTTCCACAATCTCTCCTCTGCTCTTTGCAGCTCCCCTAACTGCCATTTCAGGGAGGGGAGAAAACAGCACTACAACAGCCTTCCTTATTTCATTGTTGCAGCCCTTTTCATTTCTCCCTGGCTGTTCTCTGACAGCTGCAGCCCAGGCTCCAATCTGCTGCAGGTGGTTCTTTTTGCCCTTCAGGCTTTCTTCACCATTGTGATGCATTAATGAAGTAGAGCTGCCCTGTCAGACTTCATCAGCAGTCCTGTGAAGGAAGAATGAAATCACTTCTATTGACCCACTGGCATATTTATAGGCTCCTTCTTTTTGCTGAGCATGATAGTTATCACCTTTCCATCCCCGTGTTATGTTTATTCAGCAGAAAGCTAAATCACCTCTGTGCACAAGTGGAACATTAATCAGTAAACGTGAGCCACTCATAAAGACTGACGAGCCTATCTAATTACTGAAGCGGGGAGAGCTTGCAACACATATCTAACTAGATGACTGAGCTCTCCCTCCTCACTCCCCAGCTCTCCAAAGAAAAGCTGTGAGCTCCAAGCTTTCCCCAGTCTCCTTTTGCTGGACCGTAGACCTGAAAGCTGCATAGTTTTGTTCTGGATGTCATTCTTTTCCTCTGCATCAGCAACAAACCTTTTGGGGGGAAGCTTTAATTTTTTACTCTCCATTCCCCATTCTCCCTGCTCCCATCTCAGCCATTAAGCACAGTTCTTCATATTTAATTAGTGGCAACTCACAGTCTGGTCCCAGGTGGCCTTTTATCTTTGTCCCTTTCTCCTACTTTCCACAAAAGCATGATGATCCTGAATGACTGTGCATGTAACTGGGATCAGAGTCTATAGGTATAGGTTCATAACTAGAAAAGTATGGTAAAATTGTCAGCAATGGTGATACAGAAAAAGCAGAAGTCATCCCCTCCAAAGCAGAAGTCATCAATACATTGTTCTGTATATGGAAAAAAGCAGGAATATGTATTCACAGCTTACAGTGATAACTAAATACTTTATATTCCATCAGTAATGAGGCAGGATGTTAAACAGCAACTGCTACAAGTAAACATTTTTTAATTGGCAGGACAGGATAACTTGCACCTCAGAGTTTTAAAAGAATTGGCTGAGGAGTTCTCTGACCAAAAATGTTGACATTTAACAAATCTTAGAACACTAAGGAAGTTCCAGAGAACTGTAAACAAACTAAAAGTTAATGTAGTACCATTTTTTAAAAAGAATAAATGGGATGGCCCAGATAGCTATAAAACTGTTAGTTTAACACTAATCCTGGGAAAATATGAAAAGGCTGATATAGGATGCAATCAGTAAAGAAATAAAGGATTGTAGCACAATTAATTCCACTCATCATGGTTTCATGGAAAATAGCGATAGCATTACTTGATGAGACTTCAAATTTGGCTGACAAGGGTAACTATGATGATAAAGATAGTTAGATATCTATAAGAATTTGACTTAGTCTTGTATGACATTCTGATAAAAATATTGATGCTGATTTTGATTCTCAGTTGGCCGGCTGATTCTCAGAAATTCAGATTGCAAGCTCTTCATAAATCAAAAAAGCAAAGCATATTAAATGGATTAAAAACTGGCTAACTGATAGATCTCAAAAAGTAATTTCCATGGGAACATTTCTATGCAGGGACCTGTTCTTGGCCCAATGGTATTCAATATCTTTAGCAACAACCTGGAAGAAAACAAAATCATTGCTGGCAAAGTTTGCAGATGACACAAAAAATGATGGAGTAGTAATTAATGATAAAGACAGGTCAATTCACAGAGCAAATCTGGATCACATGGTCAGATGGGTTCATTTGAACAACATGCATTTTAAATGTGGTTTAACTTCGGAACTCAAAACGTAGGTCACACTTGTAGGAGGGGAAACTATTTTGGAAAGCAGAAACTCAGAAAAGGACTTAGGAGTCATGGTGTATAACTAGCTGAACGTAGCCACCACATTGCACTGGGAGATTAAAAGAGCAAATGTGATCCTCGACAGTATAAGCAGGGGAAAATTGAATAGAAGTAAGTTTTCTTACTACTCTTAATAGAATATGGTGTCCAGTTCTTGTTTACACACTTGAAAATGAATGTTGGCAAAATGGAAAGGGTTTAAAAAAAAAAGAAATACAAGAATGATTCAGGGTCCAGAAAACTTGACTTACGATGAGGCTTTGTCTACAGTAACAGCAGCGAATAGAGTACAGGCACTACACATGTAGCTACATCCCATAGTGAAAGGCTCCAGCATAAGGAAAAGGCTCTGGCAGCTCTCCCTGCCCAGGAGAAACCATTAAACTGAACTTGAAAAATGGCAGATGATTATATTGCACCTAAAAAACTCAAAGTAACCATTGCTGGTAATTTAACTTTGGCAGATTCCTAGGTTTCCTCACTATTAATGTTTATTTAACACACCGTATTTTGTTTATCCACAGGACAAAGCAATGGACTTACCTTTGAATAACACTATTTTGGCTGACTGAAGCCTCAGCTCTGTTTGTAAAAAGCTTTAGAGATTTCCTTATAAAAATAAGCCAGAAATCCAACATAACCCTTTATTTATGACATCCAAAATCTTTCAGATACTGTGGCCTACTAAGTCTGAATTAACAAGATTGTATTATCTTATTATGGGGACTGGTATTCTTCCAAGAAAAGCCAAATGAATCCCAAAAATCTCCACTGGGATTTGGGTATTTAAAAGGTGCTTAACATTTATGTGGAATGTATTTATTTATTACACTTTGATGATACAAAATGCAGAAGTCAAATAAGGTATGTTTTTCTCCTGGGCAAAGCAGAGGCTTAGGCAATTTTTTCTTGATCTGGGGGCCACATCTCCCATGCACATCATGTAATAGCAATGCATTGTTTCTGTAGAGTCAGCTAGAGCCATCCCATAGTTACCCTGCCCCCTTCCCCAGAAGAAGTAGCCATGAATTCAGTCACCAAACCTTGAGGACAACAGGGATCCAGAGAAGACCAGGGCCATCCCCATGAAGGCAATCTGCATTGGCTTTATTCCACTCCCTAACCACATGGTACACTACAGCCATGTTGCCTGGGCTTCTTCCTCCACCATATGCCCCAGAAGAAGGGATCCAGAGGAAGATGAGGCTGTATCAAATTCAATACAACCTGAGACTATTTCTTTTCTATCAGAGTTTCTGCTGAGTGCCTGCTGACAGAAAGTTATGTGTATGCACCTGCAGGTGTGTGTCCATTCAATCTGCCCCCCCCCCCACATGCTCTGGAAGCGATGAACTCAGAGGATGCTCTGTCATTTCTGAGACAGGAGGTAAAAAGGGCAAACAATGCCACTGAGGTGGTCAACTGCCTTCTTCCCCGCATTGGTTGAGGGGGAATGATCCCTATGAACAGATTTTTTTTCTTTTCCTTGTTTTGTCTTCCAACATTGCATTGTGTGCAATTTTAAGATTGAACTGCTGACCTGCTGAGACCCCTTGACAGGATGCAAGCAGAAGCTGTTGGGTATCAGGAAAAAGAAAAAGATTTGGAGAGGAATGGGAAGGATTGGGAGGAAAGGTTGGGAAAGTCTACCATGGAAAAAGAAAGGAAGGTTACAGAGTTGGGAGCTGAGCTGGGCAAACTTTTTTGGCCAAAACTTTTTTGCTCCAAAACTGCAGATTTGGGTCAATGGAAACATTGTCGATTTTGGCAAGTTGATTCAATTAAAATGAAAAAAAAGACAAAAATTCTGAAATGTCAAAACACTATCAAAATGAAAGAGTTCCATTTTTCAGGCTTGATTCACAAGAGGATTTAGGCACCATCCACAAAACCAAAGAGCAGGAGGTGCCACCACTACTTCTTCCACCCAATAGTTCAATGGTTAGAGCACTCAGCTGGGATGTGGGAGACCCAGGTTTGTAACCTGCCCTGCAGCAGAGACCTGTGCCAGGTCTCCCCCCTCACAGCTGAGTGCTCAAACCACCAGCTTACAGAGTCATTCTCCTCTGTCCCAATGGTGATTCAAGTATTTCATACAAAATGGAACAGCTTCAACAGAAGAGACTGAGACTACAGAATACGCTGCAGTCAGATGGTTATAGTCCAGTGGTTAGGCACTGACCGGGGAGAGGGGAAGATCTGGGCCAAGTCCCTCCCCCAGGGCGGGGCAGGAATTTAAGATGTCAGATGAGTGCCCTAACCACTGGGCTAATTGAGGCAAGGGGGTGGCAGCTGCACCAATAGGATGGGAATCTAGTCCTTTGTTTCCTTTGTTTTTATTTTAAAGATTTAAAGTTCCTGAAATTAAATATTTAGCGTGAGGTCAAATGAAACATTTCATTCAACCTGAAACAAGTTTTCCCAACTCTTTGGATTGCTGACAATCCCAAAAAATGTTGGTTTTGATTCAACCTGAACCAATTTTTGTTTTGATTTTTCAGGAGCACCAGCAAACTGGAGAATCGGTTATTCACACAGATCCAATGGAGAATCATGTTAAAGCAGCTGAAGTTAGAGGAAAGAAGGTTCGGTTGGGGGTGTTAGACCAGGAATAAGGCTTTAGAAAAGCTGGACAGAAGGAAAAGGATAGTGGAGGAGGAAGATGATTTCAATCACACGAAAAAGCCTTCTAGGTTTCTCACACATTATCCAAACAAAAGACCCAACCTTGCACTCATTGAAGTCAACAGAAAAGTTTTCATGAGTCCCCAAAGCCCCCAGACAGCTGAGGTTTGCTGCTCACTAGTCATGATAGTCAAATAAGCAAATCGGCTACCACCAGTGCAATCTGGGAGCAAGGAGGGATGGCCTTGTGGTTAAGGCCAGGGCCTGGGATTTAAGAGACCTGGGGTAACTCCCAGCTCTGTCATAGACCCTGGCCTAGTTGCTTAATTTTTCTCGGCCTCAGATCCCTATCTGTGCAGTGGGGATAAAATTCAGAGAGAGAGAGAGAAAGTGTGTGTGTGTGTGTGTGTGTGTGTGTGTGTGTGTGTGTGTGTACAAATGAACACATTTTTTCTGAAACACTCAGCTGTTACTGAGTGGATGCCACAGAAGTGCCAAGATAGGCAGAGCAATTTGATCATTCTTATGTATTCACTTTGTACCAGTGGGGACATGCTTGTCTTGAGTGATCTCTAAAATGAGACTACCATTGGACATTCAAAATGACATGCCAGACTCAAAGAGGAATGAGAGCGAGGAACTGGCAAGAGGGTAGAAAGCAGCTCTGCAACACACAGTCAGATCAATTCCCTGAAAGCTAGATACCTTTTTCTTTTTGAAAGGTTTGGCTGTAATTTAGATTTCGGGGGTAGTCAGGCTTGGGGAGATACTCCAGTTTGCAATGTGATATTTTCCTGTGCTGAAAACAGACTGTGTTGTTGCAGACCACGCTGTAAAATGACTGAGGAAATAGAAAGCTGAGCAGAGCAAGGAGATTTCATTAGCATGATCTCGCCTGCCCTTGTGGCAGAATGTGGCCAGGACTTGTGTATAAGAACTATTGCTTTCATTGCCACATTGACCTCTCTGTTCAATACGGAAACCTGTTGCTGATTCAAGATCTGCAACCTCATTACAGCTCAGCATGTTTTCATGGACTTATCTCAAGCCCACAAACCATAACATTTATATTCTGGGCATATGTACTCCTGTGTCATGGCACTTTCTGAAGGAGCTTTTGCTTGGTGTCTTGTTGACTACTGTATATCTGTCATATAAAGTTAGGGTGCTTCTGAGGCACAGAGGGTTAATATGATACAATGGGATTTTAATAAGTAGAAGAAAAAAAGAGGAGAAGGGCAAAATTTGACAATTGCTTTTCTCAGCATTATGTCAAACATGTTTACAGAACTGTACAATTAATAAAAAAAAAGGCTGCACTAGAGTCCCTAATTACTATTCCACACAGGGTGGAACACTTCTTCATTATCCCTTTTTGAATTGATTGTGTACATCAAACAGTCAAGATATAAATAAAATATGCCTGCATGCATAATACACTCACATTAAAGCAGGAGGCAATTAACCTGTGATTTTTCATTAATTAAATTAAAATAGCCCTCCAAAAAATGCCTCAAATCAAAATAGGTTCTGTGTAGGATTTTTTTTCCCCATTCAATGATGCAGACCAGCCTGTTCATAATATTCATTGGTCTAATCAAATTACGATAAATCTCCTCAATTTTATCAAAGGCCACCAATTTTCTCCATAGCCTCCAGTGTTCTACATGCTAAGCCCAATTACAATATTGGTTTTATTTTTCCTGCTTTATTTACAAAGTTTTCTCTCACCCTCTTTAGCTCACTATTTACATTTTCCTTTTCTAATTACAGTCATGTTCTTCACAAAATTATAGCAAGGGTTGATCTGGTCTGAAACTTGACAGTCAAGATCTGAGCCCGACAGCAGGTCACTTTTGCCTCTTTTAATTTCTCTTCTCTTTGCTTCACCTCCTCCCTCTTATCTTAATAAATGTGCACCATTCCATTCAGGTAAATTGCACTGTTCTGTACACACCTTCAAAAATCATATTCAATCAGTTTTTGGGTGTGAGGATACACCATCTCCCTAGGCATAAGAGAAAGGGAAAACGTATTAGGAGCCAAGAATGCTTAGCAACTACTAGCAAAGGTGGTGTCTGGGGCAAAATCGCCACAGTGAAGTTGCAGTTGTTTATCTTCCCCAAATGTAAAGGGACAGCTACCAGAAAAGCATGGTAGGAAAGATTCTTATAAGAGGGTAAATCTATACAGGAAAGTTCTAAGCACTGAGAGAGAAAATAGCTCCTAGATGCGTGTCTGCAATGGTCACAGTTCTGGATGGAAAACATCCTGGATTTTCTCAAAGCTAGAGGCTGGCGTATTTTAAATAGCTACATCCATTTGTTTTCCTTTGATATTGAGATTCTGTAAAAAAAAGCTACATGCTTTTCAGACATCTGCTCCATCTTATGTTTAAAGTTTTCTACCATTGCACCATGTAAGTTAGGCCCTCGAATACTACTGTAATAAGGCATCAAGAGCTAGATATGCAAAAGGGGAAAGTAATGTAATGATGCAAGACACGTTAACTTTTTTAAAACTCACAAGTTGCTTTTTATAAGAAATATCAGATAAGATTTGTTTCACGTTTCGTTTTAATAAAGAGTCAAATTTAGCCTATTTCGGAATAAAGTAACAATTAACACTAATGATAAAAGCAACAATATTGCCAAGTTATTTACATTTGAAAGTAAGCCACAGAAAGAGCACAGTGCAGGAGTGAGGAAATAAGTGTTAGACCCCACGCAATGTGATTACATCAGCCTGGCTGATTCTGAAGACAGTTGGGCCAAGTGCAGAAAAGGAGGTGGAGGAGCTACACATACATCCCATGTCAGAGGGACATTCCCCCCTCCTCCACACACACACACACACACACACACAAGCTTAGTGGCCCATTCCTCAAACACAAATTGGATCTGAAGAAGCTGTTACGGCCCAGGGGCTGCATTACCCCTCACAGAGCAGCAATGTGGGGGAGAGGGGCACCAGAACAGATTCCCAACACATGTATTAAAAGTTGTACCTTTATGGGTGGAGGGATGGAGATGGTGATTTTATCCTTCTTCCTCCTCAGGCTACATGTGGTGGGATCTTCATGCCTCTTGGGGACCTTCATCTCTCAGTCTAAGAATTCCGTTCTAAAACTGACAATTTGATTTATCCTCTTCAATCAACCAGATCCATTCAGTTGGTTGATTGACAAGTTAGAGGACCTGACCACCACTCTGGACCAATCAGGAACATACTGAGCACTTGTTGTGCTTCTCTCTAATTGATATAGTTACAGACTCTGTCACTGGGGAGATGCTTAGTCTCTTTGTGCCTCAGCTCCTCATCTGTAAAATGGGGATAACTACCTACCTTACAGAGATATTGTAAAGATAAATACATAAAGACTGGGAGATGCTCAGATATTATGGTAATGGGAGTCACCTTAGATATATAATGCTAAGTCCTTGTTCCCTTCTATTTAATTCTAATTAAATTCACAGATTTAAAAGATTAAAAGTTTTACATAAGAGAGAACTACATTTATTACTGTATACCAGCACGTTTGACATACAACTATTCAATCTCCCATTATTCCCAGCACAAAAATAAACACAAACTACAAAATGCGCATTAATCATTATCCCACGTCACAGCAGAAGCTCAGTCAAAAGATTAATTATACCACCTGAAAAAGAGAGATGTTGATATTTGTTTTTAAGTTTCTTACACAAAAAAAGCTCTTCAGTTTTGGATCAAAAATGAATTGATGTCTTCAGGGACAGGTAAGGTGTTGGGAGTGAGAGAGAGAATGTAACAAGTACTGATCCCTGATTTAATCATAAAATATCTTCTCTAATTAATTTAGCAGATTCTCCAGCTATAAAAACACTGCAGCAAGATGTTCGATAATCTTCCTTAACTTGTAGACTGCCATCTATTTTTCCTACCAGTAAATCAGGTTATTTTCCTCATCGAAGAAAGGAGAAAAACTTGATTCCTAATTTTCTCTCCTTTAGCTCTTCTACTGAAGGTGTCGTAATACCAGAGGAGCAATCGACCTGCTGTAGGTACTCAGTAGAGCAGGGGTCTCAAACACGCGGCCGCGGACCACAAAGTTATTTGCTGCGGCCCACCAAGCTACCCGCACCCCCCAAATTCCATTGTGGAATAATCTCTTTATTTGTATTTCACTCTGGGCTACATTTTCCACTTTGATACCTCCTCCTTCCCCCTGCTCCCATGAGGAACACAAACCCAAACACATTGGAATCAAACTTGGGTGTGAAGTTAGGCAAAACAAGTTCATCCACCCTTGTAAGAACAAATGTGGCATCAAGGAAAATCTATTTGTCATAGCAGTGGTAAGTCAGTTACTAATTTCTTCATCCATTTATTTATTGTGAGCTGTGAAGCCCATCAGAAAACCAAGACCTTAAGTGAATAAGAATCCCCAGGAGCAGAGTTTGGCAGCTATAGTAACTGTGAAGCAAATCTGTAGCCAGACCAGGGCTGTGGACCCAGCTGCCACAATTCACCCCTCCCGCAAAGCCTCCAGGGACTCAACCCGCAGGCATGCTGCAGCAGCCTATCCCTGGGCAGGGCCCAGGTCTGATGAACCGCAGGCCCAGGCATTTCACTTATCCCACCAGAACCCCAGGTTAGCCTGTGCAACTGTGCTACTCAGCCAAGAACCCTCCTGCTACCTCAGTGTTACAGACTCCCTAGGCTTCCAGCCGGCTCTTGATCCAGTTCCTGTTCTCACCCCAGCCTTGCCAGAGTCTTGTTTCAACTCACTTCAACCTGGTCCGTACCCTACTCTCCAGCCCTGTTACCGACCCGCTCCAGCCCTGCACCCACTGCCTGTCCCCCAGACTGACTCCAACCGGCTTGACCTTTGGCCTGTATCCAGACTCTGACTACAATCCTGATTTGGCTAGTCTATGGACTCTGACCCCAGTTATGACCCACGGCCTGTCCACAAACCCTGGTTTCAGCACTACCCTGAGTCAGTTCCTGATTCTGCAGCTGCTTTGACCTTTAGTACCTGTTCTTGACTATGGCTTTAGCCACCAGGCCAGATCACCCGGAATCCAGAGCCTGACAGTAACTATCTCAATAGGGCTCATCATGAAGGATAGGGGCATAAAAGTAAAATACTTTCTGAATGCCAGTTCAACAGGATGCATTCGCAAGGGCTGCTCAGATCAAAAAGTGACTGCAGCTCTTGAGAAAATCCTGTGCAGCTTCAACTCAATGACAAACAAACACTTGACTGAACAGCTACTCATGTAAAATTTCCCACCATAAAGGACTGAATGGGCTTTTCTATTAAAAACCACAGGGAATGGATCAACTGCATTTCTTCACATTACCCGCTTTGCCATGAGAGAAGAGAAAAACATGACAGATACTTGAGAGCTCTGGTACGAAGATCCTGAAACACAACCTCTTGTTGTCGACTCCCCTTTGCCTGTCAGGAGAGAAGAGGAGAAAAGAAGTAAACACTAATTTAGGCTAGTTTAAACTGCCTAAACAACAACAAAAAAAGAGAGAGAGACAGGATTCCAACAAACAATATATTTATGTAACCCTTCTGCCTGTGTGAGTTGGCAGCAACAAGGGCTGGGTTCAGTATCTAGGGGTTCTGTTTCAATAACAGAAGGCAAAACCAGCTTGAGCCCCCACCCAGTGACCTGGGACAATTACATACCACCCCCCAGGTGTCTCTAAGAGGCAATACTTCCCCTCTTGCAAGCTCGGAGTCTGAGTGTAGCAAAATCCTTTTAATAAAGGAGGGAAACAATGCGGCATTATGTTAGGGAAACACCACAAACAGGGTACATAACACAAACCATGAGCAAAGGACCGCCCCCAAGTAAGTAAGTTTGCCCCCCCCAAAAGATAACCCAAAGCAACCCAAAAGATCACCCAAAGTCCCAAAAGTCCAACACCCCAAAAGTCTCCTGAGTCCAGCAACCCAAAAATCACCCAAAAGTCCAACAACCCAGAAGTCTCTGTCCCTGGTCAGTTCAGCCCCCGAGTTCAAAAGTTTATCTGCAGAGTTTTACCTCCCAGCCTGGGGGAGGGGGGATGCACAACAGTGTTAAGGGGCACCTTACGTGGTCCGAGGCTGACTGCCCCGCCTCTCCAAGGGGTTCTGCTGCAGCCTTCCCCGCGAGCCACTCCACCAGTCACTCCACTCCACCAGCCGTCCTTTGAGCCACTCCAGCCATTCCGTGAACTGCTCCGCTCTGCCAGCCACTCTGCTCCACCAGCTGTCAAGTGAGCCACTCCAGCCGTTCCGTGAACTGCTCCGCTCTGCCAGCTGCTCCACCAGCTGTCCCGCGAGCCACTCCAGTCATCCTGTATGGGGAGACTTTGGCAAACCAGTAAAGTGCCTGAAACCACTATGGCTTATTGTTAAAGACAGCCTAGTCAACAAGCTGTTAAAAGCAAGTCTCAGCTTGACCAAGGCAGGAGGGGAGGGGGATTTAGGGTGCCACCGAAAGGGCATCTTGACCCTGCGTCCTTCCTGATGAGAATTGTGTTAAAATTGCTAATACATGCATTTGAAAAGAGCAGGATGTACCCTCAGGAATGTCTATTGGGGTCTCAAGGCTTCAGGCTCTGGAAAGACCCACACCTGGTTAATCAATAATCAGAAGGAACCTCTTGCTTGAAACTGCTTACTTAACAAGGTTTCTTTAATTACTAATGTATAAATAAGGGGAAAAAGCTTGAGATAGGTGGGACTCATTTCGGGACTAGCCTCTCCCTCTGGATGCATCTTCTGTTCCCCAGCGGCAGACGGGCTGCCACTGTGTCACTCGAGAGCCACACTCAGCTTTGGTAATTCTCAAGGGTTGGGGGTGTTTTACTAACTTGTTGCAGACGTGTGTAAGTGCTTGAGACTAGTAAAGTTTAGCTTTAAGTCTCTTGTGTTGTCCTGTTTGCGCCAGCCATCTATCAGCTGGACGGCCGTGTCTCCCCTGATTTATTTCCTGACACCTCCTTGCACAGAGTAAAAGTTATCAAGCGCTTTGGGTTGAAGGAACCCCGGGTAACAATCTCACAAACTGCTCTGCTCCACCAGCTACTCAGCAACATAGCTTCAGGCC
This sequence comes from Mauremys reevesii, assembly GCF_016161935.1. Lineage (NCBI taxonomy): Eukaryota > Metazoa > Chordata > Testudines > Geoemydidae > Mauremys > Mauremys reevesii. Next base: position 225,897,886 of record NC_052624.1, on the reverse strand, counting down.
CCCACAGCACTCAGTAATTTTAGCTCTTTAGTGATTTTAGCTTGTAGTAGGGGAGCCTCAATACTGGTGCACCATTGGCTCAAAGTGAGTCCAGCTCAGCAGGCTGTAACTAGACTCCTAATGGAATTAAAACTAGCTATGATATACCAGGAGGAGAGAAAGAGAGGGAAGAAGGTGGTGGCACAATCCATATTTCAGGACCTCAAAAGGGGCCTATACCATCAAGTACAAAAACCTGTCCCCAGCCTCTCTCAATTCACTGAGTTTTTGGAACCCATGTCCTTTATCTAGCGAGTGCTACTTAGTTGATGGTGAGTCCCTTTGTCATAAAACAGTTTCATTGTCCTTGATTCACATAATCAGGGTAACAACACTTTATTCTTCCTACCCCAATAACAGAGAAACTGGGGATCCCACAGCAGCCAAAGTGACCATTTGGACTTATGTTAGGCGGGGTGGGTGTGCCTATGCAAACAAGATCAGCCCTGAAGTTCTTTTCCACAACTCGCCACAATTCACCACCAGATGTCAGGGTAGAGCTCATCCTGACTCTGCTTACATTTATTAGATCTGTTTGAAACCATACCATTTGATACATCAACATCCTGGCAAAGTGGAATAACAGAGATTTTTAATAGCAGAGATTTTTAAAATTGCAACTGTGTCACAATTTATCTGCTCATAGAAAAAGCACAAGTGATGCAAATAAAGCTCCTAATTAGATGCAGTTAGCATACCTTGGGTGAGAACTCAGGTGCTGTGTAGAACTTGCAGCTAAGGGGGAATATGGGGACTATGGTGGCTTTAAGCTGCCTTTGTGCCTTACCAATCCTCAGCTGCTCTGGGACCCTGACATATTTGAGACAGCCCTGAGGGCCTGTTTAAGTTATGGCAGCCTCCTTGGGGATTTCCTATGAACCACAGCGCACAGTGGTGCCTAGAATCTCTGCACACCTCCTCATGCAACCTCCTACCCGCAGTCTGTCTCCTGGAACACGTTCCCCAGAGCAGGGATTGCAAGGGGTTCCTTGAAAGGCAGCCTTATGGCTGGCTGTCTTCCAGAGTGCCCATGCTGGCAGGATTCTCCCTCCAGCTGGAACCAGGGCTTTTACAACCCCTTTTGCCAATCTAGAATAAAGGGGCCCAAGCAAGGATTAGGATCTTTCCCCTTGAGAGTTTTATTTTAGTTTATGGTGACTTGCTGCCTCGGATTCAAGTCAACATGCAATAAGGAGGTAGGCTTTTCCTTGCTACGAGTGAAGACATTTGTAGTCACGCTGATCAGCACTGTTTGCTTGTGATCTGTCGGTCTGCACCTCATCTGTTGTCTTTGTACATTCTTGGGGGGCGGGGACGGGCCATCTTTTTTTCTGTGTTTGTACAGTGCCTAGCACAATGGGGTCCTGGCTGCAACTAGGGCATCTTATCACAATTCAAACAAACAATATATTATTTTAAAGGGAAAAGTAATAAACTATTTAATCTAACACAATATCAAAGTGGTGCCCTAGGCCCTCAGTTTTGAGATGTGAGAGCCAATCCTGCTCTCATTGAAGTCAATGGAACACAAGCCAGTGATTAGAATGAGGCCAGTGTGGAATAGAGGTCTGGCACAAAGCCAGCTACCTAGGGTAAAGGGTTGCCAACTTTCTAATTGCACAAAAGTGAACACTCTTGCCCCCCCCTCCTGCACCGCCCCTTCTCCCAGGCCATGCTCCCACTCACTCCATTCCTCCTCTGTCACTTGCTCTCCCCCACCCTCACTCACTTTCATCAGGCTGGGGCAGGGGTGCAGGAGGGGGAAGGGCTCTGGGGTAGGGCCAGAAATGAGGGGTTCAAGGTGTGGGAGGGGGTTCTGGGCTGGGGCAGGGGAATAGAGTGCCAGAGGGGGTGAGGGCTCCTGTTGTGGGTGCAGGCTCTGGGGTGGGGCTAGGGATGAGGGCTTTGGGGTGCAGGAAGGGGCTTAGGGCTGGGGCAGGGGAACAGGATGGGGTGCAGGCTCTGGAAGGGAGTTAGGGTGCAGGAGAGGGTTCTGACCTGGGGCAGGGGATTGGGGTGCAGAAGGGGGTTGGGATACGGGCTTTGGCCAGGCGGCACTTACCTCAGGCGGCTCCTGGAAGAGGATGGCATATCCAGCTCCTAGCTGGAGGAGCCAGGGGGCTGTGTGTGCTGCCTGTGCCCACGGGTGCCAATGGGAGCGGCAGAGCCAGCACTGGGGGTGGAGGCAGTGCACGGAGTTCCCGTGGCCGCCCCTGCGCCTCAGAGCCATACACGCCAGCTGCTTCCGGGAGCTGCAGGGAGTCTGCCTTAGCCCTGCTGCACTGTTGCCTAGACTTTTAGCTGCCAGGTCAACAGTGATGACCAGAGCCGCCAGGGTCCCTTTTCAACTGGACATTCTGGTCAAAAACCTGGCAACCCTACAGCTAGCCCTCTTGAGCCCTGTGGACTTGGGAAGAGCTGCGCTGAGGGGTACATGAGAAAATTCAGTCCAGAGGATATGAGGGATCTACAGCTGGGCCCAGAATCCACACATGATCGTCGTGAACCAGAAGTGTTGATTATTTCAGCCCACATGTAGGAGTAGTAGCTGCAAGTTAATCTCCCCAAGCCTCTCTTGTTATCCAAAACAAAGCCCCTTGGCCTTTATGAACTATTCTTTTCTTTGTCACAAACAAACACATCACGTTGTTCAAGGTTCCGAGAAATAGCATTTAGCATATAGAGCCTTTTCCTGCGCCATGGAGCACAGACGGTGTAAGAGGGCTGGGCTCTGCATGAACAGGTAATGGGGTGAGGGATGGAATCCTCCACCAGCTGTCTTTACAGCTGATACTCCACTTTGGGGGAAGGAGTGGGGCTTATGACCCGCACCACTATCCATACTCAGGACATCACCCCAGGAGTTCCACACAATGCAGACCTAATGGGTAACCCCAACCCCTTGACAATACCTCCTCCAGATTGCAGCCGAGAGCTGTTCTGTGCCATAAAGGGAAGCGTGGGGTCCCCCTTGTTGTGGATATAGGGAATTTCTGCTGCATTTGAAGCCTTGTGTAAATAGACGTCTCAGATGAGAATTATTGGATGTATTTCAAATTATAACACCAGGGTCACCCCATTCCAAAATCACCAATTAATGTAGTAATGGTCCAGGACAGTGGTGGTATAATTTAGCCAAGCAGGAGAGAGCTTGCGAGGGAGAGTGTTACACCATGATAACAAGTTATTTAGTTTTCAGAGTAGCAGCCGTGTTAGTCTGTATCCACAAAAAGAACAGGAGTACTTGTGGCACCTTAGAGACTAACAAATTTATTTCAGCATAAGCTTTCGTGGGCTAAGTTATTTAGTAGTAGCCAAAATAATGCAACTGGTTGTCAAAAAACATAACAGTGATTTAATTTAAACCAGAATAAACGGAACTGGATTCCACCTACCTACAACAACATTAAATAGATGAAGGATATCTGTAATAATAAAATGTACAACAGCTCAAATATATCTATACACACACAGAGAGAGACACACACACACACACCAACAACTAAGTGTAGTTAACTAAATATAATCCTCTAAATAAAGAAACATATCTATACCTGTATTTGTATGCACAGGCTATTATCTTAGAAGGTTTTTTTATTTTCCTAGTTCAAGGTTCCCTTTCCCCAAGTTTCTCTCAGGCTACTCTTTAATGCCCAAATAAATCTTTGAGACTCAGGCGCCTCCCATGACTTCCTGAAGAGATGGACTCAACTCCAGTGGTGCTTGCTTGTGGGGGTGCACATTAGACTGGACCCACAGGATCTGAAAGGACCTTTGGTTCTCCTGTTCCAGATCTCCAGGACTACGTGAATCAATGGTAGGAGATGACTAGAACCGATGATCAGGAACAGACACCCAGGAACACACTAGACTGACTTGACTAGCCAGCCTTAAACTAAAGGGATCCTCTTCTGCATGTCTGTCTGCGCTGTTCAATCTCAGTCTCTCCACTTACTCTTAGTTTCTCTCAGTCCCAGTTTCCCTAGCTGCCTTACATCCTCCCCTGTCTGTCTGGCTGCCCTTGTTCCCTTCCACCTGCCTTTCCCTCTGTTTACTCCCAGTCTCTGTTTGTTTCTCTCTGATAGACTCCCCACTTCCTGCCTCTGGCCCTCAACCACCCTCAATTCTCCTCCAACTGTCTCTTCCCCTCTCTCCCAGGGGAGAGACCACCTCCATTCACTTCCTCAGAGGGAGGGGCTGCCATAGAAAATTGACAATGCATTCACTCCATAGAAAATTGACAATGCATTCACTCTGAACACACCCTAACACATATATCCCCATATAGGGTCAAGTCCCTTTACCACATTTACATGCCCAAGAAGAGGGATGCTGTTTCCGGGCTCCAGTTCTCAATCAGGTCTGGTCTATACTAGCAAATTAGGTCGGTATACGTCACTCAGAGATGTGAAAAATCCACACCCCTGAGTGACACAGGTAAACCGATCTAACCCCTGATGTAGACAGCACTACATTGATGGGAGGATTCCCCCATTGAATTAGCTACCACCTCTCAGGGAGGTGGATGACCTAGGCTGATGGGAGAGCCCCTCCTACCTGCATAGATAGTGTCTTTACTGAAGCACTATAACAGTGATGCTGAACCGCTGCAGCATTTTAAATGTAGACAATCCCTCAGTGGCTTCTATTTCTATTTTGATTTGTGGGTTGAGTAGGAATGTTTCCAGGGCATGCTGTTCTTCACACACACCACTGAAATAAACCAAGCAGCTGACAACACCTGGCATGATCAACAATGGAGAAGTATTACATTTCAGAAACAGTAGGGTCCCCACCTTGATCCTTAGCTTTCCCCCCTCCCTAACTGTATTTTCAGACAACCTCTCTCTTCACTGCAAAGTTTCTTTTCTTAAAGGCTGCAAAGTATTTTTCAGAGCTCTCCTCTGAAGTCTGTGCAAGGTATCTAGTGTCTGTATTAACTTTCTGTGTGAAGAGAGAAACTGAATTATCCTCCTCAGGGGAAACTCTAAACATCAGAGAAGGCAAAAGGCAGAATTGAAACCTACCTGACCAAACAAAGCCCAGCACAAAGAGTGAAATACACACACACACACACACACACACAGTAGCTTTGTGGGCTTTGTAAATGGGCTCTGTGTAGAATACCAGTGAGGACGGGGAAAAGAAAATCTACCCCAACATGTAGGCAACGTATGGGACAATTCCTCTGCAGTTACTATTATATTTATTATTTGTATTATCATAGCACTTAATCATGTACTAAGATCCCATTGTGTTGGGTATTGTATGAACACAGACCAAAAAGACAGTTCCTGCCCCACAGGGCTTAAATATTATGTTCAACCTGAGATGATATTTAGATGAAGCCTGTGTGCTTTAGAGCAAGCAATACAGAACATAGTGATACTATATTCTCCTGTTCATAAAACTACAATATCAGTGTCACAGTGTAAAACAACACAGTTCTCCTTAAGTTAGGTCCTTAAAGTTGCCTTCTTTATAGTCAGAGGCTGAACAATATACCAAGAGTGTACCTAATGATGCTATTTCACAATACTGTGCAGGGTTTGGTCATATGACACCAGTCTAAGGATGTTCATGGACAGAGTGCAGATAAATCAATCTCCCCATCATAGACCTCAGATGCTGAGCAGAGGAAGAGATCTCTTAACCAGAGAGTGGACACTTCCCCTATGTCACAGAGCCCCCCTCACCTGGCTGTTGGCGAGACAGCTTAATATTAGGAGGACTCATGAGTTGAGTCTCTGGTCTGGCCAGAAGGTTTGGAGACTGGCAGGGACCATCACGGGCAAACAGGATGCCCAACCTAGGACAGCATGGTAAGCAGCATAGGAATGTTCTAACGGGAAATACCATTTCCATTAGGTTCCTTCTAAATCGTCACTGGTGGTGCTCACTGAAGCTGTGCCATGCTGTGTCAAAGGTGAATCAGGACACTTGCAGGCCATGTCTAATGTATGGAATTGTTTATGGTATGGTAATGAATTGGTCACAAGATAAGGGTACATAAGCCTGGGTGCCTTGATTGGGCAGGATGTAAGTTATGCCAGGAAAGAAAGAGAATTCACCATTGTCTATAATATCACTCTTCATCAAGGGATTCTGTCTTCCAATCAACAGGACAGTCCTTCTGGATTCCGCATTAATAGTTCTAGACATCCACATAGCTATGGCTGTTAAAAACCACCCTCTTATGGCTTACTGGGAGACTCTGATTTGGTCACTATGATCCATGGATTCACTATCTCTAAGGCTTGACTATTTCGTGTCATTATAACTAGGTATGAAGCTGCTGATGCTGAAAAAAGGTCCACCTAGTACAGAATGCAGAAGCCTGCCTCAGCAACTCAGGTCACTGAGTACATGCCAGTGCTCCACTCTCTACATTGGCTCCCCATGGAATACAGAATCAAAAGTGAAGGGTTTTGTCCCAATAGTCACCATACTCAATGGACCAGGACCTGGTGACCTGAGAAATCCCTCTACTCCACCATGGCAGCTGCCTTCCACAGCTCAAATCACAAGGTGCTCAGGGTATATAGAGCTTTCTTACAACAGGACCATGACTCAGGGTCTGGCACCCAGAACACAGCAAAGAGACAACAGATCTCACCAGCCTCAAAATAACAGCAGGTGAACTCACCTATTTGAGTTAGCTTCCCCACCTCAAAGTTAAAAAAAAAAATTGAGGAGGAGTGAGGAAGAGAAACAAACTTGATGGTATTTGTTAACTAAGTAAACTACAAACTTATCTGAGAGTTTTAAAACTTTTTAAAAGAAAAAGTCAGCAAGAGCACGGAAGCTGTGCCCTAGACCACGAGCAGTAGAAGGAACTAAAATGGTGGAAGTCCAGAAGTCCCCTTTAGTCTCTCAGTGAAGAGGACAGGGGTGGGGAGGCGGTACATGTGCAGACCACACATATACTGCTAGGGAAAAATCTCCAGTCCTGGGCACATGCGCGATCCTGATGTGCACTATATATAGGTACAATCACTCAAAGAAGGAAAAAACTTGAAAGGGGATCTTGCCACCTTGGGAAACACAGAATAAAGAATCCTGTGGCACCTTATAGACTAACAGACGTTTTGCAGCATGAGCTTTCGTGGGTGAATACCCACTTCTTCGGATGCAAGTGGGTATTCACCCACGAAAGCTCATGCTGCAAAACGTCTGTTAGTCTATAAGGTGCCACAGGATTCTTTGTTGCTTTTACAGATCCAGACTAACACGGCTACCCCTCTGATACTTGACAGAATAAAGAGTTCTTCATCTGATCAAAACACTGCCATCAAAACTGTTTGACAGAAACTTGGGGTTTTTGACTAAACATTTTTTTGCAAAAAGTTTCTTCTTTCTACAGAAAAGTTCAACCTTTTATTGAAAAGCTGAAATCTAGCTAGCCAAAAAGCAGTTTTTTGATGTAAAAGCAGAATTTTCCACAGAAAAATCCCCAACATTTTCCGATCATCTCTCATTGTAAGCTCTTCAAGGCAGAATCCATGCCTTTGGATGTGTTCCTACTGTGACTATAACAATGGAGCCCTGATCTTGACAAGGACCTTTGGTCACTGCTGTAATACAAATAATTAATTCAGACCAGGCATGTCACATTCACTTCCATTGCTTTAAGGACAGGGTTCAAAACCCACTGAAAATAAATGGCACTGGAAATTATTGAGAAAGGCCCAATCCTGTAAGATGCTGAGCTCTCTAAATTCCCCACTAGGTAATGAGGGAGCTCATCATATCAGGCTTTCAATGTAGTCCACCAATATGTACATCAATGATGCTTGCAGCCTGACTCTGCCTGCTAAGGCATGTAGTTAAAAAACACATTTTGCGTTAAGCATCATGTTTCTGAAAACTGAAGTGTGTATTAATATGCTTTAACTATGAGCTGCGCTCACTAAACAATATTTGTCCAGGGTCCAAAGTGCCTGGTTAAATAAATGAATGGAATGTTCACTAAACTCCTACGCTCCTTTCAAAAATTAAGTTCAGGATAAAATCAATCTCACCTGCATTGTTGCCTGTGCTCTGCTCCATTTCGTGCTATATTGCAAGGTTGTGTATCAGATGTCTAGGTTGCTTGAGTTCTAAAAAGCAGTCAAAAATAATTACTTTATTCTTGGCCACCAGCCTTTCAAATTCAATCCTATTCTGGCATGTGCTTTTCTTCAGGTCCTTTGTGACTGTGTCTTAGGATGAAATTAAAAGTGCTTTCCAAAAATGGACACAGCACAGAAGCAACACTGAAGACACCAAAGATCTGTAGAAAGAGAAAGGCCCAAGATAGACCAAATTATACCAAAATTAACTGGTTTGATTCTTTATATGACAATAGATTTGGCTCAATCTGGGAAAAAAGTCTCATATATGACTCCCAGGAGAGTGCTGATGTGAAGTCTGTAAGATACAGAACCACCACTTCCACTTCTTCACTATTTCCAAATCAGGGGAGCCCATGTTTCTTTGAGAAGTGAACAGCAACGTATTTGCCTCTTTCCATTTCAGTGACTGCATTTGGATGGGCTCAGGAGAAGCAACACAACATATTGCTCTGTAGCTCCTATATCTGTTTGTCAGTAGTCAGTTTTGTGATATGTTCAGGGTTTTCTGACTGTAAAAAGTTCCATTTGTGTGTTCAATAGATTGTTTTGGAAATACCCCAGTGTGTTCTTTTTGTCTATCTGCTAAGGGAGGAATGCTATGACCTGCCTCACTATGTATATATACCCTAGGTCCCATTAACTTTCAATGAAACTTATCATCCCTAAGTGCCTATGGCCCAGATTTTCAACAGTGACTATGATTCCGGTTGACTCCATTTTTGGTATCCAACATAAGCACCTTAAAGTAGCCTGATTTTCAGCATGGACATGCTCAGCATTTTCTGAAAATCAGGCCCCTTTAAGGTGCCCCAAGTCGGACACCCAAAAACTAGGTTACCCCAAAATCACTAGTTATTTTTAAAAGCCTTGGCCCTAAGTGACTTTTGAAAATGAGACTTAGGTGCCTAAATCACGTAGACACTTTTGAAAAGTTTACCCTGAATCTATTGACTCATCACATTTCAGTAACTTACGATTGCTTGATAACATCTTTCAGTAGGGGTATCTTAAAATAACTCGCAGCCTGTGTTTTTCCCTGAGGGAGAGAAAAGTTACTGTTTGAAAGAAAAAAGAAAAGAAAAAAAGTGAAGGAAGGTGCCTGTGCATATTAAATGACAAAATAAAGTCTCAAATGATCATGGATTTAACATTCCCATTCTCCAAAGTCATGTGTCAAAAACAAATGAAATAATGAACCTGTGGCATTCTGTTGTATCCCATGCCAGGCAGTTTATGCATCAGCATCAGTACACTGGCTTTGATGAACAGCACTTCTGTGCCCTGCTGGTCTAACCTGGAAGTTTAAAAGGCAGTAATTAAGTCGTCTAATATGAGGAATAAAAGCAAATTAAATGAGGATGCAAGTATATTGTATTCTTAGTTATAGAATTGTTATTTCATACAACACCAAAAGAACTGACCAAAATGCACAGGAGAAATAAAAATGGGACAGAATCAGAACATTAATGGGAAGGGGGAACCTACCAAGGTTATAAGAGGAGACACACCTGACCTGATGAGATGCTTCAAGAAAACAGGAAGAAGGTGGCATGGGAAACAGAAGGTGAAGAAGAAAGTATTGTCATTTACACTTCTTTGAAGAGTTCTATATGCATCAAAGCTAGCCTCTCTGAAAGCATAGAATTATTGTGGAAAAACCTTTCAAACTTGGGTGATTTCTTTTATCCAAATTCATGCCACGGTAGTTAAGTCAGATGGCATCTTGCAGAAAGGAAAGTTACAGCTAATTATATGCTGCATAGGAGGCTGTATATTGTATTCCAATCTAGGATATGTTTCACTGTATCATAGAGAACTATTTTAGCTTTCTGTGGCATAAAATGTCTTAATGGGTTTAAAACATGCAGCTCCTTCCCTTCCCTCCCCTTTCTCCCAATAGGTAGGGCATACAACACACAGGTGTGAAAAGTATCTCCATAGTGTGTGTCTTTCTAAGCAGTATACATGTTGCTGGAGACAATATATGAGGACTCCGTAGAGTTGTATAACACCACACTAAAGCAGGGGCTTCTGATGAAGTTCCAAAACATTGTGTTCTTCAAACCCCCTCTTGTGGCTGTGGGGGGTAATGCAATTAAACTTTGTATTTTGCTCTGATCTTTTGTCTAAAAGACTGCAGTGGTTTCTCCGGAAGAGATGAGTTCCAGGAGATTTTGCTTTGCCTTAGAGTACTCCACAGTGCTTGTAAAATATTGAATGGGTTCCCTCTTACAACAATCCATCATAGGATTTAAAATATTTAAATTTCCCTTAAAAATAATACATTGTGTTTGAGCTGCACAGAAACACAAGACAAAGCCACTGGACAAAGGAGGTTTGGAGATACCTGTGTGTGTTGGGTATTTCTGCACCAGCTCATCTCTAGTTGTGTACTCTCCTCAACATGGTATTACCTGCTTCTCTCTTTCTTCTTTATTATTACTTCAGGAAACTCTTTTAAATCGCACAGTAAATGTATTAGTACGCTGTGGCATCACTCTTTTTCCTGTTTGTATGGTCCTCCAAGCTGTAATTTAACCCCACTGATATCACCATCTCTTCTCCAGCATATCTGGGGGCTGTGTTAGCTTGCAAACCTGATTCTCTTTCAGCTACAAGGCAGGAGTCAGTGGAAATATGACACTGGAACCCATAGTCTTTTTTCCTACACAAAGCCATTTGACTGTATGCGATGTTCTGAGACACTAAACTATTAAAGAGAAGATAAATTACCATATAAAAGGGCCCTGCTTCCTGTCCCAACACCACAAACGACACATGAATGGTTCTTTAGCGTCACCCCAAACAGAGCGAGTGCACTTTATAATTTAGTAAAAATACAAGCAGGAACCTGAAAAACAGCCACAAGTACTAACACACATCAAAATATCTACCATTGGAAGGACCATTTAGTTGGTTAACAAAGAAAGTGAAGGAAAAGTATTTTTTTACCCACCCACAATCTCTGCTGTAATTGGTTGTCCCAAAGTCTCAGAATTTTGAGATGCCTGAGTTTTACAAAGGTTCATATGAAAATTCTTTGGTAGGGACTGAGAACCAAATTCTGCCCCAGCTTATCATCCTGTGCAATATTATTAAAGGGGGAAATGATGACTTGCAGTTAAGACACTGGGCGGGGACTAAGGAGCTTTGAACTCAATTCCTGTCTCAGACACAGACTTTCTACCTGCTTTTGGCCAAGATTAGGCCCCTAGTTCTGCATCAGGATCTGCTAGCATGTACCCTAGGCCTGTGAGGCAGCAGAGTGAAGTCAGTGAGGGTCTGCAGGAGTCCACTCCAGCAGACCCTGCTGCAGGATCAGAGCCTTACATGTTTCAGTTCCCTGGAGAAAATAATACTTCCCTAGGAGGAGGAATTCATTCATGTATGAGGTGCTCAGATACCATGGTGACAGGAGCCATACAAAATTTGATCTAAAAGTCGATTATAGCCACTTTTGGTTTTCCTTTCACAGCACATTATATTTGCTTTTGGAAAAAGCAAAAGGGAAAGGGGGGTAGAACATTAATGTGCCTGTTTCCCTGAGTGGTGGCATATGTTTCAGAGCTTTATAATGACCCACGCAAACTTTCCACAGACCTTACTTATTATGCAATAAATTACTTGCTGGCATTTAGCTTTCCAGTCCAACAGTTTTAAGTAAGTCAACTGTTCATATTACTAATTTGTCAAGGCCAGTTTTTGCTGATGTAAATATTGACATGCTGAGGACTATGGTATTAGTAATTATTCTTAAAGCATGCTATAAAAAAATCCAACTGTGCTATTGATTTCCAATCTTTAATATTACACAGTGACCATCACAAAGCTAGCTACACTAAGGAAAATACCGCCACCGTATACTCAAACTCTTGGCCAACATTTGAGACATGCTTATTTATTTGTCTAACAGAAGGATACTGAAAAAGCTGTGTTCACAAAGAATATAATTGATGTAGAAATTGCTCTGATTATGATTTAGAGGAGTGAGCTCCAAAATGGATACATTGGATAACCGCAATATGTGCTTTTTAAGGAATGCCACCAGAAATATCTCTTTTGAAATTTTAATTACCCTTTTTATTAAACTGGGAGAATTTTTAACATCTATTTTAATTTGTCATCATTTGTTTGCCTTTTGTACTTTGGCTTGAAAATTGGTTAGTTTCATTCAGGGGGTATGCTGCACGAGGGTAATGCTGGTTTTCCATCATCATAAAGGTATGTTTACATTTTTATAAATATTTTTTGTTCATTCCATGCTAGTAGTCCTAAATCAGTCAGTCTTTTACAAAGGAACTGAAGTTTGAAGCCTAAACCGATTGACCCCTTCAATATTTGTGCTTTTGGACTGAGTGCTGGAAAAGGGAATCCTCTGCTATAGCTATAGCTGAACTGTTTCCATTTCCATTCTGTACCTTCATTTTTAGGGCTTACTGAGGGATTGGACTTCAATAGAAATTAGGGTGAGGGTTTCAAAAGTGGTAGGCATTGGCCTAACTTTGCTCCCACTGAACTCCCATTGGAGCAGAGTCAGGCCAATGAGGAGAACTTTTGAAAATCCCACTCTTGGTCTACGAACCCCATCTTGCGACTGGATCTATACTGAAGAGCCCTGGGCCACCAGAGAGCCAGTTGCAGGATCAGGGCCTTAGCAATGACTGCAGACTGGGTCAATTCACAGACATTTCCATGCTGATGATCGGTCACAAAGAAGAGTTGCTGTGTGGAAGAGATTGAAGGCAGAAAAAAGAGCAATACAACTTGATCTAATTTGGGTTGTTGGGTTCAGTGTGCAGGAACTGTGTGGTGTTGGTGGCCTGTGATTTACTAGTCAGGCTAGATGATCTGGTGGGTCCCTTCTGGCCTTAAACTCTGTGACAAATAATACACACAAATAACTATGTAGTTCTACAAAATACTTAAGTACATATTTAAATGAGAGAAAAATGAGAAAATTAAATAAGAAAAAAACATTGTGAGGTACACTGCTACCTATTAGTGAGCAGACCTGGTTCTGTTAACCTTCCTCTGATGAGAGTAGACAGCTAGTCAGTCAAGAGTTTTTCCCCACAGAGCAGTCTGAATATGTTAGGACATATTTCAATTCAAGAGCTCCAAAAATGTATGTGAATAATAGCAGTATTTATACATTACCTCTGCACTAAGCAAAATGAAATTGTGTCAACGAAAACTTATGCAGACAGTGTCAGGAAGGTCACACATTTTTGCATGGTAACTCACAATGTACATTCAATATAAACATTATATTTCTCACATTAAATGTTTGATTCCTAACTCCAGTAAATAAAAAAAGGCATCGTCTTCTCAAGGATGGCTCAGTATTCAACAAAGACTGACTGTTTTCCTTCCATCTCCATCTTCCAATATGTGCTGGGTTATAAAGGCAGTGTTCTAAAGTGTGTCACTCTAGGATACCCACTACCCTAGAAAATAGTACCTCAGGGCACAAAGCCCCATCTTGGTCAATCAGCTTTGTCTAATGCTGTGATGTTATTTCCAGTGGCACCACATTCAGGTAGCACCCGCTGGACCTATGTTATTCAAAATGGCACATTGCCTCAGTTTGAAAGATAGGTGGTATAGTCAGATACCCCAATGGCTTCAGAGAGGCTGACACAAGAGCACTGGAATTCAACTTTTATTTATTTATCTGTCATTCAAGGCTAATGAAATGCTGAAACTATTATACTGGTCAGCTACTAGGGGCAACATGTGAAACATGCCTTACCTTAGCTGGTAACCGTTATAGCCAACAGTGCATTAAAGTAACTCAGGCCATGTCTACACTACTCACCTTGTAGTGACACAGCTGTGCCGCTACAGCTGTGTCACTAAAAGGTGCGCAGTGCAGCCACTGTTTGTCGGCAGGAGAGAGCTCTCCCACAAGCATAAAACTTCCACCCCCAACAAGTGGCGGTATCTTTGTCAGCAGAAGAGCTCCCCTGCCAACAAAGTGCTACTCAGACCGTCACTTTTCGTCGGCAAAACTTTGGTCATTCGTGTGTGTGTGTGGTTTTTTCACACCTCTGAACAACAAAAGTTTGGTTGTTCACTTTCCAGTATAGACAAAGGTTCAGAGAACACATCTCTTGTATCTCTCTTCGTCATGGAAGCTCTGTAGCCAGTCCATACCTGGTACAGGAGTCTGATCTGCCAGTAGCAGCCCTGTTATCCTCTGTGTGCAAGGAGCATATGACAGTACACTTTCAATGTTATGAAATTAACCATCAGGAACTGGACTTCTCTGTCTCTCTGAAATATATTCGAAAGATATTCTTTAGGCAAGAGTTAACCCTTCTCAGCTTTAAGTAGTTAAAAACATCTTGAGCAGATTTATTTATTACACTTTCAGATGTTTAAAATCCCTATTAAAATTAATGAGACAATAAATGACTTTGTTCTTACCTTTGACAATTCCGGAATATGATTATTTTTATATGAAAACTCTGCAGTCTCAAGCAATAAGTGACCTATGAACATTTCAAAGTGAAGCGTGGAGGTTGAAAATACAAAGCCACTTCTTCAGCCTGATGACATGGCAGAGAGCAGGTGCTACTGAATGGGGAACAATACATTTCTTTCTTACCAAACCATTAGCCATTCTCACAATGCCCAGATACTAGCAAGGATGTTGAATATGTAGCTCTCTGATACCTACATCCCTTTGCCAGCACTCACAGTTAACCTGTCAGACTCAAAATTTTCCACTATGAAAAGGCATTTTTTGTAACTTTCATACTGGTTTAGAAATTCCTGAGTATTTATTCAGTGTCTATGCAATGAACATCATATATAGCCAAATGTGAGAAACCTTGCTTATGTCAGTTAATCACAACGTTGTGCAAATCCACCATATTGTACATATTGTACACTGCTCTTTCTCTGAGCTACGCCTTCAATTTCAGCTACACTGAAACAACAACAGATACATGGGAAAATAAGACAGGTATTTAATTAATTGAAGAATTTTGGTTGAATCTAACTATTCTGCAAATATTTTAACATGTAGCAAAACTGATTCATTCCTAATAAAAATTAAGAGAGAGCAAAAAATATATGTGATTTCAACCTTTGTATTGCTTTCCCCCAATATATAGAAGATGTAGCCTGGGGCCATACAACTTCAGCCTTGTTAACGGAGCTGTGAGCATCCTCTGATGAGTGGCGAGAATTCACTGCAGACTCACCAGTCTCTTAACGGATTCCGCATTATGCTTCAAATGCAAAAGTTGAACTCACATGGGCCTATGCTGCTCAATAGAAAAGACCAAAAACTGACTGCACATTCTCCTTTTATAAACTGCTTTCTGCTGCAAACATACATTTCCAAGAAAACCAGTTTTTTTAGGAATATATGTGAATTCCTATTTTGTTTAAACGTGTACCATGATTCACCCCACCCCACCCTTGGAGAGCCAAGTGGTATTTAGAAAGGATTTGGCAATGTAAGTAACAATTTGCCATGTGTGCCTCTCGCTCAAAGGAAGTATGAGGAATTTATTTCTGAATGAAATTTAAAATGACACATTTTGATAATTCAGGTAGAAGCTGTTGGCCAAAGTGATCACTCTGATAGTACAGCTCCCAGCAGAGACACAAATACATTCAGGGTTTCGGTGTGGGTATTGGCAACATTAATTGATGAATAATGCCGGACAAGAGAATGCATATGAAAGCAGGTTCTGAATGAGCTCTCCCCTGACAGCTAACTGGAGAGGGGAAAAGACTTCAGGAGCTGACTGTATTTACATGAACACACCTACTCTGCCTAGATATCCAGCAGACAGACCTGTGTTACCCAGAGTGATCGACTTTGGCTGGTGTTGGGTACTGAAAGCAGGAATAGTGAAATATTATCAGTGGTATCTTTATTGTATGATAAAGAGGAGCAGAACTGTGCTTAGCCTGGCCTCATTGAGGGGGGTCACCCTCAACTGAAAAGAACTCAATAAGCTGAGGGCTTGGATGAAGATTACTGTGAAAATAAGAGGGGGTGTGGACTTTATTGAAGGGTCCCTGGTCTGATTTATCGGTTCCTCTCCACTATTCAAAGATAGAGCTAAGGCTCTATTAGGAGTCTCTTATTTTGTTAAGGTCTCTGAACCCTCAATCCTCACTGATCAAGGACAACCACAGTGAGTGGGGTGTGCTGTGGGAACGGAGAGGGGCATGGTAAAGGAACTTTTGGTTGAAGAACTCAAGAACATGAGGCAGAAGATACTGCCTGATGCACTCTGGGGTGAGCATCCTGCTCACAGTTTTATGTTTATGAATCCTGTTTGTGGCATTTCCCCTAATTAATGTCAGGTGACTTCCCTCCTTTCATCAAAAGTTTCTTTTCTACACTCAGACTCTGTGCTTGCAGTGGGGAAGTATTGCCTCTCGGAGGTGCCCAGAGATGATATGTAATTTTCCCAGAGAGCGAGGTTACCAGCTATGCTGTGCTCCAAATGCAGTGCTACTAATCCCTCTCTTTAAATTAAACATGTGAGAGGCTGCTGGCAGCCTAGTCTCAAGGTTATTTGAAAGGTCTCCCTCCCTTTCTCACATCAGCTAGTGACCACGAATCACAATGTCCACTCAGCCCACAGGAAAGTGCTGCCCGTTGGCTAAGACAGCACAGAGCATTCCTTTCAGATTCCCACAAAGTCCCAGCCAAGGAGTCTAACACTAAATTCCAGTGATAAGCAATTGTTCAAATTAAGCAACATGGATGTCAAAATCTGTTGCATCTCGTATGAAGGCAAAAGATTACCCTTTGGGAGCTAGTGGAACAATAGTGCCAGGGGAAATCAGTGTGTAAGCCATCTGACCTCCTTCCCTCCCTCCCCCCAAAAGGAAGTCAAAGATGTTTTTCTCATGTGGATGATAGAGATGGTAGATCTGCATAATGAAGCTGAAAACAGCCTGCTTGTGTTGTAGCTCCTCCTCTGTATGTTACATGCCAACAGAGATTTGCTACAAAGCAGAAGGAAAGCTGCAATGCAGTATTTTCCTCTGGAACTTTGCAGCTGTATTACAGTTTCAATACTATCATGAAAAGACTTTTGCATACAGTGTTTAAATTCTATTTGAAGGGTAGCTGTTAAAGTAGGCAGATGTATCACTGCATGTCCAACAGTACTTTTGTGCTCACACATCCTAAGGATATTATGCTTAACTAAATTACTTCATGTCCTCTTATAATTAATGTTCCTATTGTTTTTATGGGACTGCCTGATATTAATAATTAGACACCTTTTAATACTCTGCTCTTTAGAACTGAGCTGCCTGGTTGAAAAAGCAGATTCACAAAAGAGGCCCGAATACGGAAAAACAAACAAACAATCTCCCTAAGCAGGAATGATAAGGGCAGTCACCTCAGAACAGTGAAAAACTTCAAGAAATGCAACATTTTAAAAATTATTTTCTCCCATTTGTTTTAACATGAGTCCCAAGAATGCTCATGACTCTGCCTCTTCTCATCCTCTATGTATTTAATTAGAAGGTCATAGTGGTTGCACCCTATCTCCAGAATCTGGTGAACATCTCTTTCTATGGTCAATGGCCACACTGCATTATTAGAAACTGATGTCTTTCTTTCCTCGAGCCCATATTATTCTGCCATTATCTGGTATCTTCTAGCCAGCAACGGAGAAAGCTAGAGGGTGAATCCAAATCCCTGATCCAGCTGCAGAGAAGTTGGGATCCTGGTCCAAGTTTTGCAGCTCAGGCCACCTCTAGTTGAGAGAGGCCGGTGTGATGTATTGGAATAGTATGCTAATCTTTCACTTCTGGCTTCAGAACCTATTTAAATCACAAATGTAAATGAGGTTGATGTCTCACACTAGTTCCCAGTGGAGGTGGTCCACATCATTAAACCACTGAGCAAGTCAGCAGAATCATCAGACTCTGCTAAGGAAAGTCCCAGAAAAAAAGTATCAGTTGATATCACAGATATAAAAGTTGATATAACAGAATCAGGCGCATGAAACAGGTCAGGATTGAAAGCCATTGACAGAGCTCTGTGAGGGAAACTATCACAGTCCCTTTCTGCACTAATGCCGATTCTAACATAATGTCTGTCATTTGTTAGACACCAAACTCACATGTTAGCATAAGAAGTTTCAAACAATATTTTTGCCCTGTTTTCCAAAAGTGATACTACTTTCTGAGCAAAATCTTCACTGCAATGAAGTCAAAGGGTAAACTCTCATTGACTTCAATGGGGCCAGAATTTTATCCTGAGCCTGAAGAAAAAAAAACCCTTACTTTTGACTAAGAAAAACAACAAAACAAAAGAGCAAACAATTAAATCTCCATGAAAGATCATAGTATGTAACATTCTACATTGGCTCTGCCTCACAGAATGACAGCTGCCTCTGCAGACAGGCAGTCTCCTTAAAGGTATGGTACAGAGACAACAAAACCATAATAGTTACAGAGCTACAAACCTCACATTTTCCAGTAGTGCAAATGACCTTTACCCGCTTCCTTTCATCTTTCTGTCTTGTCAGTTTAATGGGTAAGAAGAACTCATGATGATGGGTCATTACTTGAATCATCTCACTCCTATGAATCCTGTGATCTGACTGGCTGAAAAATGATTGTTAACTCATATGTAAAGACTTGGAGTATTAAAAATAAATTAGTTGGTTGTGAGATCTTAGGGACATAGACTGTCTTCATTGTGTGTGCTTACAATGTCCAGCCTGGGGCCTCTAGGTGCTACCATAATACAAATGTTAAACAATAATAGACTAGTTATTAACCAGTCAAATCCTCCTATGTTCGGACATGACAAACTCCCTATATTTTGCTATAGCTGATCTGTGATGCAATGAAAGTTAATTATTCCATTTTTACAAAGTCTATGAGGATGTTCCACATGTGCACTTTTCTGAAACCCTTTAATTTCTAACCAGGAATGAATAGTTTAGAGCCATAAGACACTTTTTGTCCCAAAAGATCCCTGAGCACCTTACAAAAACTTACAGTATGGGCCAAATTATGGCTGGATCTGTGCTGGAGTTAGAAGGTGCAGAGAGCCCTTCTTTCCTTCCCTACTCTCTGCCCCTCCCATCATACATCCATACATGAGGCATTCATGGTTCAGCTAGCTCTTGAGTGCAGGGTAGGGGAGCAGCCCTAAGGGGATGTGGTAGAGGCACATCTGGGCTCTACTGTGTGGCAGCAGATCCACACTGGGTGAGCACACCTTTTCCAAGTCCTGCAGCCCAATGTTCTCCTCATGGAGTCATTATGCCTTTTAAAGAAATATTGCCTCTTGGCACTGCTACATGGGTAATAAGTCTCCTTCCACAACACTACTCAGGTGACCTATATGTGTGCAGCTACTGGAATCACTGTACCCACCGCAAAAAACCCACAGCCATCTGTGTGTTGAGGGGATGACAACAACTTTTTGATATGTTGTATACAACACTAATGACGTGTTTCATGGTCTTTATCAATTAGACAAGAGTAGAGCTAGATGAACTATTCATCATAAAGAATTTCCTCAACAGATTTAGCCCCTTCTGAACAGGTCTTGATTTTCACAAATATGTTTGTTATTTAAAACTATTCCACACGTTTTACACAACTGTAATTCAGCCAAATGATTGCTCATAATCTATTCCAGTGATTATTCCTTTAAGTATATTGGGAATTTTTTTTTCCTACCATAATGTGTGGTTTTGCTTCTGTGCCACTAAAACCTGTGTGAACAGGAAGCTGATTTGAATAAGTCACTTGTTGAATCAGTTTCCAAGATGGCTGTATAAACACTTCCAGCAGGGACACTTGTTGGCTCAAGTTTTCAGAAGACTGGCGCTGAACAGGAACTTTCTTGATAACAAAAATAAATTGCTCATCACAATGTTCATAGAAAAATGTAAAAAGGACTAATGCCAGCAAAACAGATCCCTAGTTTTAAATGTTAAAAAAAACAACCTTGAATTCACCTCTGGCCTTCAATTTCTCCAACCAATAATTATATCATAGATAGACATTTCCAAATGGCTCATTAGTGCTAAAATAAATCATGGCCTACAATTTTGTAATGCTAGCTAAGAACTTTGGTATTATGCAAGTCATAATTTATTATGAACAATTCTTGAATCCTACACGCTATAAAGACTTGCGATGTGTAGTAAGTGGAAAATACACAGATCCTGAAACCACATTTAGTTACGTCCTGTATTGTCATTAGTGGAAAATAAAGTGTAATTTGAAAAGCTGATGGCATTTGCAAGAAGTGTTATCTTCACATTTAAACAACAACTTTTATTGACTGGAACTATTTTATATCCATGACTTTGGGCTGGTCTACAAAGGGATTTTAGCCACCAATGTAGCTACATGAGTGCAAACCTCTAGCACAGATACAATTTACATCAGTGCAACATGATTTGCACAAGTGAACCTTACCCCAGCTGGAAACCAGGGTTACAAGTTGCACTGTAACATGTAAAACATGCCTACCAGATGGGTTTTCACTAATTAGCCACACCTGTGGGTAAGATCTCAATGTGGACAAAGCTTTTGTGCAAACTTCAGCTTCTGCCCATCCAGCTGACCTGGGGTGTTTAAAGATTATCTAGGCAGAGCAGGAATTCAAGAAAAGCAAGGCATGAGATCACCAAAATATTACATAGCCTAATCAGCACACAGTAGAAAAACCAACAAAGATGCAGGTTAATGGGTTCTTACATTTTATTGCATGAACAAATTCCATTCCATTTTTATTCTTTTATGTTCGTTTAATAAAACTGTACATTACAGTTTAATTTCCTTAAATGGGACAGTATTTCACAGAAAATGGACATCCTCATGGATCCCAGAACTCCTCTCTGAGATGTAAGTCAGTGTTAATAAAAGAGCATTAAATTACCCTGCAGTGGTAATAACTTTGCTTCAACCCTAAATTGTAAATGGTAATGAAGGAAGGTCTTTTTTCTCCCTGTATAGATATTAGTCACTACCTTAAATATCTGTACTGCTGATTTAATTTGGATTTTGGCTGAGGTTGCTCTGATATTTAATTAGCAGAACTATACCCTGATAAAAAAATATAGGTGTGGGGGGGAACAGCATGTCCTGATCAAACAGTAGGCAAATTCAAAAGGTCTTTATTTTACTCACAGAAAG
This sequence comes from Mauremys reevesii, assembly GCF_016161935.1. NCBI lineage: Eukaryota > Metazoa > Chordata > Testudines > Geoemydidae > Mauremys > Mauremys reevesii. The sequence continues at coordinate 225,876,578 of NC_052624.1, read as the reverse complement.
CATTGCCAATGGAGATACACAAAAGCAAATTTAATCAAGTTGATATAATCTAATATATAGGTTCTGACTCCAGCTGCATAATTTAAGGAAGTAGCTTTCTCTGATTAAGTAGTCAACTGCTGTGAGAAGACTGACATTGCCAATAAAAGTCTGACATGAGATAAAAGAGAAAGATGCCCATCTTTCTGAAATATAAATAAATAACAACAACTAAACACGGGCAAATATTGCATAATGGAAAGACAATGTCAATGGAATTGGATGCTTTGACAGGATGATGATATTATTCTGATGACTCAGGTTTCCTTGTCTTGCCATGAACATCAGAAGCTCAGTTAAGTCAAAAGAGAACAATACATTAAAAGCCTTCAGATCCCCTGATGTTCTGTGTATATTTGTTTCACTAATTTTTTTTAAGGCACATAGGGGCTAAGCATTTAATTCTACACTTGAAATAAAGACACACCTTGTGCTGTTCTTCTCTGCCACATGCAAAGGAGCAGAGGAATACCACATTGAAGGACAAAAAACATTAAAAATCCATATTTCCCAAGTTCTAACCATCACAAATCTTGGAATGTAAAAATAACACACTTGAGGTTCATTAAATGCTCATTAAAATTAATGAGAATGGTTTGGTTCTTACTTGCAAGAATACAGAAAGTACTGTGCCTTCCAGTCAAACGTTTAGTCTCACAAGTGAAGTGAGAGTGTTAAGAGGTCTGATGGTACCATGTAAAATAGCTGACAAAACTTTATGGAAAAATTCACACTGTCATCCAGAAAAAGAAAAATCACATTTGTCAGCTCTGTTTCACTGCAGATTTTTCACAGTTTTCCAGGTATATTGGAAGCAGTTTTCACAAATCAAGAATTGATGCTGCAGTTAAATTGTGATTTTTTTTTACATGGCCCAGTTTGCTATATGTTTCAAGGTCTAACTTAGCCCAGTTTTTCATGATAGCAAAGGTAAAGTGTCAGAAAGGGCAAAAACTCACCCTTAGCCAAAATCATGACATCTCAAAAACAAACACACACACTCCATATGGGTAGGATGACTAGATATTAACTGTGAAAAAATGGGCCAGGGTGGGGGGTAATAGGCACCTATATAAGAAAAAGTCCCAAAAAACGGGATTGTCCCTATAAAAACAGGACATCTGGTGACCCTACATATGGGAGTCTCACATTTTGCAGGTGTAAGCAGGGTATGAATGAACTCTTCCCTGACAGCTAGCTGGGAGGGGGAGAGACTTCAGGAGCAAACTGTATTTACATGAACACACCTACTCTGCTTAAGCAGCAAAGAATCCTGTGGCACCTTATAGACTAACAGACGTTTTGCAGCATGAGCTTTCGTGGGTGAATACCCACTTCTTCGGATGCAAGCAGTGGAAATTTCCAGGGGCAGGTGTGTATATATAAGCAAGCAAGAAGCAAGCTAGAGATAACGAGGTTAGATCAGTCAGGGAGGATGGGGCCCTGTTCCAGCAGCTGAGGTGTGAAAACCAAGGGAGGAGAAACTGGTTCTGTAATTGGCAAGCCATTCACAGTCTTTGTTTAGTCCTAAGCTGATGGTGTTAAATTTGCAGATGAACTGGAGCTCAGCAGTTTCTCTTTGAAGTCTGGTCCTAAAGTTTTTTTGTTGTAGGATGGCCACCTTAAAATCTGCTATTGTGTGGCCAGGGAGGTTGAAGTGTTCTCCTACAGGTTTTTGTATATTGCCATTCCTAATGTCTGATTTGTGTCCATTTATCCTTTTCCTTAGAGACTGTCCAGTTTGGCCGATGTACATAGCAGAGGGGCATTGCTGGCATATGATGGCATATATTACATTGGTGGACGTGCAGGTGAATGAACCGGTGATGGTGTGGCTGATCTGGTTAGGTCCTGTGATGGTGTTGCTGGTGTAGATATGTGGGCAGAGTTGGCATCGAGGTTTGTTGCATGGGTTGGTTCCTGAGCTAGAGTTACTATGGTGCGGTGTGCAGTTGTTGGTGAGAATATGCTTCAGGTTGGCAGGTTGTCTGTGGGCGAGGACTGGCCTGCCACCCAAGGCCTGTGAAAGTGTGGGATCATTGTCCAGGATGGGTTGTAGATCCCTGATGATGCGTTGGAGGGGTTTGAGCTGGGGACTGTATGTGATGGCCAGTGGAGTCCTGTTGGTTTCTTTCTTGGGTTTGTCTTGTAGTAGGAGGCTTCTGGGTACACATCTGGCTCTGTTGATCTGTTTCTTTATTTCCTCGTGTGGGTACTGTAGTCTTGAGAATGCTTGGTGGAGATTTTCTAGGTGTTGGTCTCTGTCTGCGGGGTTAGAGCAGATACGGTTGTACCTCAGTGCTTGGCTGTAGACAATGGATCTTGTGGTGTGCCCGGGATGGAAGCTGGAGGCATGAAGGTAGGCATAGCGGTCGGTAGGTTTTCGGTACAGGGTGGTGTTAATGTGACCACCACTTATTTGCACCGTGGTGTCTAGGAAGTGGACCTCCCGTGTAGATAGGTCCAGGCTGAGGTTGATGGAGGGGTGGAAGCTGTTGAAATCATGGTGGAATTTTTCCAGAGTCTCCTTCCCATGGGTCCAGATGATGAAGATGTCATCAATGTAGCGTAGGTAGAGAAGGGGCGTGAGTGGACGGGAGCTGAGGAAGCGTTGTTCCAGGTCGGCCATAAAAATATTGGCATATTGTGGGGCCATGCGGGTGCCCATAGCGGTGCCACTGATCTGGAGATATATATTGTCATTAACTTTGAAATAGTTGTGTGTGAGGATAAAGGCACAGAGCTCAGCAACCAGTTGTGCTGTGGCATCATCAGGGATACTGTTCCTGACAGCTTGTATTCCATCACTGTGTGGGATGTTTGTGTAGAGAGCCTCTACATCCATGGTGGCTAGGATGGTGTTTTCTGGAAGGTCACCAATGCATTGTAGTTTCCTCAGGAAATCAGTGTCACGGAGATAGCTGGGAGTGCTGGTAACATAGGGTCTGAGTAGAGAGTCCACATATCCAGACAGTCCTCCAGTGAGAGTTCCAATGCCAGAGATGATGGGGCGTCCAGGATTTCCGGGTTTGTGGATCTTGGGTAGTAGATAGAATAGCTCTGGTCGGGGCTCTAAGGGTATGTTGATTTGTTCCGGTGTTAGTGTAGGGAGTGTCCTGAGTAGATGGTGCAGTTTCTTAGTGTATTCCTCAGTGGGATCTGAGGGAAGTAGCCTGTAAAATTTGGTATTGGAGAGTTGTCTAGCGGCCTCCTTTTGGTAGTCAGACCTGTTCATGATGACAACAGCACCTCCTTTATCAGCCTCTTTGATTATAATGTCAGGATGGTTTCTGAGGCTGTGGATGGCATTGCGTTCTGCACGACTTAGGTTGTGAGGCAAGCGATGTTGTTTTTCCACAATTTCTACTTGTGCATGTCGGTGGAAGCATTCAATGTATAGGTCCAGACTATCATTTCGACCCTCAGGAGGAGTCCATGTGGAGTTCTTCTTCTTGTGCGGTTGGTGGGAGGGTAACTGTGTATCAGTGCGCTGTTCAGTGTTGTCCTGGAAGTATTCTTTGAGTCGGAGACGGCGAAAGTAGGCTTCCAGATCGCTGCAGAATTGTATCATGTTGGTGGGGGTGGCAGGGCAGAAAGAGAGTCCCCGAGATAGGACAGACTGTTCTTCTGGGCTGAGTGTGTGGCTGGACCTATCTACACGGGAGATCCACTTCCTAGACACCACGGTGCAAATAAGTGGTGGTCACATTAACACCACCTTATACCGAAAACCTACCGACCGCTATGCCAAAAAAACTTTAGGACCAGACTTCAAAGAGAAACTGCTGAGCTCCAGTTCATCTGCAAATTTAACACCATCAGCTTAGGACTAAACAAAGACTGTGAATGGCTTGCCAATTACAGAACCAGTTTCTCCTCCCTTGGTTTTCACACCTCAGCTGCTGGAACAGGGCCCCATCCTCCCTGACTGATCTAACCTCGTTATCTCTAGCTTGCTTCTTGCTTGCTTATATATACACACCTGCCCCTGGAAATTTCCACTGCTTGCATCCGAAGAAGTGGGTATTCACCCACGAAAGCTCATGCTGCAAAACGTCTGTTAGTCTATAAGGTGCCACAGGATTCTTTGCTGCTTCTACAGAACCAGACTAACACGGCTACCCCTCTGATACACTACTCTGCTTAGATACTCAGCAGATAGAGCAGTGTTGCTCAAAATGATCAACTTTGGCTGGTGTTAGGTTATAAATCACTTTAGTACTGAATGCAAGGGTAGTGAAATGTTATCAGTGTTGTTGTCTTTATTGTATGAATAAAGGGGAACAGAACTGTGCTTAACCTGTCCCAAATGAGGGGGTCACCCTCAGCTGAAAGAACCTCGTAAAGTCAGGAGCTCGAATGCCAGGCCCTGTGAAAGTAAGAGGAGTGGGACCAGAAAGTGTGGACTCTTATGGAGAGTCCCTGGTCTGTTTTAACCTGTTCCTCCTCACTGTTCAAAGACAGAGCTAAATATTCTTCATTAGGAACCTTTTCTTATGTTAAGTACTTAATGAGAGCTGAAATCACTTGTGGTGAGGAAGTATTTTTGCCCAGACTGCTAAGAGCTGAAAATCACTCAGAGACTGACCTACAGAGGTCACAACAGAGAGGCAGGTGGCCGGTGAAAGTGGTGAGCAGTCAGCAGCAGCGAGGAACAGTGGGAGGTTGTGACACTCTGTACCTCGGGGGTACACCCAGCATCCCCATGTTCATCCTGGTAAAATGATTGAGTGATATCCACTGCAAAGTTTGTCATGTCAGTGTCTTCGGAAGGCTCATGATGCACTGAGCATTGTTGTTATAGTGATGTTATAGGTTATAATTTCACGTATTATAGTTATGAGGCTGAAAATGTATCCTCGTGGCTTAAAGCAAGCCCAGACAAAAACTGTCCAGAAGCAGAGGGGCAGGTCACACCTCATCAGGGCGTGGATGGGGCAAACCCAGCCCAGCCTTGCCTCACAGGAACAAAGGGTGCTGGCCTAGGCAGCAACTAAAGAATCTGGTAGACTCAGGAGGGAGTCAGCCCTCTTCCTTTCATTAGTTTGGAACTGCGATGAGATAATGCTCACCTGACTCTGAAGGAAGGGGGAGAGGGGGTGCAAAGCCAAGAGGGAAGAAAGGACATCATAAAAGGGAGAGACATTTGCCATGCTCTCTCTTCCACCTACATTTACAGATATCACACCAAGCGACTGAAGCATTGATCAAAGGGGAGAGCCTGGCTGAAGAGTAATCAGCCAGCCTGTGGTGAGAAGCATCTAAATTTGTAAGGGTGTTGAAAGCATTAAGAGCAGCTTAGAATGTGTTTTGCTTTTATTTCATTTGACCAAATCTGACTTCTTGTGCTTTGACTTATAATCACTTAAAATTTATCTTTACTGTTAATAAATCTGTTTAGTCTACCTGAAGCAGTGCATTTGGTTTGAAGTGTGTCAGAGGCTCCCCTTGGGATAACAAGCCTGGTACATATCAATTTTTTTTGTTAAACTGACGAACTCATATAAGCTTTCAGCATCCAATGGCATAACTGGACACTGCAAGATGGAGGTTCCTGGGGTTGTGTCTGGGACTGGAGATATTGGCTAGTGTCATTTGGTTGCAAGTAGCTGGGAGCAGCTTACATGCCAGAGGCTGTGCGTGAACAGTCCAGGAGTGGGGTATATTGCATAGGAGGGATTAAAAAATTCTTACCATTTCAGCAACGTAGGCATGTAAATTTTTAGCTCCAGCAGATCTCTGGTGGGTGTAAAAGCCCAGGCCAAGCTGTAACCAGATTAACCATGCGTCTCCTCTCAAGCATAAAAGTCTCACCAGAGACCTACAACCTAAGGTGGTGTCTAGGGAAAGTCCCACCAAACACAGCTAGTCTTGAGTAAGTTGCCCCATGGCCAATCTTCTATAATCAGCTCCACCAAAAGAGATGAGTATTATGGAATTCTCAGACACACAACAACTTAAGTAACAATCAAGGATATTAGATTCAAAAATAAATTTCTTCTGTGCTCTGAATAGAATGCAATTTTGCAAAGAAAAAATTCAAATATAAAAAGAATGTCATGCTACTGTTTCATTCCACACAAGAGAAAATAGCATATTCAGCAACCAGTTGCTGAGCTTCAGAGTCCTTGAAGTTTGAGTTTCAATTCTCTAGTAATTTAGATCACTTAGCCAAGGTTAAAAAGTTCGCTTCCTCCAAAGCACTGAAGAAAAAAAAACTATCCAACCTAGAATGCAACCTCATCCCACTAAGTCTGCTTATTACAGACAGGACATTCTCCCACTGAATCAATACTAAGATTTTCAGAAGTGGATGCCTAAAATTATGCTCTTAAATCCATATTTAGGCCCTTAATTTAGTATTCTGATTTTCAAAAAGTGCCAGAAGTTCCCATTGTTTCAACAGGACTGCTCATGTGAGTAAAATTTTGCATACATGTAAGTATTTGTAGGTTCAAAGCCTAACCAACCATATGGGGAAAAGTCATAAAACTGGCCATATACAAAACAAGGTCAAACACATCAAATAAACTGAAAAACCATGAGAAAGAATTGTTTTCTTCAGTCTCTGAGGGCATGGCTACACTTGCAGATGTAGAGCGGTGTGAGTCAAACCAGCCCTCGGAGAGTGCAGTAGGGAAAGCACTGCAGTCTGTTCACACTGTCAGCTGAAAGCACACTGGCATGGCCACATTTGCAACACTTGCAGTGGCACTGAGAGCGGTGCATTATGGGCAGCTATCCCACAGAGCACCTCTTCCCATTCTGGTGCTGTGACTTGTGCGAAGGGGATAGGGAGGTGCGGGGCATACTGGGTCCTGTCCCAATGCCCCATGATGCATCACTTTGCATCCCAGCAATTCCTGTGCTTCCATCCACATTTGGCGCCATCTTTCAATGTTTTTTGTACTGCACACTGTCTTCTCTTTTGGTCTGTGGGAATGGATCCCCGAAGTGCTGAGGAATATGCTGATGGGTCTCGCCAGCACGTCACGAATGGCAGTTGAGTTACTCCTTAAGGTACAAACTGACAATGAGGAATCCGACGATGATGTCAACTTGCATAACGCATATGACACGAGATTTCTTGTGGCATTCATGGACATGCTCACCACATGTGACACCACTTTTGAGCTGGGGAAACAAGCACTGAGTGTGGGATCACATCGTCATGAAAGTCTGGGATAACAAAGCAGTGGCTGCAGAACTTTCGGATGAGAAAAGCCACTTTCATGGGACTGTGTGCTGAGCTTGCCCCACCCTGTGGTGCAAGGACACAAGATTGAGAGCTGCTCTGCCGGTAGAGAAGCAGATGGCTATTGCAATCTGGAAGCTGGCAACTCCAGACAGTTACCGATCGGTCGCTAACCAGTTTGGAGTGGGAAAGTCGACCTTTGGCATCGTGTTGATGCAACTTTGCAGGACCATTAATCACATCTTGATCAGAAGAACAGTGACTCTGGATAACATGCATGACATTGTGGCTGGCTTTGCACAAAAGGGCTTCCCTAACTGCGGAGGGGCAACAGATGGGACGCATATTCCAATTCTGGAACCAGCCCAACTAGCCTCTGAGTATGTTAATCAGAAGGGGTATTTCTCTATGGTTCTCCAGGCACTTGTGGATCACCGTGGGCATTTCATTGACATTAACACAGGCTGGTCCGGAAAGATCTTCCCAGACCAGAAGATCACCGTAGGGGAAATCAAAATGCCTATTGTGATTCTTGGAGACCCCACTTACCCTTTAATGCCATGGCTCATGAAACCCTACACAGGGAGCCTTGACAGCAGCAAGGAGCGGTTGAACAACAGGCTGAGTTGGTGCAGAATGACTATGGAGTGTGCTTTTGGACGTTTAAAAGGCCGCTGGCGCTGTCTGTATGGGAAGCTGGACCTGGCAGATAACATCCCCATGGTTATTATCCATGTGCTGTACCCTCCATAACATTTGCAAAGGGAAGGGTGAAAGATTCACTCAGGCATGGACCTCAGAGGTTCAACACCTGGAGTCTGAATTTGAACAGCCAGAGAGAAGGGCTATTAGAGGGGCCCAGTGCTGGGCTGCAAGGATTAGGGATGCCTTGAGGGAGCAATTTGAGGCTGAAAGCCACCAGTAATGTTTGGTGCCCTGCTCGGGAATTAAGTGCAGTTGTTCCAATGTTAGTAGGAATCTGTTTTTGCTACGTATGATACACTGATTTGCAGTGCCTGTTGCTTTCCTGGGCTAAGGTATCTTTTACTTAATGCAATAATAAAGAATGTTTTCAAAGCCAAAAAATCCATGTATTGAAAAGAAACACAACTGCTTGGGAAACAGAAAGGGGCAAGGGGGTGGGGTGGGGAATGGTACAATCATAGATTTGTGTATGTCCTGTTATCATACTCAGCCTTCCTGTCTGGACTGCTGTGCAGTGAGTGCTGCACTTCTAGCTGGCTAAAATGCATGGTGATGGGGGTTGAGTACAGTGGGTAAGGGTCATAGTTTGCAGGGCTGGGTGGTGAAGCTATAGGTATTGGAGGCAGCTGGTGGCGATAAGAACCCAGATGTTGGAGAAAGTGGGTTGGAGGTGACATGGGGGCACAAGGGAAAGAGTTTTGGGACAAGGGCTGGGGGAGGGGGTGGGGGCTGGGCAGAAGTGCTCCACCTGCATTGTTACGAGCGCCTGTATCGAGTCTGCTTGGCGCTCTATAATGCTTAGCAGGTGCTTTGGTGCCGGCGAGCCGCATTCTCCTGGCAGACCCTCCTTTCACTCTTCTGCCACTCCTGCACTTTTTGATTTTCATTAAGGGACTGCTGCATTACTTCATGCAGCATGTCCTCTTTGCTTCTACGTGGCCGCTTCCTGATTCTTTGGAGTCTTTCAACCGTTGATAATAAGGACAGCTGAGATCTCAAGGTTGCATCTGTAAAGCCAAAATGCAACACTTAACAGAGGCAGCATTGTTCACACCAGACAGAGCAATAATTCAGCTGTACTGAAAGACAAGCACAGTCTACACAATAGTAGAAATTGCCCATCCCAAAGCGAGTGCACATAACCCCCAGGAGCCCCAAAATGGTGAGTATGCACAGAAGCAAGGGGGACTGATTGTTTCATGGCCGTACTGTCCTCTGGGGTTCTGTGCCTTGGGGAGAGCCAACAGCTGCAGAGGACCCCTATACTGAACACTGTCTCCACATTTTCCACAGGATGAGTTCATCTTGGAAGATATCTTGCTGCTGAGGGTGACCTGGGAAAACAAGGGAGGGTTTTCTACTACAATGTGGCTTCTGTCCTGACTCATATGCAGCTTGCCTGTGTGCAGCAATGGTCCCCCCACCCCTCACGGCACAGTGGTACGGACACATTAGCCTTACTGGGACAAGGAGTACAGTAGCTCTGCCAAGGAACCTGAGCAAGTGGATTGCCCGGCTTCTGCATGAGACCTTTGAAGAGATCACTGAGGCTGATTACCATGATGTGAGAGAGCACATCAATGCCGTATTCGCATCTAGGTATGCATGCAGCCCTAACCCTCCTTGCTCCAAGAGCCCCCACTGAACAACTTCCTTACCAAAATAAAGCCACTTACCTGGCACCTCCTCTGGTTGATCTTCCCCAAGCACCAGCTGCTGCGACTGGCTACCTTCCTCCTGGCTTGAGAACAGCTCCTGGATGCATGAATCTAGGGATGCCGGGCTGTCCCCCACCCCTCAGCATCCTCGCTTCCACTTTTCTCCTCCTCCTTTGTTGAACTGGTCTCTCTGGTGGTCTTCGGAGTGGAGCTGGGGTCGCTCCCAAGTATTGTGTCCAGCTCTTTGTAGAAACGTCAGGTTGCGGGGGAAGCACCGGAGTGGTGGTTTGCCTCATGGGCTTTGTGGTAGGCATTCCTCAGCTCCTGCACTTTAACCCTGCACTTCAGGGCATTCCAGTCATGGCCCCTTTCCATCATGTCCCTTGATAGCTTCCCAAAGGTATTGTAATTCCTATGGCTGGAGTGCAGCTAAGACTGGAAACCTTCCTCCCCCCAAACACTGATGAGGTCCAGCTCCTCGCCATTGCTCCATACTGGGAATCACCTGGCGCATGGAGGCATGGTCACCTGGAAAGATTCGCTGAGAGCACTCCACGCCTCGCTGAGCAAACAGGAAAGGGAATTTCAAAATTCCAAGAGAATTTAAATGGCGGGTCTGACGATTGGTCACCTAAGGGCAGGGCAGTAGAATTCAAAGTGATGACCAGAGCGGCTAGAACAAGCATTGTGAGACACTTCTGGAGGCCAATCAGAGCGCATTAATAGACTAAGGTGTCCACACTGGCACCTTGGCACTCCAGCTGGGCGTAGCAAGCGTTATGCTTCTCATTGAGGTGGATTACCAGGGGCACTCCAGCCGCGGAGTCCAGGAGCTCAGGGCTGCTTTAATGCGCTCTAACTCGCAAGTGTCGCCATGCCCTCAGTTCCAGTAATCTTAGGGGGTACTCATAACAATACGTAGTAGTCTATTACATCTGCTACAACATCGGATAATGACCCCTGGCTCACTCCAGGCTCCAGCCCACTCCAGTATGGAAATTCCCATGTTCCTAAAAAAATGCAGATAGAAGTAATTCTTATGTTTGAGAGTGAAAGCACATTGTTGGCTTCAGACATAAATTTGGTTCACATTCTTCCTGTTGTACTGCACAGGTTTTGCTTTAACGTTTCTCATTTGACAGTTCTCAATACATTTTAAAATCAACCTACCGCGATAGGATTTAGAGAGTCTAGGAAATAAAAATGAAAAAAGAAAATCTTGTGAACAACGCTTTCCTTGCTAGGAATTCGATAAGATTAAAAAACAAAACTTTCCCCCAAGTAATGTGATATTGCCAAACAGCTGCAAGAAACTCTTATCATTCAAGAGCACTAGTTTTCAAACTGTGGTCCACAGACCTCTGGGGGTCTGCAGACTATGTTTAAGGGGTCAACAAAAGCTTGTCACTATCATAGAACAATGGTTTTTAACCTGTGGTCTGGGGATCCACAGTTTGTCTAAGATTTCAAAAGAGGTCTGTACCGCCATTCAAAATTTTTTAGGGATCCGCAAATGAAAAAAGATTGAAAACCACTGTTCTAGGGACCTCCACATTTCCCAGTACTCCCACTTACAACACTAGTCTTTTGTAGCCTTTTTTTTTAAGTGAATTTAGTAATATTGTATTACACTATTGTGGGTTCAGCTCTGGTGACTATAGTTACAAACTTAACAGACCAGTCAGTGTAAAACCGTAAGGTCGAAAGTGGTCTTTCTTTCTCTCATCTTTTCTGTTTTCTAGAGCCCCACATTGGGTGCCAATCCATAGCCTTTTATTTTATTTAAAGTGAATTTAGTAATATTGTATTACACCACTGTATGTTTGGCTCTGGTGACTACAACTATGAATGGCCCAATATTCTAGTTGGGAGTGAGCAGCTGGGTCATCACATTTAAATACTAGTCATCCAGTGATAGAAACATTCTGGCCATTTAATGTGTGCCAGTCTTTTTCCCCACTCCATCATAACAATACCACCCTCTTGCCTAGGACTAACATACCCTATTGGATTTAGTATGCAGTGCCAGCTCTTGGGAAAGTCTGACAGAAGTTTTGCACTAACTGTTTTCTGAATATTCAGAAGGTCTGAAATAGCATGTAGGACATTGCATGAAGAAAGGTGATTTGTTACTTGAGGAGATGGGTTCACAGTCATCCTTCACATGATGTGTAATACACACACAGAGTGACACGCTCTTGGAAGACCATAAAATAAAGCAGACACTTTCTGTGATCGATGCAGCAGTGTCAGTTTAGCTGGTGTGGTGAAGACAAGCTAAGTCAATGGCTCCATTACTCAAGTATTTCCTATTCAGTTAAAAGTGATGGACTTTTCAAAGAAATTATCTATTATTAACAATTAAAAGGCAAAGGAACATCTAATCATTAATGTCTTTACAAAATCTTACATCTGTAATGAACATCTGTAGTTCATATGTAGCCCAGTTAATATGTTCGTTCTCCAACAAATGATTTAAAGGTAGCACCACAATAACAGTAGTAAACCCTAAGATTTTATATGACAATCACAAATCCAAAGCATTCCTGGTGTGTCAGAGATGGCCCCAATATACTCAGAAGCATCACCAAAATACCTGGTGTGAGGACAAGTGGGGTTCAGCCCTACTTCGTCCCCTGAGGGGGGGAAAAAGTACTTACCACAGCATAATATAATAAATACATTATGGGTATTTGTACAGAGACCATCAGTTTAGTACCTGGTCACGTGTAACTTAGAATGTGGGGGGAGGTGGAAATTCCAAATCACATCTTATAGAGAAGTAGTAACAACCTACATCCCCCATGAGCACCAAAGCCCTGATTCTGCAAAAAGTTTAATGTCACGGGAGCCACCCACATACTTAGTGTGATGTTCATGCTTACATACCTGGCAGAATCAGCACTCAAGGTTAAGAGGTCAGAGATGAGGAGGATATTGACAACAGCAAACAGGGGAAACTAAGGGCTTGGCTACACTTACAAATTTGCAGCACTGCAGCAGGGTGTGAAAACACACCCTCTGCAGTGCTGCAAATTGCGGCGCTACAAAGCGCCAGTGTAGTCAAAGCCCCAGCGCTGGGAGCCGTGCTCCCAGCGCTGTCCGTTATTCCCCACAGGGAGGTGGAGTACGGACAGCGCTGGGAGAGTTTTCTCCCAGCGCTGGCGCTTTGACTACACTTAGCGCTTCAAAGCGCTGCCACGGCAGCACTTTGAAATGCAAGTGTAGCCAAAGCCTAAGCCAGCCCTTATAAAAATTTCTGGTAAAATGACACTGTATCATCTGAACGTGGACAGGTTTATGCAAATTTCTGGTGATAGTAAATTGCAGATTAGAAGTGAGGGCCTGCTTCTGAGAATCTCTTAGCACTAAAGCCTTCATCCTTGGGACAAGGATCATAAGCTTTCCAGATGAGTGCAAGTTGTATGGGAGTTCAAAGCTAGAGGGATGGTGGGCCCCTTTTGTTCTGCTCTGCTGTTGCAAAAGAAACTTAATCACATGGAAATTGTGTCAGTGCAGAGTGTGAAAACAGGGTTATAAACAACTTAAGATGCAGAGATGGGAAGTAGCTGATCTACACAGTATGCTCCCTTCTAAGATCAGCATAATTCCTACCCCTAAAAGCAGAATACATTCATGCTAATGCAGCAGCATCAACTTAACTTGCCCATTCTCTGAATCTTCTCAAGGGTGGTGGTGGAGGAGTGGCATGTGGGTGCAGATGGTTGAGGGGATGGTGCTATGACAGCACAATGACAAGCCAGCTATGCTGCCTGTGCTGGGAGTGGGAAGTAGCAGAGTCAGGAGGCTGCTCCCAGATTCCCCAAGGTCCGGGATGGCCTTTGGGACAATCATTGTAAAGGTTTAGTGCACGCTTGTGTGGGCTAGGTAGCTAGGTGACTTCAGGCTTGTTTTTGTGTACTACACTTTTAGATTTGTAGGTGTGACGGGTTCCCCCCGGGTTCCCACCTGGAACTGGGGTACCACTGAGCCCTCTGACCCACCAGCCTGAGTTCCCTCTCACACTATACTGCTGTGACAATCTGCAAAGCCCTCCAGCCTGCACTTTCACCAGCATTCACACAGGTAGGAACACACCCAGCTGCAGTTACACACAGGTTCTCTAACCAGCAGCTTCCCAGTCTAGGACCCCAGAGCAGTTCCATCCTTTCCTGGTCAAAACTGGCCAGTATATGGGTTTAATACCCAGTACGCCTCTCCCTCAATGTGAAGAGAGCAATGCACACTTGTGGGAACAAAAGCAGAGATTTTCCCCAACCACTCCAGTCAAAGCTCACTGATTTAGATTAAAACAAAAACAAGTTTAACAACTACAAAAGAGATTTTAAGTGATTATAAGTGATAGCAAACAGATCAAAGCAGATTACCTAGCAAATAAACAAAAACCGCAAGCTTAATATACTAAATAGATTGGATATGAATTAGCAGATTCTCACCCTGAGAAATGATACATTCCTGGTGTGTCAGATTCTTAAGGGGAAGCTGCACTTGCTTTGCGGCTTGAAATCCCCAGGTCATTCATACAGGCTAGAAATCCCCTTAGCCTGGGTCCAGCACTTCCCCCAGTTCAGTCTTTGTTCTTCAGGTGTTTCATTCCCTGCCTTATATAACTTTTGCACATCAGGAAACTTATTTCAAAACTTGTTCCCAGACTGGTTTGTGGAAAAAATACTGACATACCAAGGTGGAGTCCAAAGTCATGAGGCCTGGTCCCATGTCCTTGTAGAGTCATAGCAGCCATCACTCACAGGCTGTCTGTAGCATTCTCAGGAAGGCTCACCAGGTGGTGGATAAGCTTCTCCTAAGGCCTATTGTTTTTTCTAATGGCCCATTACCCTGAAGAGGCCCTTCCCCACCCACTATCTAGACAAAGCATCTTGTCTAGTGGGTGTTACCCAGGTGTAACTACATTTGAAGTACAAACACATAATCAGTATTTATAACTTCAGATACAAAATTGATACGTGGATACAAATAGGATAATCATGTTCAGCAAATCATAACCTTTTCAATGACACCTTTACGCGACCTGTCTTGCATAAAATGCATCATAATTATGCCATAATCATATCATAATAATATCACTGAAGAACATGGGTGCAGTGTCACAGTAGGCATCTGTGATTTGCTAGATGTAGCTGGCATTTTGTGTTCAGTTCAGATACAGTCTGTTACAGATGACACACCCACACCATGCTGCCCAAGGGACAAACATTACTTTTGTTCTTTCAATCTAAAATTTTAAAAAAAAATTCAAAATGAAATTCCTGTATAAAATGGAAAAATCTACATAGTCTGAAACTTCTCTTTTCTTATATTTATAGAATGTTCTTGTTTGTATATGCTGGAATTCATCATAAATCATACAGAGGTATTGATTTAATAATTCTTGAAGACTTTTATTAAAATGCCTTGCCAGGATTACTTGTGCTGCTTTGTTTTGTGTATTCATCTTTCATTCACAATTGAATTTTTTTTTTTTTAAGATGACAAATTCTGGCATCTATTCTTCCTATGCCATCAGAAAAGGAAACCTACCCTACTTTCTTACAAAATCATTGAGAAGGGCAATTTTTCATTTAATTCATCAAGCAGCCACCTGCATTATTCAACTTTAGGTGACCTTTCAGTGTGCCACAGGAATGAAAAAGGGACCTCAGTCCAAAAGAGTTTCCTCGTGATGGATCGGATGACTTTGTTGATTTGTCTGCAGTATAAACACTCTGACTAGAAATAGGGGTAGGAGAGGGGTAGAAGCTGCTTTTATAGGTAAAGCTTTATGAGGTCTATAACTATGCTACCAGATATGACAGCCAGTGAGAGTTATAATTCTTGAAACCCTCCATGTCAAATAATCATAGCAGCAAACGATCAGATAGATACGGGACAGAACAACTCCAAACACTCACAAATCATTAGACAGGCACCTCAAAATGAGATTTATAAAAATCTCCTTATTTTAAGCCAAAATAAATAAATGTTAGATTATTTTTATTTACCTTGTTTTTTTAATCATATGGGTGGCACTCAGGAAATATTTTCAAGGTTTTCTCCATAACCACAGATGGCTAGAAATATTGTTTTGTTTTGTTTTTGTTTTAAAGCTGAGATTTTCTCATATTCATCTGACTCCAGGATCTAGAGCTTTAAGAAATACACTGAAGATCATGAGAATCACAATAAAATCAGGAGAGTTAGCAACACTGGAATACGGATAATCATCATCCAGATAGACAGGGAAATGTGGAATCCCAAACCTATTCTGAAATTGAGGAAAGAATATGGGGAGAAGGAAGGACGATGGATGTTCTGCTGCAATTCAGGCTAGAAAAGGAGGAAGGAGCATCAGAATGCAAAACCCATCTCAGCAGAGACCTGTTAGATCCACCTTTAATTCATCCCTGACCAGGAGCTTGCATAACATACCAAATGGGACAAAAGGATAAAATAAAACATTAATGAAAAAGGAATTTATAATTTTAAGGACACTCCTCCATTACCCACCAACATATGAAAAAAACCCAACCCCTTTGTTTCCTGGTTTGCAAACATGAAAAAGTTCCTCATTTTCACTATAAACTTACATATTTTTGTGCAGTTTTAAAACCGAGTTCACTGTCTACAACCACTGTTTTCACAGTAATGACTACTAGCAGGGAAACACTGGGTATGAAGGAGGGATGATTTCAGCAACTAACAACAATCATACCCTCTCTCTTTCTTTGACATCCTCTATTTTTTTTTGTTTTTTAAAAAAGGGTCAGGAGGCAGAAGTTAAGACTGAGAAGGGAGATAAGCACAGGAAAAAGATCATGTGATGTATCATTACTGACAAAGAAACCACAGAATAGCATGTATTCTTCAGAGAACTAAGAAATACAGAGTGTGCTCAAATCAACCGAGAGCAGTCTATTTAAGTAATCTACTCTGCTACTGTACAGCATAAACAAACTTTTACAGCACAATCGTGCTTTTGCTACTTGTATTCTGAAGTAGGACCTGGAATTCTGCAGGATTCCAAGGTCAATTTCTACAGCAAGGGCAAGAGAGATCTGCAGCAAATGTTCTTCAATTCTGCGGTTGTAATAACGCATAGCCATCTGCAGCCTCACACCCACAGAATCCCCTGTCGGCAGCTGAATTCCAGAGTCAGCGCTTGTCATAATTCCACGGTCATAGAAGCACTGCCCAATTTATTTAATGCTTTCTGGGTACTTAGATAATGACACATTCGTAAAAACAGCTATCCAATGTACAAAACTAGGTAAAGCAGCAACAAAAGAGGGGCATTCTCATTAATCTCTCAAGCACTGCGTGTTTGCAGGGAGAAGAGAGGCAGTTCCACAGGAGAATAGAAAGGTTATAGCATCATATGCATACAACACAGAACTAGCAGCTTTAAATGCAAGAGTGGCTGTTGGATTCCAGTGTCGGTGAAGCCAACATCTGACATCAGTTTTGTGAGTCAATCCTGCTCTGCTAAGCATTGTTCAGACTCTAGTGGCTTAAAGCAAGCGCGGGAAAGGAAAAACAGCAATGGAGCAGCATCATTAAATATCATCTCTCTCTTCCCTGCTTCTGTCACCTATTTGGTTGGGATTTTTGTTTTGTTTTGATCAAATCCCTTTACTAATTCTGGGCTTATGTGTTTGCAAATAGTGCATTCAGCTTTGATTATTGTGTTTTTTAAGTGATTTTACTGCTTGGGCAGATCAAACGTCTGGATTTGTGAAGTTTTCTGCATACCCACAGTACAAATACAGCCCAGACAGCAGCAGTGTGAGTGTCTGCCCACCCTGAGCTGGAGTGGTCACTTCTAGGGGTGAGAGAGCACTTCATTCTCCATGCCTCCTAAGACTTTGGCTTCCTGAGAGACTGCCAGCAATGGCAAAAATTAGAGGCCAGTGGTATTTGTGACTTAGGCCCATCTCTGTTACTAAGTTGGAATCTAAAACCACATCCAGATGATTCAAACTTCCCCAAAGGAAGTGCAGGGGGGCACAAAAATAATAGGGAAAAAAAAGTTATTCTAAGCATTCATGAACCTCAAAGTTTTGGTCTCTGGTTTGGGATCAGTCTGAGGGTTTTGGAAGTATGAAACTGTCCTCACTCAGATCACAGTCAGGAAGTGTGGCCTAGTGGTCAGGCCTACAATCCATGATCAACAGGAAAGTGTTGGTTGGGGGAGCCCAGGCCCTGCCACTCCACCAGGTTCCAACCCAGGGATCTGGCAACCAAGGCTGCTTACAGCTGCCCTCCCTGGGTCACTTCCTATCCCCCTGCCCTGCCCTGTCCCACCTCCCGGGCCAGCTCAGTCCAAGGCTTTCCCCTGCTGGGGTAGTCCACACCAAGAAAATAAAAAGGGATTACCAGTGTCCAGGGTCCATATGCAGTGGAGGGGGAATGCTTCCCTCTCTGTTTCTGGGGTGGGTCCCTCCCTACCCTAAGGGAGGGCCCTTGGGGGAAGTTATCCCAAAGATTTTAGCCTTCCCTCTGCTCTGTGCTTCTGGAGCCGCAGGTTGCAGGTCTGCTCTCTTCCAGGTCTGCCATCAAATGAGCAATCAATGAGCAGTTTCCCCGTCTTTTAATTCCTCCACTAGATGCAGGATTTGCTGCAGATGTGGCAGGGCAGAGTTGGCTGGAACCAAAGTAATTCCCTAACCCCTTGTTGCCTAGTATGGGGTTTGTACACCCCATCACACAGTAATTCTTTTATCTGAATCCCCTCTGTCCACTAGTAACTTGACTGAGAGTGGCAGCTCATTCCACATCAACCAACCAACCAACAGATTCTAACACCCTTCCTTCATACCTGACCTAGACCAGATTTGAACTAGTGGCCTACATCTAGGTTTGTCACCTTCACACTGACTGAAAAGCAAATGAAGACCAAGTCTTAGGCCCTCCCACTAAAATGTATCACATCCCCAAACCTTATCTGAAAATACAGCACCTCCTTTTTCAAAGGACACCAAGGAACCATTATAACTGGTTATTGATAAGGGAGAAACAGGAGATGGAATTCTCCTAATTAGGACAAAGATTTAATAGGGGTCTTAACCCTTGTGATTCAGGAAATATGCCAAGGACTAACTCCCTAAAGTTAGGAAGAAACATACCTTATTGGCATACTATCCATTATGAGGGTTTTACATCTTGCTCTGAAGCATCTAATACTGACCACAGTCAAAGAGAGGATTCTGGGTTAATTGGACAAATTTCCATGTTCCTCTTCCCAGCCTTCTTTCACATACAACCTTAATATTTCTTCCAATAAGACCTTTTTCACTAGGGGCCAGAACTTGAAGTCATTTATATCCATGGTGAATTCAGTCTAACAACTATGGTACAATTTTAACAACTGACTAAATTCTTTAAGGCTCCTTTCAATATTTCAGCCCAAATTAATTAGGCTCCAAATCTCAATGAGATTTGGGCACTTTAATTCCATTAGACTCCTTGAAAATTCCAACCTTGAAAAGATTGAGGCTAATCGGGGGGAGGAGGGGGAAGAAAAATCCCCATTAAAAGTTTCAACCATTTTTTTTTCCATTTGCCTTTTTTTTTTTAATTAATGATATTCAGATTTTAATTGGAAAATTTAAAACCTAAAAATTTGGGCAATGAGAACCTCAATTTTTTTTAAATGAAAACTCTTTTTTTCATTAAAATATTTGTTTTGTCCAAAAGGCATTTTCTATCAAAACCACATTTCGACAGAAAAATTTCAACCAGTATACCAAAAATTTACTTTGGTTAATTGTCCTAAGACAATTTTTTTTCTTATCTATTTTATGGCTAAAGAATAGAAAAATTACCTTAATGTACTTTCCAGCATGGCAGATATTTCCAAACTTTCTTCCTCCTACATATGAGCTACTTCAGATTTTTTTTGTCACTTTAGAAAATTGGTAATAATTAATATGTAATAGCATTGATGAGAAAAGTGCTCAAAAAGTGTCAATAAGTGCAGCTTTAACAGTATTTCACATGTTCTACTTATGCAATTTAAAGGACACATTATCTGCTAACCTACACACTTTCCCATTAAGATCTATGAAAATTTGCAGGTGTTTAATTACCTACAAGAGGGCTCTCCTATTGTTCCCTGAATGCAATAGAAGTATAGTGAACACTACCTGGAACATTTTTTATACATTTTATACAGTCTAACATAAGAGCTATGGAGATCAAATAAAACTTGTCCCCTGGTTTATAATTTGTATGCAAAACCTCAGACAGATTAACCATAATTTGCTTCTTTACCAAAAAGGGTTGTTTAAATATTTTCATTAAATGCAAAGAGTTTTTGTATTATAAGGATAAGTGAGTGTCACAAATGTAGTAATCAATCGGAAATTGGGAGAACAAAATATATGAAGAAATTCTATGAAGGAAACTAAAGCTCTCACAGGATTGAATTGAATACACATTGCTTTTGCAATAAAAGGAAGAGCTTTCTATATTGAGGTCCCAACTCAAAACAGTGCTTATACATGTGCTTAACTCTCATCAAATTCAATGGAACTCAAGAACACAGTTATGTGCTTTCATGATCTAAGACATGTAAAGTTTGGGGCTTGATCCAATGCCACTGATGCCTATGGACTTGAAGAGATTTCAATCGGCTTTGGATCAGGACCCAAGCAACGTATTGTTCAGGGAGGTTATTTGTTTATTTTTAAATCTCATTTTAACTCTACTCATGTTTAAGGATTTTGCAGGGCTGTTCAGGCTGAGTCACATTTTCCCCATTGTCGAGAGCACAACAATGTACTATCCGTATTTTCACAGTCAATGTGCGCTGCCAAGAAAAGCTAAACAAGAGAGAGTAATTTCTGGAGTTCATTGAAAAAATATTGTACAATGCAATACAAACTTTACTGAAAAAAATGTTCTCAGACTAGCTTTTTTAAGTGCTTGTTAATATATGTTAAAAAGTGTCTGTCTTAATGCAGCTCACTGAATCCAATGGGCACTGGACCAAGCCCCATGGCAGCTTGCTTCTTTCTTTCTCTCCCTTTTCCTCTCTCTCTTTTTTTTTTTTTTTTTTTTTTTGGACAGGGGAGGGAGGAAGCAAATCACAGGAGTAACTAACATTTTTATTCTTTCAAGGCTTGAAATAATATTAAAAGTGCTCAATTTCAAGCCACAAATGTATTGTGTTCATAGATCACTGAGAGTCACTCATTCCATGCTCACCTGCTTGTAATCCATTATGAAATGATACTCATGGAACTTCAGCAGAAGCTTGGCCCAAGGTCATGATGCCTGGAGCCAAAGATAACAGAAAAGGCCTGGGTCTTAAATTTGGCAACCTGTATCATTAGATATCAGAAGGGTAGCCATGTTAGTCTGGATCTGTAAAAGCAGCAAAGAGTCCTGTGACACCTTATAGACTAACAGACGTATTGGAGCATGAGCTTTCGTGGGTGAATACCCACTTCGTCGGATGCATGTATCATTAGAGTGTTCCTTCATTAGAGACTTCATACCCAACACTGTGCTACAATGGACAAGAGAGACAAAAATTATAGAAAAAGAATAGGAATGTTTAAGAATGATCTGGGGATCAATTATTCATTTTTTCCTAAATTAAATATGCAATGCAAGATGAGAGAGCATCTGAATGAAAGTAAATTTGGGTCTGAAATGAGAGATTGTCCCGATAATAAGTGACAGTTGAGCTGTATTAATACCCCAGTAATTGCCTCAGATATAGGACAGTTTAGATCACCTTAAATACAATTGACCTGTATCTGATACGGTCTGGGAACTGTATACATCCATCATCACTGTAATGCAGCCACCTCAGCGGTGGTAGGTGGTGACCAGCACACATCATGGCTTCACAGTAACAGTAAGAGTGAGAAGGAAGGCTACCAAGAGAACAGTGAAGCAAAGCATCGTTCTAACAAAATTGTCACGGGACCTTTTAATGTTCATCTAAAGCAAAAAAAGAATCTGTCGAGAAGCTCCCAACCCTATCCCAAAGAACCTGATCTGAAGCCCATTTCAGTAAGTGGAAAAAGACCATTTGGATCAGGCCCAACTTGCATGAA
Source organism: Mauremys reevesii (assembly GCF_016161935.1). Taxonomy (NCBI): domain Eukaryota; kingdom Metazoa; phylum Chordata; order Testudines; family Geoemydidae; genus Mauremys; species Mauremys reevesii. The sequence continues at coordinate 225,854,898 of NC_052624.1, read as the reverse complement.
ACTAATTGTAATAGAGAAAGATTAAGAGATGATTCATACCTGCCATGAGTCCAACCTCTGTTCCAAAGCATCTTGGCATTTCAGTACTTAGATTCTTCACCAACCTCTTCACCAGAGGTTGTCACACAGCTGCATCAGGCTAGGAGGGCAAAGTGCACAGATGTGACCCAGAGGCCCATTGGTCCCAACTAGACTACAGTTCACTGTCAATTACAAGCAACTCCTGTCTCAGACCTGACAAACTCACTATACCTAGTACACTGCTTTCATGTTATTTATCCCTAAAGGTTAGCATGTAAGGTCTCTACTGAAATCTTGTAACTCATCAATACTCAATCATTCTGAGATGTGTGTACGGGTAATATTTAAGGACTAATATAACTACATTGAAAATTATGTACTTCTGGTCTTGGTGCGAAACCCATGAGTCACCAGGGAATCACGTCTCAGTGATGGGCCATTCAAGTGGGGAAGGGAGGCATCACTCCTCCTTAGTTAGCCAATTATGTACTGCATAATTGGCTCAATTGTCCACCATTGCACCAAACCAGAAAAGCCAATGGAAAACCATCAAAGATAAAGTATAAACAATGAAATCACCTGGAAGTGAAGAGGAATGATAAGACAGCGAGGGGACTGCCATGTATGTGAATAAAGACAAAAGACTGATTCAGTATATCACAGGGTGGAGAAAGATGATCTGCATCTATTCACCAAAGAGGTACCTTAATGAGTGGCAGTGCTTCATGAAAGACTAGCTCCTGGCTCCTTGGAGTGAGAATCTATTTGATGAGATAGGAAATAATTATTAATAAGTGTAGACCCCAGTTTTCTGATTTTGTGTTGCATATAACCATCGGTTTCAATGACCCAGTCTCGTTTCTATTTGAATCTCTATTCTCTCAAATAAATTTCCTTTTGTTTTACTATAATCAGATTCAAGTGGTGTGTGTGACAGAGGAGTGGTGAACTAAGGTAAACCTGGTGAACTCGGGTACACTGTTGCAAAGAAAAATCTGTGGCACCGAGTCTCAGACCTGGGTCAATTGACTTGGGCTCATGCTGCGGGGCAAAAATAGCAGCGTAGATGGTCACACACAGGCTGGAGCCTTGGCTCCGAGATCACCCCCCTTCACTGAGTTTCAGAGCCTGCACTCCAGACTAAGCGGGAACATTCAACACTGCTATTATTAGCCTCACAGTCCAAGCCTTCAAGCCCTAGTCAGCTGACCCAGGCTCTGGGACTTGGAACCATGGGTTTCTCTTTGCAGCGTAGACATACACCTGGGGATGGAGAACCTGGGATTTCTGTGGGTACCCAGTGATCAGGGACTGGATACCACAAAGGGACACTTTGAAGGGACTTGGGGGCTGGGGTGCAGCTGTTGTCAACCTGCAGAGCTGGTGTAGCCCAGAGGAGAGTGCGGGAGTGTGTGATGGGCTGGGTGCATTAGACAGCTAATGCCCAGCTGGCACAAGCAAGACTCCCTCACACTGGAGGAAGGTGACAACAAGATGATTCATAGCCCTGGATGACCTGAGAAACATCGCCATGGCTAACCTCTATCCCTTAACAATCCAAATAATAAGCAAGTGGATTTTTTTTAAATGGCTCATTTCTGTAACCAATATCCAGGAGTCAAAAATATATTCTAAGGTAATAATTTATTTATTGTTTATTCCCCTCATACAGAAGTTAAAGCCACGCCCACTTCACAGCTACAGTCTTTTCAGGCAACCTAGCTCTCCCTAACTGATCTGTAAACATGGTTCCAATTTATAGCATTGACTGAGCTTTAACTGTGTTTTGGAACCTGTTGGTTTCATCAGGGCCTTGTCTCCACTACAACTTGGAAACCAAGGGAGGGGTCAATCAGATTGTTAGCTGGCTCTGCAAACTGGCTGTAGCACAGACATTGTTATTTGAGATCTCTCTGTGGGGGACAATTTCCCCATTGCCCTTGGGGACAGTGCAAGTTCAAAGGTCTCTAATGATAAGCAATACTTTCTGACAACGTGTGTGTCATGGGGGGCCCTGCGTGTAGAGCAGGCCCGCCCCCTTGGCCCAACAAGGGGATTGATACACCCCATCACACAGTCATTGGGACTCTCTGTTAGATCAGGCAATTTCAATTAGAGGGACTTAGGGCTCCTGGTAGGGCCAAGTGAACTCTCCGTCTATGCCTCCTGAGCTTCCTGGCTGGGGCAAGCAATCGCAGCTGGGCTTTGACCCTCTGGGCAGGGTAAAGACAGCAAATAGTCTGCAGTCCTTGGGTGGGGCAAAGCCAACAGGCAGCAGCCTCTCAGGTGGGGCAGAGCCAATGCTCAGTCTCTAATCTCCTAAATCTCCTGGCTAGAGCAAACAGTAGCAGTTAGGGGTCTATGACTCTCTGGGCAGAACAGGGTAAGCAGTCAGTTTGCAGCCCTTGGGTGGGGCAGGGCAAACAGTCAGTCCATAGCTGAAGGCCCCCAATAGCCACAGCTAGTGGCAAATGCTACGGGATGGGGGGTAGGGGAACCCCAGCCCACCCTACTCCACTGGGTTGCTACCCAGGGTCCTATGAAGCCTGGAGATTCCCAGTTAAGAGTTCAAGCATCAGCTTCTAATACATTCCCTGGGTCACTTCCTACCGTGAGGCTCATCTCAGGCATTTCTTTGGCTGGCAGCAGCTCAGCATCCCAGTCAGTCTCCATGGTTGGCTGGTTGTCCGGGTCCATGGTTCCCACCGCTTGGAGAGTCACAGGCACCTCTGCAGGAGCCTGCAGCATATGTCCTTCCTCCTCCTCAGCCAGCCCAGACTGAGCTGGGCTGCCTCCTTTTATTTGTCCCTTCCACACTAAGCATGCCCAACAAGGGCGGGGGTGAGGTCCTGGGCCCACAGTGATTGGTCACGCCCATTGGCCCAGTGCAGGGTTGGTATACCCCGTCACAGTGCACTTTAACTGAAATTGTAATTGTCTGATATTTCAGCCTGGGGATACTTCACCGACAGTAGCACAAATCTCACAGCAGGAGTTTCCTTCCACCCTTTCCTGCTGCTGCTCTCCACCAACTCTGGGTAGCTAAGAAAAAAACAGCATTATTTTAAAGAGGGTATTCATATTTTGATGGAACCTACCAGGATTCACTTATATAATTTTGATATTTTTCACAATGCTAAAAAATATTAAAGGGGAGGGGAAGAGAATCATGTTGAGAGCTTTAAATATCAAGAAAAAAAACAAAAGAGGAACACTCGATTTTAGCAGTTGGAGGTGCTTTTTGGATCACGAGTGAGAGAGAAAGAGAGACAGATAAAGATTTAAATTCAGTTCCTTTCCTCTCCTATTATGCAGGACTGCAGCATCAACAACCAGCAATTGAGGGGCGAGATACATCATTAAACTTATTTATAGCATCAACTACTTTGCATTCATCCACACAAGTGAAACTGTAAAAAGGAAAAAAAAAAAAAGTATAAAGGGAGTGTGTGATTCTTTCATTAGGTTGTCTGTAATGCTGGATTGGTCCATAAATTAATGTGTATAAGAGGACAGAAAAAAAAGAATTCAAAGCTTTGCCATTGTAATTACAGCTCTTTAAATATCAAAAGACACAAAGAAAGATTCCTTCTGAAAAGAGTACCGACTCTCTTGGCAAGCCACTATTAAATACTTGCATAAATCTGCAGTTTGTAACACTTACCTCCCCCCTCCACACTAGATTTTGGTGACATTGCTATAATGAATTACAGGTCTTTTTCAGTGTGACTAGGTGGGCTTTCTTTCTTTCCTTTATTTACCAGGATAACCTGGTGAGAGAAGACACCTTTTCTTGAGTGGGAGGTTTAAGTGGGATAGTGGGGGGTAAGGAAGAGCCTTCGACTGGAGGATAGCAGATTCATTTGTGCTGTTCCACATTCACAACATGAAACATCTCAGATACAAATTACAAAAGCCCTGATAATTACCACACCATTACTACAGAACCATCCTTTAACGTATAACGTGCACAGAGTTACCAGGTCCCGCGGTGCCTATGATATGTTTAATTATATGCAGTTTTAATTATGGTACTTTTTAACTAAAAGCAGAAAAGACAACATTCTCTCCACAAACCTGCTACAAAGCTCACCACTCACCCCCAAGCCACTCATTTCAAGCAAAACCCTCCCTTGTACTATCCCCTAAAGATCAGCAGACTCTGGCTCTGTCTGTTCAGCAGGGGCAATGAATTCTAGAATCAAAGGGCCTTCCCCAAGAAAATACTACCTGCCACCAGTCTCCAAACTGTTAGCTCAGTGGCCTCCTTTCATCTGATGTGGTAGTCAATGGAGGTAGTCTCTAAAACAGCCAGGACTTGACCCAATATAGGGTTTTTTTAGACCAAAGTCAACATCTTAACTTGCACATGGAAACACCTAGGAAGCCAGTGCAGTTGTCTTGAGAAATGGCATAATAATGTCCATGAGCCTGATACCACCAAACAGGTGAGTAGCTGCATTATGCACCAAGTGGTCGCCCAGGGAAGCCCCCATGGACATGCATTAATCCAGGCTAGAAGTCACAAGGCATAAAATCTTGTGACACAATCCAGGCCCAAGAGAAAATAGAAAGTTACTCATAGCATTATATATCACTCTTTCTGAGTAGAGGGAACCAGAATTTACTAAGTTGTCTACTTCCCAGAGCAATTTTGCTGGTGAGACTTCATGGGCCTACTGGTGGAGGGGAAAAATGAGATGTGCCATTCTCCACCACACCTGAAGCACAGTGTTCCAGGAGTGCTCTTTAAACGATAGCTGTCTATGTATGTAAATAGTGTGACGAAGTGGGACTGGTCCTACTGGGGGCTGGGTACAGATCCTAAGTATCTAGCAGCAAAAGTCCATGCAGCAAATGCCTGACACTCTGTCTCCTAGCAACTGATGGCCGGGCCCCTCCCTGCAAAGGTGCTGGCTAAAGGTGTTGGAGACAAAGGGGTCAGGTGACCTCCTGGCCCGGGAAAGAAGCTGAGCAGAGAGGAGGGGCCGGAGGGGGTGGGGCAGACGGGAGTTGGCTGGAGAAAAGAGGGGAAGCAGGGAGAGAGGGCTCTGATCCCCGAGGGGGGCTGTGGGGCCCCAAGATGGACCTAACCGGGGGGATCCGGTTATCTGTGCCTGCAAGACCTGTGTTGGACTGTGTTCCTGTTGTCTAAATAAACCTTCTGTTTTACTGGCTGGCTGAGAGTCCTGGTGAATCGGCAGGGAGCCCGGGGGTGCAGGGCCTGACTCACCCACACTCCGTGACAACTGGTGGCAGCGGTGGGATGACTGCACCCCGTGGACGGTGCTTCCTGCAGTAAGTGACTGGGGAGCAGTAAAACGAAGGGGCGATTAACCCCTGGGAGAGTGTGACCAGAGAGCAGGACTTTGCAGTAACAGGGTCCCCCGGAGCATCACAGCGAGCGGTCCCAGGGGCGGAGGAGTCTGCAGCTCGATCCTGGCAGAGAGGGGGTGACCTCAAGGACTGGCACACTAGGGGCCCCCCTGGAACCCGTGGGGAGCGGCGAGCACCCCGGCCTGCGAGTGGCCAGCAGGAAGATGTATGCCAAGCGGCGCAAGTGCGAACTGGTGGAGATTTGCAAGCACAGGGGGCTGCGCAGTGGGAAACTCACCAAGGACCAGCTGATGGCCCAGCTGGAGGAGGCAGATCGTGTGAATGAACCGATCCCTGTCTCTGAGGGAAGCAGCCGGGCAGATGCAGCGCAGGCACCAGTGTCTGTCCCCGCTGGGAGTGGTCAGCCGGCCGCTGAGGGCTCCCCGAGACCTCCCACCCCTAGGCCTAGGGGGAGGGGGAGGAGGAGCCCAGCTACCGAGGGCACCGTGACCCCCCCAGCCAGCAGGGGATCCTCCCGGCGAAGCTCACCCCCCAGCAGGGAATCGTCCCAGCGACGCTCATCCGTGGAGCGCCAGCGGCTGGAATGGGAGAGAGAGCTAAAACTGAGAGAGCTGGAGGATCGTAAGGAACAGAGGGAACATGAAGCAAGACAGAGGGAACATGAGGAGAGACAGAGGGAACATGAGGCTCGACAGAGGGAGCAGGAATGGGTGGAGAAAGAGCGATAGCATCAACATGAGCTGGACCTGGCGAGGCTGGGGGGCAGCAGGCCCCGGGCGTTGCAGTGAGTGAAGGGGGGCCCAGGACTGTGCAGAGCTTTGATAAGTCCATCCTGGCCCCGCGCAAGGAGGGGGAGGACATGGGTGACTTCCTAGATGCCTTTGAGACGGCCTGCGAGCTGCACCAGGTGGATCCTGCGGACAGGCTCCGGTTTCTCACCCCCTTACTGGACCCCAAGGCCGTGGCATTGTACGGCCAGCTGGGAGAGGAGGAGAAAGGGGACTACGAACCATTCGCGCCATGCTGCGCGAGTTTGGGCTGACCCCTGAGATGTACCAGGAGAGGTTCCGGAGTCAGGATAAAACCCCTGAGGTCTCCTATCTGCAGCTGGCCGTCCGCATGGAGGGGTACGCCAGCAAGTGGGCAGATGGGGCCCAGACGAAGGGGGACCTGGTTAAACTGCTGGTACTGGAGCAGCTGTATGAACGGTGCCCATCTGACCTGAGGCTGTGGTTAAGGGACCAAAAGCCAGAGAACCCGCGACATGCAGGGTGGCTGGCCGATGACTATGTGAAGAGCCGGTTGGGGGGTGGCAGGGAGGAACCCCAAAGGAACAGGCCTGTCATGACGCAGAGAGAGAGTCATCCTGAGACCACCCAAAAGGGGAATCGGGAGAGCCCCCTCCCAAGGGGAACGGCCAGTGCCAGGGACAACCGACCGGTTCGAGGGGACCAACGGGACATGCGCTGCTATCACTGTGGCCAGAGGGGCCACCTGCGGTCCCAGTGCCCCAAACTCCCGGACAAACTGAGCAGACCAACCCCCCACCGGGTTAACTGGGTAGAGACCCAGTCGGACGAGGGGCAGCGTTCGCAGGAAAGGGGGGCTGGACGCGTGCCACCTGCAAAGGAGGGAGGGGGGTCCCGGGTCGACCCCTCCGAGGGGCTGGATGCTCCCAACCCTGAGTTTTGGGTTTACAGGGTGGGCACAGGGCTGCCCCTCCGGAGTGAGTGCCTTGTTCCCCTGGAGGTAGACGGGAGGGATGTCACTGGGTACTGGGACACGGGCGCAGAGGTGACGCTGGCCCAGCCCAAGGTGGTGGACCCAGATCGGATGGTGCCCAACACCTACCTGACCCTGAGGGGTGTGATCGGGACCCCATTCAAGGTGCCTGTGGCGAGGGTACACCTGAAGTGGGGGGACAAGGAGGGCCCCAAGGACGTGGGGGTGCATCCACATTTGCCCACGGAGGTGTTAATGGGGGGGGGATCTCGAGGACTGGCCAAGTAACACCCGGGGTGCCCTGGCCGTGAACCATAGTCAGAGTCGACGCAGGGCTCTGCACCCTGACACCGGGGAAGGTACTCTGCCCGAGTCGCAGGACCCTGACCCGGTGGGGAGGGAACGCCCAGGGACAGGGCTTAGAGAAGCTGTGGCCTCAGACCCAGCCGGAGAGAGAGAGCAGATCCCCGTCCCTGCCCCAGCGGCTGAGTACCAGGCCGCGGTGCGGGAAGACCCCTCCTTGCGGAGGATAGGGGACCTGGCCAACCTCAGGGGGGACAGACCATGGGACGAGGTGGCCGGAAAAGGTTCCTGTGGGAGAAGGGGTTCCTGTACCGAGAATGGACTCCCCCAGGGAAGATGGAGTCGGGGGGATCAGGAGGCAGCTGGTGGTACCCCAGGAGTATCGCCACCAGCTGCTGTGCCAGGCCCATGACATTCCCCCCTCAGGGCACCCGGGAGCCTGGCGTACCCAGCAGTGGCTGCTGCAGAACTATTACTGGCCTGGGGTCTTTGCCCATGTCTGGCAGCACTGCCGCTCCTGTGACTTCTGCCAGAGGGGGAGGAAGGCCCGGGACAGGGGGAAGATGGCTGTAAGACCCTCACCCCGCCCCGAGGAGCCTGTCCAGAGGGGGGCCAGGGTCAAAAGGGGGGCTCTGAACCGAGAGAGCCTGAATCACAGCCCCCCAGACTGGAACGTGGGGAGAAGGCCCCAGCCCAGCATGCACCCCAGGGGTACTGGGGTGGGGAAAGGGCGTGGGCGGCATAAAGCTTCCCCCCTGCAAACTGCGAGTGCCCTCGAGTCCCCCCGACCTACAGGGGGGCAGGAAACTGGAATGACCTGGGGTAATTCTCCCCCCAGATCGGGGGGGACCCTGGGGCAGCCATGGGAATGTAGGTGGGTTCGAACTTCCCCAGGTCACTGGCTGGAGTGACCCCGCTCAGTTTGGTCTCGGAGGGGGGAGAGGTGTGACAAAGTGGGACTGGTCTTACTGGGGGCTGGGTACAGATCCTAAGTATCTAGCAGCAAAAGTCCATGCAGCAAATGCCTGACACTCTGTCTCCTAGCAACTGATGGCCGGGACCCTCCCTGCAAAGGTGCTGGCTAAAGGTGTTGGAGACAAAGGGGTCAGGTGACCTCCTGGCCCAGGAAAGAAGCTGAGCAGAGAGGAGGGGCCGGAGCAGACGGGAGTTGGCTGGAGAAAAGAGGGGAAGCAGGGAGAGAGGGCTCTGATCCCCGAGGGGGGCTGTGGGGCCCCAAGATGGTCCTAACCAGGGGGATCCAGTTATCTGTGCCTGCAAGACCTGTGTTGGACTGTGTTCCTGTTGTCTAAATAAACCTTCTGTTTTACTGGCTGGCTGAGAGTCCTGGTGAATCGGCAGGGAGCCCGGGGGTGCAGGGCCTGACTCACCCACACCTGAAGCACAGTGTTCCAGGAGTGCTCTTTAAACGATAGCTGTCTATGTATGTAAATAGTTAATATTGGAGGCCAGTAGATGAAGCTCAAGAATTTATAACATAGTTCCTAGGTTTTATAGGATCAATACAATTTGTGCTCCCTGCAAATGATTTCCTCTGCATTGCTCTTTACAAGGAGCTCTTAACACAGAAAACTTAAAAATATCTCCATACTATAATGATAGGTGGAATGATCTTCCAACATAAGACAATACACAAGCTGACGTGGATATCACCAAACGGGAAAACCAGGAACCAAATTGATCACATTGCAATCAATCGGAAGTGGAGAGGGTCACTGCTGGATACTAGAGTATCAAGAAGTGCAGATGTAGGTGGTGACCATCACCTTGTACTGAGCAAGCTTCAGATAAAACTGAGAAAGATGAAGAAAGTTTATGGGCAACAAATTTTCGACTCAAGGAAGTTGGAAGAACCGCCGGTAAAGGCACAGTTCACATTGGAGCTCTCGAAAAAGTTTCAACTTCTAAATGACTTGCGAACTGGTAATATAAACACTTTTTATGACTATGTTGAGAAGGCATATGTAGAGACCAGCAAGACAGTGCTTGGCTACAAGAGAAGGGAGCGGAAGGTATGGATTTCAGATCCCACATGGAAACTCATTGAGGAGAGGAAGACAGCAAAACTACGCATGCTAACTGGAAGGGATGAACAACAGAAAGCTGCGAACAAAGAATATAGGGAGAAAAACAAGGCTGTGAAGAGAAGTGCCCGAAAAGACAAAAGGGATTATATTACCAGTCTGTCAAGAGAGGCACAGTCAGCAGCCACGCGGGGCGACACAAGAACTGTGTATAGAATCACGAGGACTTTGACAGGAGGGTTCAGCAATAGGTCAACAGCAGTTAGAGGAAAGAATGGGAGAATATTGATAGAAGAGAAAGAACAAATCAATCGATGGGCAGAGCATTTTAGAGAGACCTTAAATAGATCAAATCCTGAAGAGGTAGTTGAAATAGAGGAAACGAGTTTTCAGATGGAGGTAGAATGTGGGCCTATCATAGAGCGAGAGATAGAAGAGGCTATTAGACAGACAAAAGCAAACAGGGCACCAGGTGAAGATAGAATAACCGCAGAAATGCTAAAAGCCGACCTGAATACGAGTGCCGGGATTCTAAAGGAGCTATTCAACAAGGTGTGGGAAGAAGAGAAGGTGCCTGAAGCAGGGAAGAAAGGTATCATCGTGAAATTACCAAAGAAGGGTGATTTGTCTTTGTGTGGTAATTGGAGAGGTATAAACTTGTTATCAGTGCTCGGGAAGGTTTTCTGCAGAGTTCTGTTACAGAGAATAAGACAAGCAGTAGAAGAGATCCTGAGGGAAGAACAAACCGGATTTAGGAGTGGGAGAGGATGCATTGATCAGATATTTGTACTACGTACGATAATGGAACAATCTCTTGAATGGAACTCGCCACTGTTCATTAATTACCTCGACTTTGAGAAGGCTTTTGATAGCGTCCACCATCTATCTCTCTGGAATATCTTAAAAATATATGGATTCCCTTCGAAAGTGATTAACATCTTCAAAGATATGTATGCCAGCAATAAGTGTTGTGTTCACCATGAAGGACAGCAGAGCGAGTGGTTCCATGTGAGAATGGGAGTTAGACAAGGGTGCGTTATTTCGCCCATCCTATTTCTTGTGGTCATAGATTGGGTGATGCGGAAAGCCACTGAAGATAGGCCAAGAGGGATCGCATGGGGACCCTCTGGTCATATTGAAGACTGTGACTTTGCGGATGACATCGCCCTGATTTCAAGCTCTCAGACGGATCTCCAAGAGAAGACTGATAGAGTAGGTAGAGTAGCAAGGTGCGTAGGACTTAATATCCATGCCGGTAAGAGCAAAATAATGAAAGTAAAAACAGCCAGCTCGACGAAGACAGTGTTATGTGACGTAGAATTGGAGGAGGTGAACGACTTCAAATATCTTGGTAGTTACATATCGGCTGATGGCAATATTCAGAAGGAGATATCTACCAGAATCGGTCTTGCAGCAAATGCATTCTATAGACTTCAGAATATTTGGAGATCAACCATCTTGCAAATGAAAACCAAGGTAGAGATCTACAGGTCGAACGTCCGCTCTGTGTTGCTCTATGCGGCGGAAACATGGAGGACCAACAAGACGATAGAAAGCCGAAGCTTTGAAGGAAGGTGTCTTAGGTGAATTCTTAACATACATTGGCCGCAGCGTATCGCCAATGTTGAAGTGAGCCGATTAACGGGCATCAACAATATAGTGGATGAAGCCAAACAACGAAGATGGAGGTGGCTGGGGCATGTGTTGAGAATGGATGATGATAGACACCCTCGTATTGCCCTACAATGGACGCCACAAGGAAGAAGGAGGAGAGGTAGACCATTGGGGATGTGGCGAAGGACCATTGAAGAGGAAATGAAAGGTATGGGAATGAAGTGGGATGAAATCTGCTGTCTCGCTCAAGAACAAAATGAATGGAGGAGAGTGGTTGGCGCCTTATGCTCCACAGGGAGTGAATAAGAAAGAAGAAGACGACGACGACTATAATGAATTAGACTCAGAGTCCACTTCTCTACCCTACATCTGCTTCAGCTCATCAGTATACTAAGGCAACCTATGAAGGTGCCTTCATATGGAGAGGGAAAGACACAACAGGCCAAAAGGAGAATTTTGCTGGGGCAGAAGCAGCACGCTTAGGGCTGGTGAAGATAGCACTCTCTTGCCCTCCTTGCAGTGGATAAGCCAGGAGTGGGGTTCAGTGTGTGAGGGGACATATAAAGTCTCTGCAGTCCATATGTAGCCTGAGTCTGCTTGCCTCCCCGGTTGCTCTAATTTATGCCAGTGGCCACACTAACTTCCCAGTACAGGCAGAATCTGGAGGAATAAATGTGGCATAAAGCTTCTGGAAACAGCACAGAACCTATCACTAAGTCTTCATGTTTATAAGTAAAAAGCACAGATCACCAAATACACAATGAAATAAATTATTGTTTTGGTGACGAGGAGCATGATGTTGCATTCTATATGTTTATGAAACTATGCTTATAAGTGTAAATATAACATAACTGGAATATGTTTTATGCTAGATATGCCATGTAACATATCTTTGCAAAGGTTATGATCTATTGAATATATTCATCCTATTTGTATGCGTGTGTCATTTTTATATCTGAAGTTATGAGCATTGGCTCTTTGCTTGCATTTGAAGTGTTTGATGTAGGAAACACATAAGGAAGGTTTGGCCAACATATTGTGAAGGAACTATTCAAGTAATTGGGAGTACTTCACTAACAATGGACTTTGAGAGATGCCAGTCCACATCTGAGCTTTCCTGGGAATGTTCAAACTAACATGTTGTAAACAATGGCATCGGCCTGCAAAAAGCTGAATCATTCATGGACATGTGACTTGCCCAGGTGGCTACAAACTCCATCTTGTTGCTGTGATTTTGCACAGCAGAACAAAGGTGTTTCCACCCACAAGAGAAAGAATATAAAAGGCCCTGAAAGCCCTTCCATTTTATCTTCAGCTGGCTCAAGACATGGCCTCTCCACCCCAAAGAGATGCCTGAAAGAAACTGGAACAAGGACTAACTACAGGAGTGTGAGTGATTGCTGGACCTAGGCCATAAACTATAACGTTGGTCTGAAGAGGACTGTACATGAGATAACATCTAGGGTGAGAAGTTAGTATTTGTAACTAGATCCTTAGGGTATTAAGTTAGCCTTGCGTATTTTACTTAGTAACTTGCCTTGTTCTGTCTGTTATTATTTGGAACCACTTAAATCCTACTTTTTTCTTTTTTTTTTTTAAATAAAATCACTTTTCTTTATTATTAAACCCAGAGTAAGTGATTGATACCTGGGGGAGCAAGCAGCTGTGCATCTCTCTCTATCAGTGTTATAGAGGGCAGACAATTTATGAGTTTACCCTGTATAAGCCTTATGCAGTGTAAAATGAATTTATTTGGGGTTTGGATCCCATTGGGAGCTGGGTGTCTGGGTGCTGGAGACAGGAGCACTTCTTAAGCTGTTTTCAGTTAGTCTGCAGCTTTGGGGGTGTGGTTCAGATCCTGGGTCTGTGTTGCAGCAGGTTTGCATGTCTGGCTCAACAAGGCAAGGTTCTGGAGGCCCAAACTGGCAGAGAAAACGGGCTCAGAGGTAGTCTCAGCATATCAGGTAACAGTCCCAAGGCGGTCTGTGTGACCGAACCATCACAGCCTTTGGAGACAGCACAGAACCTATCGCTAAGTCTTCACGTTTGTAAGTAAAAAGCACAGATCACCAAATATGCAATGAAATAAGTTATCGTTTTGGTGAAGAGGAGCATATCCCCTAATACAATGCAAAGCAAAGACAACCTGTGAAGTGGTTGTAACACCAACAGAGCTCCCCCCCAGCTCTGCCCAGGCCCCACCCCCACTCCACCCCTTCCCCAAAGGCCCCACCCCCACTCCACCGTTTCCCGCCCCACCACTTCCCCGCCCAGTTCTGCCCCATCCCCCAAGCGCGGTGTGCCCTTGCTCCTCTCCCCTCCCCCCATCCAGTGCCTCCCCTTGAAACATCTCTGCCACAAGCGGTAGGCACTCAGAGGGAGAGGAATGGGGAGGTGCTGATCGGCGGGGCCCTCCAGTGGGCAGGAGGTGCTGGGGTTAGGGGGTGGATCCGGTAGGTGGGCTCCTCCTTGCTCCCCCCTCCCACCCACCACTTGCCTCCCCGTTCATGTCCTCACCCCACTCGCTCACCTGCTTCCTGCAGGACCCCCCAAAGCGCGGGGCCTGGGGCAGTCGCCCCGATTTGCCGTACCCAAGGGACGGCTCTGCCCAGCGGTAAACCTGCACTGACCACTGTTAAGACTGACTTGACACCATTTATTACAAGTCATACGCTTTCCTCCTAATTAGCTAACAAGCCAATTAATTATGAGAGGCATCTGGGTTTGGCCTAAAGCCAAACTGCGATGGTGTCATTAGGCTTTGCTTTGTAACAAAACCATGTATTACAGTCTTTGAACTCTCATTTCAATTATACTGTACTTGGATTCCAAGTAGGTACAAAATATTTACGCTCACAATAATATTAGGCACAACAACAATAATTCTTCTCATATGTACAAAGAACCTTTAGTCCCAAAGGATCTCAGATCACTTTATAAAATTTGGACTCAATGCTACAAGCCTTTTTCATGCATAGCTCCTTTTGAGGTCGAAAGGAATGCCCCTGGAGGTCAATGGGAGTTCCACTCTCCATGGGCTTGCAGACTGGGCCCTAAGCTAGTTCCTATATAAAACTGCTTTTCAATGATGGACAGACTCTTATTACATATGCTTTACAAAATGCAGATACCTGGTTCGTTTATGTACGCGTTGTTCATTTATGTAACACTAACATTTAATCTGAATTCAGCTACAGTAGGGTTGCCAACTTGGTAATATTTAAAAACCAGACACTCCAACAGGAGTGCCGGAACCTCCCCTGCTCCATGTCCTCCCCCGAGGCCCCACTCTTGCCCCGCCTCTTCACCTGAGGCCCCGCACCTTCCATCCCTCTTCCTCCCACCCCATCACTTGCTGCTTTTCACCTCCCACCCCCAGCCCCGCTGCCAGGGTCAGGAGGGATTCACCTGTGGAGACGGGGCTGGGAGCTGCAACCGCCCAATGCAGGTAGCAGGGCAGCCCTGGCTGAGTAGGGGCGGATGCAGGTGATGATACAGCACCTCCCCAACTCCCCCGCCCACAAACACCAGACACTGTCAGGTCCCCTTTTTGACTAACTTTCCATTCAAAAACCAGGCACCAGGCCATCCTAAGCTACAGTCATAATATATCAGTTTTAAAGCCATTCTGATCCCCTAGTCTGATCTTCTGCATTTCATATTGTTATTCTTATGTTGCTGAAGGACAAAGCTGCCTGGCAGAATCTGACATAACTCCTGTACAAATTTTAAGTGGCCAAATTAAGGAAACCTGTAGAAACCAAACTTTGGATGTTCATTTAAATCAAAGCTATATTACTTATGGGTTCGCTAAGTGCTGAGGAAACTGCTGACATTGTACTTATTAATTTTATGAGACTGTTGCCCAGGCATTGGTAAGAAGATAGCATAATAAAACCATGTCAAATAATGCTGAATTTTAAATTCACTGTAAAGCAAATTGTGTATAAAGAAAAACAATGAGTGACAGAACATTGAATTAATTAAATGGCGGGAGGGACCCACAACACAATTGTATCTATGATGTTTGTATGGTTTACTGGCATGCTACAAAAGTTTTAAATCCCAAGCACTTACCTAAGGAAATATCCAAAAACTATTTTCCCCACATTCTTTCTGACCAATTTTGGAGCAGCTGGGAGCTTAATTATTTCTAATCATCTTTTAAAAATGAACTTATCATGTTGCCACCTGTTGGCACAAGATAGCTACAGCATTCCAAGGTTCCAGGCAGAGTGAAAAAGATGTAGAGAATTAAAAGGGACAGATGTGAAAAATACAGGCTTTTATTTGGTTTCAGTGTTCACATCTGTTCTCCTCAAAGCTTTTCAATATCATAAATCTACTCTGGTCCCAGTATCTTGAAATGTTATGACATTTACAGTAAGGCTAAAATCCACGTACTACTAGAGTTTCCTACATTCTAAAGCATCAAACAAGACTAGCCCTCTTCAATAAACTAAACAGGATACAAAGGTAAAGCATCCAGCAACATTATTTATACTTCATTCAACTCACCACATTGTGGGAGGATGGCACACAGGCAGATGATTAAAGTAATTGAGCTATAAACCAAATACTATCAGCCAAAAACTATCTTAACATTCCGGTCTGCAGATCTGGTGTCATGGAAAAGTGAGATCAGAAGAGACCTCTAACTGGAAAATGGGTTCTCTTTCTAGTGGACCCTGTCACATTTCAGAGCAAGGACACCTGTATTTTCACAGTCAAGAGTCCAGGAACCTTAATATTAATTCAGCCCACAGGCAGAGAGCTGGGGTTCATCACACCTACATCTGTTTGCCTGCCAGCAGAGGGCAACAAAAATGATTAGGGGTTGGAGCACATGACTTATGAGGAGAGGCTGAGGGAACTGGGATTGTTTAGTCTGCAGAAGAGAAGAATGAGGGGGGATTTGATAGCTGCTTTCAACTACCTGAAAGGGGGTTCCAAAGAGGATAGGTCTAGACCAAGGGTTGGCAACCTTTCAGAAGTGGTGTGCCGAGTCTTCATTTATTCACTCTGATTTAAGGTTTTGTGTGCCAGTAATACATTTTAACGTTTTTAGAAGGTCTCTTTCTACAAGTCTATAATATATAACTAAACTATTGTTGTATGTAAAGTAAACAAGGTTTTCAAAAGGTTTATGAAGCTTCATCTAAAATTAAATTAAAGTGCAGAGCCTCCTGGACCCGGGCAGTGTGAGTGCCACTGAAAATCAGCTCGCATGCCGCCTTTGGCACCCATGCCATAGGATGCCTATCCCTGGTCTGGACTGTTCTCAGTGGTATCAGGTGACTGAACAAGGAGTAATCATCTCAAGTTGCAGTGGGGGAGGTTTAGGTTGGATATTAGGGAAAACTTTTTCATTAGGAGGGAGGTGAAGCAATGGAATGGGTTACCTAGGGAGGTGGTGGAATCTCCTTCTTTAGAGATTTTTAAGTCAGGCTTGACAAAGCCCTGGCTGGGATGATTTAGTTGGGGATTGGTCCTGCTTTGAGCAGGAGGTTGGACTAGATGACCTCCTGAGGTCCCTTCCAACCCTGATATTCTATGATTCTATGTGTTTAACTGTAAAATGGGGCTAATGATTCCAACCTCCTTTGTGAAGTGGTTTGAGATCTGATGAAAAGAACTAGATAAAGAGCAAGGTATTATTACTTAGGTTAAACCACTCATTGAAGACTGAACATTTTATTATTTGTACTGAAGTAGAGTCAAGAACTCTAATCACCAACCAGGACCACATAGTGCTAGGCGCTGTATGAGCAGAAAGTAAAGATGATCTGGACTCAAGTACAGGTCCCCCATCCCCTTACACACAGAGAGAGACTCTTGCAAGCACATTTTATCTTTGAGAACTGTCTATTTTACTGAACACTTCCAGTCATTTTAATGCACTAAACTAACATATTGCCAGACTGCGGTCAGAACTCTTGTACACAGCCCCGTATATGCAGGATATTGTATCAATGAGATCTATTTTTTTATATTTTGGAAAGGCAGTCAGTGGAGCAAACACCTGTGTGTCATGCCACCCAGATGATGAGTTTGGCACTAGCAGACAATTGACACTCGGCAGTGGAACACTGGTGCAGTTCCCCGTTGTAAGGAAAATGCAAACAAAAAAATTCATTACCCAAGAGTCCGTCCCACGGACATGATATTGGATTTAAGGCTGAAACACATTCTTGCAGCAGCTGGTACTTCACATTATCTTTCTGCATGCGATAGTAGTGTAAAAACTACAACAGGAACAACCAGAGGTGATTAGGTAATGCCTCATGATCCAATGATTTGTTACCTTATATGTTACAATCGCATGTTGCAGTAAGCCTGGTCTCATCAGCATTCAGCACTGCAACTGTACAATGGGTATGGGCAACAGACCTAAAGAAGACACAGAAAAAAAGAGTAAACATATGCCCTTCATTTTAGATGTGGAATCTCTAAAGTACTTCCTCCCCTGCACCCAAGTTCACTTACTTCATGTTAGCCAACAAGCATGAGGTAGATTCGGCATGCGTGTGGCATGAAAGCCTATGAATACTTAGACATTTGTTTGCTAGCAAGCCAGAAGTCAGGACATTTCTGGTTGTGGAAGGGGAGGATTCAACACCCACATCATCTGTTACAGAGAAAGAGAAAAGTCTTGATTACTGCAGCCTTCTCCTCCCTGGCTTCCATAACAAACAGATCACATCACCCCCCACGCCCTCCGGCCCAGACATAATGCAGCTCCCAAGATCATGCTCCTGCACTAATTTCAGCCCCCTCACCATTTCACCCCACTGACTCAACCACTGCCACTGCAGCAAGTTCAACCTTCTTTTCTTCCCCTCCAAGCCCCCTCACAGCTTTGCCTCCCCCCATGCAATCTACCTTTTCTGTTATTTTGCTGCCCATAGGGTTGCCAACTGTCTAATCGCGCAAACCCAAAGACTCTTGCCCTGCCCCTTCCAAGGCCATGCCCCTGTCCCATCCCTTCTCCAAGGCCCCACCCTCCATCCCCCCTCCTTCTGTCGCCCGCTCTCCCCCACCCTTATTCACTTTCACCAGGCCGGGGCAGGGGATTGGGAGGCAGGAGGGGGCACAGGCTCTGGGCTGGGGCAGGGGTTGGAGTGAGAGGAGGTGCAGGCTCTCGGAGGGAGTTTGGGTGCAGAGTGGGGGCTGGTGTGCAGGAGGAGATGTGGGATGCGGGGTGCTCAGGGGATTGGGATGCAGGAGGGGATCAGGGGGTCAGCACTTACCTCGGGAGGCTCCTGAAAGCAACCGCCACATCTCTCTGGCAGCGGCTCCTAAGGCGGGAGGGCCAGGGGGTCTCCAGGCACTGC
This sequence comes from Mauremys reevesii, assembly GCF_016161935.1. Classification (NCBI taxonomy): domain Eukaryota; kingdom Metazoa; phylum Chordata; order Testudines; family Geoemydidae; genus Mauremys; species Mauremys reevesii. Next base: position 225,836,525 of record NC_052624.1, on the reverse strand, counting down.
TCCGCCCGCAGGCACCGCCCCTATCTGGCCAATAGGAAACTGCGGAGTCGGCACTCAGGGCAGTAGCAGCACGTGGAGACCCCCCTCCCCCACCATGGCTGCAGGAATGGTGTTGGCTGCTTCTGGGAGTGGCGCAGAGCCAAGGAAGGTAAGGGAGCCTGCCTTAGCTCCACTGCCGTGCCGGACCGTTAGTGCCCAAAAATCTCCTGGTTTGGCTGAAGTAGCCTCCGTGAGATCATGTGTGCTTCCAGGAGACTCCCGGCAAAAGCAGGAGGGTTGGCAACCCACCCACTGCTCCCGCAGTGTTGCCAACTCCCACGATTTTGTCATGAGTCTCATGATAATAGTTGCTCTCCTTAAAGCTCCTAGAGTCAAGTGATATGTGATGATTTCAGCCTTCATTCTTAAAGAAAAAGTAAGTTTCTACCCCTCATGGCTGTGCAGAAAGCTTCCAAATGTGACCCCAGTGCACCCTAAAGGCTCAAAAAGCAGAAGGCAAATAAAAACCATCAAATCTATTGTTTGAACATAATCATTATTTTCAAGTCTCTTGCATGATTTTTGGTGAGCCTGACTCAGGATTTTTGAATATTTGGAGTTGCACAGTACTGAGTCTCCCCTATGTCCATTTCTCTCAACTGTCTTCCCACCTTCTTCTATGATGCCTCTTACTTGCCTCTTATTACACCCCCACCCCAAAATTGTTCAATAAGGCTACTATCCCTCCTTCAAATCCCTCCTCAAGCCCACCCCTGCCAAGATACCTCCAAGCAGTTGGCAAATGAACGTTGGCTGGGGCCATTTCAGGATAGTTGATGGTTATTACATGTTGGTTATATTTTGATTATATGTTTGATCTCTCCACCTCACCCTTTGCATGATGCTTATTTTCTAAGACTGTGAGCTCTTAGAGGCAGAGACTGTGTCTTCAGGTGTCAGGGGAAAGCCCCTAGGGCACTGTGGGTACTGCCGGAATACAGACACCAATAATATTTGAAAGAAAAATGGACTTTTTCTTTTTGAAAGTCCATGAACCAGACGATTATTTTTGAAGCAACTTCCGAGGGGAAGTGCCTCAGAGTATTTAGCGGGGGTTGCTGCCAGCACATCCCTCAGCCTGTGCCACTTCCCGCAGCCCCCATTGGCCTGGGACAGCGAACCACGGCAAGTGAGAGCTACGATTGGCCGAACCTGCAGATGCTGCAGGTAAACAAACCGTCCCGCCAGCAGATTTCCCTGATGAGCTATGTGCCTAAGGTTGCCGATCCCTGGGTTAGGCTCTCAAACTCTGATCCCCACATGGTAGCACATTGTGCTACTGCTAAGCTGGTCGACAAGGTGGAATCTAATGCAATAAGAAAGGTGTATCCTTTGGTTGAGAAATGACCCATAACTCTGGATAGTGGGGGAGAAAGGCACAATTTAAGTGTTCTGGGGAGAAAGGGGGCATCTGATGAGCCCACACATTGCTTCTGGAGGAGCAGCAGCAGAGCCAGGAGCACCAGGGCAGCAGTGAGTGAGCCCCTCGGGAGCATCTCATGGCAGCTGGGCTCCACCTCCATGGTCAGGACCCAGCTCCAGGAAGTGTCGACAGCTGGCACTGGGCTCCTTTGGAAGAAAGGCAAGAGCACCGCGGGGCGCAGCTCAGAGCTGTGCCGCCCGCCCTGCCTGGGAAGCACCCAGGTGTGCAGAGACACCCCAGTTCCCACAGTGCGGAGACCTGGGGCCCAAGTGGGCTGGGTGGCTCTCACCAGCTTCCAATCCACTGGCTCCTGGCAGGAGGCGACAGTTTGAAAACCTCTGTGCCAAACGAAAGGCAGAAATCTGCATGCCCCTCCCCCAAACACACACGCATCGCCTCTGCTTTGGTTACAAGGCTGTAACACTGACATCATTAATGTAAGATAGAAAGAACAATTGTCTTACATACACACGAGACCTCGGCACCTAATTGGGCAGTTTTAATAATCCCACCCCTAGGAGTATGAGTCTGGTTAGTCCATAGATTAGGAAGTAGGAAGGAAGTTCTTTCTTAGGGTGCCAGGAGAGCTGAAGTGTAAATAGGAGGCCGCATGATCCAATGAACAGTACACCAGACTGAGAATCAAGAGACCTGGCTTCTAACCCTGGTTCTGCCACTGACTTCCTTTGTGAAATCAGACAGGTCATTAAATCTCTTTGCCTCAGTATCCCGATCTGTGAAAATGGAGATGGTGCTAACCCACCCTTGAAAACCACTTTGAGATGTAGAGCAGGGGAGTCCCATATAAGTGTTAAGTACTGTATTATTAGAAGGGAAAAGAAAAAAAACAGAAGTCAGGAGAGAAGAGTTTTAATGAGAGCCCAGCTATGGTGGAAGCCCACTTGGTATCACCAGGCAAATTGTCATTGCTTTTTCTCAGAGATTATAATTTGTAACTGGAAGAATCTTGAGGAGACCTGCCTGCCTGTTTAGTATAAAGGACTTTAGTAAACAATAAAACATGATGGACAAATGCCTTTTGTGGACCTGGGGAAATGCTATGTAATCAATCTGCTATTTACTGTAATTTTATTAGTATCTATTCTCACTAACATAATAGCAGAGTTAACATCATTTTCACATACTTGGAAAAATCAGTGTTAAGAAAACACTTTAAAAATTTACTAGTAGATCAGAAAGTTGCTATGAGATGATAAACTTTCTTACAGGAAAAATATTGCATTCACAATTCTTTGTCTGATTTAAGAGCAGGATTCTGTGCACCAAGAACACAAACAATTGGTGGCAAAGGCGCTCTTCTTAACCGAGCTTTTTGCAAACTCCTACACTATTGCCATCTGCTGGCAGACTGTAGATACAAAGTCTTTCTGCTGCAGAGTACCATAGAAATGTCTATTAAGGCCCAAAACACTGCTTCACTAAAATCAGTGACAAACTCCAATAGACTACTAAGGGAATTGGATCTGGCACTGAGACAAAAGATCAGACTTTGGGGGAAGGAGGTGATAAAGAGTAATAGTTTCTCTTCTTCACTGAGACTTTTAGGGTAGGTCTATGTTTGCGGCAGAGTGTAGAGTACAAGCACTTCATGCCAATCTAGCACGGGTATAAATAGCAACGCATAGATGGTGAGACATGGCTACGGTGAGTAGAGTGTCCTACATGTCTGAGCCCCAGGGTATATACCCTACAAGCCTAAGCAGTGCCTCCCATGTCAGTACTGCTAGTTTTAGTAGTGTAGTGTCTTGCTGCCAGAGCCTTTCCCCGTCACAGTGAAAGACTCTGGCAGCAGGGAAAGGCTCTGGCAGCGAGCTGGCTTCAGACACTGCCCTGTGCTAGAGGCTTCCTAGGTAATGAACAGAACAAGGCAGTTTTGAGAGATCCATCCCTAGTTGTCCAGTCTCAGCTTCTGGCAGCTGGAGGTTAGGGACCCCTGGAGCATGGGGTTACGTCCCTGACATCTCAGCTAATAGCCATTGCTGGTCCTATCCTCCATCAACTTATCTAATTCTTCTTTGAACCCAGGGAGTGGGCAGTTGTTGGGGGGTGGGGGGAAGGAGGATTGACAACATTGCATGGCAATGAGTTCCACAGGTCGACTGTGCATTATGTGAAGAAATGCTTCCTTATGTTTGTTTTAAACCTGCTGCTTATTAATTTTATCAAGTGACCTCTAGTTCTTGTGTGATGAGAAGGGGTAAATAACACTTCCCTATTCACTATCTCTATATGATTCATGATTTTATAGACACCCCTCCCCATTGGTCACATCTTTTCTAAGGTGAAAAGTCCCAGTCTTTTTAATCTCTTCTCATACAGAAGCTGTTCCATACCACTAATCATTTTTGTTGCCCTTCTCTGCACCTTTCCAATTCTAATACATCCTTTTTGAGATGAGGTGACCAGAACTGCATGCAGTATTCAACAAGATCAGCGATGAAAAGAAGATAGGACAGTAGTGAGAGATCCAAATGGATTCAAGGATGGGGATTATAAAATGGAAGAGACCAATGAATGCTTTTATTGTGAGGAGGGAGCACCAGAGAAGAGTGAGAAGTTAAGGAGAAGAGTAAAGTAGGGGATGAGAGTGGATGCAAGGGTGACCAGGAGATGGGATGGGATGAGGGTTACTGGGGCATGTCAAGAGGTTAGAAGAAGAGAGCAGACAAGAAACTTCTGCATCTGTGACAAGGGAGAAGGTTTGTAGGAGGAGACGGTCATATCATAATTTGTCAATTTTCTCTTGGGAAAATTTGGCGAGATTCTGTGCAGAGAGAAGTGGAAGCAGGCAGGAAGGGTTTGAGGAGTCAGTCAAAAGGGACGAGAAGACAACTGGGATTCAATTAAATTGGAAAAGTACCTGTGGCAAATTTGCAAATGATATAACTATCGTGAGTAATTTTGTGTCTAAATCCGACTGAAGAGATCTTACAAAATTGTGTGACTGAGCAACAAAATGGCAGATGAAATTCAACACTGAGAAGTGCAAACTAATGCACATTGGGGAAAATAATCGCAACCACACATGTATAATGATGGGCTCTAAATTACCTGTTACCACTCAAGAAAGAGATCTTGGAGTCATCATGAATATTCTCTGAAAACTTTAGCTCAATGCGCAGCAACAGTCAGAAAGGCTAACAGAATTTTGGGAACTATTAGGAAAGGGATAGAAAACAAGACAAAATATCACAATGCCACTATATAACTCTATGGTCAACCACATACTGCATTCATTTTTGGTCACTCCATCTCAGAAAGGATACAGTGGAACCTAAACATCCGACTGACAGAAGCTAGGAGGAAAAGACAAGAGTGGATCTCTCCAAAATTGTTCTATCTGTACACTAATCCTGAAGCTCTGGTACTGGCCCCTGTTGGAAGACAGGACACTGGGGAAGACGGACCATTGATCTAACCCGGCACGGCCGTTCTTATGTTCTTAGAGTTGTTTGGCTAGAAGATGGCAGAACTGAAGGAGAAGAAAATGAATTTGTAATGGAGGAAGTCAACCTTGTCACAGAATTTCTGTCAGACACACCACAGTGCAAGAGCAGGGGTGAAGGAAGCAGATGTTGGGGGGTGAGTCAGGACCAGGGTTTGGCAGGATGGACAGCCCTTAGGATGGGAGAGAGAGGGGCAAAAAAGTCCAGGGTGGAGAAGAGTCAATCATGGAGAAAATCAACAACCATATCAAGGGAAGGAAGGGAAAAGAGGGCAGGGAGGAGAGGGCTGGGAGCAGAGAAGAAGTCATCAATGTTGTTGGACTGAAAATCACACAGAGGCGAAGTGACATGGCATGGCGGTGATGATGAAAGAGATCAGTTCATAGCTGGAGAGAGGACAACTCAGCAACAGATCAGAGAAAAAGGAAGCAGTGCTTGTTGAAGACCAAGTCAAGTGAACAGCACTTTTGGCAAGTGGGAGAGTTGAATCAGGGCTGCAGGTCAAATGAAGAGGTTATGACAAGGAAACGTGGCTAAAAGATCAAATGGGTCTCAGCTATAAGTTGAATGGATGTGGATACTTCAACACCAGCCACCATCACCCCCCACCCACCCACCCCCACACACAACGGTTAAGTGATAGCAAGATGATGGCAAAACTGAAGTTAGAACCCAGGTCTCCTGACTCCCACGCTAATGCCCTATTCTTTGGACCACATCACCTATCATGATAGCTGTGGAGCACTGGCATGAACGTTTGGTACACGACAATGCCCTTTTCTCTCTTTCTGAAGAAGCTGCAGGGGGGTTGTTTGTTTTGTTTTGTACTAAAAGATCAGGGATCCCATATTTAAAATAAATATGGCTGAGCATAGATCCCCAACCTGTTTCAATATATATATTTTTTTCAAACCAATGAAAAGTTACACGGATGACTCTGTTAGTATCAACAAAAGACATTTTTAGAGCTCTGATTTATAGTCTTTGCAATAAAGATTGGTCTAGATTTATTTATAGTAAGCAAAAAGAGCAAATCATTTCCAAACCTGATTAGGGAACTCGTCCTTCTAGTCCAGTATCCTACTTCATGCACTACAGCAAGGTAAGGAAATAGCATACTGCACTTTAAAATTTGTAAAATCCCCTTCCTGACCACGGCAATTGTGGACTTCACTTCCAGAGATTTGATTAGCATTGTCTTAACTTGTATAACTACAAACTTGATTTTTTTTTAAATGCATAGAGGTCGATAAAGGTAATAGGCTGGATGTAATATACTTCTGTAAGGTGTTTAATTTGGCACCACATATTTTTATTAAAAAACTAGAATATAAAATTAACCTTCTACACACTAACTGGATTAAAAACTGGCAAACTGTTAGGTCTCAAAACGTAACTGTAAATGGGGAATTACTATTGAGAGGGGGTATTTCTAGTGGGGTTCCTCCAGGATCAGTTGTTGGCTCTATGCTATTTATCATTTTTATCAATGACCTGGAAGAAAATATAAAATCATCTCTGATACAGTTTGCAAATGACACAAATCAGGAGAGTGGTAAATAATGAAGAGGACAGGTCACTGATTCAGAGTGATCTGGATCTCTTGGTAAGCTGGGTGAAAGCAAACTAAATACATTTTAATATAGCTAAATGTAGATGTACTATATAAATCTAGGAGCAAAGAATGTAGGCCATACTCACATGATGGGGCCTCTACCCTGGGAAGCTGTGAATCTGAAAAAGATTTGGTGGTCGTGGTGGATAATCAGCTGAACACGAACTCCCAGTGTGACACTGTGGCCGAAAGAGCTAATGCGATCCTTCCTTGGCTTTATAAACAGGGGAATCTCCAGTAGGAATGGAGAGGTTATTTTACCTCAGTATTTAGCACTGGTACTTCTGCTGCTGAAATACTGCGTCCAGTTCTGGTGTCCACAATTCAAAAAAGTTGTTGATACATTGGAGAGGACTCAGGAGAATTGTACCTGAACCTGAAGGATTAGAAAACCTGCCCGATAACAATAGACTCAAGGAGCACAATCTATTTAGCTTAACAAAGAGAAGGTTAAGGGGTGACTTAATCAGTCTATAAACACCCATATGGGGAACAATAATTCAATAATGGGCTCTTCAATTGAGCAGAGAAAGGTATAACATGATCCAATGTCTGGAAGCTGAAACTGGACTGGAAACAATACATGTGTTTTTACAGTAAGGGTAATTAACCATTAGAACAATTCTCCATCATTGTCAATTTTTAAATCTGGACTGAATGCTTTTTCTAAAAGATCTGCTCTAGGAGTTATTTTGGGGAAGTTCTATGGCCTGTGTTACATAGGAGGTCAGACTAGATGTTCACAGTGGTCCCTTCTGGCTCTTAGGATCTATGAATCCATGTTCAAGACAATCAGAATAGACATTGACTCTGTCTATCATAAAACAGGATAGTCACCAATGGACCATAAATAGGCTGCCTCAGTACTGTGGCCAAACCTCAAGCTACAATAAAATGAAACTTCTCAAGTAATTCTTAGCTGATATGTTCATAAATAGAGCTGGGTGAAAATTTTGGACAAACTTTTTTTGGAGGAAAAAAATGCCGATTTGGGTTTACTTCATGTTGAATTCATGAAATTGTTTCAGTAATCCAAAAAATAATCAAAATGTTTTGTTTTGACATTTTGTAAAATTTGTATTCAAAATTAGTTCCCATTAAGAAATGTCTTTGAATTTTATTTTTAAATGATTTAGAAAACATTTTAACACACTCTAAATTGAAAAGAAATGTTTCATTTCAGGTTGAACAAAATGTTTAATTCGACCCAAAATAAGCATTTCTCAACTTCTCAATACGCCAGACATTTTTCAAATTTTTCATTTCAGGTTGACACCATTTTTTATTTTATTTTTCTTGGCAACTGCCAGTGAACCAAAAACATCAATTACCTACATAGCTCTATTCCTGAACATAGAAACATCAGCAACAACTTTTTCTAACTGCTTAGCCAGTGTCTAAAATAGCTCTTCAGGTGGAAGGCACTTTTAAAAATAATTGGCTGTACATCTGCCCATTGGAATAAAAACGCCAACAAGATAAGTTGTTTATCACTGGACTCCAATGGTACAATGCAGCTATGAAGGTCATACATTACATTTGCAAGAAGTGACATGCAGTTTCAGGATCAACTTCATAATTTTAGTAATGGTAACTGAAAACTATCTAGACATGTGAAAGGCAATGTGGAAAGACAACACCACATCCAAAGATTAAGGTCGATGTAATATATATTATTGGATGACAGCTGGGACCTAATGAGGTCAACCTTGTCACCAAAAATCTTAGAATAATTACAACAGACAGACTTGTCATAGTGTCCAAGCTTTCATTTGAGGCCTAGCCTAGGAATTAAGAATGACATTAGTAGTTTGTAGACGCGAAAGAGTAAGAACAACAAAATGACTGAAAACAAAACAAGGTTATTCTCTGGTCAATATAATCTAAATCTGTCACAAATCAGAATGGACTAGCAACCCAAACACCTTCCAATGTCATCCAAGTCTGCTGTATAAAACTTTCAGGGTCTCAATCATCATTTCTTCCAATTTCTGATTGCACAGAAACCCAACATTCAAAAAGGACTGACAAGCCTCAAAATTAAATGCAAGATTTCATATCTTCTGTTTAAATTAGACACCTGGTGAGACACCATCAACCACAGAGACAAAAAGCCTCTATGACAATTTACTGTAGTTATCAGTGCCGTGGCCTTTACAGATGAATATGGCAACATCACTAACCACTCATCACTGAGTATGGATGGGGTAAGTGCGAGCAAAGCTGAAATATAATCTGCTAAATCAAGGTGAACAAACAAACTCTTAGCAGTCCAAGTTACCCATCCATAGTCAGGGGAATTACTTGCATGCAGCATACAACACAATCACTGGGGTGAAAGATGGGTCCCCCTAGCTATAAATCTAATACATTTTCATTAACATGAGTACATTTCAAAATATACCAAGGAAATCAGGAAGATCTACAGCTTGGCTCATAAACGTGCAGAATCTTTCTGAAAAGTGTAAAATTCAGTCTTCAGTTAATATACTGAATTTATTCAGTTTAAATTAAAATTAAATTAAATATGATGTCAATAAAATGCACTAAAAGTATTTAGCTGGCAGGACATGCTGAACTCTTCCTAGTTTATGCAAAAACATACCTTACATCCTTACCATTCAACTAGTGTTGTTATGCTACTACATGGTATATTGGTATCCCTTTCAGAGAGAGGGAAACAACATTCTTTTGATATTTGGAACAATGCACAATGTGCTATAATGACATAGACTAAACCTCATTTGTTTTAAGCAGTAATTCATTATTTGTACATGAGCCTCAAGTACCTGACCACTACTTGCAGGTGTAAATAGGTAGCCTGATATTTCACAGCTGACATCTCTTATTACGTGCAGTAGGAATCTAAAGGGAAGTATGTGATTTTTTTTCTCCCAGTGATTTCTCAATATATTGTCACAGCTGGTTTGCAGGATAAGAATTTTGATTCCATGTGACTTTAATATCCACTTTAAAATCACCTCTGATCTCTTCATTTGAAAGTTTTTGCAAGAAGTTTATTTTCATTTAATAATCTGGACTCAGATGGCACAGTATGAAAGATCACATTTAAGCCATTTAGTGGAGACTTTAGAGCATTCAGTAACTTCCTCTCTATTATGCTTTCCCCCAGTCTTTTGCTCTTATATAAGCAAAAGCCTTCATTCCTTTGGGTCCTATCTGGCTTCAGTTTGTTTATGTATTTTTCTCAAGCCTGGGTGGCCACCAGACCAACCAGGTTCAGGCACCAGGTTAAAAATTATCTTTTTAAGGCCGTGTTTACACTTACAAGCTTACAGCAGCACAGCTGTGCTGCTGTCAGAGCACTATGCCAAAGGGAGAGAGCTGTCCCATCGACACAAAAAAACCAATTCAATGAGCAGCAATAGTGTGTCTCCCGCCAACATAGCACCACGCACATGAGCGCGTATGCTGGCAAAACTTATGTCACTCAGAGGTGTGTGGTTTTTTGTGACATGTTTTGCTGACATAAGTGCTAATGTAGACATGGCCTTAGTTGCCATGATTTTATGGATGGAAACTTTCTTGATGGATGAGAGGGTAAGATCATCAAATCCTCATAATGATCATTACCTGTCCATCAGCTGGACTCAGAAGCAAATTCCCTGCCCCATTTCTTCAAGGTATAGTATTACACAATGGAATAGGTGCATTCCAGGAGTCTTACCTCTTCCAATGATATAGGTTACTGTTAGAAACAGGACACCACACCAGAAGACCACTGGTGTGCTCTAAGATGTTGTGTCATGGAGGTTCCTAGGCAAAGGGACCCTGGTTCTTTGCAAACAACTCTTACCTCAGACCTGACAAACTCTCTGTGCCAAACATACATCTTGCAGGGTATTTACAGGCTACGCTTTATGGATAAGGTGTCCACAGAAATCTCGTAACTTGTCAAGATTTATCATCATTGTGAGATGTATGTATAGGTAATATTTAAGGAATAATGTAATTCCTATGCTGAAGATATGCTTTATAGATGGAGTAAAAATTAGTCACCAGGGAATAATTTGTGTCAGTGATGACCCATTCAGGCTGAAGCGCATTATCGCCCCATCCTGTTTAGCCAGTGATGCACTGTAAGGCTTAATTGCTTAGCCTTGCTCAAACCCAAGACTTTCAATGGGAAACCATCAGACACAACCGCAAACAATTACAACCTACTGGGAAGGTTAAAAAAAAAAGTGGGGGGAACATTACAACAAGACAAGGGTTGGCCCTGTCTATGGACAGAAATAAAAGACTTTCACTATCACACATATGAGGGAGAGATACACTGAGGGCTTGTCTTTCACATAGAGCACTACTGCACCAGTAGCACTTTAGTGAAGACACTACTACAGCAACAGGAGGGATTCTCCTGTCTGCATAGTTAGTTACTGACTCTTGGGGAGGTGAATTATCTAGACAGGAGAATCGCTCCTGTCAACACAGCATTGTCTACATGGCGGGGAGGGGTTAGGTTGGTATAACTACATCACTCAGGGGTGTGGGATATTTCACACCCGAGTGACATATTCTATACTGATATAGATCTCTAGCATAGACCTGGCCTGAATCCTTTCATTGTGAAGACATCTTCAGGAGTGAGGTGGTTCTCATGAAAAATTGGATCTTAGTTCTGGTGAAACCAGCCAGCTCTGCGACAGACTGAACTTTGGGAGGAAAACCTACTTTATTAGATAGGAAAGGTAACTATCAGTAAGCACAGACCCAGATTTGTGTTTTATGATTGTGTTTTATAGTGTAAGCATTTGTTTCCAAAACTCTTCTCTTGTTTCTAGTCGCATCTGTATCCTTTCTTAAGTAAACCTACTTTTGTTTTATCCTAAGAGCTGACAAGTGCTGTAAGATTTTACAGGATTGGCAATTTAAGGTAAAACTGGTGTACGCTGCATGTTTGGGGGCAGAGGATCTGGGATTTCTGTGAGTAACCAAGTCAGGTGCTGGATATCACAGGGGAGGGGATTCAAAGGGACTGAGGAGCACCTATTAACCTGCAAGGCACAGACTGGGCTGGCATAGCTTGGAGGAGAGTGCTTGAGTGTCTGAAAGACTGGCAGTGTTAGAGAACTAATACCCAGCTACCTCATGCTGGAGGCAGGGGGTTGACAAGGTGACTCTCTGTCCTGGACACCCCAAGAACCATCACAGATCTCAATTCCTACTGTATTTTAATCCCTCCCCAACAATCCCCCACCCCTCACGCTATTCAAACACTGCAATGTTTTCAAATGAAAATATTTAACCCACTCTACCTTAAAGCAATGACGACAGCACTGGCTCAAGGTGCTGCCGATGGATTAATACAGTTTGCCTTAGGCTGAGGTAAGCATTGTCAAAAAGTTACATATGATAGGATACAGTACAAAAAACAAAAACACCTGATTACCAGCATATGGCGAGACCCACACCCTTGGTCCAACCTGTTTATGTTGAGGCAGCATAAATGTACTGATTCTAGCTGGGAGATATTCCCAGCCCAGGGACTGGGCTAGACAACCATGAGGCTGCCTTCCAAGGATGCCCTACTTGTGCTGCAGCGTGTGTTGAGATTCTGGGCAGTACTATAGTCCATAAGCAGCAAGGGATAGACTGACAATTTAAGACAGGCCCCAAGAGCTGCCTGAATTATGCCAGGGACCATGGAGCAGCACAGGAACAGGAGGCCACAAAGAGGATTTAAATCCACCTCAGCCTCTGCCATCACCTGGGCTGTAAATTCTGTACTGTAGCACTCAGAGGTAAGCACAGAATCTCACCCACAGTGTCCTGTGCTGTCACAGATCTGAAGATTGCAGAGTGCAGATTTGGTTGTTATATGGATGCACTCCATGTTCATATAGGTAAAAAGGCTGTCAGAAGGGTTTTATGTATCTAGCACTCAACATCTTAAAGTCATGCAGTTGACATACAAGGAGTTGACTACAGCACAGAAGTAATCTGATTAGCAGATTTGTCCCTCCCTTGCAATACATTCAGCCATTATAACTTTACAGTGGCAGAAGCAAGTTGTCTAGGGTAGAAAGCATTGTAATATCACAATCTAGCTGTGCTTACAGCTTTAAAAATGAGCATGATGTCTTACATTTGTATTTGTTTCAAATTGTGGTGACCAATTGTCATAAATAAACAGATCAGGGTTAAGGTCTCTTTTACCTGGAAAGGGTTAACAAGCTCAGTAACCTGAGAAACACCTGACCAGAGGACCAATCAAGGGACAGGATAATTTCAAATCTCTGTGGAGGGAAGCCTTTGTCTGTGTTCCTTGTTTGCTCTGTGTTCTCTCTTTGGATCTAAGAGAGGCCAGACATGTCTCCAAGTTCTCCTGGAGTATTTCCTACTATCCAGTATAGTAAGTAGTATTAGAAAGGCAAATTAGTCTTATAATTTGATTTCTACATTTGCAATTGTGTGTTTGCTGGAGAAATTCTTTATTCCTGTTTGCTGTTACTTTAATTACGCTGAGGAGGAGGGAGGGGAAGTCTCTCCAGTTTTTATAAGTTAGACCCTGTATTTTTGCATCCTGGTAATACAGAGATAGCGTACTTTTTTCTTTCTTTAATAAAATCTTTTCTTTTTAGAACTTGATTGATTTCTTCCCTTGTTTGGATTTTCAGGGGAAGGGGAGGGGGGATAGGGAATCCCTCTTTGTTTGATTCAAGGAGACTAGGGAAGGGGAGGGGGAGGTGAGTCCCTCTTTGTGTTGAGTCAAGGATTTGACTCGGTGTGTAATCTCTCCGGAGCAGGCTGGAGAGAGGGAAGGGGGGGGGGAACTGGCTGTTTCTCTCTCTCTGGTGAGATTCAAGGGGTTTGAATCTGGGTTCCCCAAGGGAAGCTTGGGGGACAGGCAGTGTGTTATCCACTTTAAATGTAACTGGTGGCAGCGAGAACCGGATCTAAACTAGAATTTTAGTTTAGAGGAGTCCACGCAGGTCCCCATCTTGGAACCCAACAGCTCCAAGTGGGGGAATAAACCTATGACACCAATTTTCAGATTTGAATAAATGAACATTGACTCTCCAAGCTCAGACATCAGTGCTGGCTCTGAATGCATTTTTCTCTGTCTCGTTACACTTTAATAAATAATGAACTAGTTACAACTCTACCCCGATATAACGGACCCGATGGAATGTGGGTTTGCATACAACACGGTAAAGCTCTGACACGCTGCTCTGAGCAGTGTGTTAAGGGTGTCGGGCCAGGCTGGGGCTGAGGGGTTTGATAAGGGGCAGAGGGTCTCGGGGGCAGTCAGGGGCTCCCCCACCCCAGGATCTGGGGGGCAGGAGCTGGGGGGCTCCGCAGTCCTGGAGTGGCCTAGGGGATTAGCAGGGGGGCTGGGAGCAGCCCGCTCTGCTTCCCTTACCCTGTCCCCAGCTGTGTCGCTCGGAGAAGGGGGCTTGGGGGAAGGGATCCCCCTGCACTTACCAGCAGAGCAGTGGCGGAAGCGGAGCAGCCCGGTCCCAGCCCGCTCCACTCCACCAGCTCCCAGCCGCAGCTCTCCACTTCCCGCCACAGGTGAGTACGGTGGGAGAGGGGGCATCCTTTCCCCAACCTCCCCGCACTCATCTGTGGTGGGAAGCGGAGCGCCGCGGCTGGGAGCTGGCAGAGTGGAGCGGGCTGGGGCCGCCTTGCTCCACTTCCCGCCACCAGTGAGTGCGGGGGGCATCCTTTCCCCAACCTCCCCACAATCACTGGCAGCGGGAAGCGGAGCAGCCCAGCCCCAGCCAGCTCCACTCCGCCAGCTCTCAGCCATGGTGCTCCACTTCCTGCCACAGGTGAGTGCAGGACCTTTCCCCAGCCATCCAACAGCGACACGGCTGGGCCGGGGCAAGGAAAGCAGAGCAGGCTGGGCTGCGTCGCTTCGCTTCCCGCTGCAGGTATGTGAGAGGGGGCATCCTTTTCCCAACCTCTCCGCACTCACCGATGGTGGGAAGCGGAGCGCAGTGGCTGGGAGCTGGCAGGGTGGAGCGGACTGGGGCCAGGCTGCTCCACTTCCCGCTGCTGAGTGCCTGTCAGGGGGCGGGGAGGGGTGGATAGAGGTCGGAGCAGTCAGGGGACAGGGAGGTTGAGAAGGGGGTCTCTGGAGGGGGCAGTCAGGGAACAAGGAATAGGGGGCAAAGCAAGTTTGATACAACGCGGTCTCACCTATAACACGGTGAGATTTTTTGTCTCCTGAGGACCGTGTTATATCAGCGTAGAGGTGTATTTTTAAAAACATGTACACCCTATACTAGGCTTAAGGCTGGTTTCAGATATTACAGACAAGTAAGTTGTCATCCTACATCAAAGTTCATTTGAATGTCTTCTTTGGGGAAACTTGATTGTGCCACTTCCTGCTTCTAAAAGCATCCTGAATCTCTGAAATTCCTTAGTGGTAAAATAAGCCTGCTTGCATCCAGGCCACATAAACACACATACTTTTAAATAATGTTTGTTTACATTGAATCCTGCCTCAATGCCTGATGGGAAATGTAGTAAACAAACTTATGGCAGCTCCAGAAGCCAGACAAGCAAAGCTGGAAAGAAGTGAGATGTGGACAGCCAAAGGATCTAGAAACTAGAACATTTCATTATAAAAATCACATTTTTCCCCCACGAAGACTAAGACTAGAAACTAGCTATCCAAAATATATAACCTAGAAGTGTAGCAATATGCTATATTAATAGTTTACTGATACAAATGAGAATAATGATAATACCTACACCACACACTTTCATTCTTCCAAGGTAATAAAGTTGGCTAGAAACATCAAAAGTACGTGAAGTTCAGTGTACAAAAGATAGTTAACTATTGGGAATTGGTTGCCTGTTTGTTAATTTGGGTATAAGTGATAGAAGGAGACGAAGTAAAGAACTAGCCCATTCTTTTATTGTTTTCCTGACAAGTAATTTTTTTCCACTACAGAAGTATCCTGAGGCTAGTCTGGTGAACTCTAACTGTGAGCCAGAGGAATTTATTTATTGGTGCCTTGGGTGGCTCAGTGGTATTTCATTAGATACACCCAGAAGGGCCTGTATTACTAATAGTTGGGTAGGGTTTTTACTATTTTCTGGATGTTCGTTTGGTTTCTCTCCCACCACAGGTGTTCAAAATCCTTCTTTATTTGTAGCCTTCCCAGCACAGTGCCTGGAAGGATGGCCTCTCTTCCTGTGTGACCTTCTGCAAGTTACTTAAGTTCTCTGCTCTCCGGCAGCAAAATGGAGATAATATTTCTCTACTTCATAGCATGTTGTGATCATTTCATTTACAGTTGAGAGGTGTTCAGATTCTGCAATGAAAGAGAACATAACTTCCTGTCCATTTTATCTTACCTGAAATAGGATGAGGCATGTCCTATGAACACAAGTTA
The DNA here is from genome assembly GCF_016161935.1 of Mauremys reevesii. Lineage (NCBI taxonomy): Eukaryota > Metazoa > Chordata > Testudines > Geoemydidae > Mauremys > Mauremys reevesii. Next base: position 225,820,607 of record NC_052624.1, on the reverse strand, counting down.
TTATATATTGGACACATGCTGCAGTACCTTCCACCAGAAGAGAAGCATGTGCATTGGCGAGGAGGTATAAGTGGTCAAGGAGGTGATGGAGAAAATGATTGCTTCATGTAACACTTTCTGTCCAAATCAGTGATAAGGATCTTGCATCTTGGGAGGTCTGTAACAATACATGGTGGGGCTGAGGGGAAGCTCAGCTTCCAAAACTTCAGGAAATTCTGCCTTAGAGAACTGTGCCTGTGTGTTCATTGACTGAACAGAACTGAGGATTCCATGAGAAATTACCATCTTACCAGGAATCCAGGAGGAGAGAAACCACAAAAGGGGGGCAGGGGTAGCAGGAAGAAAAAATTAAAAATGGCAGTGAGGGACTATGAAAGGAAATACAAGCCTAGAATACAACATACTATATTTTTAGATGGTTCTCACAAATGTGCCATATCAAATTTGGGAGCAAAGCACACAATAGGGAACTAACCCCATAAAAATTGCCAGTTTCATTCTATGCCTTTGAAAAATATTATTTCCTAGACTGAATTATTAAATACATGGAGGATCTTCTACAGAATACTTATTACTATTTGTATATAGAGAATAGTTACCATATATACTCATTCATAAGACAAATACCTTTGTAAAAAAGTGACACATCAAAGAGTAAGGGTAGGCTTATAAACGGGTCTCCACCAAAATATGATGATTTTAAACTCTATGGAATCATTGAATTGAATATCTAATACACTGTCATTTTGTTTACTGCAGCCACTGGGAGCTGAGGGGCTCCGTGCCTATGAACACTCCAGGTAAACAAAATGTCCAGGCCCGCTAGAGGCTTACCCTAACAGGCCACGAGCCAAAGTTTGCCAACCCCTGAAATATAAGGTCGGCTTATGAAAGGGTCATACAGTTTTTGCTATTTTTACCTAATCATCTTGGGGGGTCAGCTTATAAACAAACGGGCTAATGAATGAGTATATATGGTATGTTGTGATGTTTCTGTTGTGATACAACCAAAAATATATTTTAAAAGCCTACATGAGACAATGTTTACTGTGTGGCATTTCAAAGAGAGGCTGTGATCTAGTATATAGGACTCGGGGCTAATTCCCAACTCCCTGCTGTCTGACCTAGAACAGCTCACTCCATCTCTCTGCTTGTTTCCCCTTCCACACTTTGTCTTGTCTATTTAGAGTAAACTCTCTAGGGCAGAAAATGTCTCTTACCATGTTTGTACAATACCTAGCAAAATGGGCCTCCAATCTTGGCTGGGATCTCCAGTTACAACTGTAATACACATCAGTAACTAGAACTGAAATGTCCCATTGCTCCTTCAAAAATCATTTGCTGTTTATTTTCCATCTCACCCAAAATTCTGCTTTGTATGTGACAGGTTTCAGAAAATAAAGGCAGAAAGATGTTATTAGTATTCTTGCTCTGAGATGTCGCAGCTGTGTGTGTGTGTGTGTGTACACACGTTATTCGTTTCTTTCTGGCAGTGCTCACCCAGCACTAGGCACTGTACAAACCAAAGAATATACAGAGCCTGCTCCAGCTGGTTTCCATTGTAAAAAAGACAAACAGTCAAAAGGTTGGGGAAAGTAGCATAACATACTATGAATCTAATCAAAGTGATGATTGGCTGTCTTGATAATACAAGGGTTTTTTTTTTCCCATTAAATATAACCTATCCTTGATTGTCCCTCAAACTTGCTGCAATAGTTCCGATATAGAATGCTATACAGATTGCTTCTAGACTCTGATACCTGAAGCATTTAGCTATCAAATGGAATTAGCTTGTTATAAGTCTGAACTATAGTATTTTTCTGTCTCACGCCCACATGAAGAAAAATGCGAGCCCTGCAAGATTGCAAGACTATTTCTATGCAGAAACCAACTGCCAAGAGGGAAAATATAAATCAAGTCTCAATGGCTCCCTCTGCTGTTACATTCTTAGCAGTTTCATTATAATTTAAAACTTTCTCATCAGCATTTGACATTAACACACATCATAAAGTACACAAACTTCGGAGAGTGGATAGTTAAATACATGTGAGCCACAAGTAACCTTGTAGTGCAATTGTGGTCAGTTAAATAGCGGTTTGCCAGGGTTAAGCCTTCTTTTAGGTTTGTTCAGGGCTTAGCACAACGTGGGTGCTACCATAAAACAACAAATGCTACATTTAATATCTGCGCAAAACTAGCACTTTCTTATTGCCCATCTCAGCACTTTGTGGAACAAGTCACATTTATTTGCTGATAAAAACACATTTTCACCACTTGCAAAGGCAAGACTATTCTGGGAGAATGAGCTGTAACCTACTTCATCTTTTGAAATAAACAACAGAGTATCCAAACAAGTCTTAAAAATACATCTTAAAAACAAGTGAAGGGCCATGACTATGGCATCTTTTATACATCTAAAAAATAAAACAGAAAACAAAAAACTAAGAGGTGAGCTGGAGACCCAAGCATTGCAAACACCTTGTCCCATGCCATGTCAAGCCAGGGCAACAGAGGTGCAAGAGCTCCAAGCTGTATCTCACTCTTCAGCACTCACCTGTATGAAACAGCATCAAGGTGTCTGGCCGAGCAGCCTGTAATGACATTTTTAGCACATTTTCACTAGCACCTGCACAGGTGTCCATGTGTATAGTTGTGCCATAACCCCCCACCACCACCACCCATTGTGCACCAGAAGTATGTCTGAAGGTGAGTACAGGAGGAGGAAGCTAGCACACCTCAGAGGTGTGTGCAAGTACATGCCTTAGGCTGTGGCACAGCCCATGCCAGTTTGCAGTGTGGCTAGGGGTAAGGGGCACATACCAGGCCTGGATTTTCACTAGTCCTCCACCCCAATTACCACAAGGCACTGAACCCTTTTCTTCCTGACCCTTAACCCAAAGTATAAAGGTCCATCTGTCACATTGTTACCAGTAGTGGTGAGCTGTGCTAACAGCTTTCTGCTGCACTCTTCTGATCAGTTGTCTAAGCAGTTGTCTTGTCTGCTGACCACACGCAGGCGCTGATCAATGTGTGGGCCAAATATACCACCCGCCATGAGTTCTCCTGGAGTGGCAGGAACACTCACCTCTACCAGGAAATTTCACACATGCTGGAGCAGGCGGGCATTGAATGCCAGGGACACATCAAGCACTTGAGGCTTCTGCACAAGAAGGCCAAAGACTCAGTCGCTCCCAGGGGGCATGTTGTACATGCCCATTCCGTGAGGAGCTCAACAAGGGCTCTCAGTACCGAGCTGGAAATGGCTCATGCCATTCTCCTGAAACCTGCCAGCCTCCTTCACCAACATGACACTGATAAGGGCTTGGGTGAGGAGACCACAGGGATGTAGAGGCTGTCCTGGAGGACAAGGAGCATGTGATTCTGCATCGCAGCCAAGAGAAACAGGTTGAGGAAGCCCCTGTGACAAAGCCAAGGCAGACCCCAAGCCGGGGCAGGAACCAGAATCCCAGGCTGGTAAGTTACAATGGAGTCCTGCCCTACCTACCGCTATACCCTTTCTCTCTGGGGCTACATTCCTGCTATATCTCTGAGCCTGAACTGCCAAACCCCCGCCCTCCATCCAGCCCCCTCTCCACTCCACCCCAAAATGGTCCCCAGGCAAGACACTTATAAATCAGTGATTTCAGATGAACCACTATTATGTATTTAGCTAACGCTAGAGTTCTTAACACATTAAGGAAAATGATCCTGCCCCTGTACCTGTGAATTTCTTGGGAGGAATCAGGCTGTGATGGTCCCAGGGCTTGCAGGGCCTAGGAGAAGGGAGAGGGCAGATTTAAAAGTACTGATTAGGGGTGGGACAATTAGATAACCAATTCTAAAGTTTTTTTTCTACAAAGTTGGTAACTTTTGTCTCTGAGAAGATTAGTTTCAGTGCTTCTCCCACCCCCACTCCCAAATGGAAGCTGTGCAGAACAGTGATGGTGAGGAAGACGGATTGGGGATGGGGTTAGGTCTGGGAAGAAGCAGGGAAGAGAACTATCATAGGAGATGTTGGTTGTCTGAGGAAAAAGTCAGTCAGCAATCTTTTTGCCCTTGGAAGTTTAAACAATTCCTTTCTGTCCATGACTCCTTTCTGCACTGAGCTGTGCTGCACAAGCTGGAAAAAAACGGGGCAGAAAAATCTGGTTTGGTGGTCGGATGAACACAACGTACTGTCCCTTTGCAGTGGAGAAGTGAGGGGCCTGTGTTGCTGATCTGAAACTTCAGGGAACCAAATAAAGTTGTTTTGTCTTTCTTTCTCAGTCCATTTCTCAGTTAAGGCACAAGGGCAGGATTTTCTAGTGATGCCAGTGTAGGGGAAGGTGTTTGTGGTTCACATCTCCCTTTGAAAGGAAAATATTTAATGTTAGCTGAGGATATAGTCATTTTCCAGGCAAATTGTCTCCAAGGCTTATAAGCATATTTCAGCAAATTTCTGGTGCAGCAGAAATTCCAGCTGGGCCTTAAGAGACTCAATGGCAGTGCAAATCTGCTTGATCCACCTTCAGAGCTGACCCAACCCCTCCATTCAGCAATATGTAGAGAGATAACAATTAGCAGAAACATCTCTCAGGCATAGATTGCCAGATCTTCTCCACACGACTGAAAACTACTATGTTCTCCAGAAGTTGTCTGTCTTTAAAGAAGGACTTGTAAACTGATAACATAACCCGTGTAAGGAACTATCCACCACCCATAAGTACAGTTTTCTTTCCATTACTACTCCCTCGAGGGCTATAAAAGTTGTCTGAGAACAAAGGATAGTCTAAAGGTTGCATCCCTGGAATGCTGAAAAGTACCAAAATTGTAGCCTTCTACAGCAATATTATGTCGGGGGATTTCTCAGCTTCTTACCAAGAGGGGAAAAAAATATAATGCTACCCTGGTCTTTGAATTGGCAGAACCTTTGGATCTGAAGAGGGAAACCATTCCGCAAGGAGGGCTGGAATAGCACCTTAGAGACAACAGAGGCAAATGGGAAAAGACCCAGGGAGAGCTGTTCATAAGAACACAAGAACAGCCATAGTGGGTTAGACCAAAGGTCCATCCAGCCCAGTATCCTGTCCTCCAATGCGAGGTGCCCCAGAGTGAATGAACAGAACAGGTAATCATCAAGTGACCCATTCCCAGCTTCTGGCAAACAGAGGCTAGGGGCACCATCCTTGCCCACCTTGGCTAATAGCATTGATGGATCTATCCTCCATGAATTTATCTAGTTCGTTTTTGAATCCTGTTATAGTCTTGCCCTTCACAACATCCTCTGGCAAGGAGTTCCACAGATTGACTGTGCATTGTGTGAATATTTCCATTTGTCTGTTTTAAGCCTGATGCCAGACGCAGATTAAGCTTTTGTGTGGCCCTGGAACAGAGCAAATGCAGCCACACACACGCCCCCCCGCATTGCACTCATGCCAGAAAGTGGGGTCAGCTGCTTCCTCCACTCCCCCCGCTTCCCTGTCAGGAGCACCGGACAAGAGGGCAGAGCATGGGAGCATGCAGTTTTGTGCCCACCCCCCAATTGGCCAGAGCCCCTGAACATGGGCCTCGTTGGGCAAGTGGCTAATCCCTCAATGCCTGCTGGCTATTAATTTCATTTGGTGACCCTTAGTTCTAGTGTTATGAGTAAATAACACTTCCTTACTTACTTTCTCCACACCAGTCATGATCTTATTGAATGCTCTCAAATCTCCCCTTAATCATCTCTTTTCCAAGCTGAAAAGTCCCAATCTTATTGTTCTCTCCTTATACGGAAGCTGTTCCATATCCCTAATCATTTTAGTTGCCCTTTTCTGAACCTTTTTGAATTCCAATATAGGGATTCACAGGAGAAACCAGGAGCAGTGTGAATTCCTCAGGGCATGGGAGGAGCGGGAAGAGACACGTATTAACTGGTTCACAGAGCAGAAGACAGGCTGTAGGAAATGAAGGCTCACTGAACTGGTGGCCAAATGACTTGGGGATCCACTTACTGCCATTATCAGAGAACCAGTCGATAATCAGCAACCACCACCACCTCCTCTAGCTGCCACCCCGGGTGCTGCTGAGCTGAAGGATACTTCTTCAAGGATACTCCCCTGAGTGACAGGGAGAACATGGAGCCTGAAGGACTCCTGGGATCTCACCCTCCACTGGCACCCAAAACCTCACCCAAGGGGACTCCCTGAGTGACCAGGAAGGGAACAATGAGCCTATAGGAGTCATGGAACTCCACCAAATACCCACCCCCTAAACCTTGCACAGGAGACATCCATAGTTTTCCCCAAGAGTAATTTTCACCGATTATATGAACAGCATTTGCCAATACAGGCATTCACCGTATCTGTACCCTTTAAGTTGATGACACTCAAGATCAGCCGTCTTTGAGGTGTCAGAAAATTCTGCCCAATTTTGTCATCTACTCCACTGCACAACCAGATGTCCTAGAATAAGGAGTAGGAGCAGAATGTTATCGCTTCATGTTTCCCACCCACTTTTGCAGGGAACAACGAGGGCCAAAGTGATGAAGAACCACCATTGACAAATGCCTCAAGGTGGGTGTCAAACAGTTAGTTAAGGGTTAAGGTTTTTTTTTTAACCTGTAAAGGGTTAACAAGCAGTACCTGTGGACACCTGACCAGAGGACCAATCAGGGACAAGATATTTTCAAATCCCTGTGGAGGGAAGTTTTTTTTTCTGTTCTTTGTTTTTAGTCTCTCTCTCTTGGGAGTTAAGAGAGTCCAGACATCTTAATCAAGTCCTCCCAGGTTTCTGCAATAAATTCTTCTATTCAAGCTAGTGAGTATTAGCAAGGAACTAGTATTCTTATACTTTTATTTCTGTATTTGCAATTCTGTGTTTTGCTATAGAATTTCTTTAATTCTGTACTGTTATTGCTTTTACTGAGAAAGAAAGGAGGGGGGATTCTCTCCAGAGATTGATAAGTTTAGACCCTGTATTTATGCATCTTGGTAATACGGAGATAGAAAAAAGTACCCTTTCTTTAATAAATTCTTTTCTTTGGACTTGGTTAATTCCTTCTCTTGTGGAGATTCAAGGGAAGGGGAGGGGGGAAGAGTGAGTTCCTCCTGAGGTTGATTCACAGGGTTGAATCGGTGTGAATCTCTCCAGAGTGGCTAGGAGAGAGGGAGGGGGGAAGTGGGCTGCTTCCCTGTGTGTAGAGATTCAGGGAGATTGAATCTGTGTTCCCCAGGGGAAGTTTGGGGAAGGACTGTGTCCCAATACACGTACATTATTGGGTGGTGGCAGCTTTTACCAGATCTAAACTAGGATTTAAGTTTAGAAGGATCCATGCAGGTCCCCAGATTGGAACCCAACAGCTCCAAGTGGGGGTGAGACCTATGACATGGTTGGCAGCGGTGACGAACCTGAGAGCCATACAGAGGCAAGGCTTTTCTACCAAAGGGGGTTTAAAGCAGTTTTTCAGGGTTAGAAGGAATTTTCAGCTACAGTGGGGGACAGTAACACCACGACACAGCAAAGCAAATCCTAGAGTGCCTCTTTGCAACACATACCATCTCCCAGGGATACCACCCTCGAAATAGCAGCACTAACATCGCATAGCAGCCACAGTAGTGGATGCAGGTATAAGCCTATGCATAGTGTTATGGGTGTGTCTAGCACAGCATAATGTGGACACTCAGTGTGTATATAGGGAACAAGTCTGAGCATGTACACAGTCCAGTATGCAAGTACACACACCATCATAGATATAGCCTTTGACGCTCAATATTAGCACTTTAAGGAGCTTAGTGCCAACTACACAATTAGGAGGTTGAGCCAAAGCTTCCATTGGACTTCAATAGTTTTAGGACCAGGCCCTAGGGGAACAGTAGTGAGAAACAATAATATTTACCCCCTTGCCTCCCAAACTAGATCTGGAGAGGAAATTTTTGACAGCACAATGACCATTATGCGTAGGATTTTTGGAACATACTATCCTTTACAAGGGGCTCATTTCCATCAATAACTGAGAAACAGGACACAGCTATTCATAAGAAGCAATACAGTCATTTACAGTGCTCACCCCAAACGTGACGCATCATTCTTGCGAGATGCACTGCAAGGATCATTACTGCAGAACACAGGAGTACTTGGTTAATAAGGATGCCTCAGGTTCATGAAACTATCCTAGACATATTTCACAGATTCAGTGACATTTGAAAGGATGCTCATTTAGTGAATGTAGCACTTCCTACATGAGCAATGCTCCCCTGACTGTTACAATGCTGAAGGAAAATCCTTTGCTTATTGACACATTCTCCTAATACTTCCTCAAAGTATATTTGGTTCCTGAAGTTAATGGAGTAAGTGTAATGAATATTTCCATACCAGTCAGAGTCTGTCTCATCAGTTACCTCTGCCTGCCTTTTGCTCATCACCTGACACCACCCAGCTGGAGACTATATTTACTCCATGAATACTGTAATGTTTCTCATGTTCTCATGCTTCTAAATAAAGCAGCTTCTGTCACATCCAAAAGACAAGCATCTTCCTTCTGTGTTACTGTTCATTTTCTTGGCCAGTGTAGCATCCTTTGCAAGTAAGACACAGCTATATACATGTGAACAGGCCAACATCTCAATAATCTGATGAGGAAGTTGTGAAGTATTGGCTGCTCCACACATACCCATATTGTAGCCATATTCCACAGGCATGAGCTTTATCATTTTGCATGAACTCAAATCTGATGTAAGAGGGTTTAGCTCCATAGGAGCCCATAGTGTGACACCCCTTACACTAGGTTTGATTTTGCCTAATGACACTCTCTTTCCTGGACACTTTCCTCAAGAAGTCAACAACAAACATGTTTCCACCCTTATCACATCCTTGGCTTAGCAAAATACTCTTTGGGTTTTTCTTTATCCCTTTAAAGATCGGAGTTCTTCCTTTTGTTCCCTCCATTCATCTATGGTACAGTGAGAAATCATTTCTCAATAGGCAAATGAATTTACATATAGCCAGCCACACCCAGTTTATTTCATCTCCTCTCCAGTTTATTTTCACCAACTACATTTTCTTAAAAAAAAAGAAAACACCTCACCAAAAGATTGCAAACTGAGGGCATTTTCCTCTACTAGGAAATGTTCATGTGTAGGGCTTGAATTATACCAGAAAAAAATCCAGATAAGTACATGGACAGAATTCTAGTTCTTTCTTGGACTGGATGTTCCCAAGCTCTGACAAAGGAGGTTTATGGGAGACTTAAAAAGAGACTGAAGTTAAGGGTATTTCATCAATATTAATCTGTGCCTATGTTAAAAATATAAAGATACATACTAATCCCCCATATTCCTTCAACTTAGAGTCTTGGTTCCTTTGTGATAAAATCCTATATGTGAGGGGTTTTGCTTCAGTCTGCTTCACCTGGGCTGCAGGTACAAATGGCTGTACTGCAGACTTAAGCACCCTGTAAAGGCATTTGTTTAAAAACATGTAAACATTTCTTTTTAAACACAAGTCAAAACAAGGGTCACTAAGTGATCTTGCCCCCGTGCTGTTCAGAGAAATCAAAGCTGTATATTTAAATAAAAGCCCAGAGCCTGGTATTACCTTTCAGAATGTGTCTGTGCCAAAAATACTAATATTTGTAACAGTTCCATCTTCATTCCCATTCTGCTCCCAAAGCACTCATCTGAGAATGCTATTCCTGGTTTGCAGATAATGTGAGATCCAGCCTCTCCAATATATATATCAATACCTGAGACAGAGGGTAGGACAGGAAAAGAATTGTGATTAGTTAGACTAAGCAGCGAGCAAGTCCATCCTTGGTTATTCAGATGAGCAGAGGAAAGCAAAATTTAAAAGCTGCTGTGGCATCTGTTTCCAGGCTCTTTCCTTGGCTATGAGACTGCAAGAACATCACTGACTCAGGATCATCTAGCTGTTATATTTGCAACTAATGGTGCAGGATTGTATATCAGAAAGACCAGGACAGTGAACTTCCTGAGGGCTTTCAGAACCATAGTATCCAAGTGCCTTGTAAACCTTGATGAATTTCTCTGAAATACCCCAGTGAGTTTAGGAAATCTCAATTTTACTGATGTGAAACTGAGGCACAGAGATTGGCTAATTTGCTCAGTCATACAGGAGGGGTGTGGAAGATGCAGGAATAGGACCCGAATCTCCTGAGCCCCAGTCCAGGGCATAGCCACGAGCATGGTTGGCCTTACCATGAGGGGGCACCACTAGGACCCAGAGTGTAGAAAATTGTGTCTGCTGTTGGTGCTTATGTATTCTCTCTGCTCTAGATGCACAGAGATGGTGGAGTGCAGTGCTGGAGGAAGGAGGGCACAAGAGACATAACAGGTAGGCAGGCGAAAAGGTGAGAAGGAATAACAGAAAGCAGCAGGAGCTGCAGGGAGAGAGAGGAGGAGGAGACGCTTATGTACCTCTCTAGCACCCACAGGAGCCTGGACTGATTAACACCAGCTTCTCAGGGAGCTTGTTTTTCCTACTGCTTCTCTTAACCCACTTGAGGAGAACAGGCAGTCAACTGAAGTAGTAGGAGCCAATTAGGCCCTTAAGACGCTGATATTTTCCTTCACGCAGGCCCTACTACAAGACTGCTTATTTGTCCCCTTCAATTGAGTGTTGAGAGTCACTATAGTTGGCATAGAACAGCGGTCATGAGTGAAAGAAGGAAACACCCCTCTGGGGCAGCATTCAGAAAAAGAAAGAAAGCAAAGGAAGCTTTTCTATTTAAGCAGGAAGGAGCTCTCCTGAGAGACATAGACACAAATGTTCACGGTGAGCTTTCCGGCCCCAGTGAGGATGAGAGTGGTGAGGAGATGCCTGATCTTCCAGTTAGTAAGAGTGCAAGTGACCTGGCAGCTACTACAGCATCCATATCTCCATCTCAAATGGATGTAACCATGCACAATCCTGAAAAAAAGTGTAGATCAGACAAGAGCGTGGTGGAGGCGCAAGAAACAGCTGCTGATGAGTTTAGTCCCACTTGAGCAGTAGCCTGAGGGACTTCCTTGTACTGCATGGGCCACAGCAAGTGAAAAATGTCATGTTCCCCAAAGACAATGAAAATAGAAGTTCCCTCCAACACATTACTGGCGTGAAATCCCCAATGGCGACAAAGTGGAGAGGCCATGGCTTATGTTCTCAAAAACCCAGAATGCTGCATACTGTTTTTGTTGCAAACTCTTCCAGTCTAATGTTCCAGCCACATTGGGTTCTATAGGAACAAAGGACTGGAAAAATCTGGCTAGAAATCTGGTATGCCGTGAGAAGGCAGCAAATCACCTGAGAGCATTCCATAGGTGGAAAGAGCTTGAGATGAGACTAAGCTTAAAGGCCACCATAGATGATCAGCATCAAGAGAAGATTGCATCGGAGTCTCTTTACGGGCAAAATGTTCTGAAAAGGCTCATTGTCATTGTGAGAATGCTTGCTACCCAAAACCTAGCACTGCATGGCACTTCAGATCAGCTGTATGTGCCAAACAATGGAAACTTCCTTAAAACTGTGGAGCTGATGGCTGAGTTTGATGCTGTACTCCAGGAGCATCTAAGAAGAGTCACCACCAAGAAATGTACACACGCCACTACCTTGGAAAAGCAATTCAAAATGAGATCATACAGTTACTGGCAACAAAAGTCAAACAGAAGATTGTGGCAGATCTGAAGTCAACAAGATATTATTCTGGACTGCACACCTGACATCAGCCATATGGAACAAATGACTTTAATGGTGTTTTGTAATAACAGAACCTAGTGAAAATGTCCCTGCAATGGTGACTGTCAGAGAGCATTTTCTAGAATGTATTGACATTGATGATATTACAGGAGCTAGTATGACAAATGTGCTTCTTAAAAAGCTGGAAGATACAGGAATTGGCAATAGCTGACATGAGAGGTCAGGGCTACGATAATGGTGCCAACATGAGAGGAAAGAACAGAGGAGTGCAGACACAGATCCGAGAGTTAAACCCTCGAGCTTTTTTTGTCTCGTGCAGTTCTCATTCATTGAACTTGGTGGTCAGTGATGCAGCATCAGCGTCTAGTGAGGCTGCTGAATTTTTTAATGTAATTCAAAGCATCTATGTATTTTTCTCTGCATCAACTCATCAATGGCAAATTTTAAAACAACATCTGGGAACATCCTCTCTGACACTGAAACCACTGAGTGCCACATGATGGGAAAATTGAGTGGAGGCAATAAAGCCCATCAAACACCAAATTGGGAAGATAGTTGCCATTATGGAGGATAATGCTATGACAGGAACTGTTTGTGGGAGAACAGTGGCAGAGGGAAATGGAATTACCAGAAACATACATAACTTCAAATTTCTGTGTTGCTTAGTGTTGTGGCATGATGTACTATTTGAAATAAACATAAGCAAGAGACTCCAAGGTGTTGACCTTGATATATCTGGAGCAATGGAGCAACTGGACAAAGCAAAGTCATACCTACAGTCTTACCGGTCAGATGAGGGATTTCAAAATGTTCTGAAGAGTGCACAGAAGTTGGCAGAGGAACTTCACACTGAAGCTATTTTCCCACCCATTCAAGAATACAAGAGTCACCAAAGAAGAAGAAATTTTGATTATGAGGCATGGGATAATCCCATGAGACACCCCAACAACAATTCAAAGTTGAATTCTTTAACCAAGTACTAGATTGTGCAATACAGTCAGTTGAAGAACGTTTCATGCAGCTCAAGGAACGCAGCAGTATATTTAGGATGTTGTATGATATCCCAAAACTCCTCACTCTACCTGAAGAAGACCTACACCAGCAATGCAGGACACTAGAGACACTGTTGGCATATGATGACATGAGCGATATGGATGCGAGTGATTTAGGTGATGAACTGAAAGCCCTTTCAAGATACATTTCAGCAGGATCAACTCCAAAGACTGTTCTGGAATATATGTGCACAAATAAGATGACCGCCCTCTTTCCAAATGCTTTTGCTGCTCTGTGGATACTTCTAACACTTCCTGTAACAGTTGCCAGTGGAGAACGCAGCTTCTCCAAGCTGAAGTTCATAAAAACACATCTATGCTCCACAATGACACAGGAGAGGCTGGTCGGCCTTGCAACCATCTCAATGGAACATGAGCTGGCCCAGACTGTGGATCTTCAGCAGGAAGCAGTTCAAATGTTTGCAACCAAGAAGGCACAGAAAGCACCACTTTGATTATTCAAACAGATAAAAATGCCAGTGTTTACTATGCAGACAAGAAAAGTTTACATTCAAACACCTGAACAGTAAATGTAAGTGTTACTTAAAATTTTTGAACAAGGCATTTTAGGTTGTTAGTTCTCCTTTACTGGGGTAGGTAGCAGAGCAGTACCATGAGAGGAGTAGAACAAGAAGAAGGCAGAATTGAGACCTTGCAAAGTTTTGGCCCAAGCGAGCGCGCATGGGGGCGTCATTTGAGCTCCCAGCCTCAGGTGCCAAAATGTTGTGGGCCGGCCCTGGCCACAAGATTATTCTTCCTCTTCCAGCAGAAACTGGCATCTTCTGCAGTGACTGACGTAGTGAATAGATTTGGTGTCCAAAGTATTCTACACCACTACCATGACTGTCCTACATATGCACTGAATCAGGCAGGTACCCTTTGCAGAACAAAACCAAAACAAAACTGTGTAATCAAGCTATCCACTACCCAAAACAAGTCCACTGAGCCCCTGTGACTCCTCAGCAACTCTGAAGTATGCCAACACTCAGTAGTACAGGACCAGAGAGTTGCAACTAGGCCAGTGTTAAAAGCTTTTAAATCAAGGATGAACTGTTGGTGCCTGACGGTCTCTGGTATCTATACATCTGCATACTAAAGTATAATCCAAATGTACATCTTCAAAGCGGGTGCCGGGGGAGATGCTGAATCCTTCGCACCAGCAGCAAGAGCCAGGAGCTCTCAAGTGCAGATCCAGTCACTCCTGATATTTATATTCCAGTCTTCAGTTATGCAATGTCAGAAGCTTGATGCACACTCCGGCATAAATACTAGGGAAACTCCAGAGCATAAAGAAATGAGAGTGAAGCAGCAGCAGCAGGACAGGCTAAGGTCTACTGAGCCCTGCGCTGCCAATGGAAGGAGTGGGTTAGCCAGTTTATCCCCCAACCAAGAGGATCTGACAGTGCACCTAATACTTCCATCTTTCATTAGGGCATTTATTCAGTGGTCAGCTAAGGCTACACGGCAGAGTTTACAAGTTATATAGGTGTGAAAACTTTTTCTGATATAAAAATGGCCTTTTCAGTTTAACTTAAACCCTTTCTGAAATATAAGGTAGGCCAAAAAAGCCACTCTCGTTCTAGTGAGAGTCAGGGAGCAAGGGAAGAGATGTGGTCTCCTAGTAAAATAAGGTGTGAATTTAAACAGATAGTTATATCAATTAAAAAAAACACTTTAGCATGTAGACAAAGCCTAATACCAAGGGGCAGACAAGTCTGACTACAGAAAGATAGCATCTGTCCCATCCTCTCCAATAATCAATTTTTGCTTCCTGGAAAATATGGCTTCTGTACTTCAGTATTTGTATTGTAGAATATATTTTCTCTAATACTTAGATAGTAATTGTTCAGCTAAAAGTAAAGCCTTCAACTGTCATGTGGGAATAGTCCTTTATGTTAATTTCCATCCAGAGTTACAGGAACACAGTCCAAGAGATCAATAATTCCTGAGAAAGGTATAATAGCAGATTTGATAAATCTAAAATCAATAATTAAGCCAAACTCAAGCACATTATGTCCCTATGCAGAGAAAAATAGTTGATCCAGTGGAAGTATCTGCCTCCTTGGGAGCCAAAAAAGTCTTACCATGTTATAGGTGAAACCGCGTTATATGGAACTTGCTTTGATCCGCCGGAGTGCGCAGCCCCGCCCCCCCCCCCCCCGGAGCACTGCTTTACCACGTTATAGCCAAATTCTTGTTATATCAGGTCACATTATATCGAGGTAGAGGTGTACTATATTTAAAGGTACTGTAGGTAGTTTCAGTTTGATTTCTCAGGAGAAGGATGCCAAATGTTATATTTAAGACTAAGAGTTTGACTCACATTCTCTCCAATGGAAACTTGTACCTGCAGCTCTAGAATTGTGTCAGGGCTGGAAAGACAGTGTGTGGGAAGTCTGAGGAACCCGGGTTTGGAGTATACATTTCCCTTAATATATTCCTGTTTATACAAAAAGACCTCATTGAAATCTCCTATATGTGGAGTCTATATTTTCTTAGGTTAGGTAGAACATGTATCATTTACTGAAGTGCTCACCTGGTTTGGTTAGTTTCTTGGGGAAATAAAACTCAGCAAATAACTTTTTGGAATGTTCCCGTATCCTCATGCGATTGTAGCTTCCAACTGAGTTAATTGGTCTATCCGGAGACACGGAGATGATCAATAAAGTTGTCATAGAATTTTCCCCCTTTTAAGTGAGTTGTGGAGGCTATTCAAATTCCTTGTAACTATATGCATCACTTGCTCTTTATTACCCCTCAGTTTTACTTCATTTAGATTAAAAATGCAGTTAACAAGTACTGTTGTAAGCAGTCCAAAGATAAACAAGGGTGCCACACATGCAATGTTGATGAGTCTCGCTACCAATAAATGCCTTTTATACCCAGTTATCTCATCCTTGTATAAACTATTTCATGATCTATTTCTTATGCAATTATTCTAAGGGTTAATGAGACCAGCAGGGGAACATGAGGAATTGTATTGGAAAGAGGAAAAAAGCTTAGTGGTAAACTAGAAAAAGGAACGGAAGCTAAATTTACACCCACTGGAAGTGAGAAATTATTGCAAACTACTCCTGCCCAAGTAAGATTATGCACATGTGTAAGGGGCTGCAAGATGCAGGTTTATGGTCAGAAGAAATGTCCATCACTATTTTTGCTATGCTAAAAAAACCTCAGACATTATTTGAATGGCAGTAGCTCATAGCAGCATCAGTCACGGATCAGGGCTCAGCTGGGCTAGGCATTGTACAAACATAACAAAGATGGTCCCTGCCCTGAAGAGCTTACAATCCAAGATATGTTTAGCACTTGACTAATGTAATCAGTTAAATTAGTGTACAGAGAAAGTGCACATTCAGAAGTAACAAGGACAAGGGGTTAGCTTAATGTTCACTGATGTAGTTTAGAAAAATTAATATTCAACTAAAGAAGAGTAAAACTTCTTTATGGAAAGGCTCTCAAGTTGGTAAATAGCAACATATTGAGTATTTTTATACATTACATGTTGTGACAGGGTCAGGCCAGATGGAGACAGGAGAGTGTTAGAAGGCAGATATATTAATCCCAGATTAAGTAGATCCCTTTTCCATGGGTAAGGTAACAGGGACAGTTCCAGAACAAGCAGGAACTTGCTGGAACCAATTAAGGCAGGCAGGCTAATTAGGACACCTTGAGCCAATTGAGAGAAACTGCTAGAATCAATTAGGACAGGCTGGCTAATCAGGGCACCTGAGTTTAAAAAGGACCTCACTTCAGCTTGTAGCATGCATGTGAGGAGCTGGGAGCAAGAGGCACTAGGCACCGAGAGTGGGAAGGTGTATTGAAGAGTATCAGACACCAGGAGAAAGGTCCTGTGGTGAGGATAAAGAAGGTGTTGGGAGGAGGCCATGCGGAAGTAGCCCAGGGAGTTGTAGCTGTGACGCAGCTGTTCCAGGAGGCACTATAGACAGCTGCAGTCAACAGGGCCCTAGGCTGGAACCCTGAGTATAGGGCGGGCCCGGGTTCCCCCAAAACCTCCCAACTCCTGATCAGACACAGGAGGAATTGACCTGGACTGTGGGTTCTACCAGTGGGGAAGGCTAATGGCATTTTGGGTTGTATAAGTAGGGGCATTTCCAGCAGATCAAGGGATGTGATCATTCCCCTCTATTCAGCACTGGTGAGGCCTCATTTGGAGTACTGTGTCCAGTTTTGGGCGCCACACTACAAGAAGGATGTGGATAAATTGGAGAGAGTCCAGCGGAGGGCAACAAAAATGATTAGGGGGCTGGAGCACATGACTTACGAGGAGAGGCTGAGGGAACTGGGATTGTTTAGTCTGCAGAAGAGAAGAATGAGGGGGGATTTGATAGCTGCTTTCAACTACCTGAAAGGGGGTTCCAAAGAGGATGGATCTAGACTGTTCTCAGTGATAGAAGATGACAGAACAAGGAGTAATGGTCTCAAGTTGCAGAGGGGGAGGTTTAGGTTGGATATTAGGAAAAACTTTTTCACTAGTAGGGTGGTGAAGAACTGGAATAGGTTACCTAGGGAGGTGGTGGAATCTCCTTCCTTAGAGGTTTTTAAGGTCAGGCTTGACAAAGCCCTTGCTGGGATGATTTAGTTGGGTTTGGTCCTGCTTTGAGCAGGGGGTTGGACTAGATGACCTCCTGAGGTCCCTTCCAACCCTGAGATTCTATGAAGGTCTCTGGGCTGTTCCCTGACCCACATGGTGGTTCCTGTGCTTATTGGCGGATTTATTCGCCTCAGAGATTCACCAAGATAGAGGAGGAACTTTCTTACAATGTATATTTTGTAAGAATTTTCTATAGTTTAATAATTGTGAGATTCAATACATTTAAAAGGGTTCTGTCAGGTTAATTAAAAAAATGTTTCTGGGTTACACCTTAGAAGTAAACATTGTTTGAAGTATCTTTTCACATTTCCCCTCCCCCTCCCCAGTTTCTCAGCTTAGGCAATAGAGACTAGTCAGCTTCATTTTTATTTATAGTCCCAATTTAATTTTCAGGATCTCATGCATTAACACAACCCTATCAAAACTGTTGGAAAATATTAGTTTGACTGCAATTTAAATTTTAGAACAATGCAAACATTTCAATTTTTCTGGATTTTGTAGAAACTTATTCATAGCATAAATTTTGGTCTATATTTCACCAGACACTATTGCTCTAAACAACCACATATCAGATTATACAGGATACATACTGTGATGAGATTAAACTAAGTCTTTATTATATATTTATGAACATTTGTGGTGTTACTTATTAAATTAACACAATAATTTTTTTTCATTTTGCCTTTTTTCCTCTTCAACTGCCCATGAAAACATCAGAAAATTCTCAAATCTATTAATTTATTATTTACACGTTTCTCTTGTTCTGTAGATTCTATTGATTACAAATATCACAATATACAGGCACCAATCCTGCAGTTGGCTTTATGAAGTCTGACTGCTCCGAGTTGCAGAAATGAGAGCACAGATTGCAATATTAACTGTCTTCACTGTTGGCTAATTATGGTAATGTAGAAAATTTAAACTACTACTTGAAAGTCACAAACATTTGTGCCTTCAAGTGAATGATACTCATTTTGTCAAGTATCAGAGGGGTAAGCCGTGTTAGTCTGGACCTGTAAAAGCAGCAAAGAATCCTGTGGCACCTTATAGACTAACAGACGTTTTCCAGCATGAGCTTTCGTGGGTGAATACCCACTTCGTCGGATGCAAGTGGGTATTAGATATAAGTGCAACATCATTTTGTGATATTCAAATGAGTAATATTTGGCCATTCAAATGTTTGCAGGAACAAATGCCTTTAAACATTGAGTCTACATTGCTTTTAAAATTTAAAATGAATATTGGGGCAATTTTCCACTATTTTCTCTTTGCTGCATTAAGATACAGTTCACACTGAATGACTTGACAGTACGGTATATAGTACAATAAGCACAAATGTAATCCTTGTTCTGTTTCTGTTCTGACCATTTCAGTGACACCACATTATTCCAGTGGTCTTTTTGGACACTGGTCAAATTTGGTCCAAAGTTTTGGATTTGTAAATACTGTATCTTTACACCTGCCCCCCAGAAATGCAAGCTAAAAACTGTGCTGGATCAGATGAAAATATACTCATTCAGAATCAGTTCTCTCAATTACCACTTCCTTTTGATCAAATAGATTAAGTCCTCACTCTCCCGCTTTTGCTTCATAGCAAAAGGTCTCTATTACTTTGCTCTTTTCCTTGAGCTGAGAATTATGGGTAGCTGAAGAGAATGTGCATAATATTGTGCTGAGGTAAGCTCCCTGGGAGTCCTTCCCTCAGAACAAAGTTTTGTTTTTTGAAGCAAAATTAACCCCCCTCTTCCGTAATTAAGAGGCCTCTTTTGCACAGAGAAAGGATAATGTGAATAAGACCCCAAACTGAAACACAGAAGACCTGGGTTCAGTTTCTGGGTTTGTCTGTAGAACAAGGATAATACTCTATTCCCACTTTGTCTCTTGTCTAAATTAAAAGCTACATACTCATTTCAAGTCCATAAACAAATTGCATTGGCTTGAAGAACTAGCTCAGTTACCTCCCCGGCCCTAGGAACTGAAGGCAATTGCCCTCTGTATGTTCCATCATTGACTCAGATGCAGCTGTCCTCCTCCTGCTCTTTTGAAGAAAACCACCTTAGGTCAAAAATTCACATTTCCCAAGCAGATACTGCTTCATTTTAGGCAACCTGGGACATGACAAACTATCATCATAACAACACCCATTTTTGTTATTCTCAAACATCCTGTTTTTCTTGATTTTTAAAAACTATTAATAGTGGTTCTTCACAGAAAAAACTCAGGGGATAATTAAGCTCCTACCCTGCTGACAACACTTATCAGTAGACCAATCAAGTACAATTAGCATTCCTATTACACTCTTTTACTTATACATTGCTACATGGTCTTCGTTAAAGACGTTGTCTCCCAGCACAGTGTGTGGGGGAGGAGAAAAACGGACAAACTACTCAGATTACAGCCAGTGATTAAGTGTTCATGGAGTCTGTGATGTCACCTCACAGAAAACCAAGGTACATAAATGACTGAGTGCAAAAGGATACATGTCCAAAAGGCAAGCTTCAAGAGGAAAAGAAAAAGAAATGTTAAAAAAAATTGTTAGGACTTAAAACATTATATGCTAACATCTGAGGGCTGATCAAGAAATTCTGAAAAAGTTTTAAGGATTTATCTCACCAAACTATATATTAGGACGGGGACGGACGCATGCACACACACAGGCCTTTTTATCCCCAAAAGATATATACCAGTTACATGTGATTTGTGATTAAAAGGCCTAGTTGCATGTGTCCCTTAAGTCTCAGCAATCTTGTGCACTGTGTTAGACTCTTAAAAGACTGACAGGGAAGAAAAAAAAAGATTAATTTTTTTTTGCATGCATCTTGTTGGTTGGATTCTCTGATTGTCAGTTCTTTCCACATAGGCTGTGCAGTAGCTGGTATTTGTTTCCCAAGAGCTAGTATTTCATTTTCCTAGCATTAGAGATAATCCAAGCCTTAGGTCATTTCCCAAAAGGTCTGTTACACAGTAACCAGTTACTACTGTCCATTAGGATTAGTTTGTAAGTCATTGGCAGTGTCTCATCAAAAGCTTATTGAAAGTTATCATTTTGAAAAAATTCTAACACAAGGAGACCCTCAAAGAATGGCTCTGCCAACAGCATGAAGCAAGCTTAGACAGAAAATACACACAACAGTAGCATGAACTCATTTTTGCTCTTCCTCCTGCCTGCCTTGTTTCTGTCGCTGGGGGACTTGGAGAGGGAGGGGAGAGGAAGACACATTTACAGCAAACAAAAAAATGGAAAAAAAAATAAAGCTTAGAACCCTGATCTTTCCTCTTCCAATTTGAGCATTCATTCTAGTTTTCTGCTTCTCTATTTTTGTAGCTTTCAGTTCAGCTATTATTGCTTGAATTATAAGCAACTTTGCTCCATACTGAAGTAACCGTGTCCACATAATGCATAGTAAAACATTGCACGGTACATATGGAGAGAATTTTCTTTTTTTATTCTGGGCTTGGAAGGTTACTTTTCCATTTCTTGCAGGTGCACTGATCACAGAATTCCATCAGTTTTTCTTCCTTCTTGAACTGTTTCCTGTTGGACCACAACCTGCTCCAACCTGATAATCCGACAGCTAATTGTTGATTTTTACTTGGCACAAGTGTGATCAGTGCAACTGCAAGGAAGAGGAGAAAAATTATAAGCCGAGAAACAAAAAAGGTTAAAAAAATCACGAGTGCCCTTTCAGATGAGGGAGATCAGATGCATACAGAAATAAAATTTACTGGGTGTATATGTTATCCGAAATTATCATTCAACATTAGTGCCAATTTTAAAAAGTTAACTCTACGGAAAGCTACCCACATCCAAAAGAAGGTCCACCAGGGAGTCTCTAATATAAACAATGCACAAGGGTGATAACTGTTTAACTAAAGGGAAAAGAATAAGCATTTTTTTTAAACAAAAGGAACAGACCCAGAAATGTAGCATCATGAAAGCTACCCAAAACCTGCAATTCTTACACCACTGTCATGCAGTCAAGGTGTGTTCAAACTACAGTTTAGCAAAGAAGCTTACAATTTTTTTTAAATACCAGTAATACAACAGAAGTTGCCCAACTGTACATCAATCTCTTATTTTTAATTGATTTAGTATTAAACAAGGCACAGCCGATGACAGAATTGTGTCTTGGTGAACTATATGAAACAAGAAAGCATATTGGTTTTGTTAACTATTTAGATGAATATCAACCCTCAGTACCTGAGCTGATTTATCAGATAAATGCCTAGTAATATCACCAATGTAACCCTGGGATACTAGAATGATCATTGACCTTAAGACTTAATGAAGGAATTTAGTAAACTGTGATATCTACAAATACAAATTAGAGACTCATTAAGGGCCAAATGATGAATGCAAAGAATCAAGGCTTTTGTACAAATAAGGTTAATTTGAAAAATATCCAAGAGAGAGAGGCACGTTAAGTAACCTGTATTGCATGATGTTGATTCAAGCCCAGAAGAAATGGGACAATATCTTATTAAAAGTGAAAGAAATCTCTGTAAAACTGAAGTGTAAAAGTGACCAAATTAGGAATTTAGAGTACAGGTACTAAGTACCTGCATACCTGCTCATCATCCATACCAGTTCTTTACTCAGAAGGAATTCCCAGCATCCATAAGTGAATTATTGAACCATTAAAAAGAGTGTCTCACAGTATACCACTCCATTACCCTCCTTTGTACTATATAGTTTTTGGGTTTCTCTGTTACCCCAGCATCTCATCCTCTTCCTGTTGCAACCTTTGATTTTGTAACTCAATTTTCCAAGAAACTATCAATACTCACCAGTAACCTACAAAGTCAGATACTGTAGGTATTTATTAATATTTAAAATAAGCATAGATTTCAAGAACTTAAAAGTTTCTCTGCATCATTCTGCTAGCCATTCAGCATGATCATATTAACTTCTTCATATTAAACATTGGAGGAAAATTAATACAACTTAAAGATCTTGCATTACCATAAAATCTGAATGGAATACAATTCAAGTTAATAGCAATTTTTAACTTGAAGAAATTAAATGCACAATTTTACACATTTCCAGAAGAAACAGCACAATCACAAGACCCAAGGAGCGTGTCATGAGAAAGAAGCTGTGAACCAGTTCAGCCTGTGGAAAACAAATTGGCAAGGCAATCTGAAATCAGAAAAATCACATTAAGAATGTAATAAATCAATCCTACTCCTTTAGAAGGCTGTTGCTAACACATGTTCCAGTCATGCAACACAACAAACATCTGAATTATAACCAACTTATTTAACAATTTTGTAATGGTTAGGAGATTCCAGCCTTTTTCTTCCATATCTAACAACATTAAACATCATTAGGTTACTGCTTCTCAGAACAGCTGCAATAGTCAGATGTTATTGAACAGCAACAGCATATACAAATAATGTCTGCAAAGCAGATGTTTTATACAGTTGGGAAACTAGAAACTAAAATCCTCCTTCTCCTGCCCTTTTGCTGAAATGCTAATCTCTAAGGTTTGTAAACGGACTCAAAGCCTGCAAACCCCATTTTGGTTTGTTCAGAACTATTGAGGTTGAAACTTTGTAAAAGGTGATTTAAAAAAAAAAAGCAGTTAAAGAAATTCCCTGCAGCTATTTTCAAAACAAACAAGGAAGACGACTTATGTACTGACAATTCATTATTAAAATATAAGACTTCACAGGCAGTTTGTCCCTCAATGAGGAAGAGTTGCTGTGAATCTGAAAAACACTTAAGTTCCAAGTTAAACAATTAAATTAGTTCAATCAATGTGAAGTAACTGTTTCCCACTGTATAATTGCCTACAGAGCTATAGAACTGCACAGAAAGTTTTGCAAGTGTTAACATTTCTTAAATATGCCAGTATGTCTACCAAGTGGGTGAATTTAAAACCAACCAAGTTGCAGAGTTCCACAGTGCTGCAACTCAGGCCTGGTCTACACTAGGCGCACTAGGAGGCACCTTATATCGATTTTAATGGCTCTTTAAATCGGTTTCTGTACTCCTGGTATTAACATATCGGAATAGGGTTAGTGTGGCCGCAATCATCGGTATTGCCTCCGGAGCTATCCCACAGTGCACCACTGACCGCTCTGGACAGCATTCTCAACTCAGATGCACTGGCCAGGTAGACAGGAAAAGCCCCGCGAACTTTTGAAATTCATTTCCTGCTTCGACAGCGTGGAGAGCTCATCATCACAGGTGACCACGCACAGCTCATCAGCACAGTTAACAATGCAGTCTCCTGAGAATCGAAAAGAGCCCCAGCATGGAGAGGTACTGGATCTGATCGCTATATGGGGAGAGGATTCAGTGCTAACAGAACTAATGAAAAAGTATTTGAAAGAATTTCTAAGGCTATGACTGCTAAAGGCCACAGCAGGGACTCCGTGCAGTGCAGAGTGAAAGTTAAGGAGCTCAGACAAGCCTACCAGAAAACCAAAGAAGCAAATGGAAGGTCCAAACATGCCGCTTCTATGATGAGCTGCATGCAATTTTACCTGACTGTGGATTCCGAGGTGGGGTTGTAATCTCTGCCATGTCTGAGGATTATGCAGACGGGAAGATGAAGATGAAGAAGAAGAGGAAGACCTCGTGAGAGCACACAGCACTCCGTGACCCCCAGCAGCCAGGAGCTTTTATCACTGCTCCCAGCCATCACAAGCAACTATTGCAGTGAATTACGCCCTGGAAGGGAGCTCTGGTGAGTTTACCTTTGCAAATAGCAAACAGTGTTTTTTAAGCAAGCATTTTTTAATGATTGATTTGCCCTGAGGACTTGGGATGCATTATAGTTACTTAGAAAAGTTTGTTAACATGTCCGGGATTGAGAGGAAATCCTCCAGGGACATCTCGATGAAGCGCTCCTGTAGGTACTCCAGAAGCCTTTGCAGAAGGTTTCTGGGCAAGGCATCCTTGTTCTGCCCACGTGGTAGGACACTTTACCATGCCATGCATGTAGCAAGTAATCAGGTATCATTGCGTGGCAAAGCATCGCAGCGTATGGTCCCGGGACTGCTGGCATTCAAGAAGCATCCGCTCTTTATCTTGTTCTGTTATCCTCAGCAAAGTGATATCGTTCAGGATAACCTGGTTAAAAATCAGGAATTTAAGTAAGGGGGTGGCCATTTTTCTACTGGGTTCGTGGAATGCAGCAGCTTAAAAACACTTTCCTGGGTGAAATGCCGATGATCTTTTCTGTTTGGTCACCCAATCTTACAAGCAGTGGGTGGGGAGGGGAAGGTTGTTGATTAGCAGGAGCTAGCGTGGTATTAGCCATGCGTTGGGGGGGGGTCAATCACTGAGACAGTGGCTTACCATGGCCGCATACAAGCTGAATCCTGATGCCTGGACCTGTGTCTGTGAGATCTGTAACCCCAGAGATGCAAGCAGTCACTATTAAGATGAAAAATGCGACCTTGTAGGGAAATCACATGTGCTATGTAAGGTGAATAGTGCTTTTCACTGTGAAAGAGTATAACCATTGTTCTGTAAAATGTATCTTTCTAAATATTTATCTCCTCATGCAGCTGCCCTCCTCCATCCCAAAGGCTAGCACAGATAAGGCGGAGGAAAAGAAGACGAGATGAGATGTTCTCAGATATTATGGAAGTTACACGCAATGAAAGAGCTCATCTGAATGAGTGGAAGGACGTGGTTTCAAATTACAGGAAAGAGGCCAGTGAACGTGAGGACAGGAGGGATGAACGTGAGGACAGGAGGGACAACCGAGATGAGAGGTGGCGGCAGGAAGACCGGCAGGAAAATCAGCGGTGGCGGCAGGAAGATCAGCGGTGGCGGGATGCAACTCTGGGGCTGCTGCGTGATCAAACTGACATGCTCCGCGTCTTGTGGAGCTTCAGGAACGGCAGCAGGATCACAGAGTGCCGCTGCAGCCCCTGTATAACCACCCTCCCCTCACCATGTTCCTTAGCCTCCTCACCCAGACGCTCCACCCCGTGGACAGCCCAACCAGAAGGATGCCTTTTTAATGGCCTTCTCCATCCCTCCTTTCCTCCTCCCAAAGCACACCCTTACTTTTTATAATGAAAAATAAAGAATTCATGCTTTTAAATGAGAGTGACTTTATTTGCATAAGTAAGCTGTACGGACTGAGTCAATCAAGTGTTCATCAACAAACACAGCAGTCACACTGTACCCTGGCCATTGATGAAGCTCGTTTTCAAGCTTCTCTGATCTGGTATGCTCTTCTAATCTCCCTGGTGTCTGGCTGCGTAATCAGCGGCCAGGTGATTTGCCTCAGCCTCCCACCCCGCCATAAAGGTCTCCCCTTACTCTGCAGAGATTGTGGAGAATACAGCAAGCAGCAATAACATAGGGGACATTGGTTTGGCTGAGGTCTGCAAATGCACATTCCACCACCATTCTGCACTTGCTCAGCCTGTAATTGAACAGATCCTGACCACTGTCCAGGCTGCCTGTGTATGGCTTCATGAGCCATGGCATCAAGGGGTAGGCTGGGTCCCCAGGATAACGACAGGCATTTCAACATCCCCAACTGTTATTTTCTGGTCTGGGAAGTAAGTCCCTTGCTGCAGCCGTTTAAACAGAGTAGTGCCTGGCCATCCGATGTTTGTGTCCACCAGTGCTTGCAGCACCATTGAAAAGTAGTGCCCTGGTGCTGCGGTGCCAAGATAGGGATATGGGTTCCATCTATCGCCCCACAGTTAGGGAATCCCATTGCAGCAAAGCCATCCACTATGGCCTGCACGTTTCCCAGAGTCACAACCTTCGTAGCAGCAGCTTAGTGATTGCTTTGGCTACTTGCATCACAGCAGCCCCACAGTAGATTTTCCAACTCCAAATTGATTCCCGACTGACCGGTAGCTGTCTGGTGTTGCAAGCTTCCACAGGGCTATCGCCACTTCTACTGTGAGGGCTGCTCATCTTGGTATTATGGCGTTTCAGGGCAGGGGCAAGCAAGTCACAAAGTTCCATGAAAGTGCCCGCCACTGGGAATCGCCCCACACCTGCAACACGATGCGGTCCCACCAGTCAGTGCTTGTTTCCGGGCCCAAAATCGGCGTTCAATGGATAGAATCTGCCCCATTACCATCAGGATCTCCTTTGAGATAATTCTGTGTCCACGCCTCATCACTGTCATCGCGGTCCTGGTTCAGCATATACTGCACGAGAGCGCGCGGTGTTAAAACATCCACGAATGGAGCTGAGCAGGGTCCATGCTTGCTGTGCTATGGCGTCTGCACGGTTCACCAAGCAAAAAAGCGCGAACGGTCTTCTGTCTGTCTGGAGGGAGAGGAGGGGGTGAGGCTGTACCCAGAACCACCAATGATTTTTGCCCCATCAGGCACTGGGATCTCAACCGGAAATGCCAAGGGGCGGGAGGCGAACTATGGGATAGCCAGAAATCGACGCTAGCCTCGGACCGTGGACGCACACCACCGATTTAATGTGTTTAGTGTGGCCACGCACACTCAATTTTATAAAATCTGTTTTACAAAACCGGTTTATGCAAATTCGGAATAGTCCCGTAGTGTAGACGTACCCTCAGGTCTTCTCTCCTCCTACTCTTCGTTTATGTTGCTGAAAGGATACAAAATAAGCTGCTAATGCAACATTAAGGCTATGTCTACGCCTACAGCTGTGCCACTATAGCACCCTAGTGTAGAAGTTTCCCAATGCAATAGAAGGGTTTTTTCTGTTGATGTAATTAAACCATCTCTTCAAGAGGAAATAGCTAGGTCAACGGAAGAATTCTTCCATCAACTCAGCTGCATCTGCAACGGGGTCTTGGTTGACCTAACTATAGCATTTAAGGCATGAAATTTTTCACAACCCTGAGCAATGTACCTAGGTCTAGCTAATTTTTAAGTGTACACCAGGCCAAAGACTGCAATTGCAGATACTCACAAAGGAGGGTATGTAAACATTAAAAGCTCTAATTCTAGCATTAACTTACTCACATCACCTATATTAAAAGGGACAACCAGAATTACACCCAATTTGGGTTTCGGAAAAAACGGTGTCCCTAAACCTCATAGTAAAAACCTTTTTTTAAAAATGCCAATGAAATTATATCTCTTCCCACCTTCCATATCAAAGCATTGCAGTGCCTGTTGAAATAGATGGACATTGTATAGTAATTTACACATGAGCCTGAGTTCATACACACAAGTTATGACAGGAATGCTTCTCTACCCACCTATGAGGAAACAAGTCATGGGGAAAAAAAGGAGGTGCTTCTGTGCTGCTATGGATCTGGAAAGAAGTAGATTCTGCCAGGATTCCTCCACAAAAGGAATATGCAAAGAGGAGCTGGTAATCTTACCACACATCATGAATATAGCAGAGGGTAGCCAGAGTTGTGCTTCTCTCATCAGATCCTAAAAGAGGCAGCAGACAGGGAATTGAAGAGGAGCCCTCCTGCTCAGGAGTCCCCATTATTTGAAAGTGGGATGAGGAGGAGAATGAGAAGCCTCTTGCTGTCCCCCTCTTGTACATATTATCTGGAAGAGGGGATCCTCTTGGAATTAAAGCCTGGGGTCTTCTGATACGGTTGTGGCATGAGTGGCTTCTGTTCGGGACCGGGGGAATTGGATGAAGGAGAAATCCAAATGGTTTCTTGTTTGACTTTAGAGTAGTGATTAATGGCTGGGAGGAGGAGAATTCAAATCCTGGAAATATGAACACTTGGAGTTATTAATAAAATGTATTGCTGTCCCAATGTTAGAGTGGATTAGGGCCCCATTATGCTAGGCATTGTAGCATGTCACCAATATAAATCTGTTTCAGCATTTACATAATCTGGACAAAAAACAAACTATCCTCAAGGGCTGAAATCTGATAGAGATTTGACATTGTAGACAAAGTTCCCTCCTTATTCATGCTGTAAAAACTCATTTTTGTTTATGTATAAAAATGTATAGCCTGTATAGCAATATAGGAATTTTAAAAGAAGCCAAAAACATTTACCTAAAATTCCTTATTAATCAATTTTCCTCTTTTTTGAAATTTGATAATAATGTTAGACTAAAGGCAAATGTTGATATCAGGGAGCACATTATATTTCTATAAATCTGAGAAAATTGAAATAGTCAGCCAGGTGAACAGGTTCTCTTTATTGAAATCCTCACAAGGATTAAAAAGGACCAAATGGTGAGTTTTCATGCCAAACAGAAGTTCTCACCTAATTAACTGCAGTCTAAGTCACATGAAGGAACAAACAAAATTCAAACACCCATGTTCTGCTATGAATGAAGTTAAATGAACCATTCCCCCTTAATCTTGTCCTTAATTTTACCCAAAAAATAGATGAAGGATCTTTACATGGCAAAAGAATACACAGATGTTACTGAAAACAGGTGCCTCTCATTTCCTTAAAATGAAAATGGCAGCAAAATGAGTTGAAATGATGGAACTGATTATATTATTTTTCTAAATTTTTTCTAACAGCCATTCCCCCAAGAACAATGTTAGGTATCTGAATGCCTCTTCAATATCAAGTATCCATTTAAAAAGGTTAATGCTTCAAAAAAATACAAAAAACACCCCCCCACACACACACACACCAGTTCTGCATTAGGTTTTCAAACTGTTAACAACATCTGGAGAAACATTTAAACATCTTTCTTGCTACAGAGCTACTAATTACTTTGAAAACCTAGCCTAGACAGGACCAAAATAAGGCAGCTAGCACTGCATTGGAATTTACAAGGCAGTATTTATTTAACTAAACTTCTGCTGGGAAAGATCAACCAGCATCCATACATAGAGAAACATGGTACATTTATTTTTAACATTTCAAATGAAAATTCCCAATTATAAAAAAGTAACCTCACGAAGGGACTTTACAGATGAGAGACATTTTCACCAAGTCTTATCTTTATTATTTCAGTTATCTGCATTAGACCAAGATCTCGCCTAAACTCAATTTTTTGTTTGGTGCCACAGACCTGGGCTTTGAGATGGATTCTTTTTCCAATGAATTTTGGAAAAACTGCAGTCATGAATTCAGCATGATGTCAGTGCTACAGGATCAAGCAGGAAGAAGAGATTAGCTCTAAAAGGAGCAAACTCATTTAAATGCAAAAATGTAGTAAGTTACAAAAGGATATGCGGAAACCTAAAGAGCTGAAATTTGCCTAAGTGATATGAGGTGAGAGTCTGTCCCAGTACAGAAGTCCCTCAAAGAAAAATAGTGCCCATATTTTGTTAGGCCATCAGCCTGAGAATTCAAGTGACAAGATGCATTTCTCATTAAAAAATGTTGAAATTACAGTCAAGCAGCACTCAATAGCTAAAGAATGGCAGAATTATGGCTACCCATGCAAACTTAATGTGTCCCTCTTGTACGTATGCATGTATATATTACGACAGCTTTTAGTTACATGATCACTTACTATACTTTCTACCAGGCTCCTGTGCACGGAATGGATAAATGCTCACTGACTGGGTAACTATTTCAATATTTCATTCTCATTTTGTGTGCGACCTTGTGCCTTGCCTACTGCACACCATCCAAACCCCGCACTGACTACAGAATTAGTATTTTCTTCATGGTATTTTCACTATGGCACTCATCACTACTGCATCTGAAAACTTATTTTAACAATACTCCCGTGAGATAGGAGATGAAAAATCCTACCTTTGTATAGATGAAATGATGAATAGAAGTTAAAGGCCAAAAATGTCAAGTACTCACGAATTTTGCATGTGCCCAATACCACTCAGGATCTGATTTTATAGAGTATTTTAATATAGAAAATGCTGTAAAATATTAAAGTATATAGATTTCAATTTTAGGTGTGAATGCTCAGCACTTCTGCAAATCAGACCACGTCTCAGTTTGGGCACCCTGAAAGTTAAAACACACAGTTTGAGGCCACCTCTGAAAAGTTTTTGTCTTAAGTGACTTCCCTAGCATCATACAGGAACTCCATAGCAACTACCTTAGCCAGAAGATCATTCTGTCTCATCCTGCAATCCCACGTCATTTTCTTCACATCTTCTAACTTCTGGAATAAATGAGGCATAGCCTCCTTCACTACACACAGGCTGCTTCATTCTGTGCACTGAATTAGGCCTGGTTCTTGTGGGGAAAAAATACCATGTGATCATATAATTAAAGACTAACAATGTATATATACACACGGAATCTGAATTAAGAGTGCACAAACAAACTTGATTCCAGCATTTCCTAATATTCAAACGCTTGACTTGCAAACTTAACATTCTTTCACTGTAGCCCCCCTGCAATACCCTACATTGTTTTAAAAAGCAAAAGGAAAAACAAAAATTCCATGGTGTGGAAACATGTTGATGCCCACATGGGTCTCCAGCAGGATTACACCCTTTAGTCTCACAGCATCAATATCTGCCACTTAAGCTAATAGACTAGCTGGTAGGAGTGGTAGGCTGTAGACTGACCAATAGAGAGAGATGAAACATTCTGCCACTATTTTATAGCTATTTGCTATACAATAAAGGAATGCTGGGAGTCCAGGACTCGGAGTCCAAATCTAGGTCCTGAAGGTAATTGTGCTCATTGGTTATAGATCCTTCTGCCACAGTCCCCTAGTACGTGCTTCCATGCGACACACACAGCTTACCCCTTTCTGTCCACCCCCTTTGTTCCCGGCCCCTCCCTGTACCCCCCAGCATTTGAGTCAAGCTGCTTCCTTCTCTACACTGCCGGGTGCGATTATCTTTTGAACTTTTAAAATACTGCGACAAGCTAACATTTGTATTTGTAACACTTTATATCCGATGTTCCAGCACATTGAATTAAATCTTCACTGAGGGACTGTAAAATGTTTTAAATCAATGGACAAAGAACACTGTATATTCATTGTGTGTGTTGGGGAAGAGAAAAAAGTAGTGCATAAATAGTAAAATAGCCTATATTTAAAAAAGCTGTGCTTGTCCCTAAATGTCAGTACTCAGCTGACTAGAAGCTGTTGTAAATGCAAGAGAGATTCCAAACACAATGTAACCGTGTTGGATAATAAGACACACCAAAGGCATTCAAATCTGCAGTACTGCTATTTTAAGCTTTAACATATCTGTCTTCTACACTGCTGTTCTAAAAAAAGGAAACTATCTCTGGAATTTGAACAGACTGTTCAGTATTTTAAGCAGTTCATATAGCCGCTTGACATTTTTGATCATACAAATTCTTCCATCAGGTAAAATTCATGTTACTGAGAAACAGGTTATTGTAAAAAATAATTTTCAAAGGATAAATTAAAAATTTAGCACAGAAGTATTCAGATTAATACAGTATCTTAAACACTTTGTTAGAGAGCTCTAGCCAGTAACAGGTACACATGCATGTGAACAGACTTGATCCACTGATCAGTCTTTTTCCAAAAGTATTTTGAATAGAGAGACTGTCCGAATACTGTGATATTAGAAGGAAAAAAGTTGAGAAACAGTATATGCTTGCTAAACAAGAATTATGTTTATTTAGCTAGTGAATCACCTAGAGGAGTAAATTTTCACTTCCATGATAGCAATCTGTCAGGCTTGCAAACACCCAGAAATAGGAATTAAAGGTTTTAAATGTAGTTATAAAGGTCATAAAAAGTCTGATTTAGACTGAGGTACATTTACTCAAAACTGAGATTCATTGAGTGGTAGCAAACAAACAGTTCCTCAGACAAATGCACTTTTTTCAGTATACATATTACAGAAAAAATAAAGAAGTGTGCATTAACCGGTGCTGTCCACCAAGCTGCATATTAATATTCTCTTACACCAAACAGTTTGAAACAAGGGAAATGTCATTCTAATATAATTTCATGTTACGTTTCATTTGGCTAAACTGCATCTTAAAGTTGCTTTGCCATATTAAAAGTTTACTACAATAATTTTCACATGAACATTTAGACTTGAGTTTTACTCCAGGACTAAATATGGCATGATTTTGCTTTTAATCTGTTGAATAGCTAAAAACTGACAATTAAAAAAAAAGTACAAAGAAAAAATAAGTTGAAGCAATGTAAATCTCACATCATTGAATCACTTCTAATGGTTAATTGTTAGTATTTAACAAATTCAAAGAGTTAATGAATCCTTGCATTCCTTCCGTCTCCTGTGCCTTAGCTAGGATGCATAAATACAAAAGACAGCAGGTACTGGTAAAAGCTTCAGGACAGAAAGTGCTTGACAAAGTTACAGTTCTCAAGTGTGTTTGGTGAGAGAGTATAAGGGCAGATGCACTGATGAGAACCATTACAAGAAGAGTCAATTTCGTGTTAAAGTGTTCAAAGATGTCACCTTAAGCAGAAAAAAAGCTTTAATAATGTCTTCTTAGACATATTAGGCATTTCCAGAGTCTACATCATTAGTGTTGTAATTCTAGCAGGACATCTCCATATAGTTATTGTTTGTTTCTATTTCTCTCCTGCAAAAAAAAAAAAAGAGGAAATAAAATTAAAACAAGCATTTTCACATTAAATTCTGATATTCCCCCCTCATTAGAGCAGTAATAATGTCACATGTCAACTTCCTTAAAGAATGCAGCATGTTTTACAGGAAATGAAATCAATGTTCTGTATGTATTCAGGCGAAGTGGAATGTTTAGTTCAGGATAACTTTTTTAAAGTAGTGGAAATTAAAAGGCAAATCTGTTTAAATGACAATGAGCTGTTGAAAGGAACACATCCCACTGTTACATTTAGGCACCATACTGGAGAAATATTTGCTTCCATTAAAAAGACATTCCACTAAATGAAATGAACAGTCAAAGAAAAAAAAAAAGCGCTATTCAGCATTCAAGCAAGAAAAAAAATTACCTTAAATTTGCTGCCTACGTTGTCAGCAAAATGGACTATATGTTTAATTAGTAGAGTTTTAAGTTTCCTTGAAGTTTTTTATTCCCTACAGTTCTGGAATCTGTAATGTTATTGAGTCACTAGAGCTTTTATCCAAAACTCAAAGTCAATGTGAGTCTCTTAACTTTACTGTGCTTTGAATGAATTCTGTGCCACTACTGCTGCACATATTGTATCCCCCTGTGAAAACAGCTGTAATAATTAAGGCCCATATGCACCAATAAATGTAGATAAGAAGGAATCAACAGTAGAGAATGTTGGGTCAAAACCTCTCCCCCATTTTTTTAGAAATTGTTTTTGCTATTAACAGGCAAAAAGGTGATTGGGAGAGAAGAGATTCTGCATTTTAGTGTTTCCATATGCAACTATGTTTTATAAGTGCATTATGTAGTATAGTAATTTAGTGATGCATAGTGAAAGTATTTTCAACATTTTAAATACTCTTCTGGAAAATTCCACATACAAAAAGGCTTCTGCTGTACTCACAGGTAATTTTCATTACAATTAAAAGGAGGAGACTAGATTAATTTTCTAATTTTTACTAACTTTGCTACATGTTTCTGGTATTCAACAAAAAAGTAGCACAATGCTAGAATGAGAAAGAACCTCTTAAATCTGAAGAATGATTGTCACGTAACATGCTGAAGCTATATATAGTGTTCCTCACTGTTCATATTAGGCAGGAAAAAAAACAGATGATCCTGAATGAATGCTTCCAGGAAGACAGACTACAAGAAAGAAGGTACACAGTAGCCATATATGACTGAAGCTGTTCTTATTAAAAGTTCAGAGTATAGCTGAGGCCATGGACTGTACAAAGAGGTTTGGTACCTTGATGCAACACCTTTGCAGCAGCTCACAATGGTGCAGTTAGACCCTCACCACTCAAAATACAACCACCATTACATACATTGGGCCAGATTCTGTCCTCCAAATTGCCTGCTTCACACTACTTTGACAGTGCAAATTATTTGTACTATAATAGTTCCAAGAGTCCTTAATCAGGATCCCACTGTGCTGGATGCTACACACAAAACCTACCCCAAAGAGCTTACAATCTAAACAAGCCTATTTTAAATAGTAGGAAAGGTATTTTCTCTGTTTCCCATTTTTTCATCATTTTTATAGCAAAAGAGTACATTGCATTAAAGCCTGCAAAGGAAAGATTTTTTTATAATGGGAAATTAATGAACCATTTGTGTGTATTAGTATGTCATTGGTGCATTTCTCAGGTGGCTGAAGACACTTGACCTTTGGCCTCATTTCTCACTGTGTAAAGACATGCAAAAATAGCCTACTAATGCACATTTTGTCACAGCTTATTGCTGTATCATTAGCAGACCTCCACTGAAAGATGCAATATTGAAACGTGAAGCAGTGAAAAAAAAGCACAAGACCAAATGATTTTGATTTAGGAAAGGTTTTTGTTTGTTTTTAAACAATATTGCACTTCTGAAATACTTACATTATACTTGCAAATGTTGTGAAGAAAGAGCTAACTCCTGGAAGTAACCTCAAGTATATATTTGCTACGAAGTGTCTCCCATTCCCACTGAACCCCCAACATATTAACCACAGAGACCTTCCTGATGCTTATTTGAATTTTTATATCCAAATTTTTAAGTCTCAAGAAAAATCAGTCTTCAATTCCATCAGAAAACAAAAAAGGATGTAGTCTTTAAAAACCCCCTTCTCCAAGCCCATACTACCTGCATATTTTCAATTCCTGAATGTACGCGCACACGTGCACACAGGGAGAAACAAACTTTACATTTTTGCTGCCTCGTAGATTTTACATTTTGAAATCTCATTATAAAGTGCATAGAAGAATGTGTCTCAAATGCATTTGAAATGGTCTTTAGTACAACAAGATGAAAGAACAGAAATACATTTGTACACTATATTGTTTTTTCCCCCCCAAAAAACTACTTAAAGTAAAATTCCATTTAATATCGATTCCCTTCTCCCATCTTGATGACCAGGCAGGAGGGGGAATGAAAATGAATATCCAGCTCCCAGGACAGTGTTTTGGCTCTCAAACAGTGAAGACAGACCAAACAATAGAACACCTTTATCCCACGCTTTCCCTGATTAGAAGAGAGCATCTTCACTTGAGAATATATTCCAGTGTACAGTCTGAACTCTCCCTCAGTTCCCATTCATCTACATTCTTTTCTTTACTTCTCAAATTCTGACTATCAGAATCTTTCCCAAATCTCTCCTTGGCACTCCAGGATAGAAAGCTCCTTCAATCAACTCAAGTTCTTTGCCATGGGACAACAATGCAGTCTGTTTCACTTTAGAATTTATTGCAAGCCATGATGTTACTGGGCTTTGGGTGGAGTTTATCCACAGTACATGGAGAGTAATTAGCATTTGAATTAAAGCTACATGAGAATGCAACAGCTGGTTAATGATAACTGCTAGCTATAGACCACATGGTGAGCAGATTTTGCTACACATACTAACAAAATAAAATTAAGGGGATGAACCTGGAAAACACCCAGGCTTTGGAAATGCATGCATCAATCCAGAATATACAAACATGTGGAACTGATAATATAGCAACTTACGTTCAGCTCTTCCATATTGCCTTATATTTCATGCAATTTCAGTTCTTTCTAAATTCAGGTACCAACTGAAGGATCACCAGATGAAAAATGCTCTGCAGGAAATTATCCTCTGAATTATGAATTCAATGACGTACCAAGAAGTTATTTTAGTTCCCCCCGCCCCATTTTCCAAAACCCAAAGCCATGAAAATGAGTAACTGGTTTAACTTGAAACTGTTTCCTATTCTGAGATCAAAATAATCAATGAAAGAAATGGACAATGTAACTTTTAATGCACTTTTTAAATGGAAGGGGGAGGAAAAAGTCAAAGGGTAATTTTTGATGAAAAATTTAAGGCCCCAGTCTGACAAAAAGCAACAGCAATGTAAACAGAACATTTTATTAGTTCAGGCCAAAAAGGAGCTGTAAAAGTTCAAGAGGATTGGCGATTTGTAAAATCTATTAATGGAAATTGTGAGACTGTATTTATAGAGCCCTGCAAATCTGCTGGTATCCACGGACAATGTTTGTGGATCATGGATCAGATATAAATTTTGTATCGGTGCGGGGTTCTATGCATTTAATTTTTTAATATGAATGTTTACCGCACAGTGGGTTGGAAATGCAAGCAGTCACAACACATAAAAAAGGCTTTGCTAGTATAGCTCTATTAGTATACTAAACCTACAAAGTGGTGCAACAGCATCTATACCAGGGGCTTTTGCTGACAGCTATTTCAGACATAAATCACCCCTTATCACACCCATAGGCAACATAGTCATGCAATCAAAAGTTTGTAGTGTACGCCTGGCCTCAGTATGAGAGAACAAGGAAGTGAAACTGACCTGACTAATGAACAAAATGCAAAACATAACAGATATCATTTACAGTGTCACCTGAAAGTGAGAACAGGCATTCACAGGGTACTTTGGTAAATAAGAAGGGGGTAGCATTATCTCCAGTAAATGCAAATGAAGAAGTAGGACTGAGTGAACCTATAGGCTCTAAAGTTTTATATTGTTTTGTTTTTGAGTGCAGTTATTCATAAAAAAAATCTACATTTGTAAGTTACACTTTCATGATAAGAGATTGCAACTACTGTACTAGCATAATATGAATTGAAAAATACTATTTCTTTTTTCCAGTGAATATATTTGTAAACAAAGGCCTTGGCTACACTGGCGCTTTACAGCGCTGCAACTTTCTCACTCAGGGGTGTGAAAAAACACCCCCCCTAGGCGCAGCAAGTTACAGCACTGTAAAGCGCCAGTGTAAACAGTGCCCCAGCGCTGGGAGTGCAGCTCCCAGCACTGCAAGCTAACCCCCACAGGGAGGTGGAGTACCTGCAGCGCTAGGAGAGCTCTCTCCCAGCGCTGGCGCCGCGACCACACTCGCACTTCAAAG
The DNA here is from genome assembly GCF_016161935.1 of Mauremys reevesii. Classification (NCBI taxonomy): domain Eukaryota; kingdom Metazoa; phylum Chordata; order Testudines; family Geoemydidae; genus Mauremys; species Mauremys reevesii. Next base: position 225,783,528 of record NC_052624.1, on the reverse strand, counting down.
CGCTGCCGTGGGAGCGCTGTACAGCTGCAAGTGTAGCCATACCCAAAAAATATAAAGTGGGCCCTGTACATTTTGTATTCTGTGTTGTAACTGAAATCAATGTATTTGAAAATGTGGGGAAACATCCAAAAATATTTGAATAAATAGTATTCTATTATTGTTTAACAGTGCAATTAAAACTGTGATAATTGTAATTTTTTTAATCTCATGCTTAATTTTTTTAATGTTGATACGGATGATCCAATCTATACTGTACGTGAACTTTCAAAAAGCCTTTAACAAGGGCCTTCACCAAAGGCTCTTGAGCAAAGCAAAAAGTCATGGGATAAGAGGTAAGGTCCTCTCCTTACTCAGTAACTAGTTAAAAGATAGGAAACAAAGCATGTGAATAAATGGAGAGTTTTCACAATGGAAAGGCAAACAGTGGATTCCCCTTGGATCTGTATTAGAACCTGTGCTGTTCAACACATTGATAAATGATCTGAAGAAAGGAGTGGAGAGTGAAGTGGCAAAATTTGCAGACAATGCAAAGTTACTCAAAGTAGTTAAGTCTAAACCTGATTCCTTTTGTAACTCTTTGCAATTTCATGAAACTGGGCAACTTGAGCAACAAAATGGCAGATAAAATTCAATGTTGCTAAGTGTAAATAATTTAAGCGGAAAACAATCCCAGCCATACACAACTAATTTAGACCCCAATTTTGTATCACCCACTTTAAGATCTTGAAGTTATCATGGATAGTTCTCTGAAAACGTCTGCTCAATGTACAGCAACAGTCAAATAAGCTAACAGAATGTTAGGAACCATTAGGAAAGGGATAGACAAAACAAATTATGATAACGACACTATATAAATCCATGGTATGCCCACCCCTTGAATACTGCATGCAGTTCTTCTTGCCTCATCTTATAAGAGATATTAGAATTGGAAAAGGTGCAGAGAAGGGTAACAAAATGATTAGGGGTATGGAACAGCTTCCATATGCGGAGAGATTAAAAAACACTGGGACAGTTCATCTTCGAAAAGAGATACCTAAGGGAAGATATGATAGAGGTCTATAAAATCATGAATAGTGTAGAGAAAGTGTTATTTACTCCTTCACATAACACAAGAAATAGAGGACACACAATGAAATTAATAGACAGCAAGTTTAAAACAAACATAAGGAAGTTCTTCTTTACTTAATGCACAGCCAACTTGTTGAACTCGTTACCCACTTATAAATTAAAAATACTTTTTTATATATTTAAAACCATTATAAATGCTGGAGGCAAAGTGGTGCTTGGGGTGGAGGTTAACAGCTTGTGACCCTTTGAAGGGTCCCAACCCCCAGTTTTAGAACCCCTGGTCTAGATCCATATCAGAGGGGTAGCCGTGTTAGTCTGGATCTGTAAAAGCAGCAAAGAGTCTTGTGGCACCTTATAGACTAAGACGTTTTGGAGCATGAACTTTTGTGGGTGAATATCCACTTTGTCAGATGCATGTCTAGATAATACTTAGTTCTGCCCTGAATGCAGTGGACTGGACTAGAAGACATCTCCAGGTCTCTTCCAGTCCTACAATTCTATGTTCAGCAAAATTCTGCAAGCCAGTGTTGTTACATCGGCCCTCTCGTCTAATGCAGACAGCATGGAGAAGAAAAGAGTGGACAGGAGAAAGGTTCAGAAGTACCAGCAGGAAAAGGAGAGGGAGATGCACCAAGACAGAATGAGCTTTCTCAGGCAGAAAATCCAAATGCTGCAGGTCCTACTTGACCTACAAGCCCAAATGTCACCCACTACCTACACTTTGCAGTCCTCAGAGGTAGGAGTCTGCATGGTAGCAGACCCCTACATTCCCCAACATACCACAATCATAGGCTGCATCTTTACTCTTAGCACTCCATACTAGGGGAAAACCACTGCTTCACATACACTGACTTGTGAGAACTATGGTTGGTGTATGTGTAGCCATAGCAAACTAAATGTGTACACTGAAATGGACAAAAAAGTCTGCTGCTTTTCCAATTTTCAAGTCCCATTCGATTAATTTCTGTTAAAAGTTTGTATTGCGTTGCTTGGTTTTTGCATGCTGTCTGCACTGTTTCTGCCCCTCAAATTTTGGAGAATAAATTTATCTTTATGAGTTCACAACACATTGCAGACTGCACAGTGGTATTCAAAGCACGTTACTTATACATGTATTGCAAGTGCCACATATCTCAGATTTAGGAAAACATCCAGTCATATTTATAATTGTGCAGCCAGCACAGAGTAATTCATAGCAACATCCAATGCTCCAGGTCCAGATAACAGTCCAGCACAGAACACTACTGTGACTGACCATTAAAGTGCTCTTTCAAAGGCTCCCTCAACTGCATAGCTCCATCCTGAGCTCTTGGAATGACCCTTGCATCTGGCTATTCAAAATCAGCACACAGATGCTCCACTTCCCTCCATTCTAGCATCAACTTCTCCCTCTTTGCCCCACAGATATTACACGACACAAACAGGCAGCTACAACATTACATCTCAGTGAAAAAAATATCCCAATGCTGTGAGTAAACACTGCCAGCATCCCTTCAATCTACCAAAAGCACATTCAATTGTTATTCTGCACCTGCTGAACCAGTAGCTGAATCTTTCCTTGATGCTGTCAAGGTGGCCAGTGTACTGCTTCACAAGCTAGGGAAGCAAAGGACAGGCTGGGTCCATCAGAATCACTACTGGCATTGCTAATGGTAACCTGCTGGTCAGGAAAGATAGTCCCCTGCTTGCAACTTTCTGAACATTCCTGTGTTCTTAAATACGTAAGCATTTTGCACCTTCCCTGACCAGCCCCACACGGATATCAATGAAGCACGCCTGGTGATCGACCAATGCTTGCATCATCATAGAAAAGCAGCCCTTTCTACTGATTCACTCTGTGGCAAAGTGAACTAGTGCCAAAGTAGGGATGTGCTTGATGTTTATTTCTCCCCCCCTCCCGCCACAAGGTCCAGGAACCCATTGCTGTAATCCACTACATTTGGCACATTCCTGAGAGTCACAGTCCTGAATAGCAGGAGATGATTAATGACCCTATACACTTGCATAACAGTAGTCTCCACTGTGGATTTTCCAACTCCAAAATCGGCTCCGACAGACAGCAATAAAGTTTTGCAAGCTTCCAGAGTGTTATCGACACTTGCTTCTTTACTATAGCTCTCATTCTGGTGCCCCTGCTCTGGAGGGCTGGGGTCAGCCAGGCGCATGGATCCAGGAACTGCAGCCACAAGTTCTGCTTGTCATCCCAAACTTGCATTATGATGTAACCCCACGAGTCAGTGCTCAGTCACTGGGTTCAGAAAAGGTGCCCACAGCTTCTTTGTAAACACCAACAACCTTGAATTGTTTTTTGCTATTTCCTTTAATCTGTCCTCAAAGAAATCAACATGTCCCCCATTGCTGCAGTACTTATTGTGGGTCTGCAAATTCAAGAGACTCAGGCGCTCTGTATTTGCAACGTTAATGAAAATAGTGCAAAGCTTTGCAGGCTCCAGGCTTCTGTCTGAGATGGAGGACACCAAAAAATGCTGTGCAGGTTTGTGGGATTTTTTTTTTTTTTTTAAAAGCACAAAAATTATGAGATACACATGGCTTGTGGGATGGAGAAAGCTGCATGCTGGAAACTTGATTCCTTGGGAAACTTATTTCTACCTACAACACATTGCAAAAAGTTCCCACAAGACATCATGCCAGATGATGAACCATGGCACACTAGGATACCTATCCCTGGTGCATTGTACTTTCCATCAACACATAGATCTCTCAACTTTCTATGCACAAAATTTCATGCATTTTTCTACTATTTATGAATGTGATTACTCATTCCCTATCTAAACACATGAAACTACTAAAGTTAAAAATAACAGAATTCTTACTTGTTTTCCTATACGTATGACTGTGCAATTCCCGAGTTTCTTTCACAAGTCTAAATCATTAGAAGTTCAACTAGATTTCAGATCAGTATTCTGTGGACAGTTTAAAAACTGGATATTGGCCAAAGTTTATTCCATAACCACGTTCAAAAATACAACATTAAAGACTGAATATGTAGATAGTTTTCTTTAATGAAAATGTACTATATTTTGGTAAAAGATTCAACTGAGCAGATTTATAGGTCCTGTAGTTTCTCATCCCCTGCAATATGCTCAGCAAACAGAGGTATTCTATTTGCTGGATTAGTGTTAGAATCCCAACAAACAGAACAGTTCCAATGCAGAGGGGAGAACATACACTAAGTGTGTGTTATTGCAAATACCACATAACAAAATACAGCATCAACAGATTTAAGCTTGCTGTCTTTCTTTCAAGGACTTTTAGTAATCTGGTACAACAGCTTGGCATCTTGCAGAGAATTAAGATAAATAAAAATTGATGGATAGTTTTGCTTAAAGACCAACTGCTCAACAAACCCCACAAAAAACTTTATAAATAAGAAGACCATGCTCCTTTCCTGGATATTTCTTGAACCAATCCCTCATTCTCCATTTTCTTTTTTGTTAGTAAAGATTTTTTTTGCATAAAAACAGACTAAAAGCCCTAGGCTACAGTGACAGGGAAGAAAGACAGACTGACCACATCCAAAGAAGCTATGAACTGCCCCTTCTCCAACACAGCCCTAGAGCTGCTGAAGGAGGACTACTCTCAGCACACTCTGATTGAATGTCTCATCATAATTTGGTCACATGCAGCACATAGTGTATGGCAGAGCACCTGGTTTGGACAAGGCACTCTGCAGAATTTGTTCACAGACTTTTGGTCCAGAAGGCAGCAACTGCAAAGAATTTAATAGGTAAGGGAAGCCATCAAAGGAGCATGCAAACCAGATACAAGATGGGAGAGACTATATCTAGACACTTGAGAGCATGCTCAAAAAGGAGGACAGATCTAGGCTCCTTAGTCAGTATTTGAATGTCTGTAAGCCATCGAATAACAGCCTGAACATACAAGATGCATAAATGACTATGGCAATTTCCACTCCACCTACAAAGGTCTTCCTGTCTGTCCCGCTGATCTTCCTGTCCAACAGGCCATAAAGGAAGATATTAGCATCCAAGAGAAGATCAGACTGGGAAAAATACTCTAGGCTGAAAATTCAAGCATCCATGAAGTTTAAATGTAATCTGTATGTTTTTATTGGTGTTTTTGAGGCGGGCAACATAAGCAACAGTTGCAGTACTGGGAAAGGGAAACTCCTCTGAATCTGAGCCAAGTTCCCCTCTCACATAAAGGAGACGGGAACAGAATGCGTGCCTATGAGCACCTAAAAGACCTGGATACTCACTTAGGATGAGAGATGTAAGTCTCTCAATGGAGGCCGGGAGTAGGTAGGAGAAGAGAAAAGACAACACATAAAACCCGTTGCTCCATCAGATTGTCCCAGCATCTAGAACTTTGTACTTTCCATGAAGGAAAGCAAGAATGCATGTAATTCCCCCCGATCCCACTAGGAGATATGGAAAATCCATGTCATTTTTCTTCTCTAGCATATCTGGAAGCATAGTTAGTACTTCAAGCATGGCACAATCAACTGGATTGACCTTGTTGCTGGAACCTGATTCAAGGAAGACTAAATTCAACATACTATGCTCACAGCTAAGGGAAGAGCCACAATCAGGGCACTTAACTTTTGTCTTGAAGATTTCTCCTGTTGCTCTTCTGAGGCTTGATCTGGAGAACATACCAAGCCAAATGCAGAACAGTGGCACCACATCCCAAGATACTCTGTTGCAGTTCCAGTAAGAGACAGAATGCAACTACGGCTATGTTTACACTACACAGCTTTTAGCAACACGGTTGTGCTGCTACGCCTTGCCACTAAGAGGTGCGCAGTGTAGCTGCTATTTGTCAGCAGGAGAGCTCTCCTGACAACAAAAAACTTCAACCCCCCGCCCCCATGAGCGGTGTTAGCTTTGTTGGCAGGAGAATACTCCTGCCAACACACAGTCTTTTGGGGGGGGGGGTGTTTTAACACCTCTGAACAACAAATACTTTGTCTTTCACTTGCCAGTGCAGACAAAGACTAAGTTTGCTTGTGTAAGTGAGGTACAGAGGAGGAGACTGCGTATGTAAATTCCTTCAGCAATAGCTAACACATGCATGCACCCAGAGTCTATGCTGGTAGTAGCCATGCCATAGATTGGTACTGCCACAAAATAATGACATTTCTTGTGACTAAAATTTAAAAACAATGTCACAATTTAATTCCAACCACTCCTACTGGTTTATATGACTGTTTAAGAGCCACATTTAAGAGAACAGCTTGTTGTGCATTAAAGTTTTTTTTTCTCCGACTTAGCTAACAGGCTCTTAAAATTGGTTTCTCAAATCAATGTAACAAAAGCTCCTGCTTTTAACTTATCACAACAACAAAAGGAAACAAAAGTTGTAATAACCTTCAATCGCTAAAGCAGATGTTTAAAACAGTTGGGGAATAATACCCTTATTAGATTCTTCACTAATCTGAACCTCAATAATGTCTCACACCACCTAGACAGTGGGTTAGTCAGTAGCATCAACTCTACTTTACGAGGTAAAGCCACAAGGCAAAAAGGATTAATTTCACACTTGCGCATTCACAAAAACGGACATTAAAAATCCAAAAAACTAAATTGGCACATGTTGATTTAACATGTTGGATGTAGATCTGGCATAGCAGTATCAATTTACACTGGTGTCCTTTCTGTTACCTGAATTGGCTCCCTATCAATTTCTGAATCCAATTTAAAACTTTGTCACTTCCACCTCCCTCGTCACTTCCACCTCCCTCCATAGGGATGTTCCTCCAGTCTAGTCCTCTATCTGGACTCTGATTACTTCATCATTTCCTCTTCTCTTCAATTCTATAGGCTTCTGTTAGAAGGGGAAAAGAGCAGGAGACAATGTCATTTATGTTGTCACAATCAGATACACCAACTGTATCTGAATATCTCCTATTTTTACCTTAAAACCTTCCTCCTCACCTTAGGACCTAGCCTATTTAGAAACTGTCAATTGCCCCCTTCCTTTCTCTCATTCTTTTTATAAACGTGCACACATGCTTATTTGCTACTTAAATTACCTGTACTCTGGCTTCTCTCATTTTGAAGTCATGAGATTCCTTGCACTACATGAATGGTGTATTAAAATAAATAAACTGAACTATTCAGCTACAGTAATAAACAGTACCAGCTTGAACTGTGAAGCTATAAATTCTTGCTACCCAAGTGGGTGGCATTCCCAGGTCAGGAAGAAGGTTAATATTAATGCAGGAAAATTTGCACTGCAGCTGCCCACTCTAAAGGCAACAGAAAACATTGTATAAAGTAGTACATCTCTACCCTGCTATAACGCAGTCACGGGGAGCCAAAAATCCTTACCACATTATAGCTGAAACCCTGTTATATTGGGGTAGGGGTGGCAGGGCTCCGGCGGTGATTTAAAGAGCTCCAGGGAGCCCGGAACCTTTAAAGCGCCGCCCGAGCCCTGCTGCCACAGCCCCAGAAGCAGCGGCGGTGCTCCAGTGGTAATATAAAGGGCCCTGCGCTCCCCGCAGCAGCTGGAGCCCCAGATCCTTTAAAGCACCGCTGGAGCCCCGCTGCTACCGCGCTATACGTGAACCCGTGTTATATCAGGTCGTGTTATAGCGGGGTAGAGGTGTATATAAAAAAACTCATCAAATTTAGTCTACTCATTCTAGTGAAAAGGTGAACCACATTCGAGAGCATTAATATAGTGTATGAAATCTAAAGGTTTTTTTGTCTGAGAATAAGTTTAAGACAGCCTGGGTTGTAAGCAAAAATCCAAAAATTCAAAGCAACAGTAACAAGCTCAAAGCGTTCTCTCGTAAGGGGACCTAAGCTATCAATTTCAGCACCATTTTAGCTTTCATTTACGGCACTAGACACTCCACTTTTTATTTTATTTTTAAAACAGCTACAGATAACTTCCAAATGTTAATGGATGCAGCGTTGCTTTACTACATCTGCAAACAGCTAGTGCACGTGCATCTGCTGTTGCTCATATCTTTGCCACGCAGAAACTGAGAAAAATTAATAAGACCCCGGCCAGCTTCACTGATACTAAATCAGAACTCTCTGGACAGCAGTAAAATAAAAATAAACTATTTTATGCGTCTGCTACTGGGGAAAATAATAAGCAGCAGCCACAGCCAATGGTGTTTAATAGGAAGGACCTCCCAAAACAGTGTCCAGAAAGAATCTCATACAAATAGCACATACTTCATTGTCATTTAGAATACAATTAGACAAATCAACATGAAAATTTACAATATTTATTCTGATAGAGACTATAACTGATGTAACTGCAGGTGTACAATAAGCATATTGTATTCAAGATGACAATGTTACCAAAAGTTTTAATTTAAGCAAAGCTTGTAACTGAAGTTTGGCAGATGGACACAAGATTCAGCGCAACCACCACACCAAAGTTTAAACACATACAGCTGATCTATGGGAATTCAGCTCTAAAAATCCATTGTGAACTCAACCAAAGCACTGTACAGTCTGATCAAAAGCAATCCTCTGCTGTATACATATTGTCAAGCACCACTGAATAAAATTCTAAAATTCGTAAGAAGCCATTTTTGAGATATGGCTTGCTTAAAAGCAAAGGATTTTTCAAAACTGAAATCCACTTAATTTTCCAAAATCCCATATTTTAGTTATATTTCAGGTACAGCCTTAGCTATGATGCCTCCATAATAGTTATGGGTTAGCTCAGATACTACAGTGGAGGCTGTGTAAGTATATACATAGATAAGATTTACCATTTCCAGTTACTTATGAACACTTTCACCTTTGTACTTCAAATCTAACTCATTACAGATATAGGTTTTCTCTAAGGAGAGAGAAAAAAAAAAAAAGGACTTTCCATCATGTCTGTCTTTTCACAGAAGCAGCTGGGAATTTTTTTTTACATTCACAATTAGTAAACGGAACAGATGCTCCAAGCTTAATTTTACACTAATGTATTCCTTGAATTAGAATACTGGAAAGCTGAAACATTTGTAGGTTGTAAAAGTTAAGGGGCTACTTTCTTACACTTTTCCAATTATAAAAACCACAAGCCAATTTATATTTGTTCTGTACTATGCATGCAAGTGTTTAGATCACAAACTCTTTCTTCTGCGTATTTTCCTACTATACACTGCTATGTAAACTCAGATGATTATATATTCTTTGCATGCATAGGCAAGTTAGTGCATATGACTTGCTATGAGAAACTTTCTTGGAAGAGTCAGCAGTACGGGGGTGGGGAACCACTTATAACATGCTTACCTGGAAAATATTCAACTACTCCAAGAGTAACTTAGATTTACTGAAACAATACATATTCATAGTAAAAATCAGTTATTTTAGGAGTTGTGTGTATGAAGTTTTTATTCGTACCACTACACAAGTCCAAACTGTGCCAGAATGTAGTCTCATATCAGTGACCCCATAGCTGAAATGCTTTGCCTAGACAGGGTTTTTTCTTGACCCACTAAAAACTTTCTAAAGCACCTTCTTTAAGACCAAAATTTCTCATCCTTTGCTTCAGTGTAGAGTTTTATTTTTAAAGTAAAAAACTAAAATAGTGGTTTTGTCCCATGTTTATCTCCCACTGTGTATAGCAGTTTTCCACATATGTGGAGATGATATAATCTGGTGGATAGAAATGTGATTTATGGTGTCTCTGCATTGCATGTGAACCTGAAGCTAGGGTGGGAAAGTGGGTAATTCTGCTGTTTCACTATCTGAGGTGCTCAAATGCCATAGAGAAGACTGGGGAGCTAAGTACAGCTACATACGATTAGGTTATGTTCAGCTGGACCCTCCCATCTATTTGGAGCTGCAAAGCCTGAATATAGTATTTGGATTTGTGGTCTTGTGGGAGATATTAGCAACTTCTTTGAGTTTACCAATATGGTGAGTTTTTAAACCCCTTTTGCTGGTAGTGTTTTGTTGGAAGGAACCAGAAGCCTTTATATTCTTAGAAGCTTGCAGACATTCTTCAAACCTATCCTTCCTGGAGTGTCGAATTGCTGTGAGAAAATTTCTGGTTGAGGACAATGACACCTATGGCTACACCTCTCTGTGTAGAACTTTTGTTCCACTCATTAGTTGTCTAGCTTTTGTTACTTGCAATGACTTACGTTTCACCCAGCATCTGCTCTTAATACAGGTGGAACTATGAGAAAAAGAGGATGCAGCAGGGAGCAGAAAATGTCAAAGGAAAAACAGTAGCATGCTGTATGTGCATGTGCGTGTTTTTAAGAGAGTTGTTCATATGATTGAGGTTAACTTCTGTACCTGTGTTTTTCGCCAGTAAGTCACTTTTTATTTAACCCTTCTTTACTTGAAGTGCAGTCATTTTCTGACCATAATCACATGTTGCAACATCTAATTACACTTTTCACACTGAGGAAATTTGAGTCTCTCTTTTTCAGATATAAGTATCTGGGCTAGAAATGTAGAATTCTGATATGGTACATTTCAGATCAAATATCCTGCATCTGGGAATTTTCAGATTCAGTGGTACATATGGACCTGTCTACATATAGCACTGAGACACATGGCTAGAAAGGGTTAAGCATCCTGCAGAATAAATAACCCTCAAAAGACATGTGGGGAGATGTTTGTGTTTTTGTGTATTTACATATGTATGAGTAGGGTCAACAATGTAATCAACAGTCCCTGTCTATGCTGTATTCTGATATCATTTAAATGAATTGTAAACATGGGATATCTTGGTATTCATCTCTCTGAAATGTACTGTGAATGGTGGAGGAACAAACAAATGGTCTTATGTTAATTCCTATAGCTAAGTACGGTGGTGACCTCCTGCAAAGTCATCCCAATTATAAAACCTACATCTATTTTCCCCCAATACTAATTTCCCCTACTGTTACTCACACCTTCTTGTCAACTGTCTGAAATGGGCCACTCGCATTACCACTTCAAAAGTTATCTTTCCTCCTTTGGTATCCTGCTGTTAAGTGAATTGTCTTGTTAGACTGACCTCACACTTGGGAAGGCAACTCCAATCCTTTCATGTATTTATACCTGCTCCTGTATTTTCCACTTCATGCATCTGATGAAGTGTGTTCTAGCCCACGAAAGCTTATGCCCAAATAAATTTGTTAGTCTCTAAACTGCCACAATGACTCCTCGTTTTTGCTGATACAGACTAACACGGCTACCCCCCTCCACCCCGGAAATCCCAATTTGTCAAAGAAGACATTAAATTGTATAAAAGATACTTGGGCTCTGATTCTGTTATCTCAGATCTGCTTAGACTTCATTGAGGAAGTTTGAGTCACAAGACTGAGGTCCCAGTTATGCTGGTACATCCTGAATATGAGATCTGGACATTAGACTATGACTTATGAACTGAATTCTAAAGGAACTCTTTACAACTAGATCTCTGCTATGAATCTGAACCTCAATGAACTGAACTCATGTCTGTATGTATAATGATCTTTTAACTGTCCTCTTTTTGTTTTTTAATAAATCTTAGTTTAGTTAATAAGAATTGGCTGTAGCATGCATTTGGGTAAGGTCTGGAACACTCATTAGCTTGGGAGGTAATGTGTTGGATCCTTTGGGATTGGTAGAACCTGTTCTTTTATGTGATGAAATAAGATTTACAGAAATTATCATCATATTTGACGTGGGTACCTGGATGGAGGCCTGAGGCTGGAACACTTTAAGGGAACTGTTTTGTTTGGACTTCTGAGTAACCAGTAAGGAAATAAAGAAGCTGTTTTATTCTGGCTTGGTGAATCTAAGTATTGAAATATCTACCAGTTTTATGGGGATTGTCTGCCCCATTCTTTGCAGTTCACCCAAATAGAGTGACCACAGCTGGCTCCCCAACAGGACCCTGGTCACAAGCACCTACAACAATTGTGTCCCAACAATGACTGCACCTCTGGGCACTACATTAATATAAGTAACCAGTTGTGTTCCTGGCTTCCCTATTAGGGTTCCAACTTCCTGCAAACTCTTATAACATTCCCAGTGAAACACACGAAAAATTTTTTTACTTCACCTAGAGGACTCCTCAAGCAACTGCTCAGCTGTTGCTTCTCCTACAGAAAGGCAATCCAGGCTGTAAAGGAAAATGCCAATGCTAGGAATTCCTGATAGAGGGGGTGGCCATTTACTTTAATAGCTGGAAAAGGGAAAACAGCAGCAAGACCATATCCTTTGGAGAAACTGCAGACACGCGATCCCCAACAAATTCCTTTTATTGAACGGAACAGACCCCTTGAATGGAACACTGGAGGTGGAGTCCATTAGTTGGGAACTAAAAAGCCCCTTTCTCCTCCATGGCCTAAACCAAATTGGATGTTTATGCAATATTTTCTGACTTGCAGCATTGAAACAATTTCACTTTGTTAGCAAAACAAGGTGGTAGTATTCTATAATCACTTAGATCCAATATCAATGTTTTCTACTGAACACTAATAATGAAATTAGTATTCCCCAAAAAAGTACTTTAAAAAGCTCAGGTTTTACACTGTGTAGCAAGGAAAAGCAAGAAAAGATTACACGGTAAAAGCCACTACCTGATGTTAGAAAACAGAGAACAAAATGGATTATCCGATTTAGGGTTAGGAAGACAAAACTTGAGAGACATGATCTTAAGAGCTCTTAGAAGCGCATTGCTCAGAAAATATATTAATTTTAACAGTTGTGCCTGTATAAGCAAAAATCATTTCTATTTTACTATGTATTTGCTGATGAGTATTTATTTACATGACCACTACAGAAAATACATAATGACTTCTCAAATGGTGCAATTAAATTTTTTGCAATTCCGTCTCAAAAATTGCCAGTTTCAGAGACATCTTTACCACTTTCAGCTGGAAGACTGTCCCTAGGTGTTCTATTTTCTGAACTGTTTGTATAAATGCAGATTTTTATACAATGTTGAACAGTACAAACTAATACACCACTACCTCTATATAACGCCACCCAATATAACATTAATTTGGATATAATGCGGTAAAGCAGTGCTCCAGGTGGGCAGGGCTGCGCACTCCAGTGGATCAAAGCAAGTTCAATATAACGCGGTTTCACCTATAATGCGCTAAGATGTTTTGGCTCCCAAGGACAGCGTTATATCAAGGCAGAGGTGTAATTAACAAGGCCTCAGATGAGTTCACATTCCGCTGACAGATCACATATGAAACAATATTACAATTACTTTGCTCTTTGATTAAAGATTAGATACTCTCCCCCCTGCCATGCCTCCATGTTTAAAATGGGAAAGTAAAATCCAAAGGAAAAAAAAAAGCATGATTATTGTACATAGGTAAAATTTAAAAGCAAAATCTGTTTCCACCCTTAATGCCAAATAATGCTAAAGTGGTATACATTAAAAGGGGATTTATTCAAATGAGTTTAGAGATGGTAAATAATCACTTAAAAATTAATTAAACATAGTATTTCAAAAGATTACTTTTATCCTGGTCAGATAAAACTATGCGCACTTTAATAGGGATACTGCCATATTTTAATAGAACAAAGTCAAGTCCTATTTGAAATTAATTATTGATCATCCCAAATTGTTAGATTAAATTTTTAAAACCAATTATTCTAAAATAAGTTAGTTGGAACAGTCACAGTTATAAAAGTAATTAAATCCATAAATAATTTGCTCTGTTTAGATAACTGACTAAGGAAATTTGTTATTACAGATGCACAATAAAATCCTAATTGAACTTCAAGAAATGTGCAACTGACTACTGCTATTTAATGTATTTAATAATTTATTAACATGAAAAAACAGCTTTTTGAAAAGTACACACCCCATTAAAGAGAAACAAAGCAATTATCACAGCTGCTATAGAAAATAGGCATGTACTTAACCCATATAACACCCAGAATGTTTAGTTCTATCAGCATTACCGAATACACCAAATTAGGTATGATAAAAATAAAAATCTAGCCTGGCACTAGAAAGAAAAGGATTATCCAATTATCTATAAACCGCACACAGCTTCAGAGATTCAAATTACTGCATTTCTGAATCTGCTTTTGAACAGACCTCTAAATCTTTGTATTTACTTATCATTATTGTTATTTTTATTATTTTCTCTGGAGTCTGGACCTTGACAAAAAATAACTGACTCCTCAATCTAGTCTGACCTCCTGCACACTGCAGATCACAGAGCCTCACCCTCCCACGACTGTAACAGGCCCCTAACTTCTGACTGAGTTACTGAAGTTCTCAAATCATGGTTTAAAGACTTCAAATTACAGAGAATCCACCATTTACACTAGTTTAAACCTGCAAGTGACCTTTGCCACATGCTGTAGAGGAAGACAAAAAACCCCCAGGGTCTCTGCAAATCTGACCTGGGGGAAAGTTCCTTCCCGACCCCAAATATGGTGATCAGTTAGACCTTGAGCATGTGGGCAAGACCCATCAGACACACACCTGTGAAAGAATTCCTAAAGTAACTCCTGGCCCTCTTCACCTTTTTAATTTCCTCAGTTCTTAAAGCATTTGTGTTTGAATTACTAGCTCCTTTGATAAATTCTCCCACAAAGTAGTAACTCTCAAATGATCACTGAGGCCTTGGCTACACTGGCACTTTACAGTGCTGCAAGTTTGTCGCTCAGGGGTGTGGAACCACCCCCCGAGCGCTGCAAGATACAGCGCTGTAAAGCGCCAGTGTAAACAGCGCTGCAAGCTAATCCCCACGGGGAGGTGGAGTACGTGCAGCACTGGGAGAGCTCTCTCCCAGCGCTGGCGCTGCGGCCACACTCACACTTCAAAGCACTCCCGCGGCAGCGCTTTGAAGTTTCGAGTGTAGCCAAGCCCTAAGGGCATGTCTGCACTTGCCAGTTAAAGCGGGAAAAGCCCCTTTTTTGTGCAAAACCCATGGGAACGTCTACACTTGTCAATGACTTTTTGCGGTGAAACTCAGAAATTTCACCGCAAAAGGAAACCACCTCCAGCTTACTGGTGATGATTTTGCAGTGATGTGCAAGTGAAAACACATTCTTCCTGTTTACACGGCTTTTAACCTTCTGAGGATATCCCACCGTACCTAGGTGACCACTCTGGCCAGCAGCTCTGCTGCTCTGATGCCAGGTAAACAGACATTTACCCCTCCCCTTTGAAACTCCCCTTCCTGTTTTCTTGGAAGTGATAAATGCCTGCTAAAGGGAGCAAAGGATCCCCTGCCTGGAGCAATGCTGAGCTACTGGAGCTTATCAGTGTTTGGGGAGAAGAGGCTGTGCAGGGACTCAAGATGCCCCTCGATCACCCCCACCAGACCCATCATCAAACTGGAGAGCGCTGCACTGTGGGATAGCTGCCCTAGAATGGAGTGCTACTATTGTAAACACTCTCTGATGCCTAAGGAATTGAGTACACAACACAAAGGAAACTTTTTTCTTTCACAGGTACTTAAAAAGATCCCCCCAGGAAAGATCAAAGTTTTGCAGATGTTAGTGGTAGTGTGAACACAGCTTTGTTGGCAGGAAAGTAATCAGACATGGGTTGCAGGGGACAGAGATGAACCAGTGTTGATGGGGAATGGAGCAGACCCTGGGTACAGGAGTCCCTGTGTCAGGGTGCAATGCAACTCATCTGGCCCAATCACGCTCTGCCCCACACCACCCTGCTCTGGTTACTACTTTCCCTTTGACTGTGGGACCTGGAAGCCAATCTGACTGTCCAAGGGTGGGCTCTGCCAGTGGAGAAGCAGTAAACAGAGCTGGGTGGCCTAAATGCTAAGCCCCTTCCCTGCAGGCATAATGGAGGGAGGAGTGGCTGGGTCAAATTCGACTGGAACTGCAACCTGGCACATAGGCTCTCTCTTATGCCTGAGCTTGTGTCAATGAGGGAGCAAAGCAGAGACTGGAAGCAGGAAAGACAAAACGTTGACATTTATGTTTTTGTTTATCAATCCTAGACTTTTCTGCACACTAAAAAGGTTAAAGAGTTATGTTTAAACTGTTTGTGGGGGCTTTTTTGGGTGGGGGTGTATTTAAAGGTTATCGGATAAGGGTCTTTTCTATTTAAGAAAACTCCCGTTTTACATGTTAATACATGGTTAACTGTATGTTAACATGCTGTATTTTAGCAAATATTTTGAGTCATGCAATCCATGGCCTCCAAAAAGGGTTTTAATGGATTTTGTAGCCATCTATCACCTTAAAGTTGCCCATCCCTACAGTAAGCAGTCCTACAGAAGAGGCAACACAAATGCAAAGTGCAGTGGGGGTAAACTCTGGTTTGAAAACTTAACTTGAAGTTTGTCCGAGCAAGTGATGGAACCTAAAACATTAATTTCTGCCAAAGTTAAGAACTTTCATTGTGAAAAAATAGTTTGTACTCTTCTGGGTGCAAAATAATACTTCCAAATATGAATGTAATGTAAGCTAATACAATGTCATTTGTGTGTGTCAGCACGCTATTACAGTGACCCTGCTGTCACTCAGCTATGGTAAGGAGAACTAGAAAATAAGACTACAGTTACACTACTACTATTTCAGAAAATATGGATAGCAGTGGAACTGTCCAGAACCATGCCAATTTCAAGATGGTATTAATTGATAAAGCTACAAGCAGCAAAAGAAACAAACAGTTGTACTAGTCACCACAGAGGAAGACATAACTGAGGTTAGGTGGGAAGCACTGTAGTAGAGGCCTCCTTCTGACAGCAGCTTGGAGGCCACTGAAGAGGGAAAAGGTATTCATTTCATATTTAAATGGAAATCCTCCTTCACAGCTGCCAGGAAGCCCTTGAAGTGGACAAAAAGATATGAGTACTAGGTAGCCAGTATGAAGTGGTGCATCAAAAACTCCTAGTAGCCAGGGACAGATACAAAAGACTGAGCCCCCTGAGCAAGGTCCAGAGAATACCTTGGTATAAATTCCAGGACCCTCCTTTTGCCCAGCAGCATGTGGTGGCAGAGAGTTAAGAGTTCAAGCTAGAACAAAGTCCCCAGACTTCACTGATGCAGGCTCTTCAGTCTTCCCAGATTCTTGCACTCATCCCTGCAATATCTGAGCACATGAGCTAACAGGTTTATAGTAGTATTCTGACTAGTAGATCTGGTAAATTTTTCAAGACATCAGATGAACCTTCCATAAATCTAACTACTACTCAGCTTTAACACAGACTTATATCTTCAAAAGAAATAAGTCTAGCACAACTGGACTGTGAGGACCAGCAGTAAAAATCAATGGAGAGGAAAGAATCTTCCCTATAAATGCAAAAATAGAAATACCTAATAGGGCCGGTGTGGGTGGGGGGGGGGGGGGGGGGGGGAGAGCGAGTGGGAGAGAGGGGGACAGGAAAGACAGAAAAGGTGAACACTATAAACTTTAAAAGGAAAAGTTATATTTAATATTTTTCAAGTAAATTTTCTGAAATTTGACACCACAAAAAAAGCACAATTTTTAGATATTTTCCCCAATGAAATTATATTGCTGTAGGCACACATTTCCTCTACAGACAATACAAGTTGATATATATGAGACAACACTATTAAAGAGCCACTAAAAATATTTCTAACCCTGTAAACGTGCTCACTGGGCTGCTTACACATTTTAAAAAACTTTAAAAGCTAAGACAAACACAAACTGACCTAAGCACAATTTTTCAGATTAGTATTCTGTTAGAATCTTGATTTTAAAAAAATCATTTTACTTGAGAATTATCTGTTGCAGCATTAAATTAGGATTGTTCCCTTCATGTTACTCCACATACAATTTAGATTTAACCACAAGAATTAAAACAATCTAATTTGTAACTGGCTCTTACATCAACTACCAAAGCACTATAACCAGCTTGGGACAAAGTAGTATTACTTTCTGTTTCAATGTATACTGCAAATTGAGTTGTAAGAAATAACTAGGGTACCAAAAAAAAACCAAAACACAAAAAAAAACCCACCAACCCAAAGACACTACAGAAAAATTGCTATAATGAGATTGGATTCTTACCCTACGCATGGCTTCCTCCTCCTCTTGACGCTTTTCATAGTGTGCAAAGTCATCAAAGATTGAGGTGGTATGCTTGAAAGTAGCAATTATTTTAAGCACTTGCTTGGCTTTTTCTAGGGGTACCTCTTGAGTGTCCCTCGAATTGGTAACCGGTTTGTTGTCATTGTTTTCCAAACGAATGTGCCGCAGCTGGTTATTGGGAACGTCTTTGACAAAGATCCACTTAACATCAAACTTCCCCTTCCACTTATCCTGAGACCAGACTCCGGCATATGCATTGTAGTCCACAACAGACTTCATCTCAGCCACTCCACAAAAGTGTCCACTGCCATTCACACTGAAGAGTAAATAGAGTGGACCTTTCCCATTCAGGGAACGGTAAGCAGCATCCAAGCGTTTATTACCATGTTCAGTACTACACCAGATAGAGTATTTAATGGAGCGGTGTATATCATCCTCCGAATAGCTTTTGATTATAAACACACGTCCATTCTTCAGATTCCAATCAAAGTCTTTGGGATTATAGTTGTTTATGGCCTTTAGTTTCTCCAGTACTGGGTGCACCTCTACACCAGGTGAAGAGCTGACAGGTACAACACCTAAGCCAAAGTTTTCGCTGCCAACTCCTCCATTGTTCTGGCTGAAGCCCACGCCCCTGTTACGAGGAGCTACCCAGCGGTTTTGCAGCTGCTGTTGCTGCTGCAACTGGTGAGGCTGGGCCTGCTGCTGAGGTCCTTGTTGCTGCTGTGGTTGTGGTGGCTGAGGCTGCTGTTGAGGCAGTTGGCTTTGCACCAATGGTGGTGGTTGAATTAATGGCTGAGGCTGCTGTATTATAGTCTGAGGAGGCAGTATTGGCTGGGAAGGGGGTGCTTTTACCACGGATCCTTTCTCATCCCAAGTTCCAATGTTCATGTTGTGTTTTATAGGAGGTGGTGGTACAGCAGGGCCCCCAATTCCCACATTACCCTTAGGCTTGAGTTTCGGCTGAGGTTTAGCAGGCTTCCTAGCGATGGCAGCCCAGGAGGTTGGTTTAGGTGCTGAACTGCTAACTGGGGGCACACTATTTGCTGCAATGCTTGTCATACCTGTACTGCTCAGAGCTGAACCTACAGTTTTTGTCACAGCAGCTGTCATATCCCCACCAATTTTCAGTCCACTCATGCCTTGCTCAATGCTGCTAATCCCAGGCACCTTGCTCAAAGTATCATTGCCAAATCCAGCCTGTCCATCTGCTATGGCTCTACCAAGAGAGCTAGGTGGATAGCCATAGCTGCTGCTATAAGCAGAGCTTTGTGTTGATTGTCCCTGAGATCCACTTGTCCCCCATGTAGAGAAATCTGCATTCCCAGGAAAAAAATTAAATCCATGTTGACCAAGGAATGGAGGGGTATTTCCTAAAGCCCCAGGTTGACTAAACACACCATCAGGTATATAGTGATGTTCACCATTGCTCATCTGTCCATAGGTTGTCAAGTATGGCATTGGAGGGTCACCTGCAGTGGACCATGCTGCTTCACTTAGAGAATATGGAAATCCAATGGATGGAGCATAATAACTAGGCATGTATGGGTCTGACATTGGTGGATAGCTGTTACTCTGCAAGAAAATAAAGTAAAATCAGCAGTGGAACTTTCCATCATCAACATAATTCTAGGGAAAATGGCAGGTATCAGACAACAAATAATGTTGATGCTCTATTTACAATATTCCCTTTTCCTTTAAGGCTACAGAAATCTCAAACAGATTTTTATCTGAGATTATATGGAGATATACCTATCTCACAGAACTGGAAGGGACCCTGAAAGGTCATTGAGTCCAGCCCTCTGCCTTCACTAGCAGGACCAAGTACTGATTTTGCCCCACATCCCTAAGTGGCCCCCTCAAGGACTGAACTCACAACCCTAGGTTTAGCAGGCCAATGCTCAAACCACTGAGCTATCCCTTTGAGCCTCACATGCATCAAGTTTATTTTTTCAAAGTTCACTTTAGTCTAAATCCACCTTTTTCTGTAGTAAAAAATTGCATACAGTAAAACCTCAGAGTTATGAACACCTCAGAAATGGAGGTTGTTCATAACTCTGAAACGTTTGCAACTCTGAAGAAAATGTTATAGTTGTTCTAACAAACGTTTACAACGGAACATTGACTTAATATAGCTTCGAAGCTTTAATATGCAGAAGAAAAATGCTGCTTTTAATCTTAATTTAAATGAAAAAAAGCAGAGTTTCCGTACCCTGTCCAATCTTTTTTATTTTTTAAACTTGCCATTTTTTTAGTACTTTACATTTAACCTAGTACTGTACTGTATTTGCTTCCTCTCCGCCTCCTTTGGGCTCTGCTGCTGCCAGATTGCATACTTCCGTTTCCAAATGAGTGGGGTGACCGGTCAGTTCACAACTCTAATGTTCACAACTCTGAGGTTGTACTGTATGTAATATCAACCAGAGTATTAACTGTTCTCCTAAGGTCTACTATGGGTATGGTGATGTTAACCTTTGATTATAGATAGGCATGGAAGGATGAGGGTTTTTTTACTGGTAAATATCAGTAAGTGCTGATTTCACTGCCTACATACAAGCCAACAAAAAAAATATTCCTTTTGATAACAGAAATTTACAAACAGGCAAAGAAAGAAAAATGCTGCTTGAGAATTTAAGGGTTTGATTTAAGAATATTTGTATATTTTGACATGTAATGTTGACAATGTGCTTTTTAATGGTTATAAAGCTTTAACTTTTTGAATTTCAACATCTAGTGTCTTTAAATAGTCTGATTCTACCAGGGTCTGACATTCACAATAATACCCGTATCTTAAAAAAAATGCTTTAAAATAAACATTGATATCTGTCAATTTAAAAAACAAAACTGAATTCTGCCATACTTAGTTATAGACTGATAAAGAATTTGAGAAATTTAGCGCTTAATATATTAAGCAAGATTAAAGATACCCATATGTGAAGAAGAATCTATTCAACTAACTTGAAGTAGAACTTCAGCAGAGATGGAAATGCTTCATGCAAGTGCTGAGAGACTATTATAACACAGGTTTCAGAGTAGCAGCCGTGTTAGTCTGTATCCGCAAAAAGAACAGGAGTACTTGTGGCACCTTAAAGACTAACAAATTTATTTTAGCATGAGCTTTCGTGAGCTACAGCTCACTTCTTCGGATGCATAGAATGGAACACACAGACAGGAGACATTTATACATACAGAGAACATGAAAAGGTGGAAGTACATATATACATACATACATACATGTTCTCTGTATGTATAAATGTCTCCTGTCTGTGTGTTCCATTCTATGCATCCGAAGAAGTGAGCTATATCTCACGAAAGCTCCTGCTAAAATAAATGTGTTAGTCTTTAAGGTGCCACAAGTATTCCTGTTCTTTTTATTATAACACAGGTACATACAATTTGCAAAACTCACATGTTGTTACATTAGTTGCATTTGTTATAAGCAGCTCTTTCTTCATACACAAACCCAGTCTCGATAGGCCTTACATTTTATATTACTTAGACATACATGGATTCTTGAAATCCATCTGGTAGCAAAAGAGGTCTCAGAATATTCAGTGTTTTACCAACTAATACTAAGTAACACATTTAAAAGCAAGCAATAAACCACAACAAGGTGTGAATTCCAACATGAATCCAAATATTGGACACTCCAAGGCCTAGTCATGTGTTACTGCACTTAAAAATAATTAGAAAAGCTTACAATTATTTTAAGTTTACTGTATTTTAGAAAATAAGTTTCAAACGAGGGCCTTATCCAATCCTTAGAATTAGAATCATGCTATCTATAAGTAAGAGAAACATAAGGATATTCATCAGTAAACATCTACATTGTGTATACCATCTAAATTTAAAAGTTCAAACCTGGGCATGCAAAATTACACCACCAAATCAAATTAATTCTTAACAGCAAAGGGACTAAACTAAGGTATTTTTTAAATAAAAAGTAGCTCAACAAATTAAAAAATAAGACAATTTGTAAATGACTGCAGTTTTCTTATATTTGTTTCTTGCTAAGGTTCTCATTACTATTAAAATGAAATTATGTTCAGTGCTTCGTGGAAGAACACCCGGGTGTCTATTCAGTTCTAGATAAGAGATTATAAAAAGTACTCATGCATCTCATAAAAACAGTCCCACAATATTTATAACATCAAACATATGATTCAATTCAATGGTCTAGAGAAGTAATGTAAAATTTGCATGCTGAGTTCACTCCCAGATCCCAGGGCTCATGGAATAAAGGTGCTGAGGAAGCAAAGCATTCAGCCCTTTGAAAGGTATAGCTCAAATCACTTTAAAGACTCCCTTCAGATGACTCAAGTGGCATTGATTGGTTTGCAAAGATGCCACTTCCCATCATCTTCTCACAGAAAACAGCCCAGTGTTGTAACATCAAAGCAGGTGGGAAGGAAAGGAAAAACCCCTTCCTCCATCCCAAAAAAAGAGTATCCTGGAACTTTCAGGTTTATCTTAATTATTGAATTAAATGTTTTAATAAAAAATTAATTTAGTATTACAAAAGATGGAGGATCCACAGCTCCAGAAAGTGAAGTCATCCATTTACTGGCAGAAAACTTACACAACAGGCAATATTAAAACTTCAGGGGCCTTGATTATGCTATCAATTGTATATTAACTCCCATTGACTTCAGTGGAAATCATGTGTACACCATTACTACTACCTAGGGACCCAGGCACGATTGTCTTAACAATATAGCAGGGGTATACTGAACTCACTTAGTTAGAAGGCAAAAAAGTAAAGGATACATCTGATTCTAGAATGCATATCTATCTTAGACACACAGAACCGATTAAACTTAATCTGATCTTTTACCTGAAGCTTCACAAGAACATTACTATTAAAAAGATGACATGTTTTAGACCTATTACAGGCTAAGCATTAAGTTATATTTCAAACATGCAAATTGGTGTAAGATGAGGAAAGCTTAGCTACACATAAACTCTGAATATACTTTAAAATAGCAACGAATGCTCACCTGATTTGTCTGGCTACTTAGATATGGCTCAAAGTCATCATCATTTACTGCATCCTTTTGATGAATCGAACCGTTTTGTACTGAAACTGAAAAGCAAGCTTGTATTAGACACTCTTTTAGAATTGTGGTGGTGTAACTTAAATTCAAAACAAAAAACAGTTCGGTCTTATTTTCTACTAAATTGTCATCTGTATGGTGAACTGCCTGTTCTCCTAGTTTTTGAGAAGCAGAACATCTCATATTGATTCAATTACCAGGACTTTGTTACTTTTAAAAGCTAGTACATGATATTTCTCTTTGAGAGAGAAAACCATCTAAAGCCTAGGCTATTGAATCAAATGAGGTAACAAATTTTGATGATATATACATACAGTATTCACAAAAGCACAGCAAGTAAGTTTTGCTTGTAAGATTTAATTCCAAGATAATTTCATTAAACAACTATATATGTTATAAAGTACTTGTTACAAATAATCAGGTAGACAGGTTCTCTTCTGTTTAATCCTACACTGCATTGTTGCATCAATTTTAATGAGTGCTTAGATGACAGTTCTTAGAAAGTAATCCAATGAAGAAACAACAGTGTCTTATAGCTCAGCTTAAGATTTACAAATACTTTTTAGGAAAGGAAATCTTATGTTTCATGAATGACAGAGGTCTGATGGTTTACGATTCGCTTTTTTTCTGTGATAAAACACCTGCAGACACACTCACTTGGCATAATTTCACAGTGCAGGAGTGTGTCAGAGTGAACCATTTTTCCTGCAGTCATAAGGGGGAAAAAAACCAAACAAATGAATTCAGCATTATTGTCTGCAGAAAACTTGTACAATGAAGAACAAACCAAACTGTCATGTCACAGCTCAGGCCTTGGCTACACTTGCAAATTTGCAGCGCTGCAGCAGGGTGTGAAAACACACCCTCTCCAGCGCTGCAAATTGCGGCGCTGCAAAGCGCCAGTGTGGTCAAAGCCCCAGCACTGTACGTTATTCCCCACAGGGAGGTGGAGTACAGACAGCGCTGGGAGAGCTCTCTCCCAGCGCTGGCGCTTTGACTACACTTAGCACTTCAAAGCGCTGCCGCGGCAGCGCTTTGAAGTGCAAGTGTAGCTATAGCGCCTCAGTCTGTAACTCTACTAAACTGCTTAAGTGTTGAAGTGCCCTGTTTCTCAGAGCTTCACATTTATACTAGTATGGTCATAGTGCTATTTCCACTTGGGGGGGGGGGGGGAGGGAGAAATCTGAGTTTATTAACATATCTATGTTACTTTCACTGCAAGAGGAAATTTGCCATACCAAGTTTGTATAACACAGTAAATACACTTTTTAAAACTGTATAATATATAGCATAATGAGTACTCAAAGACTTAGGAAAGCAAGTTCCATTACCTCAGGAAGTTCACAATCTAAGGGCAAAATCCTCTGGGAAAAAACATGACTACCTGGGAGGAATGAATACATTTCCCAGTTCCTTCCAGTCACGGACAGCTTGGAACCAGTGCGAAGTGAGTGGCTCAACAGGTGGATAGGAAGATTATGCAAATGAGCTTCTTACCCACCCCCTTTGGCTCCTACTCTGCTATCCCCTACAACCTTGTAGTAACACTTGCAAGGAAAGAGGAGAAAGAAGCAGGAGCTTAGTCCCTGAAGTGATGTTACCCTCCCTCCCAACACGCTTCCTGCTACCAACTGGGATATCCTATTCTCCCCTTTCCTCTGGGATAACCTAGAATCAGAAGGTGGAAACACAAGACCTTCATATCACTCAATATCTTCCTCAAAAATGCCAGATTGCTCTCACTTTTTTAGTATTTTGTTTAGAAACAATATTATGAAGTTTCCACCACTTCCAATGGGAGACAAGTCTAGAACCTAATACTTTCCTTGCTCTTTCCTCGCCAATCTATCACTTGGGATTTCCATGTGAAAGATAGGCAGACCTTCCATGGTACCCCAACACTGCATTATATAGCATATCTGCCTGCTTCACAATACTTAAACACAATACTTAAGCACTTCTCCAATGTTATACCTAAGGCTAGATTTACATCCCTTTCCCCAGATAGGGCACTGCAGCTACCTAACATCTAACACAGTCACTCTCCAGTGGATGGGAACTGAAGCAAGTATCCCTCTTCACGATACCAATACCACTTTCCAAGCAGATTCAAATTGTCTTGACACAGCTTTGGCTGAGCTCCATGCAAACAGAATATGGACCTAAATTGGACAAGCAGGACAACAGATAACAGTCAGTCTCAAAGCTGTGTGGGTTCCACAATGAGACCAAATAGTTCTGGATTGCCATACTGTCAATTTCCTAGTGATGAAGAATTCCAGCCCTGAAAATGTTTTATTTTGGCTCTTCACTTTAACTTGAACTGGCTTATTATTTAAAAAACAACAGATAGCACCACACATTTAGTCAGTACTTTTCAAACAAGTTAAGATACATGATCTATGCTAAAAGCTCACCAATGTTCCTAATTCACTTTCACCTTGCTTAAACTATTAACTGGTAATTAACCAACAGTTCTCAAAAGCACCATTACCTTAATGCTACCCTCAAAATAAAATTCTATTGTCTACTTCCGTAAATAATTAGTCAATCTACTGACTAATCAGATTTACAGTATGTTCTTTTTACTATAGTTTTGCTTTGAATGAAAATTTGTGGCAAAATATTAACCTGTATCCTTTTTCACAAGTGATGGACACAAAAATGTAAGAATGAAATTTGCATTTGTGATGCATGGCTAGAAAGGGTTAAACATCCTGCAAAATAAACAACCCTCTAAACATATATGGGGAGATAATGTTTGTGTTTTTATGTATTTACATATGTATGAGTATGGTTGACAATGTAATCAACAGTTGCTGTCTTATGCTGTCTTCTGATAATTCAAGGATCAAAAGAACATCCTAGCATTTAAATGAATTGTAAACACAGGATATCTCTGTATTCATCTCTCTTTGAAATGTATAGCAAATAATCTGTGAATGGTGTAGGAACAAGCAAATTGCCTTATGTTAATTCTGTAGCTAAGTACCAGTGATGGACTTCATTCAAAGTCATCCTAATTACCTTCTGTTCCCTGGAGGAAATCCCAACTTGTCAAAGAGGACATGAAGTCCTATAAAAAATCCTTGGGTCCTGATTCTGTCATCTCAGATCTGCTTAAGCTTCACCAGAGGAAGTTTGAGTCGCAAGACTGAGGTCCTAGTTATGTTGGTACGCTCTGAATATGATATTTGGACACTGGACTATAACGTATGAACTGAATTCTAAAGGAACTCTTTGCATCTACAAAGCTCACCAACTCTGCTATAAGAACGAGGAGTACTTGCAGCGCCTTAGAGGCTAACAAATGTATTTGAGCATAAGCTTTCATGGGCTAAAGCCGACTTCATCAGACGCATGCAGTGGAAAATATAGTAGGAAGATATTTTTTCATGTTCTCTATGTATATATGGGTGTTGTCATACCAACTCTAAGTAGACCAATCAATTAAGGTGAGCTATTATCAGCAGGAGAAAAAAAACTTGTAGTGATAATCAGGATGGCCCGTTTCAAACAGTTGACAAGAAGGTGTGAGTAACAGTAGGGTAAAAAAAAAATAGCATGGGGAAATAGTTTTTATTTTGTGTAATGATCCATCCACTCCCAGTCTTTATTCAGGCCTAATTTAATTGTGTCCAGTTTGCAAATTAATTCCAGTTCTGCAGTTTCTCGTTGGAGTCTGTCACATTCAGCCCTCAACTAAAACCTCTCCAGCACATCATCAAGGATCTACAACCTATCCTGAAGGACAATCTCTCACACTCACAGATCTTGGGAGACAGGCCAGTCCTCACTTACAGACAGCTCCTCAACCTTATGCCCGAATAAATGTGTTAGTCGCTAAGGCAGCGGTCCCCAACCTTTATTGTCTGGCGCCACAGAGGACGAGCATCCGCCGAAATGCTGCCGACAAGCGGCAACGTCAATAGGCGTCGCCACCAAAATGCTGCCGACAAGCGGCAACGTCAATAGGCGTCGCCGCCAACAAGCAGCGTCATCCAGAGGCGTCGCTGACGCTGCTTGTCGGTGGCATTTCGGCGGATGCTCGTCCACTGGCTAGTACGTGGGCACCATGGCGCCTGCGGGCACTGCGTTGGGGACTCCCCCTTCTAAGGTGTCACAAGCACTCCTCGTTCTTTTTGCTGATACAGACAAACATGGCTACCACTCTGAAACCCATCTCTGCTATGAATCTAAACCTCAATGAATTGAACTCATGTCTGTATATACATTGATCTTTTAACTGTTCTCGCTTGTTTTTTAATAAATTTTAGTTTAGTTAATAAGAATTGGCTGTAGCATGTATTTGGGTAAGAGCTGAAACATTCATGAATCTGGGAGGTAATGTGTCCGAGCCTTTTGGATTGGTAGAACCTTTTCTTTTATATGATGAAATAAGACTTTCAGAAAACATCATTTGATTTAGGTACCTGGATCAAGGCCTGAGGCTGGATCACTTTAAGGGAACTGTGTTGTTTGGACTTCTAAGTAACCAGTATGGTAATGAAGAAGCTGTTTTATGCTGCCTTGGTAAATCTAAGTATTGGAATATCCACCAGTTTTATGCCCCATTCTTTGCAGTTCACCCTAACTGAGTGACCTCAGCTGGCCTCCAGTCACAGCATTAAAAGAGTGAAGCTGATTTTTCTTAACTAGTATGTAAAATACTTAATAAAAATGCCTACTAAGCTTTCATTCCTATGCTTCATTCTAGTTTGAGACCTCACAGTTATATTTAACAGCTTTATTTTAGGTAAGAAAACATCAAATAATACAGTGGGAAATGATTGGAAAGTACTGACATCTGTGTATCTTGTAATTTTAATACATTAGAACATGCAAATTGAGAAGAAAATGTTTTGGAAGAGCAATAATCAAACGCTTTCATAAGAAAAGGCACCTTTATATGGGTTGAAG
This sequence comes from Mauremys reevesii, assembly GCF_016161935.1. Lineage (NCBI taxonomy): Eukaryota > Metazoa > Chordata > Testudines > Geoemydidae > Mauremys > Mauremys reevesii. The sequence goes on along the minus strand of NC_052624.1, from coordinate 225,755,554 downwards.
CCTATTCCAACCAACAAGCTCTCTCAGTAATTGTCCAAGAGTTGACAGCTGTAACAGACAAAACCTTCAGAGAAACGTATTTTACTTATTCAGTTCTTGCAGCAACACAAACTCTTGCCTTTTTCACATAAACCTGAATTATATATTACTGCTCTGCTACATATAGATCTTTCTGGATCTCTATTTCTGGTTGCCATAGTGTATGTTTTCCCTCAATTTATAATTAATTGTCAATAGAATGTCAGATAAGAAGTCTCCCAAGACCACATAATTTAGTTACTCTCACAATATTGTTCTAAGGTATTTTACAATTTCAATGTTAACTGCTCTCATACAATATCTTACTACTATTCCTACTTATCCTCCAATACCTTACTGCACTACTTCCTTCCTGTCTGCCAAAGATGTCGCCCACAACTACCCTTTTTTCCATTTTCTTCCATGTATGGAAATTTATATATATATATTCCCCAAACTAGTCTGTCAGCTCACTACTCTATCCTGCTTCAAAGACCACTTCAAACAGGAACCCTATCATGATCCCTGCAGGAGATTACCAACTGTTAATGTATAGCCAAGTAGGGACTACCAATATCTACTTTATTTATACCCATGACATAAATAAAAACTCAGATGGTTTTGAGCCATTCAAACTGTGTATATTAACTAGTCTATGTAACCAAGCACTCCTATCACTGTTACCTTCATCCTCCTTCCCCAATCCCTTTATCATCTGTAATATCTTGTCTTATAAGACTGAGCTATTTAGGGCAGTGATTGTCTTTTATTATACGTCTGCATAGTGCCTAGTGCTGTATGTGATTGTATCACCGACAGATGTCCCAAACAAACCATTTTCACTAGCATATAGTTATACGCAGTTAATATAAAGTATTTAACAGGATGCAATCTAAAATAGTCTAGATCCAGTAGTTTAGGCCCAATATTTAGGTTTTGGAAAAAGGTTTTACTTAAGAGCTTTATTTGGATTCTAACATTATGCAGTATTCATAATGCACCTATCACAAAATTATGCTAGTACATATAGACTAGTGAATTTTACTTTGATTTATGCTCATTATTAAATAATTACAGGCAATCCATGCATCAAAAAGTTTAAATTCTAATTCAAGTACAGACAATACAGATCAAGCAAAACACTGGATGAAACTCAAATTGGTGCAGATCTCCATGAGATCACCTTTAAATAGCTTAGAAATAGTGTAGTTTAAGGAGAAAGTTGAAGGTAGAGACCTCTTGGCATAAAAGAACAAGAAGTAGTGCCATGCACAAAGGTAACATGGAAGAAGACAAGAGCAGAAAAGGAAAAAAGCAGGTGGTTAAAAGCCAGGCTTGAAAAGAGAGTAATGAGTGGCAAAAGAAGAAGACAGAAGAACAGAAATGGAGGAAGGAATAGAGTTGTGCAATGCTCTGACAGCCAAGGAGAGAGGATTTAGGAGGTAAAGTTCATTCAGTGGTTCACCACAAAGTCTGAGATTATGATGGAACATTCTGATAGGTCAAAGTTGGGATAGTAGATTTGGGAAGCACCTTTAAGGAGCTGTGTTGATGAAAATCTGGGTAAGGTTAATATTGCTCAGGGACAGAGCCTATATGTAAGATGAGACTGAGAACAAAATCCTAAAACAGTGACAAGTTTACTACTTGATGAATTAAATGCAGTAAATAAGAAATTCAAGTAGTACACAAATGATATAAATGGTGAAACCTTTCTGTTGGATGATTTTTAGTAATAAATATGGCATTTTTAACAATGATTATGAATATGATGGTATCATTTTCAAACACTTTACAAATAATATAATGTTCATAGTTTAATGACAATTTTACTGCTATAAAAATGATTTTTTTAAGTATCATCCATCCATATGAGATGTTTTCTACACTATGCATGAAGATATCAGTGAGAATACAGATTATATCTATCACGCAGATTGCATTCTGTATGTGTGTTATTAGTATAATAAAACAGCTGATCTCCCAGGAAAAAACAAACAAACATACATGAGAAAACTGGGGAGGAGATGGGGGATTACTGTATTAAACAAAAGATTATAAACTGCAGGACCGAGAGAAGTGTTAGTCATAAAATATGATCTGGAAAGTTACAGACATTTAGGCACAGGCTTTTCCAGGTACTTTTAGGGGGAAGAGTTAAGGAAAGTGAGCAGAGTTTTTGTGGGGGAGGATAAGCTAAAAGAGTATGGAATTTAAAGAGCATTAGTAATGTGCTAACAGATAGGTGGAAGAACTGAAAACAGAGAAGTTGGATAACTGCTAGAAGGAATGCTCTGTACTGGATTTTGAAATGAACAAGACACCAATGAAGATTTCTCAGAATAGGAGTGGTGATGTGTTCTGTTCATGGGTATGAGTAAGAAACTAAATGAACACACATGATCATTGTTCTTTAGAACAAATGACCCTCATTAGACATTAATAAGTAACAATGAATAGGGTTGGTGTAAATGCCTAAGGTATACTCAAGGACATTATGCCAACATTTTCACTGAAAGATAGCTAAATGGAAACAGCTACTTCTTATTCCTTGATTACTCATGATAATGATTACTTTGATAAGCATATTAAAGCATTTTTACAGTGATATATCATGTTAAAAATATTGGAAAAATACTCTTAGCACACCACTTCTAGTCATGCTGGTGTGATAAAATCAGCGTGACATGGCATTTACCAGCAGTGGTTTTTACCAGGTAAATCATGTTTTTTAGTGTATCAGGAAAAACTAGTTAGTCCCAGGATATGGCATCATATATTTTAAAAACTGCTTCTTTAATAGACACCAGAATATACTTAGTTTTAGTTACATATTCAAACTGTGATTACATAAAGATTTGGAGATTTTATTTGTACAACTCTAAATTAAAGTAAAACTGCAGTGAGTATAATACTAATATATGTCAGTATAAGAGTGAACATTAGAATGTCTGTATACATTTTGATTTGGTATTCTCAAGCAAGTTATAAGTCATTACTCACATTTCAGTTTTCAATATTACATAAACAAAAATCCAAAACATTTTATTATATGAAAACGACAATAAAACAGTGTGAAGCATGCAGAGTTTCATACTAGCAGTCCAGATACATTTGGCCATGCAACATTCTGTAGCAGAGGACCAACTCTGATGTAGTGGACAGAGCAAAGCACTCAGCTTTGAATGGATGTATCTAAAGTCTGAAATAATTCATTCTACGCTTGCTGAACTTGCTCGCCACTGAAGCAATTATTTTCCCCAGTTTCTTGGTCTAAACCAGGGTTAAGCTGGTATTTACCAACATCCTGTCCTAAATTAGATAATCCAAGGAAATTGCCAACCTTGGATAAAATGGGTTTTTAGAATATCTTGTAGATACATTCACTTTATATAATTGGCTGAGGACATCTTTTTCCATATATTGCAGGATCAGGGCCTCAGACATAAATAATAAGGAATTATCTTACCTTTATTTCCCTGTCCTTTAGGTCTCTGTATATAAAAAGGTAAAAAATAAAAGGAAAAATATTAATAGGGAAATTAGCAAAAACTAAAATCCTTGAATTTTCCATTCATGATGGTTTATGTTTGCTGATTTTATCATTGAAAGGAACAGTCAACTTAAATTCCACCCAAAACTTAAAATATGGTAAAAATACATGTTGTTAATAAAATCCAAGACAAATAGCAATGTCTCAATGTCTAAGAAGGTCTCGTAAAAATAACTATGTGGTTTTCAATCAAAAACATTCCTCTGCAGTGTCTGAACCCTAAAAGCTGCAACACTGAATCTGCAAGGTAAATTGGTTTTGTTTTCTTATTGTTCAAAGTGAGAGAAAAGCACTAAACAAAATCCGAAGAAGTGGGTATTCACCCACGAAAGCTCATGCTGCAAAACGTCTGTTAGTCTATAAGGTGCCACAGGATTCTTTGTTGCTTTTACTAAACAAAATAAAAGTAAAATAAAATTTTTAAGAACATCTTCCTTTTTAGTAGGCTACGGCTATTGCAAATACAGAAACTTGTTTACAACATGTGATCTTTTAAACTGACAGTTGGGCACTACTATTACTGAAGAATGGACCAACATTTACAACGCGTAGCTCAGTGAAGCACCCTTTTTATATGTTTTTCAGATACTCAAAGGAATGTACATTAATAAGGCAAGACATCCAGTGGACTGAGCATTGGGCGGGGCATAAGACAAATCAGTTATATATGCCCACTCCTGTATAATCATGCTCATTTCCACAGAGGAAACAGAGATAATATCAGAGTTGTTGTGAGATTAGTAATTATAAAGCACTTTTAATCTGTCAGGCAATAAGCATTATTATAACAGAGAAGGTTATACTATCTTGTATAAAATAAAATTCTGTTTGGAAAAAACAAAACCGCGAACTCAAAGTTCTAATGCACCCACCACCTTTCCTCTGGCACATACATTTCACTAAGCTGCAGTGGGTCTCCCTTGGCTCCATCAACCTTTAATTTGTTAGTCACTCTCTCTCTTAACACAGACAAAATGGAAAAAACCCTTAACTCTAAAAAAAAAATCCTTCATATCCTAGCACATACCAGACACAGGGACCCAGGGCCTACCCCAAGAGATGGTGGAGTTGTGGGCTAGTGGCCCACAAAAAGAATGGGATGAAAGAAAGAGAAGGCACTCACAAATAGGAATGAATAACAGAAAAAACACAGCTAGGAAGCAATATGGTAGCCCACACAGGCAGAGGAACTATGGAGCATGTACAGTACAGAGGCAAAGAGGCACAGACAGGATTTGAGAGGGGAGAGGAGGATCAGGGGCAGAACATTTTGGGGAATGGCAGAGGCCCAAGAAGGAGGCAAAGGCCTAGAGGGGGTAGGGAGAAAGAGGTAAGGAGGCAACAGAGGCCAATGAAGAATGGGTAGAGAAGGGGACAACTGAGGCCCAGGGCAGGGAAGTGTGGAAGACAAGGAAGCACAAACCCAGGGAGTATGGGGGAAGAGGAGGTCACACAGTAGAGAGCTTTGAGGAAGGGAAGAAGTCAGAGGCCCGGAGAGAAGGGAGGAAAATAAGAAAAGAGGATTAAGGACAGGAAGAGGGAAAGGAGGCAGCATTACAGACCCGATGTTGGGGAGCAGCAGGCAGAAGCCTTGGGATGGGGGGTCGGGGAGGATCGGAGCGGAACAGGGAATCTGGCGCGGCTCAGCTGCGGCTATAAATAGGGGCCTGCGGCTGCCTGGATCCTCCCCGCGGGGGGAGAAGGTGAGGAGCCCACGATGCAGAGCGCAGGCGGCGCTGAGCCGCGCGGCCGGCCGCGGGGATGAGGCCCGGGAAGCCGCGCTGCCCGCCCGAGGGCGGAAAGGGCCCGGCCGCATTCCGACCCGCCTGGCCGCGCAGGCCCTTCCGCCTGGGGCGCTTCCTCCTCCCGCCCTGCGCCCGGGCCGCGGCGGCCCGTACCTGATCGACGCTGGTGGCTGACATTCTTCACGGGGAGCCGCGATCCCCTCGCTCCGCCTGGGCCTCGAGTGACTCCCGCACACACCGACCGACCGAGCCGCTCTCCCCGCTGCCGCTTGATTGTCGCCGCCGCTGCCGCCCGGGCTCGCCGCCGCCGCCGATCGGGTTCCCGCTGGAAGGAGCCGGCCGGCCGGACGCAGCGCTGCTTCCCCCCCTGCTCTAGGCGCCGCTTCCCCACAATGGCGGACAGGCTCCGGCTCCCACTTCCGCTCCCGCCCTGACCTTCCGCTCCGCCGACGTCGCCACTGACCTTTCCCTTCCTCTCCCCGCCTCCCTGTCACGTGAGGGTGGGAACGGACCCGCGCGCGCACCATACTAGGGACTCAAAGAGCGGGGGGAGGGGAGGGAAAAAGTGGCGCCGACAGCGACTGCGCGCCCCAGCCCTCCAGAACGCGCATGCGCACGCGAAAGGAGACTGCTGGAGAAGCCAGAGAACGCTCAAGAAGGGAGCTGGAGCTTTCTCATTTTTTTCCAATGCGCATGCTCGCTGTGAGCTCTGAGGGACAGCCTCCAGGAGCCCACAGACTGCGCATGCGCATATGAGAAGCGTCTCCTCTCAAGGGGTTTGGGCCGCTGATGCCTGGGGGGGCAGGCCGCCAGTTGTTCCTGGTGGCAGACGCGCTGACGGGCTGGGGGCATTTTACAATGCTGGGGCTCTTTGCTACAGAGCTGAATTATTCCTCGTGCAGCTCTAGAGGCTCCCGGAGAGGAAATAGAGATAAAGGGGACAACTTATTAAAACTTGCTGAGCCTACTATTGTGTTTCTATACAGTTGTGTCCCGTGGATCAGGGACATGATCTGAGCATGTGTGCCTGCGCCCCAGTAACTACTCGCGCCGCCCCCCTCTGCGTGCACAAAGCTAATGTTGATGCAATCCCTCTGTGCACCTAGATACCGGTGTGCCCCAACATAATCATGTGTGTAACCCCAGGGAGCAGATTTGCACCCTGGTGAGTGACTGTTGAGTTCGTGTATCCCAGTAATGTGTGTAATTCCCTGTAACTACATACAGTCCCTCTTTCTGTGCACCTCGCTAATCCTACATGTTATCACCTGCACCTGGGTAATTGTATGTGAGATCTCCTTGTGCATGTATCTGTGTAATTGTGTTCAGTACCCAGACATCTGCACCCAGGTAATCATATGTGCATACATATGAGTACTGAACACACAATTACATAGATACATTCACCCAAGTAATGTGTACAAACCCCATATGCTAACATTGTGCTTGCAGTTCCTGTGTATGTTCATATATTGCTGCTGCAATTTAGGTCCAAAAGTTTTGAAAATAGGAGCCCCATTATGCATTTGGTAGTAGTGGGTTTTGATCCTGACCTTTATAATGTGGACTACAGGCAGTCATGCTTCTTATTGAGCTATGCAGTGTTGTAGCTGTGTTGGTCTCAGGCTATTAGAGAGCCAAGGTAGGTGAGATAATATCTTTTATTGGACCAACTTCAGAAGTTGGTCCAATAAAAGATATTATCTCACGCACCTTGGCTCTCTAATTGAGCTACACTGCTTGAAGAGACTACCGGTTTTAAACTGCAATGCACCATCAGGATCAAAATGCCCTTGTGATTTTATCATGAGTATTACAATATTTGGTGTTTTTCTTAAAAAGACCCAGCTCCTGGAATCATGTTATTACATGAAAATTTCAACTTTTATTTTTAAAAAACCCACATTATTAGCCCTCATGGTTGTGGACAAAGGCTCAAAAAGAAGGCAACTAAAGTTTCACGAACTAGATGGCAAATAAGAGAATTCCACACTTACTGTTTAAGATTTCATTATTTTTAGGGCAATTTAGTGATTTTGGGGGAGCTGACCATTTTTGAATACTGGTTGCTGTAAATATTGCTACTGTTTGTAGTTAGTTATTGGCTGCGTGTAGGTGTTCTTTCTGCGCAGATAGCCGACATAGCAGACCTTGCTCAAACTACTCGCAAAGACCACAAGACTTGGTTTGTAGTGAAGACACCCGGCCAGATTTATTGTAGACAAAGCACAGTACTCACTCATAACAATGGACCAGCTCAGTGAATGGCAGGACTTTCCATTCCCCCCTCGGCTGGACAGAGACCCCTCCGTTACCCTTCTTTTATACCCTGATACAAACAAGTTACATATTGTCCCTCTGACGTGGTTAGCTACCACCCTTTACCTTGTACATCTTGGTTCAATCAAAATCTCTCTATTCATCACCCTGTCATCCTAACCTTATCTTTAAGAGGGGTCACTCTCTCCTTGTATGAGCTTTGGGGAGAGTGATTGTACAATACTTGGTAGCAGGGGTTCTGGTAAACCCTTCTGGAATGTGTTTGTGTGAGTGTCCTGTGCCTAGTACTTCTCAGGAATGTGTGTGTCTTTGCAATACCATCCCTGTTCTTGCCAGGTTCTGTGAACTTGCAAGCAGGCATGTTTTATAACAGGGCTTGACTTCTGCTCAGAGCAAATTGCTAACTGTGCATTTTGCTTTGTATCAACAGGGCCTGACTACTACTTTAGCTCAGGGCTGAGGCCTCATACCCAGCTTCATGTTTCAGGCTCTCTCTTTCTACTACACGGTTATGCAAATGAAGCACTATTAAGTGGTACCTGTTCAATACAATGCAGCAGTGGGAGGATAGTTTTTTTTTTTTTTGTTAAACTTACAATTAATTTGGCTTCTGTGAGACTAACCACGTGCCCCAGGTTGTAATATTTTGGTGGGTTGGAGGCTGTGCTGGGAAGGAACTCTGCACCCCTTCATCTTATCTATATCACTTAGAATGTGGTAGAGTGGAATCCTGCTGAACTTGCATTCTTCTAAAGGATAATTTTCAATCTATACTGCAAGCCTCACAGATTCTTAGGCTCAAATGAACCTTTTTGATGGGAATATTATAAGACTCTGAGGACTCACTGGAATGCTCTGTGGCAATTAGTTTGTAATATAATAGGTCAAGCTAGAACATTAGGTAGCTCTAGAGATTTTTGCAGATATGTATGGTTCATTTTTTGAAGTGCATTAGGCCTATGTGTAAACTCATTTTTCTATACCATTATAATTATTACATCAATAAAATTACTTTACATGGGATGTGAACCATTATATTTCGATTCCAACATCTACCAGTATTATATTATAGAGCATAAGATTTACATTATAGATGTCCATAACATACATACAGTGCAAATGTAATCTTGGGGAACCCACTAGATGATCAAAATGCTGAAGAAAAGAACAGTTCTCTTTATTTAGTCATGAAATCGTTAGCTTGTTATCAAAAATCTTTCCTTTGGCCTCCAGAAATCTTTTGGATTTCTTTGAACACTGTCAGTGCCAATTTAATGGCTGATTTAACTTACAGAGTAAAAAAAGGTGTCTAAGTTAGCCTCAAGAAACATTTTTTCCTTCAGTGCTAATAGACAAAGACTGCAAGAGAAAAAAAATGTGCTGTATTTTAAAAACAGCTAGGTTTTAGAACGTAGTTAGGTTTTCAAAGACCATGGTGATATGAGGTATAAATGCTTAGATGAATAGATTCTCTCTCAGTCAAAGTTGAACGATGCATGCCAGAGAGTATATTGACTATACATGGACATTAAAATTGGAAGTCAATGCACTACAGAAGCAAGGGGAAGAATATGCTCAGAAGTGAGGTATTCTTCTTGGTACATTTGTTAGGAATGAGGACATCTAGTCCTGCGACTGTGAAAGTTCATAGAAAAAGACTGTATAAAAAGGACTGAAATGATCAGGATTTTTTAAAAATTTCAACTGTATGTAATTAAGAAATAGTATGTTTAGTGGAAAAAATATAGTTATCTATTTAACTATACGACACTATTAAAGTAAGTTTAATTAGTGGTTAGATTTACAAAAATAATTAAGACTTGAGAGATACTTGTAAATGATTTTAAATGAGTTAATAGATTCATAGTTTCACAGATTTTAAAGCCAGGAGGAACCATTAGGATTATCTACTGTGACCCCCTGCATGATACAGACTAGAGAATGTCATCTGGTAATTGCTGTATCAAGCCCATAACTTCTGTTTGAACTATAGCACATCTTTTAGAAAGGCATCCAATCTTGATTTAAAGACTTCAAGTAATGGAGAATCCATCACATCTCTAGGTGAAATCTTCCAATGGTTAATTACCTTTACTGTTATTTAATACAGTCTTATTTTAGGGAGAATTGTTCTTTTCTTATTCTTCCTTAAATTAACCTTTGGTATTTGAGAAATTTCAAATATGAACTTCTCAATGCAGTAGTGAGTGATTCTACAGTTCCCTTAACCCACCTTTTTTAGTGTAGTTTCAGGTACAGCTCATTTACTTTGTTTAGTTTTGAATAAGTCATATTTGAACTACAACTGACAACTCAGCAGCTCTTCACTGAGATTTTCACCATTTGGCATTTACTATACCTATTGAAGTGATATTTATGTATTTTTTGTAACCAGATCATGATCTGAATATCACAGTTGCAGAATTTCCTAAGTCTTTAAAGGCTAAAGTGACCCAAGAATGTGTTGACTTAAATATATTGGTGAAAATTGTCAAGGCTACAGCCAAATGTCAGTATTTTGAACAGAAGATACAACACCTATATTGTATAGGAATAAAAGTTTCCTAAAAATCACTGTCCTACCCTTAGAAAATCCCTCTTTCCAAAGCTACTATACAAGCACATACAGTAAACATTACTGTCAGTAGCCAGATGATTTTAGATTTCTTCTTAAAAAGAAATCCATGAATAAAAGCAATAAATGTACTCAATACAGGGGACACAACAGTACTTCCCAAGTGCACAGAACAGAGTAATTATTAAGGAAATATTAAAACTAAATGTTTAAAATCAAGTTTACACAAGTTTAAGTACTGTACATCTGAGGTCAGGCTTGAGTTATGAGAGATTACAAGTATTGGTTGTAAGGTTCACAAGATACATACATGCTACATAACAAGGATAGACCGAGATTGGGGTGTAGGAATTTTTAAAGCATCAGGGAATGAGTGAACTTGGGTATGCCACTCATAGAATGTATGTAGAGTCCAAGTCAGTATTGCTGTAGTGCAATCAGGGGCGGCTCTACAAATTTGGCCGCCCCAAGCAATCATGCCCGGGAGGCGCCCCCGAGCCGCGGGAGCAGCGGAACTGCCGCGGGCATGACTGCGGACGGTCCGCTGGTCGCGCGGCTCAGCTGGACCTCCCGCAGCTGCGGGCGGTTCGCTGGTCCGGCGGCTCCGGTTGAGCTGCCGCAGTCATGCCTGCGGGAGGTCCAGCCGAGCCGCGGGACCAGCGAACCGTCCGCAGTCATGCCTGCGGCAGGTCCGGTCGTCCCCGGGCTCCGGTGGACCTCCCGCAGGCATGACTGCGGCAGGTCCACCGGCGCAGCCTGCCGCCCCCCTGGGAAAGGGCCGCCCCAGGCGGGTGCTTGCCCCGCTGGGCTCTAGAGCCGCCCCTGAGTGCAATGGTTCCCAAATTTTAACAACCTGTGAACCCCTTTCACCAAAATGTCAAGTCTCATGAACCCCCTCCTAAAAATGAATATTTCCAGGGATTTTCTCTTTTACCTGAATATAAATTATAAAAGCAGTGATCTTGGAAATATAAAATTATTATTTATCATTACACTATTTTTATTACATTATGAAAACGGCAACACTCTTCCATGATCTCACTTTTGTAGCTTGTATCACTTTGAATAAGCTTGTTATAAGACAAGGCTCCTATGTTTCATCAAGAAGTATCAGATGTGAAACAGCATGAAGGTATCTAAGAAGCAAACTCAGAGTTCCTCTTACACAAGCATTCAGGTCTTGAGCAGTTCAGGCAAACAAAACATGTTACAACAAAGCTTAAACTTGTTCTTCACAATAATTTAAAAAACACTAGCTGCCGATTTAATTTTTAAAACAGCAACATTTCTTTCCATTTCTTATAAGGAGTCTTGAAGTTTAAATCTCCTCAGTGTGATAGATATGCTTGCTTTGATATGGTTAGTTCTCGGAAGTTCAGGGGCTCCGGACTGCTGGTCCTGTGCTGCCCAGGGTCCCTAGGGACAGCTCTGTCCACCATTAGGGATTCCCCCCCCCCCGAGAACCCCCTGTAACATTTCATGAACCCCCAGGTGGTCTCAAACCTCAGTTTGGGAACCACTGGTGTAGTGAATAGTTACATGGATGGGGTGCATCCCTGGGTTCGTCAGGGAAGGAAGTGGGTTATTTCCCTGACCGGCAGTCTCGTTTACTCATCCTACTACTGACTGTGTCCCACAATGTGTTCTGTGTAGATGTCTCTGGACCTCCTGATGGTGTCAGACACCATGAGCTCTCTTGAAAAGAAATATGAGTACATTTATTGCTTTTTATTCAATACAAGGGACGTGAGAGTACTTCCCAAGTGCACAGAACAGAGTAATTATTAAGGAGATAATAAATACTACTCTATAAACAACTAAGTTAAATTACATCAAAATATGCTGAGGTGTATCCTCAGCATTTAGATTTTTGCCATGCTACATTTGTAACCAGATATGATGTTTCTTCCCTTAGTAATCTTAGAAAAAGCAAACTGAAGCCTTTAACACTGTAAACAAGACAGGAAAATAATAAACTCATTAAAATAGGTCATATTTATGAATGTGTTACATCTTTCCATGTGTTTAACTTTAATGGTCTGGAGCTAAATTACACCCTCTAAATCCTTGCATACAGGAGAAACTACACATAGTAGTGATAGGAGATGGAGTCCCCTCTGCAACAGCATCTCTTTAACTTCTCTAGGTACTGGTATATTTCCCTGAGTCGCTTCCCCAGCACCTTCTTTGCCCTCATCTCAGGGCCCTCAACTGCTCAGTTCTAGCAGCCAGCCAGTAGCTCCATCTAATTCCCTAGGTCCCTGCCAGCAGCTGCTCTGTACAAGGTACTTACAATTCCCTCAGCCCTCCAGGAACACAGTCCTTACTCCTTGGGCTCCCAGCAGCATCTGATTCTACTCTGCCCTGCAGCTCCCTTTTATCTGAGCCTGCTGGGCCTGGATTGGTTGCTCCTTGCAACTCCTCCCTGATTGGCTGTGCTTCACGCAACTTCTCAGAGGACGCTTCTTCTGGGGCAGGGCATGGTAGGCACCCCATCACAGAGTGCTTTCTCTGTTGTTAAATGAACGGGGTGCATTGTTGAGCTTCTCATAACTTTTCTCAAAAATATTTTAGTTAAATAGATATTAATATCAAGAAAGGAGATTAATTTAAAAAAGAATGCCTGAATTTAAGCTCCTAAATAAGTGACCTGATTTGCAAAAGTACTGATTATCCAGCAATACATAATGGGTTTAGGAATCTAACTTTAGGCACTTCTTCAAATCTTGGCCCCAGATTTTAAGTCCCCGCTTAATTACTTAGGTTTTACATCCTTGGTAGTTATGATGCCATAATCCTACCTGTTCTTCAGCCAGCCTCTCAGTACTCCAGGAAAGACAAAACCTGATTTTCTTTGCAAAAAAAGGCAGAAATGTATTTATTTTTTTAAAAGGCACACACAATTTTCAGGCTGTCTTTATAAAGAAACAAAAGAAGGCAAAAGCCCATTTCCACCCATACTTTGTGCTGCAGGTCACCTTGAAAACTAGATTCCAGAAAACAGTGCAGAACTGAATGTGGATATCTTATTTTAGGCGAGGAATGTACGACATTATTTGCCTACTTATTGTACCCTTTAGTCGCAAAAGCTTCTTTAGTACTGTTTGGCCTGTGACATTTAGCACTCCTGCACAGCAGCCCAGGCTTTCAATTCCCGTTTCAGTAACATTTTGTTTTGAGGAATTATGGGTAATTGTAGGCTGGTCTGGTCCCATTTGGGTACCTAACTCCTTAGGCTCCTTTGAAAATCCCAGCCTTAGGTGGTAATGTGTTTTCCTGAGAAAAAGCTTAGAGATGGCAGTTCCAGCTCACAGAGAAGCATGGACCTGAATTTATTACTTCCTTTGTTACTCATGAACAATGTCAGATGTCAAATTTCATGATCAGCTCAAAGAAGAGCTGTCTGAACTCTCTCTCTCCCTGACCTCTGAATCAAGGATATTCTCAAAGTTATACCCATATTTGCTACATCAAACTAGACAACAGTTCCATTTAGCTATTTAATCTATAAACTTATTGTGGTGCTTATTTCAGAAAAAAAGTTTAAAAATTAGTGAGCAGATAAATGTTTCTATCCTTAATAGAAGGGGAGTTCCTCATCATGCCAAATCAGGCAGGCTACCAAGAGCCATAAAACATTTCCTAAGTGTTGCCTTAAATGCAACAGCGTCTCTGTTTCTGCCTTCGTTTGGTTCATATTGACATCTGGACAAAAAAAACCCCTCTTTTATTTTGTGGCAGTTGCCATGTCACAGAACTGACTTGTGGGACATTTTTCCCCAAAAATAATTACTGATTATTTGCAGTGTGCAAGAGGCTACCATTCTTTTCCATTGGTGCCTCCTTTGTCCATTCTTGTCCTTGAGTCCGACAATGACAGTCCTTGGTTGAATAATGTTTTTGGCTCAGTTCCCAGCATCTATTCCACCTCGTGTTACATTAAGCTGATTTCTAAACTTGGAAAAGTTTGATCAGTTTTATAACCTTGTAAAATTTGTTAAAAAGCTGCTGTCCCTGATGCGTCTCTTTTTCTTAGGGCTTTCTTTGCCAGGTACTTTAGTTTGTTAGTGGTCAGATTCAGGGGTTATATGTACTAGATGTGCTATATAAAATAACCTATCAGGTAACTGGAAGGGCATCAACTCTAAAGCAAGCTCCAAATTAGCTTGCTGTGACTAATACTTGAAAAGTAAAAATAATTTCTCATCCCACACTTTATCCCTATTTATAGACACTTATCCATGCGGGTGCTCTGACTTCAGATGGGCGTTCTATTAAAGTTCTGAATAAGTCAAACCTTTTTTGTAATTTTAGGGCTAGTGTTTAGAACCTTGTTGTTAAAGCTGCATCCCAATTACCTCATAATTCCTTTTAGGGGTTTATAATACCTTATTTATAGAAGTATGTAATATCAGTAAGACCTCTATAAAAATTCACTCCAGCCTAAAAATCAGATAAATCCCAGTCCAGAAGCAATACTTTTTTTTTCAGTCATGGTTGCTTTTTTGAGAGGGGAAAGACGGAGATCTTAGAAATATTGATCGTTCAAGTGGCAAAACAAATAAAAATAGGTCAAGAACAATGTTTCCTATTTGAGTGTGTATGTGAAAATATTCATATTATCCACCATTCTCTAGGCATTTATACTCCACTCATCAGGTACTTAAGCATACACATGTACTATATATGTGTGTGTGTGTGTGTGTGTGTGTGTGTGTGTGTGTGTGTGTGTGTGTGTGTGTGTGTGTGTGTGTGTAAAGATAAAATGTATGTGATGTTGTGTACAAGCCCTTCTGGCTCAACAGGGAAACACTCTCAGACCCATTACCACCCAATTTATCTGCAGTGCACTATGGCAAATCTTGTATTGGAGAACATGCTGGAAAGTACACATCCTCCTGACAGCTGCTACTCCCAGGGAAGTTGAAGCTTTGCTAATAGATCCTGATCTGGATTCTAACCAGGGCTTCTGAGTCCTTGAGAGCACAATTCTTGCAGAGCACATAGGCAGGTGTTTGTCCCTCTGTAGTTTGACATGGACTGGGAGGTCTCATTGTACAACACAAAGCCTTTAAGGGACTGTTTCTCCTTTTTGACCCGAGATCAAAAGTCAGTGTTCTGGTGATGTTCCTGTTAGGAGGAGAAATTGGTGTTCAATTTGGTGTCCAAATAAAAGGAAGTTCTTGTTCACGCAGTGCACAGTCAACTTGTGGAACTCCTTACCTGAGGAGGTTGTGAAGGCTAGGACTATAACAGCGTTTAAAAGAGAACTGGATAAATTCATGGTGGTTAAGTCCATAAATGGCTATTAGCCAGGATGGGTAAGGGATGGTTTCCCTAGCCTCTGTTTATCAGCGGGTGGAGATGGATGGCAGGAGAGAGATCACTTGATCATTGCCTGTTAGGTTCACTCCCTGTGGGGCACCTGGCATTGGCCACTGTCGGTAGACAGATACTGGGCTAGATGGAAACTTTGGTCTGACCCGGTACGTCCGTTCTTATGTTGTTATGTGATAGTCAAGTATTTCTTTGATGCAATCTCGTTTGTTTACAAGGAATGTATGAAGTCCTGTGTCTCTAAACACAGAAGGACTCACATAGCAAGAGACATCTTCTTTTGCTTATAACACCAAGAACTCATTTCAGCCTGCACCCTGATCGAAAAACCTCTCCCCAGGTTTATTCCACGGTCAGAAATGATGCATTCAACTGCTTCTTCCGGCTATTTGTCTGTCTCTCCCAGTTTTTGTTCTGCCTCCCCCAGGCACACTTAGTCATAATAACCAGTGGAACCCTCCACTGACATTGTGCTAGTTTCTGGGCATATTCTATTAGGCTTTGTTTTACGTATGGTACCTTAAATGTTCTTGCAACTCTGTCAAGTGAAGGGTGCATTCACACATCAGTTTCACCCAGCTCATAACAGTACAATATCATATTAAACAGGCTAGTCTTCTTTCAGAAGAGAGCAGAGAGGACCGGCCTGGTTCTGCACAGAATTAATGGAGTTGTGACCACTGACACTGTGGCTGAATTTGGCCCTCAAAGCATGGGAGATAGAGTAGGGAGTTTTATCATTTTAATATGGGTTAAATGTATCAAAACTGTCATTAAAATATGCCAGCCAATGCACAAAATCTATCCACCCACCCTTTCATCGTTATGATGATGGGGAAAAAATTAATCACACTGGGTACATAGAATTTTGCAAGGCTGGGATAGTTTCTCTATCAAACTGTTTCTCTGGACATGTCTGTGTGGGAGACTATAGCTCATGACTCAGGATTTTTGATATTTTTATTTGAGTCACTTGACTTTAGCACATAAGTACAAACCTAGGGAAGGGGCTTAGCTTTTTAGCTGTAAATCCTATGACCTTTATCTAGTTGGTGACACAGATCCAGATCTTCCCACAAGATGATCATTAAAATAACATTTTTAGCCACTAAATAAAGAGAGACTTTTTGGGTGGGATTTTGCCATTTACATACTTACAAGAGAATAACATGAGCAAATGGATATAAAAACATGATTTTTCCTTTTTGATAAGGATAATAGGAGTACAACTTGAATTCTGTTTTAAAGTGACAATGTATTTTAATGCACACACCTTATATTAATAATCAAAATAAAGAGGGAAAACTAGTGATTAAAATTTAAAAGGAACCATACACTTAATAGGCATATCACTTAGTCATTGCTGCTCAACCAAATAAAAATACCTACCTGTTTTCTGTTGGACAGACTATGATTTAGGATTACTACTACGTGTAGCTACACCTTACTGACAAAGGAGATCTGATTTACCTTCAATTATGTATTATAAAATTGTAATAAAATATATTCCTCTGCTAGAAGTATGTGAATAATACTTTAAAAAGCAAATAAAAGCAACTAAAAGAATGGCTTGCCTTCTAAATAAATATGAATCTTTTAAATAAATGCCATATTAAGTTCAGTGAACTCACTAGTGTTATTGGTTAGTACACAACACATTTTTATCTAAAACCCAATTCTACATACTTGTCTAAAGGACATATAAAGTCTCTTCTAGGATCCTTACTTCTCTCTCTAGTGTTAAATCAGTTAAATTAGTGCTGGTAATACTCTCTGAACCCTTTCATTAATCTATTTCACTGAGGTTCTGGTCAACTGCCTTAACACCAATATATTTGATCCACTCTGTACAGTTTTCACAATCTGAGATCTTGTACCACTTTGGGTTTCTCCTCTCAACTCATTAATTAATTTTTGATTGCCACTATTTTGATCCACCAAACTTTGCTAGTTGTATCTTACAAGTGGCTCCACTGACTTTGACATTACAGTACTTTCCACATCCTAGGCTTACAAAGATCACTCCACCCTTTTTTTATTTTTAAAAGCCTGAGAACACTTTCATTTCTCTAGATCTTGATTATAAGGAATATTGCCTAGCCCTTAATTACCCAAGACATGTCTACTGAAGTATTTGTGACTTGGTCCAAGTCCATTGAGTCAGGAGGGACATGACAGTTTGCTGGTAAAGCATTTAGTTTTGGGTGCTGACAGCTTATTAGTTCACAGTCTTTTTAGATGGTTCAACATTTTCAATCACACCATCTTCTAAACCTCAACTTCCATCATAGCAACTTTAAGTATTTCAAATACAATTTCACACACACACACTGTTCTCAGAAATAAAATATTTGGTGCCTGGGTACTGTATAGAATCATAGAATCATAGAATCTCAGGGTTGGAAGGGACCTCAGGAGGTCATCTAGTCCAACCCCCTGCTCAAAGCAGGACCAAACCCAACTAAATCATCCCAGCCAGGGCTTTGTCAAGCCTGACCTTAAAAACCATTAAGGAAGGAGATTCCACCACCTCCCTAGGTAACCCATTCCAGTTCTTCACCACCCTACTAGAGAAAAAGGTTTTCCTAATGTCCAACCTAAACCTCCCCCTCTGCAACTTGAGACCATTACTCCTTGTTCTGTCATCTTCTACCACTGAGAACAGTCTAGATCCATCCTCTTTGGAACCCCCTTTCAGGTAGTTGAAAGCAGCTATCAAATCCCCCCTCATTCTTCTCTTCTGCAGGCTAAACAATTCCAGTTCCCTCAGCCTCTCCTCATAAGTCATGTGCTCCAGCCCCCTAATCATTTTTGTTGCCCTCCACTGGACTCTCTCCAATTTATCCACATCCTTCTTGTAGTGTGGGGCCCAAAACTGGACACAGTACTCCAAATGAGGCCTCACCAGTGCTGAATACAGGGGAATGATCACGTCCCTCGATCTGCTGGAAATGCCCCTACTTACACAACCCAAAATGCCATTAGCCTTCTTGGCAACAAGGGCACACTGTTGACTCATATTCAGCTTTTCATCCACCATAACCCCTAGGTCCTTTTCTGCAGAACTGCTGCCCAGCCATTCGGTCCCTAGTCTGTAGCAGTGCATGGGATTCTTCCGTCCTAAGTGCAGGACTCTGCACTTGTCCTTGTTGAACCTCATCATATTTCTTTTGGCCCAATCCTCTAATTTGTTTAGGTCCCTCTGTATCCTATCCCTACCCTCCAGCGTATCAACCACTCCTCCCAGTTTAGTGTCATCTGCAAACTTGCTAAGGGTGCAGTCCACACCATCCTCCAGATCGTTAATGAAGATATTGAACAAAACCGGCCCCAGCACCGACCCTTGGGGCACTCCACTTGATGCAATAATATTAATATGATGCAATAATATTAAAATGAAATACTGCATTTAAAACCAACAGCACCTTCCCTGTTTAAATAAAACCAATGACAATAGTCTTTATGTATGTTAGAGAAATTGCTCAAATGATTAGTGTGTCAGGCCCCTCTATTCAAGCTATTTGTCCAGGTTTCCTTTATTACTGACTAATGCACCTTCTTTGCTTGCTTGTATTACCCCTGAGGGAATTCTGTGCCAAAAAAATTCAAAATTCTGCTCACAATATTTTAAAATTCTGCAAACTTCTGAAAATTTTATTTGGAGGCTCCAGCATGGCAGTGGGGAGCATAGGCCACAGAGGTGGGAGATCACCCTGCAGCCCCACCTCCACTCCAGGGACACAGATTTGGCAGTGAGACTGCACCAACTCCGTCATGGTGCAAGAGCCGGGCTTGCCCCAGAAACTGCCCGGGGCCCTACCCCTCCGCACCAGATGCACCAGGTGTGGGCAGGAAGGCTCAGCCCAGCAGGATCCAAGTGTGGAGGGACTTAGTGTGGGGGGATTCAGGTGTGGGGTGAGAGTGGTTGGGTGGGGCAATCTGGGTGTAGGTGGCTCAGTGGGGAGTCCGGGAGATATCTGGATGCACAGGAGCTCATTGTGCAGTTCTAGGTGCGGGGGGAATAGGACTCTTCAGGGGGTCTCAGGTGAAGGCGGTTGGGGCTCAGCAGAGTGGGTCTGGGTGTAGGGGAATGGGGATCAGCAGGGGGGTTCTAGGTGTGGGGGGCTCAGTGGGCTGGCAGTCTGGGTGTGAGGGGGCTTGTCAGGGTTGTCCAGGTGTGGGTGGGCACTTGTCAGGGTGGGGATTTGAGTGCGGGAGGTTCAGCGGGGTGGGGTGCAGAGGGTGGAGTTTGTTGGGGGGCATCTGGATGCAGGGGGACTCCACATTCAGGGGGTGAGGCTCAGCGGGGTGGGGGTTCACATGCAGGGGACTCGATGGGGGTGGGTTTCTGGGTGCAGAGGGTCCGGATGCACAGGGGTTGGGTGGATGGGGGAACAGCTCCCAATATAGTGACCCCTCCCCCCACAGCTGAGGAGCAATGCGGAGCAGGAAACGAGAGTGTGGGGGGTGTGGAGCTTCCTTCAGCCCCAGGAGATTTCTGGGGGTGGGTCTGACCTGGCCCTAGTCACTCCTTGCAGGGGAAGAGAAGTTGAGCCTGGTGCTGGGTAGGAGCCACTAGCCAGGGCGTCCCCATCCCCGCCCCATCCCCCTACAATGGTTTACCTCTCTGCTGGCTGCTCCAGGCACACGAAACAACATGTTCACACTGCTCAGGAAGGGCGTGTGACCACTCTTGTGGCTTCTCTTTGCTTCCCCATCAGAAAGTCATTTTTCTGCAGGGAAGCAAAGAAAACTGCAGGGGACATGAATCCTGAGCATGCACAGTGGCACAGAATTCCCCCAGGAGTATTATATGCTTTTCATTAATAAAATCCAGAGCTTTCAGTATCTCTTGCTGTCTCTAGTTTTAAAATAACTTTTTTTGTTAGCTTCCTACATATAGATGTTTGCATTAATTGAACAATTTTAGATTAATTCAAAACTGCTTATTACATTTCACATAATTTTTAATGTTTGGGACACTGAGTGGGAAGGGGGACATTTTATTTTGAGGTCCATTATAAAATATTGCAAATATTTGGTGCATTGAACATCTAAAATTATCATATTATTGGTCTTTTACTAATATTTGCAAGGACTGGCTTGATGTTTTGTACAGGACCAATTAGACTAGCTGAGGATAGCAATAAATTAATTATAATAATATTTAGAGATAAGAAACTGGTGGCTGCTATGACTGGCTTTGTAAACTAACAAGATTTTTTTATATCAATTCTTTATTTTCTTAAACAGATCCACTAGGTGGTGCTTGAACTAAGCTACTCTAGCGGTGCTTGTTTTGAATTATCAGGCCTAACTCAGAAACGTATAATTAACAGTAAATTGATTTTTGATGCTCAATAAATATAATAATAATAATAATTAATTAATAATTAAGCCTTTAAAGATCCATATGTCCTACTGCTCCATTTCTGATTTTACTTTAAGGGTGAAATCTTGGTCCTATTAAAGACAATGGAAAAAAACTCACATTGACTTCAGTGGGGCCAGGATTTTACCCTAAGCCCACAAATACACATGTAGCTATGAAGATGACTCTTAAAATGTGTTTCCCAGTGCTGAGAAGACTCAAGGAAATGTGCCTCTCACAATTTAGGTGTGGAAGAGGGAGAAAGAATATTTGTCCCCTAGCTCCATGCTCCCAGGTCAGAGGCATCAGATCCCATCCTTCTTGAATCAGTAGGGTAGTCTCACTGGGGTTCCCTCAGCAACAGAATGCTGTTCTTTTACAGCAGCAGTGGAAGCTTCAAAACCCCTTTCACAAGGCATGTGATGGTGTAGTCTTCTGTACTCTGTATTGGTGAAGCAAGCACCAGCAGAACCTTCACCAGCACCATTTGCTCCCTGTATAGCAGAAATGAGTAGCAGCAGACTTCACATTGCCTTATGCAAAGAGGTTGGCAAAAGCATCTTCACACAAGCATATCCGTTCTACTTCTCCTCTTTTAGAATGAATGTTGGGGCAGGGTATGCAGGAAAAAAAGTGTACAAGCTGGCAGTGGGGCAGACTGCAGATAGAGAGTTATAAAAGTCCAGAGAGCATGCAAATCTATACTCAGAGTTGTAAATACGTGTACTGACCCCATATAAAATGTGTCATTTAGGATTAAGAGCTTGTGTTGAAGGTCTCTGAGGCACATAGGCTCTTTTCCACTTATAAATCTGGAAACAGAGTAAGGTATGTAAATTCTGAGTTAAGATTATGCATATGTGAGAGGTTACCCTGATGCTGCTAGAATGCCTGGAACATTCAGGTTCCCATTTTTATGTTTACGACATTGCCTTTGAAAAAATTGCCTGAGAATGTTGATCTTGACTAAAAAAAAGTTTATTTAGGGCTTTGGAAAGATAACCACCTATAGAGAAGAAATGAATCATTAACTCAGATGGCATCACATGAAAAGGGGATTTAGAGGCTACAGGAAAGAGTGAACACATTTGATTATATCTGTAATACATTTTTGGAACAATGTTGATATGCAGGCTTAGACTATATAAAGGCTTCATCTCAGTCAATATGAAGTGATGGTTCAGTATCCTCCATCTACCCTCTCACTTTCTCTATCATTTCGAGTCAGATCAAAAACTTTCTATGATATGTATACAACTGTTTTCTTTCTTCATTTTATGTTGCTGTTGCAACAATATAATAAAAAATTGAATATTAAAGTGCGAGTGTCCTGATGCTTTTCCATACATTTCACTTTGATAAAATTGAAGTCTCTGTAACCAAAAATCTCAACTGGGTTTGATGGGTTTATTAATTATTTCAAGATCTAGTTTGCTCTTTTCTAGTATCACTTCAGTTTCCTGCAGTACTGCTGTGGTGACATCTGTAGCAAAAGCATCAGAGCAGCACCCAGGTAGAGTCCTAGCCTCTGCAATATGTCCGTCTGTACCTTGTGGGAGGGGGCATTTATGTCCCTCTAACATTGGAAGCAGAGTTTATGGGGGACAGTATTTGGGGAGCTGAAGAGAGGAACCTCCAGTCTCAGATTTGTGAGCCATTACAAGGAGGAGGGAGCTGTTGGTTGTATCAGGCCACTAGACACCGTTTCTCCAAATCTGCATTGGTAATTCAGAAGGAACACCCTTAGACCAGGCTATTTCTCCTGCTGTGCCTCCCAGAATCACACTTATTGTCATCAACTGCAATTTACTGTGACCAGTGAGAATTCTATACAATTCAAGTTTGTGTTAGCCAGGGGACAAAAGGGGGCTAGCAAAATTTACTTGCCTTACATTTAATTGCTATAGTTCCCACAGAATCTCAACTGAGTACCATGGAGAAGCTGCATTTATATTTCACTCACAGAAGTGAACACAAGCATTCATTGGTGTAAGCCAGCTTACACGCTTAGTTTGTTGCTAAAAGAAATAAAATAACTAATACAGCAGCGAGTAAATCCCTAGACTATAGAAGGAAACCTTGCTGTCTTACTATTTTCTACTCCTGGGGGGGATCCTGCCAAAAAATTCAAAATTCTGCACCAAAAAGTGCAAAATTGTGTATATGTTATTTGTCAAAATAATGCAATATAATCATACCAGTTTCAATTGTTTTAGTAATGTATTTAAACTACAATTCAGAGAAAAGTCACAATAACTATTCAGCATTTCCTAAACACATGAAAGTTAATTTACAAACACTTGGTAACTAATACCTTGCATTCCAGTTATAGTCCTGGATTTTTATTTAAATTACATTACAGAACACCAAACAGCAAAAAAAAAGAAAGTAGAATGTCATTTTAAATTGCTCAGACTTTCACACATGAGAGGCATACAGTTTTGCTAATTATTGTCCTGGACCTGGCTGGGTACTTTGTTAAATGCTTGGTTCTGATTGTCCTGACATTTTATTGACTGTTCGGAAAATATTTTATTTGTCCCCAAAGTCTTTTTGTTAAAATGGGAAAGTAAAATAAATCCTGAGCTGTAATCTAACCCCTCTGTGCCACTTTGGCACAGGAAAAAAGTGAGAAAGCACATAGATCTTCTTAGCTGAGGATTCCCTTACTGTCATTTATAATAAGGCTCCTTTACATCACTGTGGCAATGTAGGGGCCTTAAAACTTTCGCAGGTTTTATGCTCCTGGGGGAATTGACTGAGAATGGGAACAGTTAATTAACTATAGGAAGATTAACAATGTTAGCAGGCTGCTACATTTCTACCTCAGAGAATGAGATCAATTAACTCAGGCAGGCTGCTACATTTTTGCATCTAGCCTGCCTCAGGCATAATAAAAAGCCCTATCCTTCCACGCCAGCAAGCTGCAGTCACAAGAGATATGCCAAACATGTACGCCCAGCCCCGCCCCCCAAACGGTGCTGAACCACACAGGGCATGCGCACCCAGCCCTCCTCCCCCGTCTCTGGAGCTGTTCCAGGCATGCTGGAACAGACGCACTGCCTGGGCTGTCAGGAAAGAGGTGCGTGTCCCCTGGAAGATTTTTTTTTTTTAGTTTTTCTGCCCGGGGGCACAGAAAAATGCAGGCATATGAATTCTTCACCCCCATAGGAGTGCATAATCCCCTCAGGAGTAACTTTCTGAGTGTTGAAAAGAAACAAGATGTGGGGGAAGAGGAGAGAGACTAAGTATGTTTCCATTTTCTTCCTGGTTAGTTACAATAAGCAACAAGTTTTCCCATCCCTATGTACAAGAGTTGCTGTTAGTTATTAAATGTGTCATATTCATTCCTGGTGCAGCTCCAATAGGTTTTCCACCATGTATCACAGACATTAGACTGTAGTGAAACAACTTATTTGAACGGCATTGTAAAAAACAAGTACTGATACTGAGGAATCTGATGGAGAGTCTATATAAAGGATAGAACTGAATAAGTATAACTTGATAGTTGGCCAGACCAACACAGCTTCTGTAAAAGAAAAATTGTGCTTTTCTAGATGGCCTTTGACAAAGTTAATGAAGTAGAAGATAAAGATGACCCAGTGAGCATAATTTATTCAGTTTTCTGACAAGCTTTGTAAAAGGTTATCAAGGAAAATAAATAACCACTGGGTTTTTGCATGACTTAAACAGAGAATATGGGATGGAAAATGAAAAGCTGGAATGAATGGCTGCTTCTCCAACAGGAGAGCGGTTAATAATGGGCAACCCAAGGGTCTGTATTAAGACCATATTTTTTCTTATTTTAGCAAAAATAATCATTTATATATCCTAAAAATAAGTGTATATGAGATGGGAAGACATCTGTTAGAAGCCAAAACTATTTCAGATCTAGGTCCCATTGGGAAAACATGGTATTACTTCACAACAAGATATATTCAACTGAGAAATGCTCAAAGACACTACAATACAAACTTGTATTCTAATTATACTGGACTGTCAGCTAGTGATAACCTTAGAGGAAGTACAAGAAATCCTTCTGGGTTGGGCCAATTTCTTTAATTCAACTTCTCCCTTCCCTTCCATGAGGCTCCTGCTGTTCTCTTTTTGTTTTCTTATTTCCTTGCCATCACACCCAGTTCCAGTGCTCTGGTGGCAGAGAGAATGTGTCAGGGAACAGATTGACATGTGTGACCAGTGTGGGGCGTTTGTTAGCTTCACAATCTAAAAGGAGGTAAAATGTTTATAGAAGACACAGAGGAAAACATTAGGCCATCTAGTACATCTCCTTGAATATTGCCATACTATAGGCTGCAAAGATGGGAATCAGAGCTCTGAGAATCAGAAAGTAAGTACTTAAGGCACCTTCATTAATTTTTTTAAGTTGAACTAAATTAAGGAATCTTAAAAAAAATCAGTAACCAACTGCAACAACTCTGTAATTCACTTTTAATGAAATCACATGAGGAAGCCGTTAAAAATCCCAAGAAGTATAAATCTTGGTGACAAGTTGGTACCACATTCATGGACCCAAATACTGTTTCATATTCTAGATCGGGGTGGGCAAACTTTTTGGCCCAAGAGCCACATCTGGGTATGCAAATTGTATGGCAGGCCATGAATCGTCACAAAACTGGGGGCTGGGATGTGGGAGGGGGTGAGGGCTCCGGCTGGGGATGTGGGCTCTGGGGTGGGGCCAGAAATAAGGAGTTCAGGATGCGGGAGGGAGCTCCAGGCTGGGGGAGGGGGTTGGAGTGCAGCAGGTAGGGGGTGAAGGCTCCGGCTGGGGTGCGGGCTCTGGGGTGGGGCTGAGGATAAGGGGTTGGGAGTGCTAGAGAGGACTGAGGGGCTGGGACCGAGGGGTTCGGAGGGTGGGAGGGGGATCAGGGGTGGTGCAGGGTGTTGGAGCATGGGAGGAGGTCAGGGGTGCAGGCTCTGGGGGGCACTTACCTCAAGCAGCTCCCAGAAGCAGCAGCATGTTCCTCCTCCTGCTCCTAAGTGGAGGCACAGCCAGGTGGCTCTGCACTCTGCCCCATCCGCAGGCGCCACCCCTGCAGCTCCCATTGGCCATGGTTCCAGGCCAATGGGAGCTGTGGGTGGCACTTGAGGTGGGGAGGCAGTGTGTGGAGCCCCCAGCTGCCCCTATGTGTAGGAGCAGGAGGGGGGACATGCTGCTGCTTCTGGGACCCACACAGAGCGGGGCAAGCCCCCGACACCTGGCTGGAGCAGGGCAAGCCCTAGACCCTGCTCCCTGGTGGGAGCTTGAGGGCTGGATTAAAATGTCTGGAGGGCTGGATGCAGCCCCCGGGCCATAGTTTTCCCTCCCCTGTTCTAGATATTGGACTGAAGGTACAAGTAAACAAGGTGTCCCTAAAGGTTGCAAGTCACGGTGATGCAATCAGGGTTATTTATTAGCTTTGGTTTTGCTGTGTTGAGAGATGAGCAAATACTGTATTAAGTCTCCAGTCAGTGGCATTAACCAGAAATGATTGCCAGGGTGATTGTTTGGCTTCCTCTTGCTTTTACTGAGAAAACATGAAAAAATAATCACTGCTGGAGACCGATGCAGTCCAAGAGATCGCATCAAATGATGCCAGCCGGTAAATGCTTGCTCTGCACTGAAATCACTCTCTCTTCTTCAACATAATGTTGCTATTTATTCTAAGTGAATTTAAAACTAGACTAAAAGAAAACTTTAAGCCAAGATTTACAAAAACAAACATACAAACAAACAAACCTACAAATGGGTGCCTAGGCTCCTAAGCAAATGGCCTGATTTTCAAAAGTCAATGGCAAGGCAGCTGGTGAATACGAGCACTTTTCAAAATCAGACCATTTATTTAGGCTTCTAACTGTGGATGCATTCAAGAGCCTATCTTAAGGCATCCATTTTTAAAAACTTTGGCCTTCATTAAAAAAAAAAATCCAGAACTATTTCATCTTCTTGTTTTTAAAAACAACGTAACTGGCAATTTGGAAAGACTGGGTGAAATGCTGAGATCACTGAAGTCAATAAAAAACTTCCCAGTATCTTCAGTGGGGTCAGCATTGTGCTGTCTTCATCCCAGTGGATCAGCACATCATAATATAATCTCTTTGGAATGAAAAGTTAGACCCTCTGCATAAATCACAGTGTAAAAGTACTGCTGACAACACCACTGCCCCTTGTTCTTTTAAAGTGGTTTGAAATGACAGGACCTGATTCAGGAATAGGAAAGGCCTTGTAGGTTATTCACTTCTTCACAGGGACTGAGCTTCTAAATCCCTTAGGTGCTTTTGAAAAAATGTACACTTAAGTCCTTATGGCAATCTCCATCACTTATCATTTAAAATGCCCTGGGTGGGATTTTTAAAATAGCTTAAGGTCCAGATCCTTAAGGTGTTTAGGCACTAATTTGGGAGTTAGGTGCCTAAACACCTTTGGGGATCTGGGCCTAAGTGATTTAGGAATGCAAGTCCCACTGAAAGGACTTAGGGACTTTTCAAAATCCCATCAGCCTTTGAGTCTTGGTCTGTCACATGATTTTTTTAATCTTCATATCACCAATGGGGATTATACCACATACAAAATTGCTTTCCAGATAGATGAGAAGAGAGAGGAAATGAATTGCTTACCGCATGTTCTGAAAAAAAAATCATAATTCATCATACAATGCCTTAGCTTTCTGAGTATGCATCAGTACTATACTCATCACTTACTAACTTCCAACAGGTCAACAGGGAACAGTAGTTTATAAGCAGGCTTCTGATAAATCTATTTTAAATCATGAAGGATGAGTTTCCTTATATTGCCTCCACATAATAATTTCTTCAGTATTAGCAAGTTCTGTAGCTGTTCTTTGGATCTCTCCTGCTTGCCATCTCCTGCTTGCCACTCTGAATAGTGAAAATATTGCAGCAGCTGTACAGACAGATTTACTTCAGCAACTACTATGTACAAAATTCCCCATGTTAAATCTGTTCTATGACGTGCCACCCAAGATGAGATACATTGCATCCTATTCTTAGTTTGCATTGGATAAAATTTCTCTGCCTCCAAGGTTAGTATATTTATCAATCTGGGGTTATCAGTCATCAGCCAGCAGGACATATATGGTATCAACAGGAAGCAATGGAATTCATATCCATGACCCTCGCTCTAACTTGGTATCCCAAAAAGGCAGCTCAGTGTCTTCTGTGTCCAAGCTGTGTCATGAAGGCAGAAGGCAGTGATAATGCATGCATGTCAACACATTAATTATAAAGCCTACTAGATGCAGATGATCTTTCAGCTAGAAGGAGAGAATCGGGGGACTCATCAGGATTAAAACCAACTGCCAAGTGCTCATCTGAAAAAATTGTCAAGTTATCAGAGGGGTAGCCGTGTTAGTCTGGATCTGTAAAAGCAGCAAAGAGTCCTGTGGCACCTTATAGACCAACAGACGTATTGGAGCATGAGCTTTCATGGGTGAATACCCACTTCATCGGATGCATTCACCCACAAAAGCTCATGCTCCAATACGTCTGTTAGTCTATAAGGTGCCACAGGACT